>NC_079524.1:5173550-5773550 GCF_003711565.1 Takifugu flavidus | reverse complement strand
AACCTGCATGTCATTGTCTTTGTTGCTGTCTTCTTTCTTTTGATTTTTTTCCCCTTTTCTTTTATTCTCCTGCAAGTGATGTGACGTTAATGGTGAAAGAAAAGCCGACAATTCAATCAGCAGACTCACGTTAGTCTGGAAAAATTCAGCTAATTCATGCAAATGACTGAGGAAAACTAATTCTGTTTTGCATTGGAACAATCTTGATATCTAAGCCTGGATTATTTATGGTCATGCTGATCTGCAGGAGCAGCTTGCCTTGAAACTCATGCAGTTATGTTTTTTGGTTTTTTTATGTTTGTTTTTTAGGTTTAATGGTGTGTTTTACTGCTTACAGCTTGTAAATTCCATGGTCTCATCGCTGATTTCAAGTGAATTGCTCATTTGTGTTTCCAATCATGTCTCCTTTTGCTCCTTTTGGCCTCTCGTGACACACACCACTCTGCCGACGCGTCAGAAATTTTCCACCCGCCTGATTCGCATAAGGTGACATTGGCACCATGTTCATGATGATCCTAGTAGATTATAACACAGATATCCAAGTCCATGGTGATATGGATTAACTGGCAAATTGAGCAATTAGCCTTGAGGAAGTATCAAATTTACA
Organism: Takifugu flavidus; assembly: GCF_003711565.1. Classification (NCBI taxonomy): domain Eukaryota; kingdom Metazoa; phylum Chordata; class Actinopteri; order Tetraodontiformes; family Tetraodontidae; genus Takifugu; species Takifugu flavidus. The sequence continues at coordinate 5,772,943 of NC_079524.1, read as the reverse complement.
TTCCAAGAAGAGTGTCTCCTTGTTGCTTTCTTTCTCCTGAGTTATTACCCCCATGACACGGACCTGAGGTATGCTCCAGGATCCAAGGGACCAAATTGGTGACAACCTCATGAGCTAAATATAAAATGTGCTCAAGAAGCTTTTAGAACATTTATTCAGATATTAAGACAAAAAAACCACAACAAACAAAAAAACCACATTAGCTAACGTTTGTTTGTGTTGCTACTAGTGGATGTGTCGTCTACCAAAATTTCAACGAAACATTAGAAATCCATCGGATCAATGAGAGACTGCCTGTTTTTTTTCTTGTATTTTTCTTTGTTGTGTGCTTTTGTTTTCACGTCTCCATGTGAATTTCTTCTGTAAAAAGAAAAAGGAAATACCTCAGAACTGTGTTGATGATCTAAGGCCGGGCTGTGACAGAATCCTCGCTATACCCGAGCGCTTTAGCTGCAAACAAAATATAAATTAGATGAAAATATGAGAATGCGGAAGCCTGCTTGTGATGTGTGTCTGCTTTCAGAAATTGATCCTAAAATAAGAACCTGACGGTGCTCCCGACTCCTCGCACCCAGCCCCCCGACCCACCTCTCCCCTTCGCTTTTTCCTATCCCCATTTGCTGAACTCTACATTGCTACACACACACACACACACACACACACACACACACACACACACAGACTGACCATTTGAGAAAATTCTGTGACAGCTACCATATATTCTCCCACATAGCCATCACAGAAGACCATGATGAGGATGATGAAGATGAGGACTCAGACTACATGGCTTATGCCCATATATCTTCTATACTGGATGGATAGGTCCCCCATCACTAGGGAAACTGTCCTAGGGCAAGGAATCATGTCCATACTGTAAATTGTGTGTATGCTTATTTATTTTTAAAGAAAAAGGAAGTATACATATAGTTCAGTCTGCTAGATGTTTATTTATACTGTTTTGTGTTTTATAATTTATACATTTACAATGTCAGGCTTACTATCTACCATGATATTTTGTGTTACCACTCATTTTTCCGACACTTTGTTGATGTCCCGTTACTTTCTTTTGTTAACATGAAGAAATATATTTGTCCAAAGAGAAGCAGTGTTATTTATTTGCCATGTTGCCATGTAAGTAGAAGTCCTCTCCGAGCTGTAAATTGCATTCCCCAGTGCTGTAAAAAATCTGCTACTTTCTGTCAAATCTCTATCACAGATGTTTATGTCACACATAGGTAAAATGCATGTTTTAGTCTGTGTGTTTATTTATTAGGAAAATATCAATTATTTTATGTATAGAAGTGCTTCTGGTTTGTTTACAACTCACGATAACTGACCAAAGGGATTTTCTCAATGGTTTTGCAAGACGGCATTGTAAAAGTTGCAACACAGCAGAAACATAATGGAAGAGAAAAAGAGCCATTTGTTTTTTCTTTCCTTATATTTTAGGTTACTTCTTCTGTTCTAGCTCGTTAGTATTACTTCTACACAGTCATGACATTTGTAGACATTATTCAGTAGCATGTATTTTGTCCCACTGAATTAGAGCAGAGGTAAGTTTTGGAGGATACTTGATTATTTTGGAAACAATGTGCCATTAACATTTGTGCATTTTTACTATTTTTATTTTGCCAATGTGCTCCATAAATGCTCCCTGGGAGCTCAGATAGGAATAACATACTGCAGTACTCAACAATATATCAGAATTCATCTTGTTTTCATGAATGCATTTTTATTTTCAAGCATCACAAGAGAAATAAAAAAAATCTGTTATGAATATATAGTTTTGTATTTTTTATGTAAATGTCATATGTACATACAAAGTTTGATGGTATTTGTACAGATATGAAGAGTGAAACAATAAAAGTTCCTTTTTCCTTATATGGTTTGAGAATCTTTTTTATGCTTGAGAGTATCATATGATGATATTCAAATAAATTCACCTGTAAATCGTAAAATCCAAATGATGGAGAGGACCGATGTCTTTGTACCATTTGGGGTTAGCAGTCATTCATTTACTCACTCTTCTCTTAACTAGCAAGAAATATTTCAGCGCTTCACAAATTGATAAAGTGAAAAAAACCTATAAGGTTTTAGGCCAATAGCTCAACAGTAAATTTCTTAAAATCAATGAATCGAGAGCCCTGTTTTAACACTGATTGATGGAGAACTACATCAAGGTGAAATTTTAAAAGAAAAACATGTGCTTTCTGTATTCAGTTCACTAAGAATAAAGTAAAGATTGTCTCCTATTACTATCTATTGAATCCTTTTAGTGAGTGGGCTGTGAAAAGATAGCCTGAGAGCCATAAACAGAGCCAGACATGCCCAGGCTTGTCCTTAATGCTGTAATACAATATTAGTTGCTGCCATTGCTCAGCTGCCTCGTTGACAGCCGACTTTGACCATCGCGCTTTTTGATCCTTCACGGACACCGTACGCCGTTGTTGACAACAATCATGGCGTCCTCAATGTCACTTCTTGGCTTGGGACGTTTGTCTTTCTTCAATGCAGCTTCTAAACTCGCCTTTAATTCTATCAGGTAATTCTTTACGTGTTTATAAGTTTAACAGCTGTGCTTGTTATTAAGAATAGTCATGTTGAACGCATTTATCTCCCGAGCTGATTGGAGCCGAAGGAAGAGAGCGTGAGCCGAGCCGAGGTGTCTGAAGCTAGCAGGGCGCACAACTAATGTGCTGTGCAGCTGGGAATCTTTAACAAATCACGTATTCCTTGATTTCACCCTTTACCAGTATAGTAAACGAAGTTCAGCACACGGTCAAACAGCTGTTAATGGTATTTATTATCAATGCGATGTCCTCTGAGCGGTCGCATCCGCAGTAAAGCTAATTAGCTAATCTAATATTGAGACCCCTTTAACTTGCACAATCAACTGAGAACTTTATCTTATCTAACATTGTTTTCATGATGTGGCGGCCACTTGCTTTACTTAAATAAACAGTAATGAGGGCCATTCTACTGACCATCTCATCGTGGTTAACCTCAACACCATATAGATATCAGCTAACAGCAGGTAGTTTCATCTTAAAGTTTTTCTGTAATATTCTATTTACCCCAACATTCAGCATAGTCACAATCAACCAGCCACTGTATACAGGTTCTATTTCATACATAAAAATGCATTGTAAACTAAACAAATAAACCAAAAACATGCAGCAGTAGCTTGGATTTGAATGATAAAGTGATGAAGAATTGCAATATGAGACCATTTTTTAAAATAAAAAGTAAATCCTTTTAAAACGTGATACGTAATCTACCACGGGCATGTTTTCTTGCTTTAGGGATAGAGATAAAAGTGAAACTGGGAATAAATCTGTTCCCAGAAGTTTTTAACATTGAGCACAAGTGATTTAAACACCTAAAAAAAATAAACCCTCCTGAAACAATAATGACGTGAACGCAGCGATTTTGAAGCAGATTTGCTTTAGTAATGTCAAAATAAAGCAATGCTAAACACGAGATAACTGCTCTGCTAAAATTACAGGCTTTATCAACTGAAAATTTGAAGTTTAGATGGTATAAATATGGATCTTAGACAGTCATAAAGATATAAAATGGAACTCCTTTAAATCTATCTATCTATCTATCTATCTATCTATCTATCTATCTATCTATCTATCTATCTATCTCTTAATTGCCTAAAACCACTTTTTAAAAAAGGATTATGGGAGTGTAAAATTGTGGCTTGTCATAACCTAAAGTTGCCCTTCGCTGCTTCAGCCGTGGCAAATTGCAGTTTTGTGACAGGACATCGCTGCACTTTCACAAAGAGCTACTCAGTCCTTGCCTGACAGTTGACCAGAGCCAAGATGAAGCACGTCCTGTCATTAGGATGAGAGCGAGAGTCTGCCAGGGATGCACCAGACAGAACTAATAGGTGGCGGGGGGGATTTCCCTCCTCGTCTCTTTCTTCTCACCGTATCCTTGCCTTGCTGATTCCTCCAAGATGGTCGGCGGCGGATAGCTAAATTTGTTTGATCGACGTAGCCGTCCCTTGTCCTCGTTTGACAGCTTTTGCTGTGCATTTATTGTCCTCCTAATGGTTTTCAGGTCTACAAGCACATCAACATCAAGGCTGGCAGAGAAACCAGGACAAGACACGCAACTTATTACTGTTGATGAGAAATTGGTAAGGATCCCTCCCTGTTCAACGTGACCCACAGATGGGTGTCTGTCTGATCTTCCAATTACTTTCCTGGAAAAACTATCCCAAACCCCTGCTAATCCTCTGCCAAAGCCAGCTTGTGTTAGACAGTAGGCTTTTGTAACAATATGATGGTAATGGCAAATGTCATCGTTGGGTAGCCCTGTGTGCGCACAGCTCCCATCAAGCCCCTCTTTGCTCACGTCCAGACATTTTATAACAAGCTGCGTTGAATAATTAATGTTTACTCGATCTCAAACGAGTCGCAATAGAAATTCAAAAAGCGAAATGATTTGTTAGATGCTGGAGCATCAGAAAGACCGAGTCTGTGGATATTTTAATAAGAAAATGAAGCTACATCTTCTGTAGAGTTGTTCCAGTGTGAGCTCTTCTCTCTTTTGTGGACGCAACTAAACCTGTTAAAGTGCACCAAATAATAACTCATTTAAGTTTGCTGCTGCTTAACACCTCGTTTTGTTTCCTGCTTTCACTACTTGCAACATATAATTCTCAGATTGGTGAAAGATTGGTGATTGGTTTGATACCTGGGGTGAAACAAATGATGGAAATATTAAGTTCCTTTAAAGATGAGCCGACCCACCTTCTCTGTGTGTGTTCACTCGTGCGTCGTCTCCCAGCAACCCCATCAGCACCAAGGCCAGTGCTGCTGTGCCTCCAGCTGTCAGGTTGCTCCTCAATCACATTTAGGAGCTCCGTTGTAGGAGGTGACGCAGAAACAGGGACGTTGAAATAAATCCCTTCTCTTATTTTGTCCCGTCTCAGTTTGTAGTGTTGCAGCATTAGGGTGTAAATTCTTTTTGAGGAATGTAGCAGATCATTAGTTTTGCCACCAACAAAGTACATTTTCCGTGCTGTGATAACCGCTTTCATCTGGACTGATACCATATAATGCACCTGTAGCTCCACATTTTTTGTGGAACCCTGAAACTTAGATCAGAACTAGTGATGTACCTGGTGACAAGTGCAGCCAAATGTTGAAACTTGTGTTTTTTGTCTTTGTCAATATCACTCCTTGCATAGACAGAAATTCTCCCGGACAACATTTAATATGACGGCGCGTAAAAATATCCGATAAGAGGTCAAAACTGTGATTTTTCGTGCGAGCGGGATCACGCCACAGCGGTAATCCTGCTATTGAAGCAGCCAAGTTTCACACTGCACCTACTGTGCATAACAAAGAGGTGTCAAACGAACGCTGTCGGTACAAGAGCGAGGAGATATGAAATAACGGAGAGAAGAGACAAATGGGTAGAGTTTGGAACTCTCTTGTGGACATGTGTTGGAGGGGGGGGGGGGGGGACTGCTGTGTGTGGGCAGCGTCTGTGCGCTTTTGTTTAAGACCAAAGCTGACCATACTGGCAGACAAACCTCTGGTGGGGCGGAGTGTCTGTCTCTGTCCTCTCAGTAGGGGCCACTGAGAGGAACAGCAGAGGAGAGGAGAAAAGGGCCTCTAAAAACGGGGAGGGGTGAAAGAAAAGAAGCATGCATGGAAAGAAAAAAGAAAAAAGTTTGCGAGACACTTGGAGACTCGGGGAAAAAGACAGTGGCCACTTCAGTGTTGTCAGCCACAGAGGTTCCTTTGTGGCGGCGGCGAGATATACGCTAATGCTCACCCAGACGGGCCGAAACGAGAGGCCCTCAGCTGTTTACAGTACAGTGGTCTCAATCTCACATGGAAGAGGGCAACGAGAGCGGTCTCCCCGTTGGGCATTCAGCGTGGGTTAACACGCTACTCATTCACCAGGCCGTCAATAAGTGTGAATTGCATTCTGGTTCGACCAATCAAACAAAGGTCCCGATCCGCCGGGAGGTTGTGTGGAGTTTGCACGCTGTCCCGAGGAGAAAGTGATGAGCAGCTTGTTCTGTGGTGAATTACCTCGTTTAGATGAGGTTGCATTTTGGCCGGGTCAAATGATATTCTGAACGCGCTCCAAAAACTCTGTCTCAAAGCTCTTGTGATACTTATTATCCCGTTATTGTTCTTGTCAGTCCACCAAGTGTGTACCTCACTCATGTCTCCACGGTCGATCTGTCTCCTTTTCAAGGATTTACGTTGCGGTTTTTCACTTTAAAAAAATAAAAAATCAAAATGCCAGCTGAATTTATAATTAATTGGAGCAGGGAACTATTAGACCAGCGGAGTTGCATTTCTGAGTTCTGCATTTTCGGGCCGTCGTTTTGGTTTTCTCGCTCACAGCTGTTTCGGTTTTACTCTCCGTTCTCAAGTGTTAAGCGGCGTTAAGCAGCTGTTTTCAGTGAAAAAGCAACTAAAATCCCATGTTGCACCAGCGAGCACTAGCGAGCACTGGCAAGCAGCACGACACGGACAAAAAGCAGACGCTGGATAAATGTCACTAAATGTACCAATAGTTTCAAAGCAATGGCAATACAACCCCCCCCCCCCCCAAAAAAAAGAAAGTTCATAACACGTTTTTACACAACAATAAGAAACATTAAGAAATAACCCGTTTTAACCTGTCAACGCAGCGTCTCCGCTTATTTTTTGCTGCTTTTCAGAATGAGGAGGCAAAGTCTGAACCTTCGTGATGGAGCTCCGGGGCTCTCCAGAGCGCCCGTGCCGACCTGCTTTTGTTAGTAATTACTGTTTGATTAAGCATGCTGGGCAGCTCCCAGGGTCCAACTGGGTGGCCACGGGTACACAGCTTTACACGGAACGTCTGCAGCCTCCCAGGCAGGCCGATGCGTTGCTGTCTGGCCCTCCGCAGAAATAACTGCCGCTAAAAAGCTGCGCAGCTGCTCCAGCGTGTTTTCATGCAACGTCGATGCCGATGATGGTGGAGCGCTCCGCTCTCCCCCCACGTAAAGACAACACCATCATCTTAAAGCGCTTGTGAAGCCTCGTTATAGAGTTCTTGAAAGGCTCTGAGGTTTTACGAGACGGAGGAGGAGAGTTGTTAGCGGGGAGGGTGGAATCGAATGGGAGGGGAGATGGGAAGAGGGTATTAATCAGTTAAGGGCCAGAGGATGCGGGGATGCTGAATTTGTTGTTTCAGAAACTTTGGGATTGCTGCAAATGTGGAGCAAAAAAGGGTCGGGACATCTGGGCAGCATGTGGTAAACAAAGGTTGACTCAGCTCACATCCTCCTCTCTCGTCATCCAGAAATATCGGTACATTCCGTGAACTGAAGGTCACTCCAAAGGTGCAGTTCAGATTTGTCAGAAAGTTGGCATAAATAAATGGCCCGGGCCGTCCGACTTTATGGGATGCAGAGGGCACCGGTCCCGAACGCTTCCATGTGATCACAACTACCACCAGCCATTTTGTGCCGTGTAGTTACTTTGTCTGGTTAGCGTTAGTTGTTTACTGCGAGATGTCCTGTTTCACTGCAACGCTACACGTCATCACGCTGTCTCATGTTTCTGATGCCGCTATCGCCACCTGGCCGCTGCACTGGTAACGCAGGCTAGGTCATTCCCTACTTACGCACCATCAAAATGGTTATTTTGCAACGGAGGCGCGCAGCAAAGCTCCAGCTATCGTCAGCGTGAGGATATATTTAGCCCAGGCAGTTTAAGTCTACGGTACAGGGGTGTATGTTGTCTAAGCCTGTCTGGCCTCAGACACAGAGTGACCTACAGTGCAGCAGACCACATTCACCCCCCCATCCCCCCCCCCCCCCCCTGCACTCCTCTCCGACCCTTGCCCCCACCCTCCCGCATAGACAACTTAAGTGTCTGTTTTGTCTGGTTGCCCTCTCATACGACGCGCTTATGCAAAAAAACCTCAAAAAATCCCCCAGCTCAAGTTTGGAGTAGTGGGTCAGAGGATGTTTGTCTGTGAAGAGTGCCAGACAAGAGGCTTTATTATGTATCATCCACTAAATGGTATTTCATTCATTAACACTCTCGTCCATAGAGACTAAGCTTCTTAAGAGGACTCCTCGGCTCTGTCAGCGCTGTGAGTTTCAGGAAGTGTCTGGCTGTTAAGTGTTGTGTTTGCAGAGCAGATAAAAACTACCTCTGTTGGCCCACACTTTCCTTTATTCAGGAGTTCCACGCACGCAGCCCCCTTTCTTCATCTTCTACCAGCCGTGTTTGTGGTTTCATAAACGTGGTTTGTTTGTTTTTTTGGTGTTCTTTCACGGTTGTGCGTCGGGCGCTTCTCTTCCGCGACAGTAAGAGAGAAGGATTGGACTTGAATGACAAATCACCAGAGGCGCTGCTAAAATTGTGAATGCCGTTGCCACGAAGACGGGAAATATTTTTGGCGGCGCACAAACAAGACGTCCGTCTGCGACCGACATTCCCAATAACGACCCCCCGTCCTCTTACGCATCCTCGCCGGTATGTGTAACGTGAGAGTCGAGATGACCCTCATGCCAGATGCTCCTTGTTCTCCAGCGTCGGGCCGCTCCCTCCGGCCAGCAAGCAACCCAATATTGGCATCTATCGCAGCCCCCCCCCCCCACGTTGAATCAGTAATTGGCGAGCTTTGTCGACTTGAAAGCCGTTTGAACGTGCGACCCAGGTGGAGGCTGATGAGTGAGGGTCCCGGTCTGGGTGGACAGCGAGAGGTTAAGGGTGATGTGTTTGAGCTTTCACCGCGTGCTGACTCAACATGATTCAGCCCGCTGACCTTCTGACCCGTCTCAGCTGCTGGCCTTCGGTTTCTGGCTTGCGGGTGTGACGGCCGGACTGTATTTGTGTTATGACTTTACGTGTTACCCCTAACAGCACGGCCGTGACGCTATAAATGTTTTGTCTGAGCCCGTCGTGTCAGCTGTCATCTGTTGTTTGTTTGTCTTGTTTTGGTTACGGTACAAACAGAAAATTACGCCGTTCACGTCACCAGTGAGCCTCAAAAACCCGATCTTTTACTCTTAATACCCTCGATTATAGACGGAAGGCGCTCCAGCTGACTGTGAATGGACAGATAATTATAATTCTGTTGTGTATTTATGATTTGCGAGGCTAACTTTCCCCGGTTGCTCATCTAAAACCTTAAAAAGGACACGTGAGATGACATGTGGGGCGGCAGAGATTACCGCTGAAAGGCCCCCGCAGCCGTAGTCTTCCGTGCACGGTAACGGGTCCCCTCCCCGCCGGCCTGAAAAGAGCCAGCAGAGTTTTGCACTCCGGGTTGAACGTGGGGACGTCAGCGTCCTGGAGCGCCGCCGGAGACAAACTACAGTATTTAGACAAGCAATGATGAGATCCATGCAGCTCTGCAGGTCTGTGCTCAGGAATAACAACTCCAGCTCGCCGTGACATTAACAGTACAGGAAGTCGCAGCTCTGCTCCGGCACGAACCCCCCCCCCCACTCGAGGGCGGCGTTTTCACATTTACGGGATCGACCCGATTGACATCAAGTCTCGTTGGTTGAAACGACTTTAATGGAGTGTCTGTCGCCATCGGCGCAGCCTCCTGTCGTAAACCTTTAATATTTCAATACTTCGTCTCCCCCCCCGGTTTTTGCTGCCGCCTGCAGAACTCCCCCAGTGCTGGTTTGTGTTGGGGCATTAGGGGTACCACCATTCAGCATTCTGCTGGGCCCGGTGGCCCCACAGCGACAAGCCCCTATGCTCTTTATTTGGCACGCAGCCTGGAGGTGTCAGAAATAGCGACACGCTTTCAAGTGACGGAGACTTCGCCAGCCCTCTGCCCCCCCTCTCTTAAGCCCAGCATTCTGCCTGCCTAGCCAGGTATTGTCGGGCCCCGTTAAGGCCCTGTGAATAGTGTCAAACTTGATCGTTCTCATTTTGCTTCCTGTACATGGCAGAAGAAAAAGTGCCCACCGTGTGGGTTTTCCTTTTGTAACGGCCCCCTCTAGTCTTCCTGGGAACACACTACATTCCAACCGCAACCTCATTGTGAATCCGGGTATTGTGGGCGAGCCCGTTATGCCGATCGCCCTGCTAGCTTCCAGCGCGATGCGCGAGTATCATATGAGTCTAGACCGGGATAATAAGCAAAGGCCTTTCAGCGATTTGGCGGACATTTTTGTTTTGACACATCCTCCCTCACTCGCGAAGGACCTTTTATGTCCGTCAATGCCAAGACGTGATTTAAAGTCGGCTACATCTGGACAAATGGCCGCAGGTTTACCGTCGACGGGCCTCATGTGTCAGCAGTGTTTTATGCAACACGGCCGAGCTACCACGGTCTGCCCCGCTAATCCCAAGGGTATCGTTCCTAATACGTCTCAAAGATGGTTCTTTTTTGTAGTCGTGTCCCCCCTGAGTCTTCCACCGCAACCGCTTTAAACTGCAGATTTGATTTACCTCGACTCTTAAAGTGCCGTTTGTCCGCCCCTCTGTCCGTGTTCCCCGGCGGCGGCCGTGCTGCAGCGGGCTTTGGGCGTCCTCGCGGGGGTCTTTTCAAGTGAAATGAACAGAATTCACATTTTATTGGAGATGTTTTTTAATAAGAAGCAGCAAGTTTAGCTGCTCTCACACTTTTTTGTGCGTGTTATTGTGTCATGAATCATCCATTACCCTGTTTGGGTAAGGAGAACATGTTTTCTTCCTCTCTGTGACAAGAAGGAATTGTTAAGGTTAAGTAGATAGGGCAGCCGGAAATAATTACCAAGCACTTGTGAAGAGGTCCCCCCCTCCCCTTTGTTCGTCTGTTCCCTTTCATTTTAACAATCTTTTCAATGTGCAGATCTTGTTTATGATTAAATTCAGACCGGCCTCCGAGCGCGGCGAGAGACGTTCCACCGCCACCAGTAGTTTTACGTCTCGCCCGAGATTTTCTGGGCTTAAATTCCGCTGGAACCTCGACGGCTAAAAGAAAAGGCTGGCTTTTGTGTGGGGGGTTCGCGCGAAACGACCCCCTTTCCACAAATCAACGTGCGGACGACGGACAATGATGAAAATTTGATTCTTTGAAGTTGTAATGGCCATTGAAACGTGTAAAATTCTTGCATTGAAAAGAGAGCGCCCTGGAAAGCCCTCAGTCTTGGGTGGCTGGTGCCTGTGCGCTGGGAGGTTCGTCTGTGTTTTGTCGCCGACTTCCCATTGCTTGTTTGCTAATTCCCTCAAGAATTGGACCAGATCCTTGATAGGAGCTTGAAGGGGCTCCAGTTGTTCAGGAATATGCATTTAGTACACTCAAAGCCCCCCCGCCTCCTGCTCTTGTTGCACTGGCCTACTTTCTGATGGTCTGGAATAAATCACCTCCAGTATTAGGCATTAATTTCATCCATCTTGATGCAAACGAGCACGGCTAAAGATGGCCGCGCGGTTCCCTTTGATTCGTCCTGCTCTTCAGGCCCAGACTCCATGTAGCTGTAGCAGTTCTGCCCTCGTGGGTCTGTTTTACTGCACCCATAAAATCTGCCTCTTGAATATTTCTGGGTTTTTATTGTGATATCAAACATGTATTTGAGCTTTTTGGACCTTGATTTTGGAGCCTGGCTGTAAATCTCCACAGACTGTGTATAACCCCCCCCACTGCTTAAGGACGCCATACAGCCGTTGAAGATTTTCCCACCTTGGTTTTCTGGCCACGAGCAGCATATTGTCAGGGTTTAACACCTGCAGGCTGATTTTCAGATGGCCTTCACACACACACACACACACACGCACACACACACCTGAGCGTGACCTCCAGTGTCCCTCAGAGAGACAGAAGAAGACATCAGTCACCGTTCAGCTGGAAGAGCAAACGTTTCTGGAAGTCAGCTGGTTGGTCCGCGACCAAAAACATGTCAGAAACTTCTGTTCTCACACAATCTATCAAGGCAAGAAAAAAAAAGGGGGGGGAGGTTTGACCGTGTTTGGTTTCTCATTATTTAAATCTTCTTACATCACTTCTTCTTTGGTCAGGGTCTGTATTTTTGAACGGCGTCATCGTCTGAAGCTTGCTCCCAACACGCTGACGTTCACCTCTGCTTCTTCCACGCAGGACATCACCACTCTGACGGGGGTGCCGGAGGAGCACATCAAGACGCGCAAAGTTCACATCTTCGTGCCCGCCAAGTCCTCCATGCAGTCGGGGGTCCACGGCACCAAGAAATGGAAGATGGACTTTGACACCAGGGAGCGCTGGGAGAACCCGCTGATGGGCTGGGCGTCAACGTAAGGCCCCCGGCCGCACGCAGGAGCCCGATGGTTGATGGGTTTAGTCTCACACGTTTCCCGTCTTTCAGAGCCGACCCCTTATCCAACATGGTTCTCTCGTTCGCCTCCAAGGAAGACGCCGTCGCCTTCGCCGAGAAAAACGGTAAAGCAACAACTCACCTGGGAGGGGCGCGCTGCTTTCTCATGCTGCCCAGGTCCACTCCAGAGGTTAACACCACTGCCCCCCCCCCCCCCCCCCCCCTTCACACTGACTGTAACATGTATTTAGGACCACTGCAGGTTTAAAAATCCCTTTTTCTCTTCATCTCTGCACCCCGTTAGTCGCAAATCCCACCGATTTTTACCCGTCTGCGCGCCTTCATGCGCCGTGCACGGTCGGCGTGCTGGTGCTTCCTCGCCTCGCTACGTTTAATCAGAGAGGAGCCAGTCGGCGACGATTCGGGCGTGTTGGGTTTATTACCGACTGTATTATCAGTGGGAATGAACGCAGCTCACATTAGATCACTTGTGGGCGGATCTCTTGTTGTCTGTAGTTCCCCGATCCTGTAACACTGCGCGTCCCTATGAGGGTCCGACGCGGTCACCGCCGTCCTGTCACAGGGAAATCCCCCTCACTCAGGGAAGGGGACCATCTGGGAAAGTTGCTTCAAACGCAGCAAAGGAAACCGGGCTCGCTCTGTTTATCGCACCGTGAAAGTGATTAGTGCACGGGGCCCGTCCACATCTCCAGAACACCTCGTTGGGGTTGGAAGCGTTCCAAAGTGAACAAACGTGACTTCCTCCCCCCCCCATCACTTACTCTGGTGTTTGTCCTTTCAGGCTGGAGCTACGACATCACAGAGAAGAGGAACCCGAAGCCCCGGGTCAAATCCTACGGAGCGAACTTTTCCTGGGACAAGAGGAGCAGGAGGTCTGCTAAGTAAACTGAAGATCCCATCTGTTCCTGGGCTTGACCTCAGTTTGTACCGCAGCAGATCTGTACTATCCCTGTCAATAAATACATAATTATACACACCAGAACCAAACATTTGGGTCATTATCGCTTTTTTTCTTCAAACAGTCACCTCATTACCGACTTCCTAACACGAACCTCCGGATTAATGAAGTGTTTGTTCAAGTTGTGCCGCAGCAAAACAAAGGGAAACGTATTATTACGATTAGATTAGGCTGAAACTGGGAGATAAATACAGTTTCTCTGCAGGCCAAACCCAGCAACAGGTTTTTTTTCTCTGCTCCAGTGTTTGTTTCCATCCTGTTACCTGGATTCTTTTAGTGTTTGGAAAACAGCAGGACTGGAACTTGGAGCAGCTTTAGAAACATCTGTGAAGTGAGGTTACCGTGTCCTTTATGAGCATTAACCTGAATTATTATTCCATTTTTACGAAACCCAAAACATGTGATTTTGATTTCTTTACTACGTTCGCCTGGATACACCGAAGCAGCGGAATAGCTGGAGTATTACTAAAGCGGAATCCAACTGATATTTAATATCCTCCTGAGTGCTTTCATCTATCAAAAGTTGTAAAATTGTCGCAGTTTCATCAAGGGCGCACCTTTCGCTGTCCCGTCCCACGAAGAGGCAGCAAATCCTCGCCATCTTGTTGCAGTCCTGGGAATCCCCATCCCGGTCCTCTGACGTCGGGATTGAGTAGATACCCGTTGACGATCGGCTCAGGTCCATTCAGACCGTCTGGAGCTGCGGATTCGGCCGCATTAAACGCGCAATGTCAGCAACACTGTTGTTTTTCCATCCAAATTCCGACCGGCGTTTAATGCCGTGGATGACGCAGGCGCCGCTGAAAGGTTATTGAACTGGTCTCAATAATTTACTAATCTGCGAAAGCATGTGGAGACCTTTTGGAAAAGCTGTAAATTCCTGTTTGAATGCCCGGCTGTTCACACTCGTACTTGTTGCCAGTGCCTGTTTACGGCCTTTGTGTTCAGTAAACAGTGGTGTTACTCTGCGCCCAGTCCCGAACTGCGTGACTGCACCGACATTCGCGCACCAATCATGAGCGTCTAATTGGTATAAGCCCTCGTTAATTACGGCGCTGCGCCGCCAGCCTCGAACGGGCTCGCGCTCTCTATTTATCTTGTTCTGTCGCTCGGCACATCAGAGTCTGATATGAGCGTAATGGCCCATCAGAATGGCGGGACATTAATGACAGCATGTGTTGTGTTGTGTGTGTCCCCCCCTCCCCCTATTATTCAACCCCCCCTTACTCAAAAGAGAAGCAGCAGGGGGGGGGAACGCTCTTGGCACAACTTTGATTCATAAAAAGTTGAAAGCATTCCACCCGTCTTGGCCTATAAGCAGAGGGAAGTATGCGCGGTGAAAATGGCGGCTCGGGGGTGGGGGGGGGGCATTGTTCGAAATCATCGGTCCAACGCTCGGTACCAGCACTGAGACCGAACCTAAAGATTGGCCCTGGAAAACCCATCTGCCTATCTGGGTCACCTTTAGCAGCCTGATGATGACACCCGGCGGGAAACTCCCATCATAATCTGACTTCTGGAGTTGGGAGTGATCGTGTCACCAGCAGAGAGCGACATGATTTATCAGATAACAGCAGTAATCTGATTATGAGAACCCGGATCAACGCACTTGGACTCCTCCGACTCTCCCAGCGAAGATGCAGCGAATCCCAGGATCAAATCCACGGATTATTTACACGAGGCAAACTTTAGAACGCGCGCTCGGACCGAGGATCGAAGCCAACCCAGTATCCGAGCCGCGCGTCTGTGCGCACACACGTGCGCTTATGTTCATACGTGTGATCCGGTTACGTATGTGCCGACTGATTTGGGGACCATTACGGGCTTTGCCACGACTAATAAAGTGTAACACCTGCTCATTACTGTTTATGGTGTTTTCGGTCACCGACGTCGTGATAATTTCACAGGTTAAGTAATCGTTGGCCGCAGCAGCTGGAAGACGCGGCTGAGAAACTGCAGCAGGCAACTGTGGAACAGACCACAGAGCTTCACGCTCGGCCTCTCCAATTTTAAAAACGCTGACTGGGAACTGTGGGCCCCCGGGAGGGAGACGATTTCTGCAACAGTTCTCACGTTAAAAGTCCAACTGCGCTTCAGATGAGTAAGGAGAGGAATGTCGCTCTTTACAAATATTGTTTTCAATTGGAAATAAAATGTTAATCCATCAGAAACAGCCGGGTGCTGCACTCAGGGGTGTGTGTGTGTGTGTGTGGTGTGTGTGTGTGTGTGTGTGTGTGTGTGTGTGTGTGTGTCCTGCTTTTGCACAGCAGCTGGACGGGAGGCCTGATGTGAAAGTCTGGGTTTGAACTCGTGCCAAGGTGATTAGATGCTTGCTAATGGAGCTTCTCTGAATGACGCACACAAACACACCTTCACTCACGCAAACCGCTTCCCGACCCACGATGACCCCCCCACCCCCCCATCGCTGCCGTCTGTGGCTGCTGTGAACTCCCCAACGCAGGCAGGCAGGCAGAGAGCCACTTCTTTCTGTGTATGTGTGTGTGTGTGTGTGTGTGTGTGTGTGTGTGTGTGTGTGTAATGGAAGACAACAACAGGTTATCTAAACAAGCTTGACCAGCACCGGCCTGTTCTTAGTTCCTCCATCATAGATTATCTTCCATTAAACCTCGGTTATTATTTAAATGATATTATCTGTGTGTGACCAACACACGCCAGATTATTACGGGTTAATGTTTAAATAACTCTTTTTAGTCTGGCTAAAAGTGGCAGGTTGCTACATTTACTAAATTTTATGATACTTTAAATGAGGTGTTGTGGTGAGAATACAGAGACTGACACCTGTTATCAACCCCCTCGTCACCTACGGTGGCTGTGGAGGACCAAAATACACTTTTTCATTTCCATTTCAGGGGTTTATGGTCATGGATGTATGGAAAAATTAAGTTTAAAGTTTAGTTCTTATGCTCCAATGAGTGACAGAGACACTGAAGATGGAGTAAAGATGAAAATAAGTCAGTATAAAGACCGTACGCTCAGGGGAGAAACGATTTAAACCAGCAACTGCGCTTAGATCGCTGAAGTTAATTATTATAAACTTGTCTGCTACAGTTTTTCTGCGCGTTTTCTTGGCGCCGCGGTAAATAAAACCAAAATATCACCAGATCCTTTAAACGTCTCCAAAAGATTAGGTTTCCAGCCATGTGCGAAGAGTCTCACCGTAAACTAGCAGAAAGTATTTGAGGCATGCTGCTTGATTTCAAAGGGCCGCTGTGAGATAGCGCGACGTCTCCCTTTGCTGCTCAGGTCTGGGCCAGAGGGAAGGTTGGGGTTAGGAAGCCGCCCTCCTGGGACCGAAGGCATGCGCGCCATAACACTCCTGTTCTGCTCTTTAGCAATCGCTGGATTTATCTTTTTGTGTTTTCCTATTCACACCGCTATCAGGTTGGACGTGACACCCTCCCCCCCCCCAGGGGGTCAACGCGAGCCCCAGAGCACACACACACACACACACGGGGCAATTTCCCCCTGAAAGAGATCAAAGACGCTATTCGGTCGGCCAAGAACAAAGACCGGCTAGCTGTAGCTGGGTTAGCACGCTGATCCCTTGACGTCTATTTTAACGGCTCTTCGACGCCAACGTCTCATTTGTGAAGAGGGCGGAGCAGAACGCCTCTGCACAGCAGCACTTTTGAGGTTTAAAAACTTTCTCGGGGTAAATCACGTTAAAATTAACTATGTGGGGTTTCATTCCGGGCCCGCGCCTCCTCGAACAGGCATTAAGGATTATTACAAATTAACAGAAAGCTCATGCTAATCTGCTCATTGGTGGTGGTGGTGGTGGTGGGGGGGGGGGTTCCTCCAAAGTGTCTGGAAAAGCAATCCATTTTGCCAGCGTTTGAAGTCGTCTGGCACATGGCGGCCGGCCATGAATTGTCCCCCAAAGAGTTAATTGATGGAGAGGAGAAAACCTTCAGGGAGGGAAAAGTTCAGTTTTCTACCTCCCCGTCCCGTTTGAAGGAGATGTGAGTTGGCAGTGCGGGAGAGGCTGGAAGATTAATGTTGCAAAAGGGGCTCTGACAGCCTCTCTGCTGGTGCGCTTCTCTTGGGTGGCCTGATTGGTCTTGGATGTCACTTTTGCTACTTAATCTTGGGTATGTGAACCAGGCAGACTTTCAGCAGCTCGCATCTTTTACTTTCAATTTCTCGCGTTCGGCGTCGCTCACAGCACTTTTGCAGATGGGGTCCGGATCAAACGCGGCGTTTTTGTCTGTGGCCGCAGGTTAATAATCACCGTTTACAGAATTCGCTCAATAACAGGAGGGTCGTTGGCCACGAATCATCGCAGCTTCAGATAATCGGTCATCCCAGTTTCACTAAAACTCACTTAATTTCACACGTTTCGTCGATTAAAAGCATACGTTAACTCTTGATAAAGCAAAGATCAAAGAGGAACCCCTTTTGATTCTTTTATTGCGTCCTGGTGTGGGCGGGGCTTTCAGAAATAGGTCCCGTGAACCCAGCACACCTATAAAAGTCGTCCCAGTGGCTGATGACCTGGGCTGTGACTGGGGCTCATCTTTTGCCAGGTAAAGATGGATTTTCTCCCCGCTGCTCTCGCCTGCAGAATAATCCCATCAGAGGATGTTTAGGCTCCGTTCTCAAAGGTAAACACACGGCGAGCACATGTGCCGCGTGATCCCAAAACACCGGAGCGGGGACACCTCACAATTTACAAATCCACTGCAAACTATTTACTGTAGCCACCTTTCAGCATCCGGCGGCTTCAAAACAAGCAAATGCGGACGCTGAACCCGTGACCCGCGGCTCGAGCTGACTCATTACGTCACGTTTCTTGCCGATCCAAACAAAAATAAAGAGGCTTTTATGAACTCTGTGCTACCTGCTGGCTGCTGCACGAGCGGCCTCAGGACTGTAACTGTTCCCTGACTTATCCAAGTCAAGCTGAACGTGACTTTTGACCTCTCGCGCTAATCCTCCGCACTATTTCTGGCACGGGCTCTAAGCTAATTCCTACTTTCTGAGCCCGTGTTTGTCTCCTCTCTTGTTTGTGACCGACCCCGCGCTCCTCAGCCTGACTCAGGCTGCGCCGCCGTCGTCGTCGACGGGTCAAATGGGCCAATTGTAGCCCGGCGTGCCAGAGACCTGGGTAAAAGACTGGCGTTCTTTTTGCTGGACCGTTCCTGTGAAAGACTTTGGCTCTTTTTTTCTTCTCACATGGAATGTTTGTGTTTCGAGAGCTGCCCACATAGTGTCGTCACCGGAGCTGCTCTCTCCATAAACTGTTTGGATTCAATGAGCTAATCCACCTACGGTGTTTGGCACCGTGCCACGCTGCTCGGCAAACACACCGAACCGATAAAAATCAACAATTGAGAGGCAACAATTAAATATTTACGGCCGCAGCAGCTGACCGATCACCTGTGGCCTCTCAGGAAACACGCAGAGGCTTTTGCAAACGGCGCGGACGTGACGGCCGCCGGAGTCACTTTTTATGTAATATGAGGCAATTATCTGATTCAATTTGGACTCCTCTCGGCTTGTCTCTCACATCTGTCCATCCAGATGCTCCGGCGTTGCCGAGATACAAATGTGAAGCTGGTGGCAGCCAAACCGCAGCTGCTCCCTGCACATGTTCCCTCCCTTTTCCTGAACCGTGATGGTAAATTCTGAAAAGACCTTCAGACAAACGATGGTCGGGGAGTCACGCTGGACCGAGGTCCAGTAAACAGAGCGGCCGGTCTGGACCGCCCAGAACGGGATTGTTAAGGTCACGCTCATAAAAGTCCCCGAGACACCAGGCAGGACTCACCTGCACGCCCGGGTCAGGGGCGGCGCTGCTACCGGGCCCCACATCACACGGCCCCAGGCAGCAATAGGTTTCATATGCGGCGCATCATGAATCAGGCAGCACGACGAATGACTGCGGGCCCGCGGGGCGGCCATCTTCAAAACACAGGCTGGGGTGCCGTCGCGCAGAACCCGGCTTTTGTTTTACAATGAGGAAATAAATCAGGCGCTGGGAAAGACTCGGGCGCAATGATCCTCCCGTGGCCACCACGGACTGACCTCTGGGAGGAATGCAACGCCTTCTCCCTGACTGACATTTGCTTTTAGCAGCTCCTGTGTGATGGGGCGGCGGGCCGGTGGAAGGCGATAGCGGGGGGGAGATCCTCTGGAGATAAACCGCCGTGCCCCCTGTCCCTCCGACAACAAAGAAAGTGAGTGATGTTTGTCTGGAAACCAAGAGCCACGATCCCTCTTGTTTTGATGTGTGGGCCACCTGGGATGCGGGTCTCCATCAGCACTCGGGCGGAGGAGAGAGGAAGAGAAACAGAACTCACACAGATCTCGTCCCCAGGACAAACAATCTGAGTGACAAGCCTGCTGGAATCCCACGGAAGTCACCCAACAGCCCGGGCATTCACACAGGCAGAAAAAACAAGAGGCGTTTAGGTGACCACAAAGGGTGGGAGTAGAATTGCACAGCATGGCTCCCCCCACGTTCCAAAGGCCTTTAATATCCAAAACACACGTCAGAGAGCCTCAAGCGTCGCACCGACTTCCGCTGGAAACTCTCATCACAGAGGTCTAAGAGAGGCTGCGGTGTCAGAACAACCTGTACCTGAACATATCGGGACTTTTAGAGATGTCTTAAGAAAGAAAAATAAAAATCGGCTTCATTTTACACCCCCCAAAAAACCGTCTGTTGTTCCTTTTTCTTTCTCATCTCCAGGCGATAAAAAGTCATGTAAAGTCCAGCGAGACATACCTGCTACGGATTAGTTGCAGTTCCTCCAGACGCGTGAAGATCCTGCTTCATAAATCTTTGTGAAGTTTTGTTGAGGGGGGTGAGTCGGGATGGGGGGGTAGCTCAGAAGGCCGGGGCTGTTCCAGACATAAACACATTTGTGAGGGGTTTTAGGGAGCCTAAATCGAGGAGAAAACAAAAGTCACGTTAAATGGTAATTAGATCGTCTGAGCTACCACTTTAGGATTGATTGGAAAGCAGTGACCGACGCAGCTGTCTGGCGTTCGGTGTCTGATAGCTCCCAGTTCCACTGATGCTTAAATTAGATTCCATTCAGACTAATTTCATTTACTGTGCGGTTGAATCGCCGCCGCCGGTTTTGCATCAGATGCAAAGGAGAGATGAACGCGACCGGTCGGCCTGAACCGGGCCGGCTGCATCTCATTTCATTTCACGAGGCTGCAGGATTCCACATCTGCACACCTGAAAACATCAGAACGCGCTTGTTTATCAGCCGTCACCGCCTCCCCCCCCCCGGGCAGGTCACCTCTAGTTTCAGCAACGGTGGGAAAACGTCAAAAAGTGCTGCAAAATTCTAATGTGGTGAAGCCTCCTCGACCATATCTGGGAATGATTATTCGCTCCAGGGAACAATTCCTCCGAAGCTTACATCATATTGATGCATTTGTGTTTGTTTTTCAAAGGTGTGTGTGTGTGTGTGTGTGTGTGTGTGTGCGTGAGTGAGCAGGACATGGCTTCAGACAAACCCAGACATCCTGCGTGCGACAGCTCCTCACGTTGTGGTCGTGTGTGTATTGGGCTTTGGGAATGCAGGGCGTCCAGTGGAGCATCGCCCGTGGGAGGTCAGAGCAGGCGTACGAGGCCAAGATGGATGTCAGGCCAACATCTGTTCCACCTCCTGGCCGGGTCTTATCAGCAGCAACTCTGCCACACACACTGGATGGGGGGGGGGGCATTCTCCGCAGAGTTTAAGAAAACATGCCGGCTTTTGTTTGTCTTCTAAACAAAAGCTCGGTCCCCTGTCGAGGTGGCGCGTTTGCATTTCACAAAGCTCGGGGGGTTCCCGTTGTGTCTGGCATCCACGCCGTGCGTGCCATGTTGCAGCGCTGGTACGAGCTGCTGAGATAAAACTGGAGCTGGGCTCCATGTTGCGGTGCAAAGGTTGCAACATCTGGATGGATCATCAGACAGCGGTTGATGCTGCCTCACCACAACCCCTGAAGGAGATGCTAAAATGATCACTTCTTTATTTTTTATTGCTGTAAACACCAGCTGCTGATAGATTAGAATGTTGAACCGTCGTGGATGAGTTTTATGTCTTATTTCAGATTTATATTACAATCTAAATCTGAAATGAATCAGCGCCTCTCACTGTAGTCACAATAAGAATCAGAATGTGCACATGCAGATATTTAGCCAGTGCTGGGAAGGACTCCAACACGCTCATGACCCCGGTTAGGAATAAGTGGGTTAGCATAAGAGTTTAGCATACGTGCGGTGTGTCAACATAGTGGTGGAGCAGCAGAGCAGCGGAACGCTCCTGCAGGTCAAGATGGTCCAGGCAGAAAAGTGGGCGAAGGAGAGAAGCGGCCGCATCTTTTACTGGGGAATAAAACCTCCAACTGGGACCAACCCAGACCAGGAAATGCTTTAAAACAAAAGATGGAGGGGACTCAACAAAACTGAGAGCAACAGTGTGAGTGTGTGTGTGTGTGTGTGGGGGGGGGGGGGGCTGGTGTGCAGCAGACTGAAGAGAACCATGTCTGTCCCAGATGCAGAGACTGGAAAACAGGATCAAAGAGTCGCCACGGCAACCTGCACGACACACATTGTATTAAAGCCACACGGTTAATTTGAAAGGGATGGAAGCGGGGTGGAGGAAAGGAGGCAGAGGTAGCAGGAACTCCACGCTCGGCTACGGACGGCGTCGGGCTGCTCCAGGCCGACGCCCCTCTGGACTCATATCTATCCCCTCGTTTGCACAGGTCACCTTAAAATACGCATCAGAGTGAGCAAATGTTCACCTCAACACACGTTCAACAGCACCAAACCGACCTGGAGGGACGATGCAGCGGCAGAACCGTGATCAACACAATCACAACGTCAAACAATAAAGCGGCAACGAGTCAAAGTTGATTCCTTTTTTTTTTTTAATTATTCAATTACAATTTGAGACTAAACAAAATTGAACACTCAAAAAAAGGAGCAAAAATTCAGGCTTTAGTGAATCTGTAAATCGAGTGTCAGCGTGGACATGATATGTGGTCGGAGACTCGTGCACTGATGCACAGATTTGTTTTTCTTTTTGGCATCCCAGTGATTGCAGGGCTCCATCCAGGGCGTAGGAAACACCGCCTGGCAGATTTCACAACAGGAACCGGCAGTGGGCGACTGGAGCCGGAGAACCAGTCAAAATCCTGGCGGGAACATTAAAAACACAAAGCACGGGAAGAGGCGGCGAGTGTTCCAGCGACCGCCGCGCGTCTCCGGGGCCGCCACACACCTGTGCCGCGCTCGATTTCACCCGATTTAGCAATACGGAGGCCACGCGAGGGCGGCCGGTGATGAAACATGACATGTGGGATAAAAACCCAGCGGTAATGGAGACGGGGAGCGGAGAGGGAGCAGAGGGGCAGCGCTGGCTGGGATGAGGCTGGGAGGGGGTCCATGTTGAAAAGCAGACAGGGAGGGGGCTCCGCAGACAGTTGGAAGGCATTAGGGTGTTGGACAGGGACTTGTCAGATGCAGCTGTTGTTGCGCTTGATTGATTGAGTTTGTATTCCGTCCTGATGGGAGGCTGGAGTCAGTAGCCGGGGGGATTAGGTCGATTTTAAAAGAGAAAGAAAAAAAACTGTAGTGTAGAAATGGGTTTTTCGGCTCACCACTGAAATTAAACTATAAATCCAGAATAATTCTCTACCTGGTGGACACATCCAGCCTGGTCAATCATCCCCATTTTTTTTTTGGCTTTTTTTTTTTTTTTTACTTTATTTGAAATAACTTCAAGATCGTATATAAAATAATCTGAAAGCAGATCTAGAGCAATAACATACCAAGCTATAAAATAGATCCTAACACGTTAAAAAAAAGCATTCAGACCTGTTCCCGCGCTCCCTAACTGACCGGCTTCTCTCCCAGATCCATGTGGTCAGATGATTCGCAGCGTTAGTGTACATGGTAATACGCTCATTGGAATTTAGATATTCTCCACACGGATACTCAGTCTACGCTACTGTGATTAGATATTCAGACACGACGATATGCAACGACCGTACATAACACGAACCTCCACGTTTAGATATCTGCTGTCAAGGAGTCCAGGAGAAGCACATCTGACGGCTAGTTAGTGTTCCTCAGAGGAGAAAACATCAGCGTTTAGCAGCCAAACATTCTGGAAAGTAATTACTGGACTTGTGACCCATCTACAGAGGACCTGGGCTCCTGGTGTGTGTGTGTGTGTGTGTGTGTGTGTGTGTGTGTATGAGAGTATTAGAGTGAGAGTGTGTGGTGAGTGCAGGAATGCCAATGTCTTAAAAGCCACTGCTGTCATCACAATGGCACCTAAAATAGCAAATAACATTTCCGCTTTGGTCACGAGGCGTTTACGACTTTACTCTGGGTGGTTTTGACCATCAGGTTGCCGTGGCTGATTGTGCAAACTCTTAATTCCAAAAACAGGCGTAACATGGATGGAGAATACACAATACGGCTGTCAAAGAGGCCAAAATCTGCAGTGTTCCTGCGTGTGTGTGTGTGTGTGTGTGTGTTCGGAATCGTGTCTGTGGGTCGTGGCGCGTGCTGGGCCACCAGCAGGGGGTGGTGTTTCTTCGTCGTTTGCCGCTAATGTCTCTTCGCGGTAGCAGCGTTAGCCTCATATCCTGGCGGGTTCCGTGTCCTTGTCCTCCAGCAGGCTTATGAACTGAGAGAAGCTCTCCTTCACTGCCTCCATGTTGTCGGTGGAGCTGCCCTCCAAAATCCAGCGCTTCCCCCTCGCCAGCGGCTCCAGCTCGAAATACTTCTTGACCTGCCGGCAGAAACACAATGGGGACAGCGGTTCAGGTACATCCTGTCTCGATCATTTAGACGGGTACAGTCACAAACACTAAATGCTCCAGGGAGGCCGTCTTATTCTGAAGGCCACGTGGCTGCAGCCCCACTGCCATCCTTTCCTTGCTGCATGATATTTGGTGATTCCTTTTCCTGTTTCTGGACCTCCAAAATGGAGTCTTGTTTACTGTTTTTAAAAAGAGGGGTTTCACTTTAGTTGGCCTGGCAGTCAAGAATAGACTCGCCGTGTTGACCCGTTTCTGGGACGCTCCTGAGACGTGCTACGGTGCCGGCCAGGGCTTAACTCCACTCGCCACGGTGTAGCTGTCACATGCCGCTAGTGCGCCCAGTGGAAACTTGGCGTCGGGACTGTATACTGGCAGCAAACCAGTGATGTGACAAACAGTTTCTGTAGCACTAACATCTGCGTCGATAGCGGCTCGTAGATGAGTGGCGTAAAACCAGCATACGTTTTTGTAAAAAGATTTCATTGTTCTGTTCAATAAAACAAGTTCTTCTCCTTTTTTTTCTTCTTTAATTTTAGGTCCACCTCAGGCTGAGAAAAGCTTCAGCGCTGGAGTTCCCAGAGGAAACACTTTGCCAAGAACATTAGCAGAAAAAAAAAAGAAACACAAAAAACAAACAAAAAAAAGAGCTCTGCGTATCATCCCTTTTCCCAATTAGTTTTCCATGCACAATATGTTTTCTTCACATAATCATTCACTAACACGTGAAGCTGCAGCCATGAAACTGTCTAAACATCTTTTTCATTCGGAGCGGAACTTCGCTTAATAAATAAATAAAACACAACAAAAGTGCACGGACCAACACGCTGTTCTTATCTGAGGGGTCTGGGGCTGTTGGCATGGCGTCGCTTCCCCTCGGTCACGTTGATTATAAAGATCATATGTTGCATTTTAGCAGCTCGTGACAGATGGGGTGTGGCGAGTTTGAGGGGAGAAACAGAACCAGCTGTTTCACAAAAAACAACAGCCCAGACCTCCACCGACGGCACCGGAGGCCGTTCGCGGCTCAGGCCTTCAACTCGGCGTAAAGACAAAAGAAAAAAGGAAAGAATTAAATGGAAAAGCATGGAAGTGATGTATCTCCAGCTGGAAGAGTTACCGTTTCCAGGAGATAGGCGAGAGGAGATAACACAATCTTACAGACATCATTGGATCCCTGCGGGCAGAAACCACCAGGACATCATCACTTCACGATGCTGCTGGGAAAACACAAATATTGGGGAGAATGGCAGCAGATTTCCTGAGGAAATCTGAGGAACCACCAGACAGATGAAAGTGTCCAGACGTTCTGCTCTCTGCTGCTAATTAGCTCCGCTGAAAGAGCATCTATCCTGTCTGGATCATTTCATGTCTAACAAGTAACCGTTTTAATCCCATCTGAATAAATCCTGATAACAGGCTCGCGTCGTGTTTCACTGAATGAAGATGTATTGATGATGCAGTAATTGTGAGAGCCCAGAGGTCGATACCCTCAGCACCGAAGCTATCTGAGCTATTTTAGCTTCATCAGTAGAAAGTGATGAATCCAATCTTTCATGTGCCACCGGGAAGCTTCACACCACACACTCAAATGGCCTTTCAGCTCCAAGTGAAATTGCTTTTGTCTAGACCACTCTGGGCTGTCTCGCTGTGCCATGGTGTGTGGCATAAAGAGGATGAGGAAGGGGGGGGGGGGTTCTTTGTGTCTGATTTGGTCCAACCAGCCTTTGCCAGCACGGGGGAGAGCGAGCGCCGTCTCTGCCTCCGAGTGGAGTTTGTCCGGGTGTAATGTGAGTTTAATGACAGATTAAGTCACCTCGGCCACGTTTGGCTCAGAGGCCCACTAAGAAAGCTGAGCAGACCCAAACAGTGTTAACAAATCTGTCTGGGTAACCTGAGCTGCTCTAGCCCGGGCTCTAGCCCCAGACCTAGACTGCAGACGATGCGGCTGGCTGCCTGTCTGGCTGGCTGACTCACTGGCCCGCATGTGTCCACGGCCCTCTGGAAGACTCTGCCCCCTGCCCTGGCAGACACTCAAAAGTCCAGCAGTGACCTCTGAGCAAGTGCAGACGGGCTCAAGCCTCACGTCCCCTGCTTTCCTCACAACAACAGAACACACCCAGGAGGACTGAAGCGGTGTCACCAATGTCCTAATGTAAAAACATTAGGTCAGGAAAACAGGTTGATTTAAACATTAAAAAACAACAACAACGCTACCCCCCCAGTGACAGAGCACAACCAATCCAGCCGCTTGTGTCATGCGCGTAGAAACAGGAAGAACCGTCCCACATGACGGGAGGAGCCCCGTGACCCGCGAACAGCTGGGTGCATCCACACTGGCAGTCAGCAGTGTGGCCCAAACCAGTTTCCCTCAGATTAAGCCCACTAAGCACACTTATGCTTGCTTAAGGAATCGCGTGAGGCAGTGGGAAGGGTAAGCCACACAAGTTGCCAGATGGCACCTAGGATGACCGCTGGGTCAGCCAGTCTAGCTCCTTCTAGGTCATACAGACTGGGGGCCTCGTCTTGTGCACGAGAGAAAGCGGCTTAAACGTACATAAGGGCGTCAAAAAATCTGTAATCACCTGTGTCAACTGTATACACGCTAACGGCCAACTTCCGTGTCAAACAGGCGGAGCGGCAGAAGCGCCGATTAAAATGACAGTGGTGATTTCATTCAGCCGTAAATCCAAGTTTAAATCTAATGTCTTTACTGATGGAACCAGAGAAAGACGCCCATCACACAATTTACGACATAGATGTCCCAGCCGGGGATTCAACAGCATCAGGTATGTAAGCGCGTTGAGTCGAGGAGGTTTCATGATCTACGCTGCACAGTGGCGGCTGAGTCCACGTGGCGTTGGCGTGGTCCCTCCCCGCCTGCGTGGGTTTTCTCCAGGTTCTCCAGTTTCCTCCCACGCTCCAACGACTTGCACATTAGGTTGATTAGAAACTCTAAACTGTCCTTACGGTTTGAAAAAAAAAGAAGAATTCTGCTAAATAAATCTGGTGGAAATCATAAGTTGTTATTTTTGGCTGACAGTGAGGAGGACTCGGGTTGTAGTGATACTGGTAACGTGTCCAAGTGTCCTTGAGCAGGATGCTGAAACTCAAAATGCTGCCTGTGATTGGCTACGAAGACTGCGGACAGAGATGAGCTCTCCTGACACAGTCAATGCACATGGGAGGCAGATAAGGAGGAAAAAACTGACTGGACGCAGCAGAAATGTCCCCCCCATCCATTTTCTGTTAATCCCCAATGGTCACAGGTGGACGTTGGACTGATCTCAGCAGGTAAGAGGCAGAAATGCTGCCTGGACAGGTCACACTCACATCTAGAGCCCTTCAGTCTCTAATCAACCTAATGTGCTTTTTTTAACACTGTGGGAGGAAACAAGAGCACTCAGAGAATGTCCACGTGTCCACGTCCAAATGTTGGACACGTCAGCCAAATAGGATCACTCCTTGTTGCCGCCCACCACCCATGACCCGCGGCGCGTCCTCGTTACCCTGTATAGGCATCCATCTATTGGGCAGCTGAACGTGCCCCAGCTAAATGCCCCTCTCAAGAGCGTGATGGCAACACTGGGCACATTCAGCGTCCTTCTGCAGGACGGAGCTGCTGTCGTTCAGCCGTCCAAAGCTGCGGTCACATTAGATTTTCCTTGAAGGGTTTAACTTCGGCCGGGCCGTCGCACTTTTAAAGCATATTTGCTTTCCTTTTTCTATTGGGGCTCGTTAAAAATTATAATCCCCATTCAGGTTTTTCTTAAAAAACAGCTTAATCAAAATGTTCTCATGGGCCACAGAATTAAAACCTCATTCATGTGATTGTGCAGCAACTCAGCAGAATTCATTTATACGAGAGGGAGCTCAGCTGTGCTGCAGCCCAACACCCCCACGTCCTCACTCAGCACATCTGTATGATAAAAGATGGATTCAATCTAATGTCAGACTCTCATACAGGGCAATCTTTTCTTGAAATCGGGCTCCTGCCGTTGCCGTGGGTTACAAAAGTCTGACAGCGATAACGAAGCTAAATTAAGTTATGTCCAGTAATAGTAATAATGTCTTCCTGTTTAAGGAAAACGCTTGTTCATGGAGGAACAGGAAATGTTCACTTGAGAAGATTTAGCCTTTCAACCATCTTTAAAAAGTAAACTGCAGGCCACCATCAGAATGTCTCTGCAGAACATGCAAAGTTTTACTCAATAAACAATAATGTCAGCTTGGATTTTTGTTGCATGAATCTAAACAGGATTCCCAAAAAAAGCCAAAAAACTGCATTTTGCTTCAATGGTAATTCATGGCACATGTGCAAAAAAAGAAGCCAAAGTAGAACACTGCTGAGGCAAAGCCTCACATATTCAGAATATAATAACATATAATTATAGCTTTTACAGATCACTGTTTCAAACAGCACCAAATCCGTCCTCCCATGACCTTGAAACAAGACCTCACGCCTATACTGGTGTCTATACTGACAAACGTGAGCTATACAGGAGCAGACGGAAGCATTCAGGGGTCCAGAGGAACTAGACTGAAGGAGAGAAAGTGCCATACTCAAATATCCAAGACAATCAATTAGAGCATCCCCTGACATGTTCCCCCTGTGAAAATACCAGTGACACGGAAAGTGGCCCACACTGGCAACTGCATTGTAATGTGAAGGTAACCCGAGAGCCACTTACCATATAATAGATATGCCTTTGTTTGGCTTCCTCGCTTACCTAAAGAGCCTTAAAGAGATGAGAGATCCCAGAGGTCCCCAAGAGAGATACTTGGGGAAGGGGCGATAAAACAAACATGGCACCTCCAACTGTGAGGCCTGTGAAATCAAACAACCCACCAGTCGGCAAATAACACCCAGTTTGCCATTGGCGTGTCACACCTTGGGAAACATCGGAGGTGTTCCATGTGAAGGGATTAGTGCCGACAAGTCTTACCAAGGTAGATAACAACCTGAGCACCTCTTAAGTGAAAGTGTTAGCAACAGTTGAGGTACTTTTATCACTCATTATGCACCATTACAAGAGTAAAAACATCAAAGATATTGGCCGTTTCCTTCAGCGTTCAAAGAGATAATCCACTTCTGATACATTGACAGGAAAAAAAAGCCTGTCTGCTTGGTTTTAAGCAAATTCCCTCAGATGTACAAAGACTGGAGGGAGAACTAAAAGTGTCACTCTATATGATTTAATTCTGGATCCAGGATTTTATTTCTATTTTTTTTTGATACGTCGTCCATGGATCTGTATGCAGTGTCAATAGACAAGCAGCAGTAGAGGGTGGTCCAGCTCCTCAATGTCACACAAAACCAAAGGAGAGCACGCTTCACAGACACCAGCCTTCCTGTTTGTCTAGCCTGCAGCGTTGATTGGCGTGCATTAGGAAAATCAAACAAAAATATGGTTGGGGGATGGATAAAGACCTCAGAGTGGCTCCTGCTGCAGCAGCTGCGACTCAACGCTGTGGTGGGTGAACACATCCGAAGAACCCTTCATGTCTACGCACACTTGAAAGTCAGCATGCCAATGATAACTGGAGGTTTGTACCAGCTCGGCTTCAAATTAGCAAGCAGCATGTAGCAGCAACCTCTCTAAAGGGTGCAGGTTCTAGTAGTTGCATCACAACAAGCTTATCCTAAACTCAACCTGAGCACAAAGGGATGGAAGAAGTCAAAATGAAGAGACATGGACTTTCAATTTGGCCTTTTCAACTGCTGTGGAAATCATCCATGCTAGCCAGCATGTAAAAACATTGAGGTCATCCTGGAGGAGAGCCACAGCAGAACTGATGGAACAGGGGATTTAGCAGGACACAAGAATGAAGTCGTAATGCCACAAAAAAAATGAAGAGCATGTAGATTTATTGCCCTGTTCCACTCATATGGGTCTGCGGGTGTCCCCGGGGCTCCGTCCGCTTCCCGGTTCAAAGTGATTCACTTGAAGTGCACTACTCTTCAAAACCAAACGATGGCTGCCAGATCAGAACCACTCTCAGAGGCACGGTAAATCTGAGCCTGACAGCAGAACCGGTAGCACCAAGGCATCGGTTTTTACATTTCTAAAGCAGCAGATTGGACGACATGTAGAAGCTGGGGTTGTTCCTACCTGGATTATCAAACCCAAGCTTAAAGTTTTAACCATGAGGACTGAACAAACAAACAAACAAACAAACAAAAACTGGCAGCTTTGGCAGCCAAGACGAGCCGGACCTGACTGATGCTGGAAAAGCAGGTGAGGGCAAAATGTCTGTTATTTTACAGTAACTCACTTTATTAAGGACCAAGAGCTGCATGGCAGAAACCATCTGGTGTGTGTGTGGTGTGAATGGGTGAACTGGTGCCCTGCCCAGGCTCCTTTTTGTTACAGGGGGCCAACATGCCAGCACCTTCCCTAACCCCTCCCTTGTGACAGGGGCCGTCTTGCCTTGCACCAGCCCACACAGGGGGCCCTCAAAGTCCAGGAGGTCTGTTACAAGTCACCCCTCCTCCTCCGGGACCCCACCTAGAGAGATCCTCCAGCCCGTTCACTCTGGGGGCCCCCTTTCACACTCCAGTCCTGACAGTTGACTAGCTTAAAAGCTGAAGAGGGCCTTTGCTTTAGCATGCAAGGTTTAAAATAAAAGTGATCCAATGCTGAAAAAGATTTAGTCCAAATGGAGTCCACACACACACACACACACACCCATCCACACACACACACACACACACACACACACACACACACACACACACAGTCAGATACTACCGGTACTAATACTACCCTCTACTTCTACTAAACCCCACCTTATTGTGGGTCTCTGTGGAGGTTCAGGATAAGAAGATAACACACTGAAAACAATAACAAATCAACAAACCCAATAAGAATCTGCTCTTTTTTAAGTGGCGCCTCAGATTTTTAATCCTTGAATAGAAACAAAGCTCCTTCAGCATGAGTGAATTGTTACGCACTTTATTAAATGTGTTTACCTTTGAGCGCCTGTTCTGTAACAGGGCTGCTTCTGTAACTCTTTTTTTACTCACTGCCAGCGAAATCAAGAGTGTTTAGTCAATTATACTGCGTGGTCCAACCAACAGCAGCACTGACGATTTCAACCACAGCATTCCATCGCCACAGAGAGAGAAAAGGGAAACAAAAATATCATTAGTCACTTTGAATTGAATGAAGGGTAAATTTCAAAGGGCGCAAACCTTCATGGAGGAGAATGCCTAGAAATTCCCAGCGTTTGATCCATGTGAGTCAGCAGTGGAACCTGGGGGTCAAATCACATGCTGAATAGGCTTTTCGGAAGTTTTGTCCTGGCCAGTGGCCGACCCTGCTTGACCAGCAGACAAAGAGAGGGCAATGGCTACAATTGAAATGGGTGAGATTCTTTTCTCTTCTAATGGAAAGTCCAGTCCTGAATAGGGTCTGGCCGGCTGAATTGCGTTCCACACAGATTTTGGGCGCGAGGGCCCGCTGGGGTCAGGGTTCAGCTGCGTTTGACGCGGCCTGTGGGAAACAGCCGGAGCGATGCCCGCACAACCTGCCGACTGCCCTCTCATCCACGGTGCCCCTTAACCTCACAGTGACAGACCACCAGCCCAGGGATGACAGGATGAAAAAGGCTGTATGGGTGGGAAAAGGAAAGAAAGCAAAGATGAAGGTAGACAGGCGGGACAGACAAAGATGTGAACGACACAAACCATCAAAGAAATGAAGAAATTCTAAGTAGCTTCACTTATTCTTCTTCCAGTGTCTAGCACACATTCTCTAGAGGGAAATCAATTTGTGCTGCTCCACTGGTTTTCCAACCCTTGGATCCAAAAGTGGGACGAATGAGGAACTGAGCCTGTGTGCTTTGCTGAGACAACCACGCAATCAATAACAACACCGTCAATCATTAAAGGGGGAATTAAGAGCAGCGTAATTACATCTGAACACGCAAACCTGTGCACTGGGATGTTGGTGCCGACACAAACACGCAGCTCAGAGGTTGGGTTTGTTTGTGATTGAGACACAACTCAGAGAGGCGCATGAACAGAAGCTGAGACGAGAGACGTTACCCTCCTCACGCAGAGAAACAGCCCCGGGAATCTTTTAGATTAGTCTCAGTCTAACCGACGCCAGTTTTGCTGTGCACATTTTAATCCCGAGTATTTTCCTCCCATCTCTGATCATGACAACGGTCCTTCAGTTGCGAGACCCGTTAAACCAATCTCATTTTTTAAGCAAATCTTTGTAGGAAGAAAGCAATCTTTCTGCCCCCCCAAAGCACCACGGAGCTGTTGGAGGGACGGGTCCACAGAGCACGCACTGCTGCCAGAACCCGGAGGTGAACACGCTCCCGCTTCAGACATTGTTGCAAAACAACAATACCTCAAAAACATTAAACACAAGCAGAAGTTGCTCCAATTAATTTCCACAGCTGCCAATGCTCAAGCCGAGCCACCCCACACACCGCATGCACAGGTGGAATTCTACGGACACGTTCTGGTTCAGGTCCGTTGCTGAGGTGAGTCGGTACTCCTGCAGACTCAGAGGGATGAAGTCAGATCAGGTGATTGGCTCGTTCAGCCCAGATAGCTCTGCTCCTGCTGTGCTTCTTTTACTGCTTTGTTTCAACTTGAGAGCTAAATGTTTCTTAGGGGACCAGACAGAACTGTGAATCAAGGCTAAGCGGATTTTATTTGTAAGATTTCCAAGTCCAGGATTTTACTTAAATTTATTATAAACGTCACAGACCAAAAATGACAAGCATCCATTAACTCTAAATCACTTTAAGCATTACCAGCTTCTAAAACAGGAAGTTGAAAATGACTCATAAAACCAAACTTCAAAAAGAGTAATGAGAAACTGCACTGGCACGAGGCTTTGCTTTTTTATTTTTGTTCTTATTTAAAGGGCTAACACATTGTAAAGTAAAAAGTGGAGCAATTTACTGCGGAATTCTAATGCGGATTTTATACTCAATTTTATTTATTTTTTTTAAAATTGGAAGAGGAGCTGACCACAATAAACGGTTTTCCATCAGCTATGATTTACTGCATTATTACAGCCAGAATCAACCTCCCAGAACACCTACTTGGTGTCGCAGATGAGATAAAGAAGGACCTGAGTTCTAAATGCATCGTGGATCATTTGTTTTGCATAATGTGGCCATCGCGCCATTTCACACTTGGTTAAAATGAGCCGGGCAAGGTCACCTGCTCCTCATCCATTTTTCCACTGTAGCCAGCAACTCGCACACTGGAGGCTGGGGAGGGAGGTGGGAGCTGGAGGTGGGGAGGGTTACTTGCTGACTGGCTTCAGTCTAGACGGCTCAATATGCAGTCGACTGTTCAGACCAGCTTGACTGGGGGGAAAAAAGGGAACAGATGCAAGGTAAGAGGGAGGAACGCTGCAGGAGAGAGATGCTGGTGCTGTTGGACTGCGGCAGCTTAACAAACAGGTCTCGCTACAAGCAAACTGTGTGTGTGTGTGTGTGTGGGGGGGGGGGGCAGTGTTTGGGGAGAGAGAGCCAGACAGAGAAACAGACATTAGAGAGAGCGACATTATCAGAGGGAGATATCCCAGTTGCTGGCTGCGGCTTCATTGTCAAGGTCAGTGAGCTGCAGAGTAACAAGTCACACCACCTGACCCCCCACCCCCCACCCCCCCACCGCCTGTTCCCCTCCTGCAGCTCGTCCCAGTCTCTCCCCCACTGCCTCCATCAGACTGCTTGCTGGAGGCACGTGGACAGAATTTGACCAGCGATGCACCAATATTCTTATACCGACAGTTTACTCTTCAAAATGTCTAGATGAGACGGAAGATTAGCATCTAAACGGCAACAAAAAACATTTATTGTTCCCTTTATGCAGTTTACGATCTATGACACCAAGGAGACAATCATGTATTGTGCATTTTCTCTCTTGATCTGCACAGGTTTCCTCCAGGTAAACCAGGATCCCCTTCCAGTTCCAGTTTGACCCTGGCATGGTCGTCTAGCAACAGCCTCATACGTCCTCAGAAACACATAAAACAGTCTTTCACTGCACAAATGTTTATGGGACTGAGTATTTATGTGGTGTCCACCTCTGCTGACCGCCGCATTACACCTCTGTAATGTTTGTATGAATCACTGAGGTCCGCCAGAGGTGTAACACACCTATCTTTAACTGCCTGTGTAAAAGCATGTGATGGCATAACTTCGCACTTGCTTCCAGAAGTGTCCAAAGTTTGCACCTAAAACATTTATGCAGCATCTGGACCTGTGGAGTTCAGAGAACATCCATCTTCATTTGGTGTCCCGAAAAGAGGCTTAAATGGGAAATTAGCAGAACTCAAAAGAGTTTTTGAAATGCTGACTGCACTCAAATTGAGGTTTTCATTAGACCCAATCAATGTCAGTCTAGCTGATAAAAATTATTTGACACTGGACAATGATCTCATCACCAGTTGGCAAAGAGCCCCGGTGGAAACTCTCTTAATTACCATTCGACAGAGGACAGATTATATTGGCTCACTTTTACGTTTGCAACATTACTTTACTCTCTTGGGGCATAAGCAGCCCAGATACTGACATCTGCTGAATCATTTGACAGGCCTGTAGCAAACTATTACTGATGTCTTCTGGCCCTGATTGCTTACTGGTGCTGATTCCATCCATACAAAAAGTTCACCCGAAGACTGATCTGATGATTAAACGTCCGAAGCGGCGTGATATGAAGCGATGTTTCACAGCTCCTATTTACCGTTTCGCCAAGGGCCCAAACTCTCCGCCGAATAAACACCTTTTAAACAACTTCTGCACTGTTGATTAGACTATATGAGTTGGCAATAATAAGACATTTCCGCCCGGTAATGACGCAAGTGCATGGTATTAAAATCTTAACAAGTTAGTCGGAATCATTCACACACACTGTTGTTTCCAACTGAGGGCTCAGCGATTGGCCCTTACCTGGTCCTCGTCATCTCCGCGGCCAATCGGCGTCCACCGGATAATTCAGAGACACCAGCGTCACCGGCCACAATGACACACACACGCACACGCGCGCACACACACACCATGTGCCAGACGTTTGACGAAAATTTCAGACACTGGGTGCCACATGAGTCACCGAGCACAGCCACCACCCAACGTGTGCCAGGAACCTGCAAGTTAACCATGAGTGTGACGGAGGACAGTGGTTGACTGGCCACTTCCGTCCTGGAAGTTTGACCGGAACGCATTAACGCACCTTCTGCACACACCAGTCACAAGTTTTCTTTGGGTCATTGAATATTTATATTTAAAAAAAAAGCGAATCCGGGGTATTTCAAGGGTGAAACGGGGTGTGCACGTGGCAAAATAAAATCTCTAAAATCAATTACAATTTAAAGCCAAACGTTACACTAACTGAATGTAAATCAACGTAGAAGATTCTGAGTTACCTTGAACAAACCGGACCTTCAGGCTTGAATCAACATGTCACTGTTTGAAACTTCATTATATGAATGAGTGAGTCAATTTCAGCAAATTACCTGTTTTTAACAGAAGATTTTTCTGCCAAGGGTTATTACGGAATTACTCACATTTGATCACAGGATTAGAATGTCTAATATACTGGCGTTACAAATAAGGCAGACAAGATCCTACATGTGACGAGCGCCATAAATCTGACGTGGTGGGGCAGGCGGCTGAATGCATTTCATACTTGAAAAGATAACATTGTGCTTCAAGCTGGGAACTAATGCATAAATAAATGGCTGGAAGCAAGTGATTTATCAGATGTAATATTCAAGTAGCCATCTGGATGTCTACCACCTGTTGAGGGTGAGTAAGAACATGAGGTGGCTAGGAAGGAGATGCGTCATATTTCAAATCACTCACAGTTTACCAACTCTGACCATTACTACAATAGTTAAAGAGCGTTTCCGTGCAGAAAATAATTCAGTTCATCCAACAGTTGATCAGCCTGGACCATAAACCCCTCATGATCATTATTGCAGAGAAACATGGCTGCGGCATTTTTTGTTAAATAGAAGGATTAATATCAGTATTACTTTCATTCAAACGAGAGGGAATGTTTGGAGTTAAATGTGGGAGAATCACAATAAAAGCAGAAGCCACAAGGACAAATTATTATGTTTGAATTACTGGATAAAATCTTTGTTGACCACGGCTCAGGCTGGGAATTCTCTGAGAATAACTGCTGCACGTCATCATTCTAAATCTATTTCTGGAAGTAATAATCGAGCTAAGATATCTTCATTTCTACTTTATTTGTTCCAGCTATCCCATACCTGGCCCAAGGTCATGAGCGTTGTTGTGAAGCATACCAGCATGGGGTCACACACTCCCTCACGTGATGCCCTGATTGACAAATAAACATGGTCAAACCAGTTTTAACAACAGAGCATGAATGAGAAAAAAGATGACATGATTTGATATTCTGTGGTTGATTATCTGCACCACAGTGAGGCCTCTACTCAAGGCTGCGTCATGACAGACATGTCTCAATAAATTCTAGTCTCTACTGTGTGGCCTAATGAGGGAAGCAGCATTTGACAGCTTTAACCAGCCTTTATTAAATGCAAACCAGTGGCGTCCAATAGCTCGAATTACTGCTCGCTTTTGAAACACAGTGCAGCATTTACTTGTTAGGCCAAGACCATTAAAACCTCATTACAGTTGCATAATCATATCAGCTCTTTTAGCAAATGTGAAAAAATAAATAAATACAAGATTTTTACTATGCAGTGTTTTGCCCTCCAAAGTCCTACTTTTTTGATCAAGTTTAACTCTGGTTATAATGGACTTGTGTGTGGCATTTTTGTACGGATTAGGGGATGTTTGTACATACAGAAAATGTAGGACTGACGTTCAGGTGAAGGCCCCCTGGGGTGATAATCCTACTTGAAATGCCCCTCCATTAGAGCATCAGGAATGTGCTTCAAAGCAGGTGTGTTAATAATGCTTATTACAAAAACAGTGTTTACTGCCATCTGCTTTGGATACCTGATTTTGGTGGTGATGTCATGACAGACGTGAAGGCAGAGAGGAGGTGGTTAAGGTTAGCGAGGAGTATTTTCACAGACCGGCGAGTCCAGACAGAGAGGCAGAGTGAAAATAGCTCAAGGAGCAAACAAGGTAACCTCTTTGAAAAGACGCTTCAGGGGGTGTCTGCCAAGTCCCACACAATACTGTCTGCAGCCAATGTCTGTGTTTCAGCTGCACCGCTCTGCAGTTTGTTAAAAAGTCTGGGTGCACCTTTTAGAGGCGGGTGAAATCGATGATGCCGTCATTAGCTGGTTAGTTAAATGTCAACCGCGTCAACAACCGATGTTCACCTCGATATTTTCCATGAAAAACTATGGCTATTGTGGCATAACTGGAATGATGGGGAAGTGACTCATTACTCTGAAATTACCTGTGACGTCAGTTATTTTTAAAACCGTCCCATGTAGACTAATCATGACAGCCTTACAGCCTACAGAAACTGAGCCCCTCTACTTGGTAACCACAGGGGCTAAATCACTGCAGAGTACTTCGAGAGTAAGACCAATGAATACCACACAGTAGATATCATTTATAATAGGCTGCGTCAAAGGACTAACAACTTACAATGAGTAACCAGCATCTGGAGCACAAGGGGCTGTAACAAAACCAGAAAACAACAAAGGAAATCTGACTTCTGACTCTCACTTTGCCACAGCTGCCAACACTCAGATGAAAACTGAAACTGAAACTGAATCATCGCCACTACAGAATTACTAGTTGGATTAGAGGACGCAGATCCTACCGCCCCTGCTGGTGTCGTGGATTTAAAGTCTGTGTATAAATATGTCACAGAGTTCTTGGGCAACATCGGCACAGAAGAAGCCAGGGACAAAAACGGGGCTATGATCATATAACCTTCATACACCTGGAATGTCACTGGTCATTTCATGTAAGCATATCCATCACACAGCAGTATCTTTGTGATTCATGGCAAGGACCTTCAATCCTTATGGGAAGGGGAGGGGTATGCAAGTCTGGACACCTCTGTGCCAGCAGGGACATCCCCATTAAGGGGCCACTTTGTTCTAAAAGTGGAGAGAGAAGGGGCACATGGATAAAATAGCCACTTGTTTACAAGGTGTTTTCCCACCAGCGTAGATACAAACTGGGGAGACATGAAAGCTAGGCTTGTACGGTTCCAGTCCGACACCAACAGGAAGACAAAACAACTCAATACTTGGGTTGGTTTATTCATTTGTTATTTCTAAATGTGTTTTTTTGTTTGCTTGACCGATTCTTGTCATTGCGCGTCGATGAGTGAAAAACTGAAACAAGTTTAAATGCCCGCACTTATTGAGGAGGTTCCAAAGAGGCAAAAATCCCAGAAGTGACTGAAGTGAATTTGCGGAAACAGGATCGGTGAATTTGAGTGCTACAAAGTGACTGACCGTGCCCTTTCTTTGTGTCCTGGGGCCAAAGTGCATCCTCCTGGAGTCTCTGAAAAGCTAAGGCCTCATTCATGGGTAATGTACCAGACAGACTAAGGTTACTCCCCTTCCTTCATTCTTTCTGCTCAGAGGACCTTCACTGGTTCCATCTTTACTACTCGCACTGTTGTGACGTTTGTCCAGTTGACAGGCTCCACAAAAATCAAAACATGCTGTAAAATTTATAGTCAAATCAAATTTAGAGCATTGTTTGCATCAGAGGGCTTTGAAAGCTGCACAGTTGTGACACCGAGGGTCCTTAGTCCCTCGATCTGGGTCAGGAAAAACTTTTAGGGCTAAAAGTCAGTCCTTAAAAGTAAAACTGTGAAGTTGTGACTCTCAGTGCACATTAAATATGAAGTCAAACCTCATATTAACTGAGGTCGTGTAAAATGTTTGGAGAAGGAAGCGAGGTAAGCCGTTATTTTATTTTTTTTAAAGTTTATTTTACAGCAAATTTAAAGCATTTTCCAGGGAAAACAACACAACCTCAGACTGTCGGAGGTAACAGAGGATCGAAGGTACTGAGTGATGGCTTTCATCTACTCAAGTCCTTTGAGAGGAGTCTGAAGATTTCCATGTGAGCTCCTCTGATGAGACACTAGGCCGTGTTTACAGACACTCACTCATCCATCTAACCGGCAGTGCTGATGGAGGAGTGTTGTGCAATGAGGCGTTCATCGCAGGTCTATGGCCTATTTGTCTTCAATGAGTGGTGGCTGGTCAAGTGCTAATAGCCTAAATATGACATTCATCATTTGTTTTTTAACTTGCATGAACTATCTGCAATATAATTATATGACAGCGTAAACAATGTTATACTCGCTTTATAGTTTCTTTGTGCAGTTAAATGCTACTAATTCTGCTGATGAATGCAACTTTTGAGACGTGCCAGACAGGATGGACCAAACCCCCGAACCATTCAACACATCCAACTCATCTGTCTCTAAAAAGGAAAAGTCTGCCGCCATAAAAATGATCAAAATCTGTGGAATACTGTAGTGCCCGAGTAAATCTTAATGATTTCAGTCATCGTTATAATTTCCTTGTGTTTTATCTATACATATAAAAATATCGAGAGATTCTTTAATCTGTCTGAAAAAGTCGGACGAAATCAGACTTATTGCCAAAAAAAAGGATAGCCCTGTGACAATTACTGCACATTAACATAGATTTTGCACTCTCATTAATACATGAGCCTTCTATCAGTTTGTTTTGAATGTGTACTTAGTTACAATTCTTGTCAGTAAAATTTCTACCAACTCGTGGTAAGTATGAAGCTATAAAGTGGCGTGAAAATATCCCCGTCGGGTGGAAAGACTGGTGTACTGACAGATGTGAACACAAATCTAAAACATCTACAGGTGTGCAAAGCTGACACGTCTGCACACAAGCCTTAACATCTGCTCCCCTCGACACCCAACGTCAGGAACCATCTCCCCCTGCTCTCACGGCTCCGACAGGTAAAGCCATGTACTGTTTAGATGAGAGACAATGCTCGCAGATGCAGATGAGCACCTCCCACGCAGCTACCTCACTCCTAACCTCTCTCTTTGCAGAGCCTGCCAATTTCCACCTGGACGGTCTTCAACTATGTGCCAAGAGGATATCACAGCCACTCCATATCCTCTGTGTGACAGTGTAATTCCCTCTGCCCTGCAGCGATGTCTGCAAAACTCAGACAGTTTACATGTTCATGTAGCTACACTGCACTGGAGGAGGGTGATTTGCCAAGTATTTTGTGCATTCATTTGATTTCTGGCACACAGACTTTAACCTCGTCCAACATGTGCTGCCATATGCGTAACGGAGTCAAAGGGTGAGCCGTGTTTGTTTAATATTTTAGTTTAGTGTACTCGGTGATGTGGCCTTACCGATGAGTGCGGCACTTCTGTACAATTTAGCATGAGAGAAAACTATTTTAGTGTACACCAATATTTGGATACGTAGGGATGGAGCCAAATATGAAAAGAATCCTCCAAAATGAAGTGAAATTGTATTTTCTGTTGCCCACCAGGAAAAAGAGGAGATGAGAAGTGCACGCAAACGTGCTTCAAGGGATGGAATGCAGAAGCCATAAGAAAAAACAATATGTTTGTTTCCGTGCAGGTGAGAAAATCGTATCCCTGTGTTAGTTCCATTACAGAAAATGCACATGGATGCCTGCGCTCCATTAAAATCGGCCCAGAGGACTAACACCCCCAGGTCCCTCACATTTTACGCGCTACATTTTACTTATTTTTCTCTGAGCAGGAAGCAGAAGCATCCCGCCTACTGTAGTTGTTTAAAACCAGTCTGCTCTGTGTGGTAGCAAC
The DNA here is from genome assembly GCF_003711565.1 of Takifugu flavidus. Lineage (NCBI taxonomy): Eukaryota > Metazoa > Chordata > Actinopteri > Tetraodontiformes > Tetraodontidae > Takifugu > Takifugu flavidus. Next base: position 5,732,161 of record NC_079524.1, on the reverse strand, counting down.
CGGTAGGAACCTGGCGAACGATGGCAAAGTATTTTTGGAAGGCGTGGAGACCGTTGCGATGCTTATTCATAACACACAAACGGCAGCCAAGTCCTGACGCGTAAACTCATCCCTGTTGACTTAACTACCTCGCTGGCTAACTTCCTCCTGGATGGTTGTGGTGTGGTGTAAAAGGTCCACAGTTGTGGCCTAAGAACAACAACGTTAAAGTTCAACTCGCCACCTGGCGGAGGGGAGGCGGCTCGACTCCACCCGTAATCCAGCGACTGCCAACTGCTTTGTAGACAGAAAGTCTGCTTGCATAAATTATTCACGCCATTTGAGCGAGAAGTGTAGTCCGACTTAGATGCGCGTGGAAACGCACTTAATGAGTATAACACTTTAGAAGCACTTTCTTTAGACAGGGCGGTGAGTGCCCAGATGTCTCCAGGTGCTACCACCCGCAACCGTTTGTCCATGTTGGGCTCTCCACATGTGAAATGGTGCTTGGTCTGGACCTAGATCCAGACATGAGCTCTAACCTCAATGACGAACAAATTCAAGAGTCACTGTATGGTCCACAGCAGCCGTGTGTGTGTGTGTGTGTGTGTGTGTGTGTGTGTGTGTGTGTGTGTCGATCAGGGGCCAGTAAGGGACTCTCCAGGACAGAGACAAAATGAATCAATTAATGACTGAAATATGTACAGAACTTATTGTAGCATCACTATTAGTTTTTATTTTAAGCTGCTTGAAAAAACAAAGGGTGAATTTTTAATGTGATTCATAAAAAAGCGTTCCCACAGCAAAACCTGATAATAATGTTGGAATCAAATCTTTACTTGTAATGATCTGTTAAAATTCACATCAGAATTCTAAAGGTAATTTTCTGAGCCATATTCTTACACGCAGACTAACCACGATGCAGCAGTGCTGCCCTCTTGGCCTACAGGTCAACGGCTGCACCGATTACCCACAAGTCCTTGACAAATCTTAGCCCTTTCATCTGTGTCGGTGGGTCACCCCTCAAAGCCTTGTTACAGGATTGGCTCTTGCCAATTAGCACAATTAGCTTTTGGCAAGCCACCGTAAGCGTCACAAGGCACCAGCTTTATACTGATGTTACATGACAAGGCTGCAGTCTGGTCTGCAATCACAGGCAAGGAAGTGGCCTGCAGGACAGACAGAGAACCGAAGGTGCAGCTCTTGCACATGATGCACGTACGCGGACCCGCCCGTTAGCTGACCTCCAACAAGCTTCGGAAAGCTCAAGTTCATCATGAACTGAGACATAACGAAGTTCTGATCAAAAGCCAAAGCAGTGAAAATATTCAGCAAAGCACCCTCCGCGATGATCTTCTAAATAATAAAAGGGAGACTCTAAAAGGTAAAGAGTTGCTTTTAAAGGAAAATAGCGCGAGCATATCTGGAGACAGTGAGGGAGTTCTTAATCTTTTATCCAGAATGCCGTGTTCAAGGGCTCCTATTTCAAGGACTTCTGAAGGGATGAAAAACATTGGCAAAATAAGTGGTTTTATAGGGGAAATCCAACCCGTGCAGGGATCCTCTGCCTTTTACTTTTTAATGTACATGGGTATAATGTACAGTATAGGAAGAGAACATCTGGAGGTAGTCGCCTCCTAAGGGATGGTACTCGAGTTACTGTACTGTGCTGTTACTACTATTAAATTACTGGTAATAACAACAATGCTATTGTTAAATGTAAACAATGTGTGGTTCCAAGAGTCTTTGCAGCAACCTGAAAATGCAAACTAAAACAGCAGGTTCAGGAAATGTTAAATTAAAGTTATTTATTAAACATGCCACTTTATTCTGGACGTGAACATATGGCATCTTTATATATTTTAACATAAGTTATAACTGCCAGACATTCGTCCATCTGTTTTCTGGAGTGTTTTACAGCATTCACGGATGAGAATCCTGATTAACTTACACAAGCTATTTTAAGGTAATTAAATGCATTGTAAACTGTATATTATTGCCTGAAAGTACTAGATCAATTAAAATGATTCACCCCGGTAATGAATGAAAAGGCAGGAGCCGTCCAAAGACTCTACTAAATGAGGCAATAAATCCACAAACTTGTTTTCCTGCACACTGTCAAAGGAAGGCTGCATATTAAAACTGCCTGGATACAATTGGTGTGTTGATAAAGAGCCCCAGACGATGGCAGGAAGATAAGCTGAGGGGTGTTCTGGGGCAATGACATTCTCATTTGAAGCTTTCTGTTTCCTTGGAACGCTCCCGTTTCCTCGGGCCTTGTGCACACGCTGAGGATCTTGGGTAACACGACTTGAGATCAGTATCTCACCTCAAAACAAGAAACCAGAAAGAGACATCATTATATTCGCCCGGCGCTGCGGGTTTCCTCTGCTCCAAAAGCGTTCTTGTTGGTTTTATGGTAAGTTGCATGAGTTTGTTTTAAAAATGGAGAGATTTTAGTTCTGAGTTCCAGTTCCACAATGGAGAGTGACGCTCCGGCATCTGTATACGTGTGCGTCTACATCTGGTGTGTTCGTGAACGCTGCGGCGTTCCTCGGGGCGAGTGCCGAATTGACCACATGACACTGTGGTGTGCACGTTGGGGTGTGACATAACAATGAAAGGGAGTTGAGGCTGCGAGAGCTGTTGATGAAAAACACCAGAGGTTGTTTAACACGAGCGCTTGAATAAACGAGCACATCCGCGCAGCTGCTTCTTAGACCGACGCGTTTGAGCGAGACGCCTCGTCTGACGACACTCGGGCGAGTGTCTTCAAAAAGAAAAGTTCATCACGATAGTCACTTCATTAGCAGGCGGGGGACTCAAAGAAAACAATTCCGGATGTTTTTCTCCTACTCTCTGTGGCCGCTAATCTAAATGTTAATATTTACCCTTTTATTGATTGTCTCTTAAATGTCCCTGAAGACGTGAGGCACAAAGTCTTAAATGAAGTGGGCCTTGAACCTTTGAGGATAAAATGAGACATCTGTGTGGAAACAAAACCAAAACATCTTTAGTAGATTCTATTTATGCCAACTGGCTATCACTGACATCAGCCGTTATCTGGAGTATCAATCAAGGCAGCACATATTTCTGTGATGTCGACCAGTCTTCACTCGAAATTGCACAACAAACCCTCAGAAGGTTGAAGGCATGTGTGTGCTAGAGGAAAATACCTCCTCTGCAATTCTTTGAGCACAGGTAAGCGTGGCCTATGTAAACGTTGGTGGTGAAATCTGCTGGGCTGTGATTGCCTGTGGTTAAACACTCAGAAAGATAAGCTTGTATTGAGTTCCATACCTCAGATTTGCATACTATTGTGTGCGTGTGCATGCATGTTTTCACATTCCCTGCAAGCTCATTACATCCCTCCATCTCCACTCGAGTGGAAAAACACCCCCGTCAATTTCACCACAGCATCCTCACTCCTGGTAAATATCCACTCCGTCACCCTCACTCAAAAAAAAATTCCCTGATAAGGTCAACTGAGATTAAGACCTTTCAAACAGGGTCACGGAGATCAATGATCAAAAAGCTCACCCCCCACCCCCGACCACTCCACCCACTCCATTTCAGAAAGCTTGATAATGGAGACAAAAAGGCAAGCTAACTATATCCCTATACCATGACCCAACCACCCACTTAATCTGTAGTGGTAGGCTAATCTGGTGCTGTCACAGACGGTTTCACTCATCACAAGTCGGAAACAACTCTATCAAACTGGGGCAAATGTTCGCAGTCTATAAATTTCCTGCTGACGAAGATGAAAATGAAGAGAAATGGGCATGCGGGCTTCGATTGGATAAAACTCTGAATGGGATTCAGTTTGGAGTTTTGCACTATTGTGTAAGCCGCATTCTTCTGAGCCACAGGAGAAAAGAACAGGCTGCACCAAGAGCTGCTCAGCTGTTTAGTAGCTGGTCCGTAATGATTTACACATTTTCACAATGTGGGAGTCAACAAATTTAAAGTGAAAGCTTTCCAAGTTTGAAAACTGAAGAAAGAGACAGTTGGGATAGAAAGAGAGTCTAAAGAGCGGAGGGCAGTGAGCAGAAAGCCTCGCTCAGAAAGAAGAAATGGCAGAGTTTAAAACCTTGAAGGCATCCTCTGCATCCTCCATTCAGTAGAAAATGAGTCCCTTTTGGGTATACCTGAGGCATTTCAGCAATTCATCCGCGGCCCGTGCACGTCACCATTTCCACCAAAACTCTATCGCTCACTTAATGCTGCAGCAGATAAAGTGACGAGTGTGTGACGCATCCGACCGGCTGCCCGTCTGCGGAGTGTCAATCGTCTGAAAGGTACCAGCAACACCGCAATGAGCTCTGATACACTGAAAACAGATGTGCTCCAATTCTCGCAAGGCACCCAAGGAAAAGGGACTGTTCTAGATCGGATCCACTTGAGCTTGTGTGAGTAAGATGAAAGAGAAAAGAGTCTGAGGGTGGGCTCAACGTTTCTGTCTTTAATTTTAGGAGGGGAGTTTCCTGTGCTTGATATTAGCCTCCATTCTTTATCCTGCATTTGCTTTTTAAAATCAAAATATCCACTCCTGTTTCCTGTATTTCACACGCAGCTCTACACCTGTTTTTTTTTAAACTGTTATGTGCTCTCTTCTCGGACTCTGTTGCCCTTTGACGTGCACTGAACTGGATCATCACTTCTGTTTGCCTGCCATCTTTTCCCTCAGATAAGACAAACCATAAAAAGGCTACACTGGCAGCGTTTTCCATGCAAACGCTCTCATGGATGCAGTCCATTAGTCCCATCCATCCAAACAGACCTGCTTTGTTGAGGTGTTATATCAACAGGGCGACCCTCCCCTCCACTCCTCCCTGGCTTCCTTGGGCCCCCCAAAGGCAGGAGATTGATGTCAACAAGGAATTTTGTCCCACATTTCCTTCAACCTCCTCCAGACCCACCCTGAAAAACTCTGGCACCAGCACAGAGGGCCCCAGTGAGCCCTTAACAGCCACACTGAGCTGCATTACCCTTTTGCAACCTTCTCTCACCCTTTAGTCCAGGAGTGCCAGAAACACCACAGGTCACTAAAATGACACCATAAAGAAGGAGCGCCCCAGAAAACAGCAATGCGAAAATACACGTGCACGTGTGGAGGAAATGAGCCGCCTCTTTCTGTCAACAGGGTGGCTGCTGTAAGAAGAGGGTCAACAAGGAGACATGGGCACACGCACCATCACTTTTGGAGTTCAAACTGCATTTGGGTTCGATAGTAGAGCGATGGTTCTTAAACAGGTCGACTGGGACGGTTGGAGGTCACGTGGCTAGAAAGTTATTCAGGTTTTGACACATGGTGTTTGCATTTTATCACTGCCACCAGGTGAACTATGAACAAGAATTTTCCAGCAGAAAGATGATGCACGTCCGTTTATGTGCATAATCGTGGAAAATTCCTTCTGTCGTGTTGAATACAATTAAAAAGGCTTAGGGAAATATCAAAATCCAAGAGCTAAAGAATTAAACATATAAGTGTTTCCAAATGATCTAACTTAATAGCATATTATGATTTTTCTTTTGGTGGTAAAATGCATTTAAACTAAAAATTAAACTAAACTGTGGAAAACCTAAAAAAGGCATAATTTTAAAGTCCATGTGTGAATGAGGGGTCGGAAGGCTCTGTGTGGATGTACAGCATTAAATCCATGCATCACATCTGGTATACACAGACCTTACGTATGACTTCTTGTTTTAATTTAGACTGACCTGTCAAATAAACATTTAGATGTGCTTAACCCGTTTAAACATTTCAACGGGATTACCGAGGATAAAACCAGACTAGGTTTTACAAAGCAACTTGTTACAGTGGTTATAACTCTTATTGAAAATAGTATTTCCAACATGTTACGGATTAGAGGAACGTTTACTTTTTTCTATTACAAAGTGCAATTCATTACCTTCACTTTTGTGTAATGATTCCAAATTCCTTCAATTTATTTTGCATTTAAAAGTTGAAAACATCCGCACCCCCACAATCAATGTATAATTCATTACTCAACAGACTGGGAAGGGTTAAAGGAAAGAAAGCATTCAATTTCTCTAAAACGTACGGCACTATGCTGTTAGTCCACTAACCCGCCGGTGACCTAGCTAACAGCGCACAACTTATATGACGTCAAAGTTTAAGAAAAGTACAGTAGCTCCGCTCGTCTCAAAGCAATGTGCAGTGACCCTGAGCTGGACTTGTTTACTCGGGGAAAAAAACTACAGGAAATGCTAATGAATAATGGAAACAGACATAGCATACTGGATACACATATATGTGTACTTTCAGGGTGCAAGCATTTGTGTTTTTTTGGAGCCAGAGACGTATGACTGCACAGGCACTTCTTGACATTTATTGTCGTAATCTGCATGGGTTTGTAGGATTAATAATTTCCTTTATTTCAGCAGGGCAAAGGTATTCCAGATCATTTAATGGCCCATGTTTAGGGTGATAAAATCTGGTGGAAACTAGTATCTTTGTAGCTTTGCCACCTCTGGCTGAAATCAGCATCGGTACTCTTAGTGTAACTTTCATTTAATATTAAAGCATTTGGACAGCCTCTATCAATAAGTCACGAAACACATAAATATTCATAGCATGGAGAAGGTGGGGCCTGAAGGACACAGGAGCTCTGCAGACATGCACAACCAGCATTAATGATGCATTCAAACAAATCTTAATTCCAATTATATCATTATTCCCACAGATGTGGCATCTGGCCAAGAGTTTCAAAGAGTTTAAGCACAACATGTCTGCAATAAACCTTCAATTTGAGTGACCCCTGACAAAAGAAACAAAATCTGCTAGCTTGTTGCTAATGTTCCACAATGTTATACACTGTCCAAAATAATCTGCGGTTCTGTTAACCCCAGTTTATATATGATGAATCATTATGCTGCAGTTAGTTAGTTGTCCCTAAATGTTATAAAACTGTTCTCCTTTTAGTCATTTTTATAATTAAAATATTATGGAAATCTAACTTTTCATTGAAACTGCCCTTCATTTATTCAACAAAACTTAAATTAAAAAACTATCCTAATTGTCCTGGTTGAAGTTGGCCCTGTTGTGTGCAGCCACCACTAGGTGCTGTTGTGACACATTTTCAATGTCAGTCAAATCACATGGCAAAATCAATGAATCTGGGTCTCCAGCAACTGCTTTGTGTGTCTCCTATATAAAACAACTGCCAACCCAAACAGACAGAAGACAATACCCCCATTCTGCCATCCTTACTATGGTTAATTGGCAAAAGTAAACCAACTGTATCAGTAATAACACGAGCTGATCAATTCACTTTACATAAGACATGAACTGAAATGGCTCGTCCCCACGCGGTGCCAAAAAGATCTGTAATTGACATTCACCTCGTCCCTCTGTCCCCAATCTCACGTGTCGTGTTTGCACACAGTTCAGAAAGTCGATACTTGCTGAAACTGATGCGATGACGGATCAAATACGGCAAAGGGGTATCGTGCCAGGACCGCTGGGCAAGTGAGTGCAGCTCCCAGACTGGATTAATTAGACCATACGAGTGACACCAGAGAAACGATGGTTGTTGGGCCTAAAGCACAGAGCTGCAATCAGTTTAGTGCATTTTCTGTCTATAGAAGCGGGTTCATACACACAGCATTCTGAAAAGTCGAGTAAAAATGATTCAGGTGTCACACGGGCCTCACGTTATTTTATATTTTTAGTAAGCGTTATACGTATTTCTGAAGAAAACAAACTTCTGCAGAGCTAAAAGTAACAGCGAAAAATTTGGAGCCGGACTTGAAAAGGGGAGAAACACTAAACAGGAAATTGGATTGCAAGAAAAGGAATCTGCTCCAAAGTCAGTGACCCCTCTCGTGAAATAATTACTGGCAACGAGAAAAAGGAAGCATCATGAAAGCACATGGTGCTCATGTAATCTGTGAAACAGATGAATTTACCAGAAAGTGAGAGATGTGATTGGAAATCTTGCAACATTACATGAAAGAACGGTCAATTGGGAGAGAAAACAACACGTAAACCTCTGGTGGAGGTTTGGATGATTTATCTCACAGTCAGTGCCATCACTGATCATCATCATCTTTGCAAATTAAAGAGGTAATGTAACGTATCATGTTTACAACAGGTTCACCTTTGACCTTTCCCTATGAAAATCCCAATTCCTTATCTTTGACAACAGACATGATTAATATCCAGCTGGTGCAGACAGCTGGAATTGGTTGCTGTAATGAAATTTTAATATGTGCTTAAAAAACACCAGTGGAAGGAGTTCCGGGGGACACGCTGGAGCACAAAGTGGGAAATTTGGATATATCTATTTTGTAGATTAATGTGGGTTCCTCAGCTCAAGAACATCTTTCTGCCATCATGGTTTTGTTCTTCACATCTCCTGGATCAGGCAGTGCAGCTCCATAATCAGAATGATCCTCCCATTATTTTTGTACACACTGCAGGACAAAACATTGAATTGAACCCTCTTTTCCCAGACACCTGGCTAAGCGACTTCCTCAGGAGGATTTAAAGTGTGATGCTCACAACAATGAGGAGGCATGTCAACCACGACTGCTCGACAACATTAACAGCCTTTTGAATCTCAATGTGACTCTGTTTTTACCTCTGGCAGCCGGCCCCCGGGAGCTTTCTAATTATCAATAATAAAAAAGATATGCAAAGTTTGTAAGTCATAAAACTTTGTCTCCTCCGCAGAGGGCACGTCTGTCAAGCCTGAAAGTTTTTACAAGTGTTCCTCCCACACCGTCCAGTAATGTCCCCAGTCAAGGTTAGCAGTCTGATCCCCTGCTGCGAAGCCCCAACTCCTCTTTCCTGAGTCATCCAACGGCCAGACACATCTCTGTCCAGGCCCGCGATCCTCAATCTTCATGACTCTCAAAAGTCCTTCGACAGTAGTTTTGTTCCTGCTGCAGCAGGGGCAGCGGTGCTTTTCCCACTGCATCCCAGTCCTTCCTTGAGAGTTATCAAAACAGTCGTTTTAAAGCAATAACCAAGTTTGACGTCTCATTGAAGATGGATTAGCAGTGGAAGAACTGAGCAGGGGTGCCTTGTCCAAGAAAAGAGGATTTCAGATAAAACCATATCGTAAATAGACTAAAAGACTGATGGACTTCTTCAAGAACAGCTCAAAAAGCAATAGGTCCTGGAAGCTGCCCAAACGTGTAACTTATCTAAGTGGGATGGATTCTGTCATTACCTGGTTTGGCGTCCTTGCAGCGGGCTTGTCCTGGTGGTTAGCAAGGATGAGGAACGGCAGTGTGCAGAGCTGCGGGTGCTGAAGGGCAGAGTGGAGCTCGTTACGCGCTGCCTCCAGGTCCTCATCTGAAGAGGCACTGTCCAACACAAACACGACGCCCTGTGACCCCTGGTAGTAACGGCTCCAGTATTTTTTGATGTTGTCAGCACCTATAGACAAAATGGGAAGCTGTTAAATGGGAAGCTTTGGGAAGTTCAACATTATAAACCGCCAGTACAATACGTCCTTCAGAGCGGCGCACAGCTCGGACCTTCCCAACACTGCGTTGACAGAGCAGGCTTTGTGTTTGCTCTGATTAAGAGGAAGAATATTCGCTGGTTCGCTCGACACCAAACAACCTCGACTGTATCCACAAAATATCTCAACATGCCTGACGTGCTGTCATGAGCTCAGGTCCAACTCACAGCCTGAAACATTTTCTGTAATAGCAGCAATGATCTGGCGTCTGTAGTCGAATTTACGGGTAAAACGCAGAAGACAATTATCCTCGCCGCCTCCAATGTTCAGGAACCGACGCGCAGATGTGCTATAGTTCTCGTTTTGCTGATTGCTGGATCGGCTCAACAAAGTGATTTGTGTGGCCTTTTCTTGTTCCAGTCCCTCAAACAAAGCTCGACTTAATCAGAAAATTTGGAGAAAAGCGTAATGACGTAATGATTTGTGAAATATTAACAAACTCTCCCCGACCAGAGGCCCTCTCACACCGAGCGCTGCTTTTCAACTCAGAAACACAGCAAAAACCCCGTTTCTTACGTCGCCGCTTCACCTCAGACCTGTAAACGGGACCGGCAATGTTTGTTCCACGGCACGTATGGAAAAAGTAAGGTACGAAAAGTTTGCATCGACAGCCCGATGACAGCGTCTGATGTCACTCCCTGTCCAAGACGCTGACAAATCCCGATATGCCAGTCACATCCTCCACGTTACTCATGCTGCTCTAACACTGGGACATCTTGCTCCTTTGTTGTGACTGAACACAGGCTGACCTCAGTCTCCGGCCTTAACCAGAAAACTACGCAAAAGATTCTCTGCAGATTCAAATTCCTCTTCTAATCACAAACGCTGGGGAACTTTACAATTTCTCACGGTTGAACCACCTGTGTGGTTTCATTATCGCCGTCTCGCACTAAAAACCCTCTTTCACGCTTCATTCATCTAATGAAACGCCTTTTTCGTGTTTTCCAGGACATGTTTTGACCGAGGCGCGCATTGCAAGCCCCCGCAAACATGGAAACACACGAGGTTCTAACACATGTTCCGCGATGCGCGTGTTGTTCGGGGTTGTACTTTATCTGGCTAAAATTATCCTCCCCCATCTGCTGAGGTCACTTCCTTTGCAATCTTGCGATCTGTTGTGTTGTTATTGTTGCTCATAGTAAGGTAATCGCCAAGAAGTGACAAAGCGTGAGGCTGGTAAATGTTTTAACCATTACAGAGTGCTGTCAGTGACATTTACCTCCCTACCCTCATGCTCTCCCCCCATTCTTCCACCCCCCCGCTCACACCTCTCTCTGGAGTGGAAACCTATCAGACAAAGTGCCACTTGAGAGATTGACTAGGTAGTTTGTGTCATCTTTGTCTGGAAATGGTGGAATGTCCGGCACGGCTCACTAAATCTTGTTGGCGGCTTCTGCCACCTATTGGTGACAGCGGGATTTCTAAAACTGAAGCGGGGCGATTCTTTGGCTACATTGCATCAATCAAACGCTTCAGGACGACCTTCACGTGCTTTTGGGTTGGAGCTGAATTGATTGACAACCAATTTTAAACAACTGTTAAATGATCTATATTTAGATCGGCAGCTCACAGCTAGACGCTCGAGCCGAGTGCAACAGCAGAAGTGGAATTTTAATTTGCCAACTGTTTGATGGTCCATTTAAAACATGACTCATTGCAACTGTCTCGTTTTCATCTGTTACTAATGTGGCGACTGTCGAACGTCCTGGTCGTTGGCGACGGCTGCGTCCGTGGTTTCTCTACGTGGAACCAAGCGTGTTTTTCGCCGTCGTGACAAAACGCGGCCAGGCTGGCGAGAACGGAGGGAGGTCCTGGCGAGAGCTTTGCTTACTTGGTTGAGGAATGAGCTGGGGCTGAGGCGCGAGGGAGGTGGAAAACACTTCAGCGGCCGAACCACCCATCAACCTGCAGCCTCAGCTGCGTCTCTTCAGAGTAAACACTTCCTGTGCGAGGCCTGGCCCAAAACCCAAATCAGCTCCGCTCTACCGTGCACGCCAGTGACAAGCCCGACGCTCAGAAATGTGGCACCTCTAAATATTTGAAACTAATTATCTGTGTTATTGCATAGGAATAATTTGGCCACTTTTATTGGGCAAATTACTTTCAGAAGTGTCTGTTAGAGAAATGTGAGCATTAATACTTCCTCGCTGTTATTGCACACGCACGATCTCCAAAGTCAACTGTAAAAGCTGTTTTCTATCTGTGTACCATTTAGACAGATTTAACACGTCCACATGTTATAAACACAACAGCACTGTTGTAACAGTGTTGTAAAGCTTTGGTCCTATGTACAAGTAATAAGGACCACATTCAATCTATAAAAACCTCAAATGTGCTTTCTGACTCCGATGGGCTCACATACTTCCAATAAAAGTTTTTAGCATATTTAAGGCCAGATTCTACTACTGGAAATTGCTTACATATGTGCACGTAACAAAACAATATTTCCACAACTGGACATAGTTACTATCTGTTTTTAAAAAACTTTTGAATCCCATCTAGATTTATGGTTCACACAGTTGAACATTCTTCCTCATGGACCCGATGTTGAGAAAAACACAAAGGACAAAAACACATCTGCAAGCATTTTCCCCGTGACGTGGACAACCAGGAGCAGAGTGTGTGAATGACAGACCAAAATGACAATTTTATTAATAATAAATTACATCAGCTAACTGCCTGCATCAGTCAAACCCTCCGTGGTGCTTCAGTCCTGTTTAAGGGCGTTTTTACACATACAGATGCAGACCAAAGACCCACAATAGAACAAAAAAAGGTTCAGCTAAAACAGGCAGTGTGATTTCACTCTGGTCCAAACGCCACACCACTGGCAGAGCGTCATGTTTCCATGACGACTGACAGAACAGGGAAAAAGAGTTTTGTATCATCTGCTTGTGCTGCTCATTTGCTTTTAATCTTCCTGAACCGTGACGTCTGAAGACACCAACAAGCTGTTACCTCAAACCAGGCGGTTGGTGCGGACCAGGGTTAACACCACACACAGAACAAAACCAGAACCAGCGCACCAAAACAGCTTCAACTGAAGCCACCCCCACACCAGATTACCAATGTTGTGTTTTGGCTGAAACATCCGACCAAAAATTCACCTATGTCGCTCTAAATCCTGCCTGTGGGAAACTAAACTACACCAGAAAATGACAACAGTCACACAACTAGTTTATAACACAAGAGTTTTGAGATATCTCATCTGTGGACTGGCTTTGGATTCATTCCAACACTCATCTCCTAAAAAGAACTAATTTCTACAGCATTGCTGCCTGTAAACCGGATAAATATACACTTGCAAAAAATTATATAAGTAATCTACTCAAATCTAAATATTATAGCTGATGGAAAATTCTTTCAGATTACTGTGCATGCAAAGGTTTAACGTTCAACACGAAGGCACCGACAGAAAAAAAAGCTGATTAGGACCACTTCTCCATCAGCGGTCATTGTGTGGCGTTAATGAATACTGTGAAATGGTGTGTCTAGACCTGACGTCATGTCACTGTCCAGACACACACACACACACACACACACACGCACTTTAAGACGTCCTTTGCTGATTCCCCAGAGGTGCCCTTCCTATCTAACCCCCATACCTGACATACCAGAATAGCAGCAAAATACCTGCCAGACAAAAGCTCCCGCTACGAATTCTCAGTGTCTTTCATCTAAAAACAACAGACTTCTAGTCAGATGAATACTGAGCTGCAGACTTGGGTTGACTTGTGAATCTGAGAAACAGATTGTCTTAAAACTCATGGATGATTTCAGTGCATATTTTCCAAAACAAAGCTGGCTGATGAGAAGGAGCGAATAAAGTTTGAATCTTTAGGAGCGCCGTACCATCAGAGTTGCCAGACCATAAGCTGCTTTGCCTCTAATTTGAAGGACAGCTTGTGCTTATGAAAATCTGTTCTGCACACTCAAGTCAAGGAGACTTAAAAATACATTATGCGGCTTAGCAGCAACACCTTACGGGTGTACAGGTTAGACACAAGTTACCTATAAGCTTGGTGATCTATACCCTTTATGCAGTTATTTATCTCTATGTAATATAATTCATATAAGCAAGGTGTTAGATCTGGACTCATTCACTCTCACACCTCTCAGCTAGACTAACATTAGCACGTGATGCTTTGAATAGCCTCTCCATATTGAAAACACCTTTAAGATCCAGTTGTACATACATCATTCCACATGTTTATAACCTACATCCTACACCTTATAGTTAACTGCTTTTTCTCAGTCGTTTCCATTTAGCCTAGACCCAGAATCCCCTCTGGTGTGGTAGACCCTGAATTCCATCAATTGTGTCCCTGTGCACCAGTTTTCTGTACCATTTTTAATCTGGGGTGCCTACTTTCCTTCCTGCTCTTGTCTGCTTCTATCCCTCAGCTCGCCGTTGCCTGATTTAGTCACTTATAAGCTCATTAGCTGTATTCTCTTTTATGAGGAGCTTCACTGCTTGAACATCGGTGGATCAGATTCCTGGGCCAGGTCTTAATAGCAACTGGCCATTAGCTCACTGGCATGGAGGTGGTATCAGTGGCTATAATCTAGTAATCTGCTATTCTAGCTGTGGTTGATGTCCCTAACCACATTTTACGTGACCTTCAAAAGGCACCAATTTGTGATCTGTGATGTTCTTGCCTCACTTTGCTCCTGTCATTACTTACTCCTCTTCCAAAATTCTTTTGGTAGATCTACTCTCATGATCTAACCTGGCTATTGGGAGTGAAATATGCTTATTCTGGAATAACGATCAGTCTGGCTCACTTTTCTCCGTGCTGCCTTCATCTTGGCCTGCAGCCCTTTTCTCCACGAGAAGTGGTGCTTTTTATGGTTTAGGCTGTTGTGTTTTTATTTCACAGTGGTACATACCAACTCTATTATGTAACCTGTGTGAATACGCCTTTGAGGAATGCAAAGGAGAAGTAGATAAAAGCACTAAAGGTGAGAAAGTAAGCCAGCTGTGGCATCAGTTACATACATAAGGTGCAAATGATATATTGCTATTTGTACAGATAACCAGCAGAGGTGCTGCCTGCGATGCAAAATGTGAAAACTCCTTTGAAGTGTTTATATATATTCAGTCCAAATGTGGTAGCAGCCTTGTTGGTGGTCCACCGGTGCCTTTGTGCGTATGCGCTCATGTGTTTTGCACCTTTTCAAGGACGAAAGTGTGGGTGAACCTCTCACAGCCTGCACCTGTTTCCTCTACTGCTAGAAAACAAATTATTTTGGTGATCAGCAAAACAATTTTCTTGCGTCACTGCTCTGTGTGCTGTGTAAGGAAGGGACAGTAGAAATGTGTCCCGCTCTCAAGTCTCCCTTTAAGGACTGGAAGCCTCCCACTACATTGGCTCTGTTTACGTATCTCCCCTTCAAGATCCCTCGCCTGTGCTTATTAAAGCTTCCTAGAGTGCTCTACATTTTCCAGGAACGACGGTGTGCAGTTTATACAGCCTCTTTGCAAAACATTAACAGGTCTGACGTCTGTACACCAATGTGACGCCTCCACTGAAAAGTGATGCTACTGGAGCACAAAAAACAAATACTGAGGAACAGGTGCAAAAAAGAAAAGCAGCACAAGTTCATCACAATCAGTTATCACAATCAATGTGATTTAAGCAACAGTTTGTACAAAGAAAGCTTTTTTTTAAAGATCTGCATTTAAAAAGTCATAATATTCATAACAGGTTTTACTCAAAAAGGTTTTCCAATGGAAGAAAAGTGAAAATCAGGCTCTTTTGGGTCATGTTTGCACCAGTTTCTTACCTCCAAGCTCTTTTACATTCAGGATGGCATTTGGAAATGGCACTGCTTTGATGCTGAAACCTAACAGGAAGTGAAAAAAGAACTCCGTTACTGAACTAACAAGTAAATACTGTCTGTCTAACACGGGTAGAGACGGACTTCCCAACCAAATGATGGGGGACATGGAAAGCATGAGGGAAGAGATTTAATGCTGCTCAAATCCTGCTAGACTGTAGCAAGAGGAATTCCTTCACTTTAAACATTCATATACAGGAGGAAAACTGGGAAGAACAATGATGAATTTTCTAAATATTTAAAATATCCATTTTAAGTGTAAGCGGATTATATCAGAAATCATGTGGCGATAAACATAATAAAACAGGAGATCTCCTCTTCAGTCTTTTCCACTTTCACATTTCTGACAGCTAAATCTCAGTCAGACAAGTTGCTGCTATAATTCTCTGCTAAGGTAAGCAATCGATGTATTTAACAGATGTCCGCCCTTAAAGGAGCCACTGCGGCTAACACGCTAGCAGCTAGGGGCAGCTCCCTGGTGAATAGTTTATATGGAGTTTCTACAGGTGAAAGTGCACAGTGACTAAATTAAGGTGGGCTTCTGTGAAAGCTCAAAGCTGATTGCTGATATAACCTGGAGAGGGACGAGAAATCCTTGTGTCCTTGAAGGATTACACTACATGTATGGAAAACAGAGCAAAGGCAAAAAGTCTGATGTGCTAACCCTAAAGCCTCCTGTTATGGACATAGTAAACCCTCGACTCCCACCTAAATCAAGAAAGAGGCTGTTTATTGGCTTCTTATACATCGTTCTTTAAAATGACTGAACATAAGCATGAGAGAGGTTATTTGTACATACCTGTTGTGGGTACAATGCCATCGCTGGCCTCGCTGCACAACCGGGACAGCAGGCTTGTCTTCCCTGCACCTGTCAGGCCAATGCACACAACATCATATTCTGGTCGTGGTGGCGGTGGTCCTTTACAGCACAGCGTCCGAAAACACTGGAAAAAAAACCAAAAACACGTCAAATCAGTCTTTTTACGATCCTGATATCACAGTGTATCAAATATATGCACACACAGTAAAGGTTTCAGTGTCGACACCTCTTTATCCCTTATCATTTGCATGCACCTTAATTTCACTTTGGTTTTTTCTTTTTTGGAAGCATCCCTGTTTCATGGAGGCTAGATCATAGAGACATCTGTCTAGGTCATTTGTAGGAGTTGTGGAAGGAATACTGAGCCCAATCAGTTTGGGGATTTGCTCACTTGCAAGCCTAAAACATTTCAACGATTGGCTCTGTGAACGACTACTTCCATTCTACTTCTGCGCCTCGGGTGTTCATGTCCTCCCTTCCAGCAAAACACACAACACTCTGCAGAACAAATCACCATAACACTGTGTCAGAACATCCGATAAAAACAAAAACTACATCGTTTGAAGGTATAAGCCTCCTTAAATTAATCAGTGCTCAGTAAACCGAGCTGATGCAGCAACAGGACGAGCGTCCACGCCTGGAAACTAGCATGCTCGCGTCAGCGCAGGAAAACACTTAACCTGTTGTTTTTATGCCCACAAAAGGTTCCATTTATGCAATTCACTAAGCAAACTTTTAAAGCATTTTGGCAAAGACAAGAATAGACATAAAATCTAAAGGCAGTTACTTTGAAATGTGTCTGTATCTTTGGATTTTGCAATAGCTATAAATAAAAAGAAAACAGTATGATGATGTTTGTATATCAATTTCATATGGCTACAACACAATGCATCAAGTTTCTGATAGTTTGAGCAAGACGTGATCAGTCATGAGGGAAAACAGCTGAGATTGATCATTTAATTGATCGTTTAAAGTATTAATGGTTTGACAACATGTTATATGAACTGTTTATATTAATTTAATAAACAGATGTGTCTACAAAACAGATTATTCTCTTGGACCTTGATAATAGAACATTCACTGACAAAACATAGAGTCCTTTGGCTTTGATATTTGGAAGATTAAAGGTCCAGGTCCCTCCACAACTCAGAGCAGCACTAAATTTTCATTAGCTCGTCTTTGGCCCATTATCAACATTTCCTGAAACTTTTATTTACTTTTAAGAGTTATTTTGTTCAGGCAGACAGTTAAACACCGGCTGTCAGATAATCTCCTCGCGGAGGTAAAAACGTGGCTCCAGCCACACATTAAACCGCAGCATTTGATTTCCAGGCATGTTGAAACTTTAGAGGGATTCAATCACACGTGGCATTGATCCCACGCTGGATCGCGCTGCTCTCGTATCTATAAACCTTGACAATACACCAAGCACCTCGGTTATGATGCAACAGAGAGGGATAAAACACAAATGGATGCTTGTCAGAAACGGAGACACCCTCCAGCACCTACAGAGTAGCAGCGTTGCGTAGCTGTTGATACGATAAGGAAAGAAAACTGAGCAGAGTGTTTAAAACTTCCAGGAAGACCAGACAGCCCGTTGATGAGAGGGAAAGGAAAGATCTGCTGAGCATCACATGCAGGTAAAAAGCTGTGCGGTTTAAATGTCAACATTCAGAACTAAAAAGGGTTTTATTAGCAGAACAGAAACCAGTCTGAACAAGGCGCAAACACACACACACACACACACACACACACACACACACACACACACACACACACACACACACACACACACACACACACTTCAACACAGCTAATCTGCTCAATCACAGACTGACAAGAAGGAAAACAGGCACGAGAGTACAGGAACTACTTCTCCAGGTGTGCACGGGTACAAAATAACTAATGTATACCGTAGTGATGAGAAACAGATAAGAAGAAATGGGTGCATTAAAACACAAGATAGTGAATTAATAATAATTAATGAAAGAAATTAGGAAGATTACTCAGATATTGACCAAGCCGCTGATTCATCCAAGCTGGGTGGAAGAGAGTCCAATAGCCTCGATTCTCCATCACAGCCCCAGACGTCAGCGATCGCCAGGGTCAGCTTTTAGAGCCATGCCAAAGCGGAGCTGCCGTTTGATGGAGATGTGGGGAATCTGCCTCATCAGAACCAGACGACGCCGCGGCAACCTGACCCCCCCGACTCTTCCATGAACCCTCAAACAGGAAATAGTCTCCACTTCCACGGAAATGGCATGATCAGTAACACACGCATAAGCCGAGGAAACGCGTGGAAGGTCAAGGTTATGGTCTATCTGTACGGTAAAGAAAGCACCAGATTGGAACAGTGCCTCATTTAAGGATCAAGGAGCAGAAAGGACTAACAGGACATTCATATTGAGCACATGCTTTAGATGAGTTTCCAAAGGATCATCCAGGGCACGACCCTGGGGTCCTCGTGTACACAGCGGCCACTGGGTGTGTGAGTGAGACAGAGATGGGAGCACCCACCTCTGGCCCTCATTGACAGCACAAGATTGACGAGGAGAGGCTGCTCAAAAGGCTCACAGGAGAAAAATAAATACGTCCAAAGCCCTTTGCTTAACCTAAGTCATGGCCCTGTCCTTTTAACCACAAACGTTGCGATTTGATACAAGGGAGATGCCAAATGAGACTGTCCGTGAAGGCTCATTCTCCAGCACTACTGACAGACACCTTGATTTGGTGATTAGACATAAAAGACAACGGCAAACCTTTACCGATTCGCGTGGAAAAAAACAAGAAAACCAGTAACAGTAGAGTCCATTGAAACAAGATAATGACCCATTTGATCACTACAAACTCCCTTAATAGGCAGCCATATTAAAATATTACAAATTTTGTCAGGCTTCATTGCTGCAGACATTTATCATTACACTAAACAACTATAAACTAACCTCATTTTAATAACGGTATGTTTTGGTCTACTCCCCCTAGTGTTTCATAAGAGCATTGCAACACATGTCCTCTTCTGTAGATGGCTGCCATAGGGCATCTTGCCCTTGTTTTAACATGTGCGAAGCTACTCATGGGAGTAAGACACAGAGGTAAAAACGTGGTGTTGACAGCTGGATTTTCCAAGAAAACATTTTTTGTGGTCAGGAGTGAGTGCTACAAGGATTGTTAAAGCCTTGGCTTGCAAGACAACGCTGCAGTTCATCTCCAGGCTGAGGTTGCTAAGCTGAAACAGGCAGTCCGGACAGGAGCAGAAATGCTTCCTCAGAAGTTCAAGGTCCGACTGACCGAGGTTAGAGGCTCTATCTCAACAGTTATAACCAATGGAAATGATGTTTGTTTACATCTGCAGTATAGTATTTCCACTACCTCCTATACCGAGGCACACCAAAGAGCAACCCGCCGCATCCACCCAGGCTTTACACAAGCCGTGTGTTGGGATTTCCCGACAACAGCGGAAAAAGAAACAAGAGATAAGGAGAAATGGGAAAGGACATCTGAGACACCTGCCTCTACAGTCATACCCACCACAGGACGAGGACGGGCAAGCAGGCTGTTTTTATTTTTCCGGACCAAGTGTCGGGACAACACTTGTGTGCATGGCTCACTCTTGACCTTTGGAAATGACACTCCTTTATATGGGCATCCCACCGGAGGATTGGCTAAGAGTTATGTGTGTAATACACACTGGCTACAGTCATAACACAAGCCTTCCAAAGCAGCGGTACGTGGAGGGGAGCAGTCCGAGCAGAGGAAGATATGGTGGAGGGGACGTCCAGGCAGGGGGGAGGGGATGCCATTCATTCGTTCATTCATTCCTTCATTCATTCAACCTCATTCATCTTCTCTCTCCTTGTTGTTATTTGCTTTGAAGTCGGATGGGGGGGGGGGGGCACGGTGGGGCACAATGTGGTTCAGTACAGTGAGGGAGGGGGTGTTTGGGGTTCCCTGCGTGCCATTCTCGTTAGAGGGCTAAGAGAGACATGCTAGACACACGAGGCAGCTCACTGGACTTTTCCCATGAATAATCATTAACAGCTCGAGTGATACAAAGGTTGTCAGTTCAATCCCGGAGACCTGCACACTTACTACATGATACAGTGTCCTTGAGCAAGATATTGAATCCTGAAATATAAAGGCTGCATCTGCGAGCCGGTCCGGAA
Organism: Takifugu flavidus; assembly: GCF_003711565.1. Classification (NCBI taxonomy): domain Eukaryota; kingdom Metazoa; phylum Chordata; class Actinopteri; order Tetraodontiformes; family Tetraodontidae; genus Takifugu; species Takifugu flavidus. Next base: position 5,711,858 of record NC_079524.1, on the reverse strand, counting down.
CCACCTGTGTACGAAAGGGACAGAGAGCAACGCATCATGACTGTTTTTATTAATTATGGTGGCTTGCCAACGCTTCTTTCAACGCCCTTTTTCAACCACGTGCACGAGCATCTGGGTGATGGTTGTTGCCACAGGCAAAAATGACTCATTTCTTCAAACCTTAAATGGAACCATAACAAAAAAACTTGGTACTTGGTAGCCGCCACTGTGGTGTGCACTAGGTAGCTGGGCAACGAAATGCAAGACTTCAAAACAGGAATCATTTAATTAAGATTAAGATGTACTTTATTCATCCCCGTAGGGAAAGTGAAATACCCCTGCATCAGAAATAAATGGCTGTGCAAACAGGCATCTGAATACAAACAGACATGAACACGCACACAGAAATACAGAAGAAGGGAGGGAGGACACCAGCACATTTATTAATTAACTATTAAATGGGGCAGTAGATTGCAGTGTACCATCCCACAAATAGTGGTCATTTCAAAATGATCATTGTTGTCACTATTGCAGAGCTCGACAGACACGCAGGGATCACAGCAGCCGGCACCGGCTCGATGTTACCGTCCGCTGAAAGAGACCATGCCTGACAAAATGGCCCACGATCTATTACCCCTGTGCTTCTGCGTATGAGCCGGCCCTGTTTTGAAGCTGATTTACTTGTCACCGTTTCACAGACGCATCATCTCCTTTATACTGAAAGGGCATCTGCTTGCTCTCCCTCCATCACCATCACACCCACTAGCCCGTTCAGCCACCCCAGTGGTGTCTGCAGGACCCTGGTTTCAGCTCCGACACTGCTGCACTGACGCTAAGGTGTCTGGACAAGGAGAAAAGCTCGAAAACACACACAGGACATTACGGAGTGAAGTTACAGCGCCCCCCGGCGGTCTGTTACCACACATTGCATATTACACTGCAGAGCACGGCGACGTACTGTCGACGTACACATAATGTACTGATAAAAGTTAAAAAGCCAAATAACTTGAAGAGAAACAAATTTTAATAACTGAAGTCAAATACTAGAATATTCACGCGAAAGAAAGGCAGAACAGTACTTCTGCATAGGGGGGTTCTATCAGCCAGTATGAGGTGATGTGACAGACCATATGGAGACAGCCATGACTGGTCTTACTGGGCAATGGGCCAAGATTATGAAATAACAACCTGTAATGACTCTATTCTCCCAATTCCCAACTCCCTTTCCCTTTTTTGTACGCGACTGAGCAGCTCCCGTCTGCTCTGACATGGGAGTATTGTGACCCTGTGTAGTTCAGGAGGGGAGCAGATCAAAGGCGGCGGCGCAGCTTTGGGAAAACATTTGGGCCGAGAGGGGACGAGATATCTGTCAGGAAGACTTTCCCACTGGGCTCACTGGTGCTAGGGCCCCGGGATCAGGTTACCCACCGAAAACTGCAACATGAAAAAGGAGGCCATGCTAATTCACACACACGGGGCCGTCTGGTCAACCACCAACATAGCACCAGCGATGCCTCGCTGCCTCATTCCAGCTCTCTTTTCTGACAAAGGTAAGCTAAAACCCCATGATGCCCCCCCCCCCACCCCCCATTCATCACACATACACAATATACACACACTTCTGTGCAGCACTACAACCATCCTCCACAGCCCATCACCCCAAAAACACTCCAGCTTCATCACAGAGGATTAACACGAAACCTTGACATGACCCATTGTTAGGGAGGCAAAGGGGGCCTGGGTGGTTTTGCCACCCCGAATGGTTCCCCTTTTTTTTTTTTTGCACACGGGGAGGGGGGTTTCACAGACTTTTTAACCCACTTCCACGTATGTAAATACACGACTGCTTCCACAACTTGCACAGACACGGACTGATGGTTGAAGAGTCTTGGTAGCGCACAGTCGTGACCAAGATATGGAGGGCGGCGGGGAATAAGAGTGTGTGAGTGTGTGTGTTGGGGGCGGCGTAGTGGGATAATGCCTGTTCACGAAGATAGCATACATGTGTATGTGTGCATTTGTGTGGCAGGGGGATGGGGGTCGGGTGTTGCTGTAAATCTTCGTGTCACTGACAGGAAGACTGTTGTGGACCATTTCCATAAATCTGACCAACACTAATTTGATGGGAGGCTGTGTCCGTCTGGACAGGGACCAGTCTAGACAGTTCTTTTGAGAGGTCCTACAGAGTACCCCTGTTTGTTTCTACCACCATCTGCAAGTAGCGCTGCAAGTGTCCGCTGTCACAGTTCACATGCATTCACGCTGAGTCCACAGCGTATGCTAACAGCGTTGCGCAATCAGCATGGTTGGACCAGTTTACCATTAAGAACTTTCCATATAATGTGAATTATTCATTTACCTCACAGTAAATACAACCCCATAGTTGTATGCAAATGGCCCATCCTAATGGCATCCAGAATACTGACCACCATTTAACCGAGTAGTATCGGCTGGAATACATTATTAAATTCAAAGAATCCAGTGAAGGAAAAAATGCACTCAAAGCTCAATATACCATGACATCACTGGGACTTTTATGTGCATTTCAATGTTTTTTAAGAAGGTAATCACTCAGAAGAAGGTCACTCATTACAAGTATAGAAGATAATGAATCAGATAATCTATGCAGCAGGTCTGCTACACATGCTGGGGGGACTCAAGGGCCACAGCCCAGAGTCATCCCCCCAGCACGACACATTTATCCGTCTGGAGCCTATCTTGGAGCTCCTGCGTGTATCATGACATTTACTGGAAAAGTACATTAGGCAGAGGACTGAAGGGACGGGCATCAGGGGGCCCGTCCACAAAAACGTTTTTATATTAGGCTCGTTTTGTTCAAAGAAAGCAAGATCGGGGTGCTAGCAAGGCAGCTGCATGCAAGAATAGAAGACACCTTCGCTCTATGGGGCATCTGAGCGTCCGCAGAAGCGAGCGCGGTCGGATTTAGGGAACCGTTTATGTAAACCTCCTGATCTGAAGGAATCATTAACTTGGTTGGACTTGCGCATTTTGATGGCCAACACCTTGGTTTGCTGGTCACAGCGTAGGGTAAAAAAATGTTTTTCTGCACCCATGTAGAGGATCAAAGCTTGAGGGGCCCCCTTTTGAAGGCCCTGAAACCAGTGTGCAGGGACCACAGGGGGTGGGGGCGCCCCATCTCATAGACATAAAAAGGATGGGTGAATAGGGAGGGCACTTGTCCCACTTACATCAGTTATGGCACATTTTCATACAGCATCCAACTATCGACGACTAACTAAAAATTCAATAAATAAAAACCTCAGGGCCCCCGATCTCCCTGAAACGAGTGTGGGAACATTTCAAGCTTGAGGAAGCTGTCATAAAACGTGAAAGAATTCTCCTCAACCATTCCGAGACCCTTTTGAGAGTATAGGTGGGGACCGACTGAACAATAAATCTGTTTTCATATATAGCGCAGGAGCCGAGAATGTGGGTGATTAGTGGGGGGAGCCAGTTCGTTAAGCCTTTTCAACACTAGAACATATCACAGTATATCACAGAATACAGAAACTGTTGATCTTATAATGCTAAAAGATTCAGACCAAAACGTTCATTAGCTGCAGACTTCTTTAACACAAGGAAGTGTGAAAGAGAAAAGCGTTTGGAACTGGATAAAAAGCCAGAGACAGAGAGAGTGCCCCCCCCCCCACCCCCACCCCCACCCCCATGACAGACCGTGATGGATAACAGATAGGCCTCTGGAGACGTTTGGGAGCAAGAAAATGGAAAAGCCATTATTAGGAGTGAACCACAAATAGTGAAATCAAGAGGAGATCAGAGGAACATTTCCAGGAAGAGAAGGAGCGTGACCCTGGAGGATTGCTGGGCATTAATGGAGCACCAGGGGTTTTCAGTAGAATAAGAATTAGTCACAACAGATCAGCGGCAGCTGGATTCCGAAGCTGTTGCAATCACGAGGGATGGGATGTTTGACAACTTTGTTGCAGAAGCACACACTGAAATTTTTATGCTTCGTTCAGAACTCGTGAACTCATCTCAAGGAGGGGAAATGACCCCCGTATCACTCCCGGGGCATTCGCCGGTGGAGAAAGACGAGGATCCACGAGTCCTGGGTGGGACTCTTTCCTGGAGCCATCTCTTTCCATATAAAATGGATCTCTTTGCGTCTGGTCTCAGCCAGTATTTTTACACCGTCTTACTCGGATAAACGTTTTGGTCAGAGGAAACCTCATTATTCAACCTGTCATAACTTCTAAAAACCACACTGGTTAGGTCCGTTGCCCCCCCACTTCCGGGTCGCTGCCGACTGTTTGGGAGCTCCAAGCGGTTAATTGCCCCACGGGGAATTATCAGTTTCTACAAACACTGCGTGAAATAAAGCCCAGCATACGCGTCTGCATGCCGGTGCTCCGTCATGTCAGCGTTGGGTGGATCGTGTCCAGTTCAGACGGATTCCACAGCTGAAAAGAGCCCGTTTCCAAGCTGCATTTAAGTATCCTCCTGTGAGTGAATGTATGATTCCTCCATACGGTCGTCTATCTGCTAAATAAATACATGATGAAAAAAAAAATAATAATCATACCTGAACTGGAAAAATGTGACTTGACTCCAACTTCAGTTAGAGTCAAGTCACAACACACGAGAGAAAAATCAACCGTCACCCCAGAGGTTTAAATTTTCCCCCTATAAAAATAAAACTGACACTTGTTATGACGGCTGTTTTCATCAGGTGGGCGTTCTGGAGCTTCTCGCCGTGGTCGTCGGAAGTTGACCAGACGCATTGTTTTAACCTTCGCGGGAGGAGCGGCGCTCCGATTCCCAGGGGCAAACTGGGTAAAAGAGTAAATCACTTCAATGGGCCTTCATTAAGCACAGTTAGCGTCAACAGTTAATTATGCAAATGAGGAGCGCCGCCATGCGGTCCGTGGCCTCTCCTTTCACGCTACACACTTTAAAGCAGCGCCATGCTGACACCCGTGCATACACACCACACAAGGTACATGCAGCACATTCACTTTGGCTGTGCGGCCTCCACACATTCGGTTCCCCCCCCCTCACTCATTCCTCATCAGCAATCTGGAAAGGAGCATTATGGTGCCAATACATAAATGAAGACCGATGAGCCCCCCCCAGATCTCCAGGGGCTATTCTTGCCATCAAAAGAACCTCCGGAAGGTTCTTGCTGGGTGAAGCTGAAAGCCGACGGAGATCTGGTCGTCAGAAACGGGGAGTGGGAGGCGTCGGCGCCTCCTCCACAACAAAATGGAAAGAGAAAACAATAACTAGCATCCAAACAGTCAATTAGGCAAAAATGCATGACAGCTGAACGGGTTTCTGCCTTGTCATGATAGTCGTTTCCCTTCTCGGCCTCTTCCACGCGTCTGCGGAGCTCCGACTTGATCTCAACCGGTCAAACTGAGACCATCCGGCTGCAGGCAACACATTGTTGGCTATTTTCCTTTGAACAAGTTGCTTAAAGGTAGTTTTAAAGCGATTACGCAAGAGCAAATCGAACCCAGACCGAGGCCTCTCTCAGCAAAGGCCTGCTCAGACGACACCACGTCGTACAGGTGTTTCACATTCTTCTGACAGGAGTCACAACATGGCAGTGCAGCAGCCCATTTCTGGATCATAACATGTTATGATTCGGAGCCAGCGGCTGAATTGTGCTGCTTTTCATTCATCGTCTAGTAACTGATACTGAGGTCCACATCATAGCTGTGGAGATGGAGTCAGTCCCACAAAACATGTGTCACGGGGTCCCAGCGCACATGTGTTGAAGATGGCGGGCGAGAACACGATCCGAGTAGTAGGACTAAATGCCACACAGGGAGTATTCGAGTGAAGTCGATGGACTCCACATGTTCTCCTACTTTAAAATTAACAGAAGACATGAGCATGCACGGTCTCCTCCTTTAAACGGAGGAGGAAAAACCCTGGAAGCAGTCCTCTCCGAACCACTCCACACTCCTAATCCAATGGAACGACTCGAACGCTTCGTCTCAAAATGCCATACAGCTCCGGCTTCAGATGACTTTTACAGTACAAAGTATGAATAATGTGCAGTTTAAGCACGGAAAGCAACACCTGGACCTCAAATGTGCTCCAGTCACAACACAAACCCAGGCTGGTGGATAAATGTGCATATGGTGCTGTTGCGCAAACACGCTTCATAAATGAGTGAGCACAGAGGGAAGCGTTTACTCAAAGACAGGAAAGAACAAGCGCCAGTTGTGCCATGATCCATCACAGGCGCGCCGTTGACGCTCCGCAGCTCGACCTGACTCAGAGGCATCCTCAGCTCTTCTCGAGGTCCAAAAACCCAACCGGCTTAATGAAAAGCATCTGCCATTAACCTGCTGGTAGATCCATTTCAGAGGGCTGAATTATCTTCGCCCTGAAGCTGCTGAAGAAGTACCAGGGCAAATAGTTTCAGGGCTTAATCACCGATGATGCACGAGGTTTTAAAACACTTCACATGTGTCTGTTTTGGGTTTAAAAGCATGAAAACAACTGCACATAATGAGCCAGCTTAAAGGGGAAGAAAATGAAAACGGCATTCCTTCCTTTAGACAGCCAGGGAAATTCTTTCTCTTGATTTTTGTGGTTTTTCATGCGAGTGCATAAAAGCTCAACGCGTTCCTTGTGCACCTCGAGATTTGTGAGCATTGAGCACTAAAAAACGACCGACCGACATTCTCACACATTCTATTATACTTAAACAAATGTGGTTTTGATGGGTAAGGAGTCTAATGTTCAGTTATTGTGGTGTTCCCCCAGTCAGATATAGAACCAATGACCATGAACCCCGGTGAAATCTACAAATGCAACAATAATCCTGAGGGGAAATGATGCAAACCACTAAATCTGCAACAGGAGGGAGCTAATCGGTGACTGCATGGCTCCACCCAGAGGATGCTCGAGTGCATTTCTGAGGACGGGATTTTGTGCCACAAGTCAAAGGCAGATGAGGGTTAAACCAAGGAAACCAACCCAGAAGACCAACTACCAGAGAAGGAAAGAGGAACGCGTCCGGAATGCTTGAGGTGAGGCGGGGAAGAGCAAGGAACGCATGAATACAGATACATCAGTGGCAAAATCAGGACAAAACCTAACATAGCACAAAAAATATAATAAAAAAACAAGAATCCCATTTATGAGAGCAGCTGTTTCTAGCAGAGAAACAGCACAGCAAAATAACATTTTGTTCACAGGACCCTGACACTTGGGTTGGAATATTGGACTATTCACACATTTCCATCTGTGTCAGAACACGTTGTTCTGAATGGAGAGGTCACCAGAGAGCTCAGTGGTTCAGGTCCAGCGAGTATGGCAGGAAAACTAAAGCAGTTTTAAACTTACTGCCAATTATGAAAAGTAATCAGAGACTCCCAGAGACTCCGAGGTAACATTTTGCATTTCAGATACTGATGTTCAAGAAGTTAACTGCATTTCTTTGGCTTGTTCTTGTACACGCACACACGTGAAGCTTAGCCAACGTGCTGCTGATGCTGAGACTGCTGAGAGAAGGCCGAGCCGGAGCTGCAACACACAAGTCACAGCCAGGATCTTGTCAAAACAACACAGATTTAAACCTAAGGAGTCTGTGTGAGACATACCAGTAATGTATTGTTGCTCCAAGTCTCTGTCCAACCCAGTCTTTTAATAAGTAATGATCCACAAAAACCTGCTATTATTTAGGTTTGGGGGTTTTTTTTAACCTGCTTTTTCTCACATTTTGGTTAATCTGAAAATCTAAACGTCATATTTGAAGAGAACATGCAACAAGAATTTAGATGATTAAGGAAAAAATGGCTCCAAGTTCAGCACTTCTTCAGCGGTTGTTGAAGTGCTCCCAACTCGCCCACAGAGGGCGCCATTGCTCTTTGAATCTTTACTTCCTCAAAGAAGCCAAACTAGTTCAAGCAGCATTTCCTTATTAGTACAATATCAAAGAGACTGGCGGCACAGGAATACAGACATATTGTGTAAGAAAGGCAAAATTACAGCTGAGGAATGTGGAATGAGGAGGCCGACGCCTCGAACTGTCTGAAGAGTTTATTTTTAACAAGTTTCACAAATGATTAGCTGAGAAGAAGAGCAATAGGACCTCCTTTCAGACATCACTGCTGAAATAGTAACTGGAGCAGCTGACAGCTCCTATGTCACAATTAGGAGTCCTTCAGACATCAAGACAAGTGTGAAAGTCACTGTGAGACAATTAGAAATTCATAAAGCCATAGCTGTTCTTCACCAGTCAGTTCCACCCAGCCAATTAACAAGAAGAGACCTTAAAACACGAGAATATGGAGGATTTATTTTAGGGTCATCTTATAGGAAACAAGACATGAGGCTTAACTAACCAAACTAAACCAAATGTGTGTGATACCACAGCATCTCCATCTCAGCCTCGAGTGTCTTGTAGAAATCCTCATGACAACTAGGTCCTGAGTGCGTCATACAGGTATCCTACGCACGCACAAACACACATAATTCAAAGTGTTTGGTTCCTGCTTTGTGCGGTTTAAGAGAAGAAGCGTTAGCTACTGACCGTCCATCACCCTACTGCAGGTAATGTGGCCACAGTAAAAGTACCAGAGCCCGGCCTTGTGTGGTGCTTTATCAGTCCTCCAACAATTCAACAGGCATATTTACTGGATCCGATTTGCCACTAGGAAGGATGTGGCCCTCAAAAACACCTCCAACGAGTTCCTGGAATACATGGCATACAAAGGCTGGGGAGCCAACGCAGCTCCAGTGGGAAATCGTCCTTTGTACTTTCTCAAACACCCGGAGATAAATTCCATGGCAAAACGTCCTTGACGCAACAAGATGAAATCAGAAAGCGCTGCAGTTCAGGAAGTGGTGCTTGATAGTGGCTGTTGACCTTTGTCTTATTCGTCATCGCGTCATCGAGCCGCACGGTTATTTTGAAAGGCGGAATATTTGGTTTTCAGGATGGGGAGCTGGCCGCTCACATCCTGCCATTCAGAAATAAAACCGATTCCCAGGAGGTCGCGATCCAACGCGGCGCTGGATTTAAACACAGGCCGACCCAAACGCTAAAACATCATTAAAACCCGAGCAGACGGCATCCTGGTGCCGCCTGACTTTAAACAAAAAGAAAGAGAGAGAGAGTTAAAAATATAATGTCCTGAAAACAAGGTGATGTGACACTAACAAGCCCGATGGAAAGTTCTGGCTGTCCCGTCTGCAGTTCTTAAACCTGGACGTTTCATTAACAGCAGTTCTGCTCTATATAGAAACACTACTGACCACTCCTATACTGACCACCGGAGGGATCCTTTCAGCTAAAATACCAGTTCGCTGTAAAAGCGCAACTGGCTGTTGCCATAGCAACCCCGATTTGTTTCCACACCGTCGTATTGAAGACGTAGAAGGTTTCGTTCTAAATCAAGCGTGAACCGGCCCGGAGCGCTTTGGTGTAAATGATGTGGAGCCAGAGCCATTTTCCACCCCATTAATGACATAATGAGGCGACTGTGGAGGGTCTAATACGTTCACATGGACCCTTTATGGTTCCAGAAAAGAACCTCTTTACCACACAGGAGACGGGGAACCCAGTTACCCGGACGATGATGCTTCACTTGCTCATCCATATTCAGTTAATATTTCCATTTTGAGCTTCACTCCCATTACAAAGTTCCTGATGATTTATCCAAGAATTGCCTTGAAAAAGCAAAAGCATCTAAATTGTGTTTGTGGTGTACGCGTCAAGAAGAACAGAGTAAAGTTGATCATCTTCACCAGCTAGTCAGCCAATAACAGACCTGACAATGTTCAACGTGACTCACCGCGTGACAATATCACCATGCACAGAGCTGGGAAAATAAAAATAATAGCTTCTAAAAATGCCATTAATCAATCTGAATGAGGATATTTGGAGGGGCACCGGATTACAGGACACTCAGATGAGGCTGGGCTGGTTTTAAGGGCGCCTGGATTACCACTATTCAACAAACCTGCAGCCAGCACCTGCAGTTAGAGGGGTCTGGAGTCCTCTTCTTCTGTCAGAAACTGTCTCTAATCAAAGGCCGCTGCTGCTTTTTAGGCCTAATTTACATCCCACTGACGCCTGGTATGGTTGTACACACCTCCTTGAATGAATCAGAGAGTATTCTTTATTCAGGAGCCAGGCAACAGTGAGGCACAGGCAGCTGCTGCTCGTTTGTGGTCTTAGAAAACGCAACAACGGACGATTAAACTGCAGCGAAACTGACGGTAATGGATCAGGTGCGTGACCGATACGACCCCCGATACTCCTTCGGACCTGACGGGTGGTTCTTACCGTGTAAAGCCCAATCCTGCAGAGGGCAAGGCAGAGTTGCACATGCTCCGACATCGCGCAGGGCGACAGGCGTAACTCCCGGCAACAAACAAATAAAGCCTCTGGAGTGAGCGAACGGAAGAGTAGAAGAAGTCAACAACATGAGTCCAGCCCCGAGGTGTCTCGCTGTCTTCTGTCCTCACAGACAGGAGCTCTACGGAGGGACCCTGTGAGTGTGCAGATGTGCCAGATTAAAGGTCATCATGTGTGTGGTCCCCATGGTGATTCATTGGAGGAACAAAAACATATCCTCCAAGGATTGGCGGACAGACGCAAGCGTGAGATTAGTTTGTGAAATGTCCCTCCACAGAGATTAAGGGCTCAGTGACAACTAGGGATCTGAAATAAGACTACAAATTGGATCAGGCACCATTACCATCCCACACTCTGACCGTCTCGCATCCCTGGCTCCGAAGAATGAAAACCACTGCTTATATATGAGGAGGAGGAGGAGGAGGAGGAGGAGGATGAAGGGGCTCACCTGGGCCACTGGGACTTCAATAACAGTTATAGGACGTCTTATCACAAGTTGGTCCGTGCGGGGACGACCGTGAGTCACGAGCCGAACGCGTTTAGCCGAGCGAACCGTAGCTCCATAAGGCCTAATTACTGCCGTTTAAATCCAGGGGTTGAGAGCATTCATAGATTTGGTCTTATTACAGAAAAAAAAAGATCCATGATTTATTGTTTTTCCCTTCAGAAGAAATAAGATAAATCCAGTTTAATAATCTGAAGATGCTGCCTCGCGGGGTCTCTCCGAGACCAAAAGATACTGAAACAAGCCGTACACGCGGCTGCTGTCAGGGAGGGATGGCTTATGGAATGTTATTGTTCTCCACAAAGGTATTTTACACACCCTCGCTGCTGGATTCTATCCAAACAGAAAAGAAAACCTTTTTTTGAATGCCTCTTGTTAGCGAGGCGAAAGGCTAACCACCTGTAGCCCACAGAGGACACAAGTGAGAGGAAAACAAGATATCATGAGCATTTATCTCAGACAAGGCTGGCAGGTGATTGGCGCAATATTTAAACATGCAATCTGCTGGTCACAAAGAACATGGGCTGCATTATATGTGTGTAAATACTGGATTTACCTGCAGGTGGCTAACACTGGAGCCTGCGTTGTTAGCTGCTGGATATGCAGGGCTTGTGCAACTCATACAAACACTTTCAAACTCCTAAGAGAGGCAGGAAAGTAGGAGGGAAGCTAGCAGTAACAAAGCAAATGATCGAATAGAACACCTGAAAACAGAGCAGAGGACAATGAGGTGCAGTAGGAACCTGAAACTAGAAGAACACTATTCCTAACTTCCCTTTATTAATCTTAACACCATCATCCCAACATTCGTGTGCCAAAAAACACCAGATATTACAGTCATCTACCGGGATTTCCGAGTATAGAAGAAGAATGAATTGCTATTAAATTCTGACCTAAAAAAAAAGATGGTGATAATACCCAATGCTGTAATGATCACATGGTTTAATCCAGCCCTAATCCCTGACTGCCAAAATATGTTTGCATGCAGCCATGAATTCCCTCCTGCTGCGTTCTGCAGCAAAAGCTCTGTTCGAAGGTGCTGCTCTGAGGAACAACTGGACAGCAACAAACAAAGCAGGAACTCACTCCGTGTTGTGTCACACACACAGACGCCACCTGATGGCAGCAGGTAACCAGTCAGGTGACCTTAAAATGGGAGTAAGATAACAAACACGGGGCTCTGCTCTGGCTCTGGGACTGTTCTCATCCCTTCCTTTATAAAGAAAGTACAATCATGTCTTTTTTCATCGTAAATATATCACCAGTAGCATTTTTACCTTAGCCTTAAGCACTACGTTATACAATGTATCTGAATAATGGCCACCAGTTACTAAAAGAGTCCCAAGAAAGAAAAGAAAAGAAAAACACATTAATATCAAGTCAAAAAGAGAATAACAAGCGATTTCATTTCTAAAGTGCAGTCTTTGTTGTCTGTCTGCTTCCTGTAAACCGATTGTGTGCAGAAAACATGCACTAAAACTCCTCATCTTCCACTAATTACCTTGGCACAGCCCCTGGCCACCAAGTGGGGGCTCCTACCGTATCTGCCTGTTGACACTCGCATGTACCACAGTGTCATTCTGCTCTCAGATTCCAATATAATACCACAGTTAACCACAGGCTGCAGGGAGGAAGAAGCCCTTCATTTCCTCCAATAGCCGTCTCCCCCTGAAAGACCTGTTATAAGCATTAATGGCAGACTTGCATCAAGCTACCTGGGTGGGATAAAAATGCATAGACTCTGCTAAAGCTGCTTTATAATCTTATTTTTATGACAAAGTGGGAGTACAGTCGTTGACGGTGCTGCACATAACTTAATGCCACAGTTATTACTTATTATTACCCAACAATGTGTGATACTTGTGCGTTTCTATTCCTGTGCATCCTAAAACTGCAAAGCATCGCTTCAAAACACTTATGGAAGCCTCTCAGCAGTTTTATGAATTGTAGGAAAGAAAGGAACGTTTTGTGCCAAGCTCTCCAGCGTCTCACAGCGGGAGGAGAGGCCCTCGCCTGCCGGGTGCCTGACTCCAGAGTTACAGCTGTCCCCAGAAAACTCTGCTCACAGAAAACCAACAAGCAAAAAGCCTCATCACTCAGACGAGCGACACCATCAAGCCCTGCAAGAAGCAGCAAAAGCGGATCGTTAGGAGCTGAACTGCATCCAGCAACCAGCCTGTTTGGAAAACACTCGCCTTTCCCGGCGCCCCACGCTGGACTCTGCCAGTTGTAATCTTGAGGAATGTCAGTGTAGCAGAAGTTCAAAGTTCCCTAAAAGGTCCAACACTTTGGGTCTGCTCTTGGGGCATTTTACACCGTCTTGAGGGGCCCATTGTCAACAAGTTGATAAGAGTGGGTGGACAGATGCTCCTGCCTTCTGCACCGTGACGTGACGGGACGGGACGGGACGGGACGGGACAGGACAGGACGTTCTACAGTCGATATTTGTCCCCACAGAAAGCCATCGGAACGGCTTCCTTTCTATTGTTGCACTTTTTATAGCAGCACCCATCCCATTCCTGCCATCTGGGCAAAGGCCCAATAACCTTAATTCCAGAAACAGTATTCCAAGACACGCCCATCGACCATAACAACGAATAGAACAATGGAGGACACTTGGATTTCACCACATTGTGTCTGAAATTGCAGCTTTGTCCTCAACATAACAAGTGAATGTTAAAGGCCATTAAACGGTGCAGGTAGGGTGAGGCTGGTTCCCGTGTTTCATATGCAAACACACCAGGATCTGGGTCAACCAGTTTCACACTACTGGCACTTAAATACTGGGAAACATGAGAGGGAACCCGGGTTTAGAGGGTCCCGCACACACCTGGGAACTGAGACGGGAACAGGCGGCAGAGGCACACAAAGCCCCACCGCCAGGAGGGGTCCACTCACCAGATAATCCATGAACTGTCACCGGGCAGTCACAGGAGCAGAACTGGCCTCGCAGGGGTCCCGTTGCCGCTTCGCTCACTCCGAAATAGGTCGTTTTTTGGCCGTTGGTCGCTTTGTATTCCGCGCCTTTTGAATGCCTGAGCAAAATAATAAAAAAAAAGAAGCGTCGGTTTGTCTACACGCAGGGTCCTTCTTCTACGGAACCCAGTTTCTCAGCAGAACCGACTGGGTCTGTCCGGAACGACGGCGGTCGACAGGTCGGCGCGTTGTTGTCGGAACCGACAGGTTCTCTTCCAGCGGCTGACTTCCAGTTTTTAATGACAGAAATTATCAGTTGAGTGTTTGGGTGAGGAAACCAGCGAAGCCTCCAGTGTGACGTCACGCACGTCGCTTTTAGCACGTAGCGTGGTCACATGACCAAACACATGGCGGGTGCGCTTCCTATTTTCGTCCCCCTGTGTGGCTTTTCAACTTATTTATATTTAATATCATTACTTTTTTGTTGTTAAATCGCGATTATTCAAACAACTTTTTGTGATGAGTACTTTTTAAAGAGACAACACAGTGAAATGGTTTCTTTTAACACTACGATTTAACTTAATCATCTGAAATGAAAAGTGAAATCTTAGTTTTTCCGCGTTATGTTAAATGTGAGATCGAGTTAACGCTTGAGAATTCACTATTTCATTAATCTGCCTTACTGAGTCATTTCTGTCAAACTGAATTCTTGTTAATGTAAATGTATAATGTGCATTTTTTGCAAATGTAACATGTACAATCATTGTTGTTCGTCATTCAAGTGTTCGCAGTCTCTTTTTGAGTAAATGGAGATATGTGTTAACTGGTCCTGCAGGCAAACATCTGTTTAACTCCTGACCTTTTATCAAACCTTTTAATCTGGTTCACCCGGCCACACCTGACAATGAAAATGCTCTTATCAAGAGACTCCGTGTAAATGAGTTGAATGATCCAAAGTGCTATTTTTGTTTAATGAAAAATATATCAACCATGGTTTGCTCAAAATAAGTTGGACAGTTCAAGGTGAAGTCATAAAGCATTGCAACATTGCAGGGAGTTGAAGCAATAACTGTCAAAATAACCAGAGATGAATTTATATGCAGTCCATATTTCACTCAAGCAATATATGTTATGCAGCTTTATAGGTGATATATGACATTAAAGATAATTAGAACACTACAAGCATGATAATACTTGTTTAGTAATACTGTATAAAAGCCCAGCTAAGGTCAAATCTTACTTTCAAAAATAGAATTATTGGAGTGAACATAATGAAACCATTCAAAAAGAAAACACTGTTCTTCTCTTCTTAAACCATTAGAGGATTTGTTTTGAAACACAGTTATTTATTTTACCCTGCACAAGAATCTCACCCCATGTACACATTCGTGCCTTTAAAGCTGCTCCCTGTATTATTCATCATAAAGCGGCACAGAATGCAGCAACCTCTTGTACAGTCTCTTACACAATACATAATGAATGAAAGGCAATAGCGTGAGAAGCACAAGAACAGTTCATAGTCAAAGACTGTTGGTTTCGATGTGCTCATATACATCAAGGCAGTGATGCATGGAAAAGGGTAATGCAAATCAATTTAGTTTGCTTGAAATGTCCAGCAAACATTTGTCAGGTTTCATTCTAGTTCTGATTGGGGACAATGGTGAATTTACTGTGTGGGATGCAATTAGGATAAATAAGATTATTATTATGCTCCATAGGGGGATTGTTTCTTTAAAATTTTATGCATTGTGCTACTTAAAAGAACATCCACAACATAGTGGAAGATGATGTCTGACAGATATGAGAGGAGCTAAACCCAATGTTTGCTACATATCTTACAAATAACTTCGTATTGTCTTGTTAGAAATTCTAACCTAGTCTGAAAAGGCTATCTGGACAGACGGACAGACAGACAGACAGACAGACAGAGCACAGAGTAAAGGAAGAAGTACAATCATATTAACATGTAATTGACATTTTAAATATTGTACGTAGCATCATTAGTAGCACAGTTTTACGTAAGCAGCGTAATAACCACAAGGGGGCACTATCGCCCACAATGTGAGAATGTGGTATTCTGTTTATTTATCCCAAATAAAAATGTTGGACTGAATACATTTTTTTTCATTAAAAAAATTGTAGTCCTACATGCAAAAGTTGAATTCTAATTTTAGGTAAAATATCAATATATAATGTTGATTTACTTTCAATTTAACTCGTTTAGTAAATAAATCCTAACCATTAAATCATTATTCATTCGCTGGAATCTATAGAAGTATTAATTTTATTTTATTTTATTGTAGCCAGAGTATATTCACCAGACTGTGATCAAAATAAGTCAGGATGTTATTAATGTAAAACTAAAAAACTAACGCAGCAAGCTCAATTTTGCGAAAGATGTCGCTGTTGATCTGCTCCACTACCCCATTTTAAACGTTTTATCTTTTTAACAACTACTGCTACAGCTACTTATACTGCTACTACTACTAAATCGTGGGTTCTCCTTTAAATACAAAGAGTGTTTAGTATCTTATGTTAAAAAAAAATACTTCCAGAACACTATAATATTGATACCAGGCTCATTTCTTAATATATCAGAAAAATGTGGATATAAATTTTGTAATATTCTTAATACAGTTTGGGATATTATATGCATATTTGTTTTATCAAGACAAGATATATTTCATTTTTATCCCTAATGGCGAATCTTTCTGAAAATCACAAAAGCTGTAGAATAATCTAAGATTAGTTATATAAGCAAAAATCAAATCGGCCTAAAATAAATGATAATAAACTTGAGTAAATAATATATTTATTCAAGGAGCTTGTGCTGTACATGGTGAGTTATGGAGCACTTATTTTAACGGCTCTAAAATGCATTCAATGGGTTTAATCTTGAGGTTCTTTGGGTGTGGGGGTGACAGACTTGGTATTTGATTGGTTTGGTCTGGCAGGCTCGCAGCCGGTCGTCGCTCCGCGGTCGGTTGCTCTGGCCTGGGCGCTGTTGCTGCTGTTGCTGCGCAGCGTGTAGGCTGGAGCAGCGTCCTCCTCATGTCTGAGAGAGAAAGGAACAGATTAGTGCTGCTGCGAGGAAGACGCCGTCGTTCCAGTAGGGCGGTTTAACACGCCGCCGTTTCCTGTCAACTTTGACCAAGGTGAGAGGCGGCTTGAGAGGGGAGAAGGAAAATTCTCACACAACCAGAAGTTCCTGCGTTGACTTCGGAGAGTAGAGTCGGGTGAGATCGCCTGGCTGCCCGCGGCGCTGCGCTGCGCTTCGCTCCAGCCCCAGCCCCGGCTCCAGCTCCGGCTCCAGCTCCAGCCCCAGCTCCAGCTCCAGCTCCAGCTCCAGCTCCAGCTCCAGCTCCAGTCCAGCTCCAGCTCCAGCTCCCGCTCCGGTCCAGCTGTGGTAAATCATGGCGCTCAGAGCCAAGGCACTGTACGATTTCAACTCTGAAAACCCGGGAGAGGTGTCGGTGAGGGAGAACGAAATCCTAACTTTGTACAGCGAGCAGGACATTGACGGCTGGCTCGAAGGGGCGAACAGCAAAGGGGAGAGGGGACTCTTCCCCGCGTCCTACGTGGAGATCTTGAGGAATAACACCAACTCTACGCTCAACAACAACAGCTGTAGCACATCTGGGGACACTTACCCGGACTCCCGATATGCAAACATCCCACCAGGGGGATTTGACGCGTCCTACGCCCCTCAGAAAGTTGAAGACAAATCGTCTGGTGTCTCCACCTTGACGCAGCAGCCCCCAGCGCAGCAGCAGCCCCCCTACCAGCAGGCCAGCCAGGGGAGCGACGACGACTGGGACGACGACTGGGACGACAACTCCACCGTCGCCGACGAGCCGGGCTCTGCGGGGAGGAGGTATCACGACTTTGACGGCAATGGATTGTCCACTTACAGGGTGTCGACGTCCTCCATGGCGAGAGGAAACGCCCAGCACGCCAAGAGCTCCGCCACGGTCAGCAGAAACCTGAACAGGTTTTCGACCTTTGTGAAGTCGGGAGGAGAGGCGTTTGTGCTCGGGGAGGCGTCGGGGTTTGTGAAGGATGGAGACAAGCTCTGTGTGGTTATGGGTCAGTACGGCCCCGAGTGGCAGGAGAACCCCTACCCCTTCACCTGCACCATCGACGACCCCACGAAACAGACCAAGTTCAAGGGCATGAAAAGTTACATCTCCTACAAGCTGACCCCGACCCACACGCAGAACCAGGTGAACCGCAGGTATAAGCACTTTGACTGGTTGTACGCCCGCCTGGCCGAAAAGTTCCCCGTCATCTCGGTGCCGCACCTGCCGGAGAAGCAGGCCACGGGGCGCTTCGAGGAGGACTTCATCTCCAAGCGGAGGAAAGGCCTCATATGGTGGATGAACCACATGACCAGCCACCCCGTCCTGGCCAGGTGCGATGTTTTCCAGCACTTCCTCACCTGCAGCAGCACGGACGAAAAGGCCTGGAAGCAGGGGAAGAGGAAGGCGGAGAAGGACGAGATGGTCGGGGCCAACTTCTTCCTCACCATCAGCACCCCGCCGGCTCCCCTCGACTTCCAGGAGGTGGAGAGCAAAGTGGACGGCTTCAAGACCTTCACCAAGAGGATGGACGACAGCGCCTTGCAGCTCAGCGCCACCGCCAGCGAGTTTGCCCGCAAGCAGATGAGCGGCTTTAAGAAGGAATACCAGAAAATGGGGCTGTCCTTCAAGGTCCTCAGCCAGGCCTTTGAAATGGACCAGCAGCCGTACTCCGCTGGGCTGAACCAGGCTATCTCCTTCACCGCCGACACCTACGACGCCATCGGGGATTATTTTGCAGAGCAGCCGAGGAAGGACCTGGACCCCATCATGGATTTGTTAGGTCTCTACCAAGGACATCTAGCTAACTTCCCAGACATCATACATGTCCAGAAAGGTAAAAAAAAAACGGCGCTTTCGTAAATACACCACACGGCAGAAGGGATTGTTCGCCACCTGTAACATTCCCAGTCTAAGTTAAGGCTAAAATCGGAGACCAGGAAGACACAAATAGAGAGGCGATGAATGAAAAGCGGCTGATTTGACCGAGGTGGTCTCTCAGCAGCCTGCAGGCGGCCTCAGCTTACGTCGCTCATGTTTGTCCCCCGTCTTCCTGGTGGCGAGAATGGGCGGAGCTTTATTTGACCAGGCATGATTTTTTTCCACTGCAGGTGAATCATTGTTCGCTTTGTCACAGAAAGTCGGCGTCACACACTCATCAGCTGCCCACCCGACCGTGCGGTTCCAACCGAAAGCAAACGTCACGCTCGTGTGAAAGCAGCATGGACACAAAGAACGGCCTTAGAAGGAAACTGTGGTTTAAGCGTTACACTTTAACAGTGTGTGTGTACATTCATGCAGACGCTCCGGCATGAATGTGTCATCTGATCTTCTGATGAGAGTCAGAAGATCTGTTCATCTATGCGTCGGGGCGTGACGTCTGGCTTTAGAGCAACCTTGGCCAGGTTTGTGGTGACGCTCCCCAGCTCCCCACCTTGGCCGTGCACGCCCCGGTTTATGATTTTGGCAGCCCTGCAGACACTGGGCCCATTCACTCCACAATGGGCCGCGCTGGGGAGACAGGACCGGCCCTGTTTTTGGCGTCCCCGTCGGCTCACAACTAGCTTGCCACGTCGGCTTCGTGCAGCCCAAATAACAGCTATTTATTGAACCTTGCGTGATCTCCCTCCGCTAACGTGCACAGACACTCGGAACGCGGCTGTGAAGTGACAGGAACAGCTTTACAGGTGAAGCTGTGAACTAATCAGCGCTGTAATTACATTTCATTTAATCTTAACCCTAATGCACTCTTAGTTAAGCTAGCCCTCTAATCGTTACTCAGTGACAATAAAATAATAATGATTCATCTCTAATTTCCTTCTGCCCACAGGCAAATGGCAGGAGTCAATATTATTTAGCGTGTTACCATATTGCAAATATGTTTTATGTCTGCATCTGCAGCAGGCTCTAAAACTCTCAATTAACCCCTCAGTTAACAGGCGAGACTATCAAAGTCTCACCTGTCGGTTCTGTAGAACCTTCCAGAACCGTTAAAGGTTAACTCTGCCGCCAAATGACTGTAATTAAAGTCACATGAAAGAAAAGAAGGTTTTAGAGGAGCTGTTAACACCTATAGCTTAAAGCGCTCATTGTGTGGAGACAATACTCTGTGCCAGCCACGTAGGCATTCTTTCTTTGTCTGGATCTTTTTTTTTTGTCTAGACCTCCATCCACCTTTTCTGTTCTGTATTTAATCAGACGCTTCCTCCTCCATCCTGGTGTGTGAGTCTTGCGTCTGTTGCTGTGGTTTTGAAACGGCACGCAGGAAGTGTCCTCACTTGCTCGCATGAAGTGGGGTTTATCGCTGTCCGCTCACAGCCCAGAGAGGCCAGACCACATTCTTTATTTAACAACCCACGGTTCTGCAGCAGCATCGCATCGAAACTCCAGACCTGCACGCCAGAGCTGTCTGAGGGTGATGGAGGCAGGTTCAGACCGTAGCTTGTGTGTTTGGTCAGGGCCTGATTTTATGAGATTCTATTGAATTCCAATTTGAACTCCATCCATTTCACAAAGTTCGTGTTTAATGTCACGGCCAGGATCAGCGATGTGTGAGTTTCCCCACCGAGGGACACTAAACACTCCACTTCAGGAGGGGCTGGTAGCCGTTAGCGCTTAGCTTCCCTGCGACCTGTGTGGCAGGAACGTTTCAGAGAGCTGGATCCTTATTTGGAAACCCAACACTAAAGATGTGCTTTTTAGGATCCAGTCACAGTGGAAATGTTTCACTAAAGCTATCGGGCTAATATTTATCTTGCCTGCAGTTCTTTCTTGTGGAGTAACTTGTTTTTTGTATTTGTTCAGATCACATTGGCTAAGAGGACCTCCAGCGAATAGAGCAAACAGGAAGCACTCCAGCAGAGAAATGTGGAGTCAAATTTCATGTTTTGTGAGGCAGAGTCATGATTTACGGTCCAGGTGTCCAGACAAGCGGAGCTGGACGTCTGTATCCCTAAATGAGACCCGCTACTGTGGCCTCAAATGAATTTAAAAGCAAATAAACGTTGAAGGTTTCACATCAGTGTAAAAAAAAGCAGAGACGCTGAGCAGACCTCCAAACCAGCCGCGCTAATTCACCTCCCCGGTGTTGCGTTTGCTTTGTCTGATGTTCTCGCTGTCGTCACGGCGGCGACAACAGCGAGCAGTCGTAGAACGCGCCCGTTTTGCAAAGCCGGGTTTCCCTGAGTCAGCTGTTGGGCGCTGCGAGTCCGTCTGGGGCCGCGCATTGTTTGAGGGCGGTTAAATGTCCTCCAGAGCACAAAAAGGGCACGACTGTGGGCTCTCTGCTGGTCGCTCAGTCAAAGGCCCGCAACGGCTGGGAGGGGGGGGGGGGGGGTTGTGTAAGCAGCGATTACGTAAGAGCTAAAGCTGCGGCCTGCAGTGAGTCCAGCCGCCACCTCTGAACACCCAGGAGGAGTCAGAAACCTTCAGCAGGAGCGGCTCCGGGCTGCAACGTGTAATAAAGCTGATGGACGGCCGTGTGAGACGCGGCTCGTGTTGGCAGCCTTCCGTGTGTGAGCGGCAGACGCAGACGTACAGCAGGACACCTGCGGACGCTCCGGTTAGCACAACGCTGCTGACAGAGGGGTCACAACCACGGTCGCTGGCTCCCAAATCAACTCAGTCCTCTTCCTTTTGTGGCGTTTTCATAGCCGTAAAACACAATTGATGAAGGGAAATCTGGAAAATAACGACCGGCCCCACTTGTCCAGACAGGGAGGTACCGGCTGGCCCGCTGCTGTGGACCCCTTCCTCCCTAACCCCAACCCTGGACGCGTCTGAACACCTCCCTCTGCTTTGTTTGTCGGCCCCTTTATGCCGACTCCGGGCCCGGGTCGCTCCTTTTCTTTCACGTTCTTGTGCTTTAGAGGAATTCCAGAGATCCGTGTTGGGCTGCAGCGAAAAGGAAGCCTGAGGGCAGACAGGCGTGTTCCTGGGGAGTGGGTGGTGGGGGGGGGCAGGAGGAGTCGATGAGGGGAACTTCTGCCAGCGTTTACACGGAGGGTGAGGCGTAATCTTACATTTTCTGTGAGCAGGTGCCAAGAGAGGGCAGGATTAGGTCAGACCGTCCTCTGTTGTCTCAGCTTTCAGGGAGGGTTCTTACTTTAAACCCCCCCAGACAGGCCAGCACAGGCGGTCCAACTAAACCTCCTCAGGGCACAAATATTACCCAGGGATGACATCAGCCCTGATGGCGACGTGCGCCCCGGCCGCCTGTTGCAGGTCACGTTTGCGCTGTTGCACTTGCTGACCGTGTCACCATCACGTGCGTCAGCACTGGTCCTGAGCCAGCTGGGTCACATGGGGGGGGGCTGAAACGCCCCAGACCGCCATGCCTTCCCACCAGCGTCCTATTGAATCAGGAAACAGAAACGTAAACTACGCGGAATCGAGCAGATGGACCTGATTTGTGGATCCAGCAGTAAAAACAACACAAGCTCATCCAGGAGCAGCCGCCCCAGCCCGCCATGACCTCCTGACCTCTTTGACGGCGCGATGGCGGTTGTTTGATGAACTGACCCGTTCTTGGAGGTCCCGCTCCGTCTGCCCGCCTCGTTTGCGTCTCCGTGGAGGGTGTCTCTGCCTGCTGAGATCAGGATTAAGGAAATGCCAGCAGTCGCTGGCGAGATGCTATCAAATCCCCTTAAATGGCTGTTTCTGAAAGGCCTCTGTGACCTCATGTGTGGGATATTTCCCCCCACACAGGAGCGGTTCTCAGGCTGTCTGGAACACACTGTTTAACCGGCTCCGCCTGCAAATTACACCGCATCATTCAGATTCCGAATGACATTTCCTGTTAACGTCTAATAGCCTCAAGTGCTGATTAAATCAGATGTTTAAGGGAATCCACCTTGTTTCCCTCACACCGAGGGCTAGCTGGCCGTTGACATTTATAAAAAATAAATGGTGTTTTCCCTTCATGGAATCTGTTTTCTGCAACCGAACATTATTGATTGTTCCTGGTTGCTCTCCACAGGAGCCCTGACAAAGGTGAAGGAAAGCCAGAAGCACGTGGAGGAGGGCAAGATGGACCCCGCGCAGGCCGAGGGCATCAACGACCGCTGCAACATCATCTCCTGCGCCACGCTGGCAGAGATCCAGCACTTCCACCAGATCCGCGTGCGAGACTTCAAGGCGCAGATGCAGCACTACCTGCAGCAGCAGATCAGCTTCTTCACAAGAGTCACAGGCAAGCTGGAGGAGGCCCTGCAGAAGTACGACGACGTCTAGGGGACGGCGGCTCAGACTGTGGCGAGGCTGCAGCAGCCGCCGCTGAAGGGCGGCGTCGGGCGTCGGCCGAGCCGCTTATGGAGATTTACAGTCTTGTGCTAATAAGAAATCCAGGCTTCTGTGCTTGTTGAGCATGCGTTTATGGGAGTGGATGTCCGTGTTTAATAGGGGAGCTGTAATTGAGTTATTTTAGTCAAGCTAACAACACATCCTCGATTATTACTGGATGGGAAGCAGCGTTAATGGAGGCGCCTCTGGTGTGTGTGCAGATCTGACCCCATCCGTGTAATCCTTGTATCCAGGCCTCCAGGATTTCCTATTTCAACAGGGTTTTTTAGCCTTTCAACGGTTTGTAAGTGACTGTTTCAGAGACCACGCGGCCACGCTGCGGGGGCCACCTCACTGCCTGTTAACGCCTTCCTGGAATCTCTCACTGTGACCCACAGGATGGAATGTTTACAACCTCTTCACCAGGCAGGCTGTCACCATCGTCCCACCGTGCCTTCTGATGATGCCTCTGGCCTTTTTAATACAGGATACTAAAAAGCTTTATATTGGAATATAGTCCGATCAGCGACTTTTATGGGATAATGCTAAGCGGTCGTGTCGTTTATTGGCCTGTCGGCCGCAGGGTTGCGTGAGAAAGGGAGTTATTATCTGCTTTGATAATAGAGTCTTTCACTTTTTCAGCACTGGTGATTATTTAGGTTTGTGGAAGTAAAGGGGAGCAGAACGGACGCTCAACGCTACGTGTGCTGTCGTGTCGCTGGATTGTTAGTTCGCAGACTCTGAGGTGCTGTGGTGAGGCTGGTTGAGGGTCCAGGGTCCACCTGTTTTAACAGTGGCGCCGTTTTAATAGCGCTCTTGTAGACCTTTTGGTTGTACTGCTGTTCATCATGGAGAGATTAACGTAGACGCTCAGATGCTAAATAAAGCCCTTCTTCACTGGTTCTGAGTGTTGTGTGTTGCTTTGGCGAGATTCTCCTCGTGCCGTAACCAATACCACAGGAAGTGCTTGTTTACATGAGGCAGCCGCTCGGACGGAGCAAACTGCACAGCTCTGCAGGTTTCCTTGGCTGCATCTCTGGAGGCCTGCTGTGCCATGTCAGGGTTTCATGCTACGCTCGCACTTGGCCCGCAGATCTGCTGACAGCACGCAGGCGTGCAGCCGGCCATCTGGGACATCTGGCCAGTGAGAGAGACGCCCGGATGGATGACGGCTAAACCAGAGCGAAACAGGAAAAGGTCAGAGGGAGAGGAGGCGGTCATTAGCACATTAAACCGAGACAATGACTGGGTTTTTTTGGTGAGCTGTTCTCTGTCGGTCAGTGTTTTTATGCAACACGTTCGGATACGTCTAGTTAGCGCCCGTTTGCTGATGTCACTGTGTTAAAAAAGCTGTTCCTTTTCCAAGGTGGTTTCCCACGTTAGCGTGCTAACGCAGCACTGACACAGCAGGAGACGCGAATAGATTTTCAGAGTATGAGACTATTAACTAGTAGCAACGGAAGAGATTAGAACAGATCGATCGGCTCTTTGATGCAACAAATTGGACAGATTCACTAACATTAATTAGTGTTTGTGCAAATATTTCAGTTCTTTCCCTGCCCATTCTGCTCCGATTGGTCATCTATAGGCCAACTAACAGTCAGGCTCCACCCCTTTTTGGAAAAAAAAAAGGTGGGTTCCGAATGTTATCAGTTTGAGAACTATCAACTACAGCACTTGTGTTTATCTGCGACAGTGTAAAAACAGGAAGAGTACAGGAAGAGTACAATTTACCACCAGATTGTTGAAATGATCACATTTCTGGTCAGAGTTCAAACATTCACACTGTTAAATAGAGATTTGACTGACAACAGCCGCAGCAGCTGTGTTAGCATGGTAATTAGCCTTCTGTCCACAAAGAGTTAATTATCGCCATCTTTCTGTGTCCGTCTCTTCTGGTAGAATCCCTGTTTTTCTCTGTCTACGATGGGACGTTCAGGGCCTTCAGTCATCGTCCCTGAGGCCTTTCTATGAGAACTGCCAGCGCCCGGGGAAATGGGTGCCCCCGTTTCCCCTCCTGCTCTCTGCAGCCTGAGGTTTGAATGCTAAAGGCAGGCAGGTCAGGGGTCAAGGCAGCGGGAAAGGAATTCTGAATATTGCCGTTCTTATGTCCTGTTTTAACTTGATGAAACATCACAAACCTCCTCTTTGTGGTCACGGGATGATCCAAAAATGAAGAAATCTGGCGTAAACGTCTCCCAGCTGCTGGTTAAAGCGCTTGATTAGTTCAATTTTTTCTGGGACACATTCTTGAACTCGGGCTTGTTTTTCTCAATAGCTGGCAGTGCAAGTGGAAGCATAATTAAATTAGAATTAATCTAATGTATCAGATAAACCGCACAGGACACTTCTGTATAAAGATGCACTCAACGAACACGAGTGAAAAAAAAACCCAAATTAGCCTAAACACCCACACATGACGTGTATCAGCAAAAAAAAGCACCAGCTAATTAGCATAAGTTAAAAATATTCAATAATTATAGCTTGGAAAGAACGAAAAATAATTAGCTCTTGTTTGAGAACCTGGGAAAAGTAGGTTTTTATCTACTTGGAACATCATTATTTTTCCTCTCCTGGAATCAAACCTTGAATCCTCCTCACTGTGAGCTAACAATGCTAACCTGCTAACCTTGACTGCTACAGCACATAAGAGGTAGAAGCAAACGTACGGCCTTTTTTCCCCTTCATTCTGAGCGGAGTCTTTCGGAATGTTCAAAATTTCCCTCTACTCAGCATATTCCTGCTGGAGGGATTCTGGCTGAGTCTGTTTTCAATAAGAGCGGACCGGTTCTGGTCTTGACTCGGGCAAAAAGAGCCGACCCAATCCTGCCAAAGCTGAGGGACTCCAGAGCAATCACCATCCATCAACCCCTCCCCTGGGTTTGACCCCTGACCCCTACCCAGAGGGGATTTAGGCTCCCTTTCCTGGGTTTGCAGGTGTGGGAACCAACATGTTGGTAATGGAAGTGGGGCTGGTCTGTGTGTTGATGGCTGACGATGAGGATGAGGGCAGGATGAATGTTTACGCCGCCGCTCTTCTCTCCCCGCCGCCTGCTCGGAGTACAACATTCCTGAAATGTCTGTCGTGTTTGGAAGACAAACGGTGTCCGTGGGTTCAAATGTGCCTCAAAGGTAATTAGCCTCAACAAGCTTTAACGTTTGTCGGCTATTTCCAAAGTCACGCTGCCTTGAAAATAAATAAATGAGTCAATGCAGCTGTTTTTATTCCTTCCAACTTTGGAACTCCCAGAGAGAACTCGCTGAAAAGGACTTTAAGCTGATTCCAACCACAGCGTCGGCTCCCTGCCGTGCTTCTGAAGGAAGTGGGACCGGACAAACACGCTTCCATGACATCATCTGCTGACATCAGCGCTGCAGCATCACACCAACGCGCCACGTCTTGATACTTTAGGGCTGAAGTCGGATTTCTCCTCCCTAAAACGGCTTCGGGAGGAAGAGGCGGGTGTGAGTCGCTCGAGGTCACGCAGTGAACGATGTCACGTCTGGCTCTATTTTCACAGGCCAATCAAAATTCATCGCCGGCGGGCAGAATTCTCGGGCATCCCCCACCCACCAACGCTCCCCCAGTGGAAGCGGCGTCGCACTTTGTTGTTCAGGGTCGGTGTTTTCAGAGGAAACGACTGTTTTTCTGTATCGTCAGGGAAAAGAAGAGCAGCAGCTACCTGCAGAACGGTCGGGGACGTGGGGGCGACGGCGTCCTTCGCTCTGTTTTTGTAGCCCTCACACAGGAAGTGCTCTCCGCTGGGGCCTCATTCATGCCGTCTGGAAAAGAAAACTCTCTCACACACACTCACACACACACTCTTTTGTCTTCCTTGCGTCCCCTCCTTCCTCGGGGTTTCATTTATAGCTCTAATTACAACAAACAAGCAAGAACATCCAGAAGAGGCCGTTTCCCCTGTTTACATCAGCCTCGGTGATACGGCCCAGGCTAAATATTTACTCGTCCCAAAGCGGGAAAAAATGTTTGTTTTTTCAAGCTAAAACTAAGTCATCCGCACTGAGAACATGTGAAGTTCCTGCAAAGCACCTAAAAATTGCTTAAACTGTTTCTTCTTTCTAAATATAACGGTGGGGGCGACCTTCTCTGGTTGAGGCTGAGCCCTAAAACTGTAACGCGCCTTCTCTGCTTCTCTTTTCGGTTCTGTGAAACCAGGCTTTTACACGATTTAAACCCTAACCTTCAAACCACGTCTTAACCTTTGAACACCAGCCCAAATGTCCTCACTTTGCTGGTAAAATAAGTCTTACTTTGGTACTCTGAAGGAAGCACAAACACACACACTCACACACAGCGTTGACCAGCAGCTGCCCTGTGAACCACAGCGTGCTGCAGGAAACTGGCGGTCTGGCCTGTGGAACCTCACCTCCTCCTGATCCCACCCAGGTCACCAGCTTTATCATCTGTTGCCATAGGAACACCAGCTAATTATCTCGTGTGTTTGCGTGTTCTCCTCGTGGCGGTGAGGATGAGCTCGTCGACGGGGCTCTGGCCTGCAGGTGTGAGCGATTGTGTCCTGTGGTGCACCTGTAACTAAAGGTCGTTTGCTGTTAATTACTGCCCGCGACAGCTGGGAGGCAGAAGACGGCCTCCTCAGAACGGGTGGCCCAGACGCTTCCTCCGAAATTCCTCCAGCAGACCTTTAACGTCAAGGTGCCACATTCTGAAAGCCTCTGCAGAATTTTCCGCCAGCCGATCGTCCTTCATAAAAAGCTGCCTGGTGTCGGCAGGACTTCCCACCTGTTAGAGGGAGCCTGCGACAGGCAGCGGGAGGCCAGGGCCAACTGGAGCGCGCGTGCTTCCTAACCCACAAACGACGCCCGTCGTCACCCTGAAATCTAACGTCTGAGGGTGACAACATGTTCTAATTATCCCCTGTGGCTGCTTCCTGTCTGTCTGGGTTACGTTGAACACTTAGGCGTCAGCATTTACTCAACACTCGAATTCCTCTTTCTGGGGCCAAAATCTGACTTTTGTTCTTGGAAGCAGAAACACTTCTCAAGAATCCCAAAAATGAACAAGTGAAGGCCGTTAAAGGCCGGCGAGGGAAGATAACGGTGCTAAAGCCATTTTTGTAATTACTATGTAACGATATCATGGCAGGAATCTTGGTCAGGCTCGACTGGGAGCCAAAGCTGAGCGGGTCGGTACATCACAGCCAGCTCTGTTTCATTCCTCCTCAGGCAGATGCACAGATCAAAGCATTATACAACCAGGTCACATGACCTGGGTGCTGCGTGCGGCCTGATAAAGGGGACGGGCACCAGGGACATTTCTGCCTCCTGGGCCACTAGCCTCAAAGGTCGCAGCTTCCTCAGAGGTCACAGGACCCCCTAGAACTGGGCGCCTGCAGGTTCCAACCACATCAGAGTCACTGGAAGGGCCCGGGATCAGACCCTCGGTCCTGGGTCTAAATGGGGAGATTTCAGTGCTGCTGGAGGACACCATCAGGCACGAAAGAGGCTCAGACCACTCAAGGATGGACTGTTTCATTAGGAATAAGACAATAATCCCGGATTTCAGACGGTAAACCAGTTCAGAACAACGAGGGTCTCTCCTCCTCCACAAAGGGTGGAGGGCATCCTCAGGTGTGGCTCAGTGGTTTGGGCCTGGACTCAGAGGCACCAAAGCAGGATGATCATGGTCTCAGGCAAAAGCCTTTGAGCTCTCACACCAAGGAGACACAGGGCTCCTCGCTCCTGCAGGGTTCTCCTGGGCTTGAGGTTTCTGCTGGGTTCTGGAAGTCAGGCAACCCATTTGTGTGTCACAGCAGAACCATGACGACCTCTCCGAGCAGAGGCTCACATTGGGTTGTTGACTCCATACCCATGCATGCAGGCTCCAGGGCCTCCAGATTCCCCCCGTGACCTCGTCCCCGGGAGTGTCCCCGGGTCACAGGCCACCTTGGGGGGGGTCCCACTGAGACACCTGTGCCGCCGCTGCGTGGGCGCCTTCCTTCCCTCCTCTGCCCGCTTCTACAGTGGGACACGGTCCACAAGTCTGGTTTTCCAAGAACAATGATAAATAAAACGAAACATCCGAGTCAAACCTTCTTTATGACTACGAAAGACCGAAAAGTGACCAATAACTGTTGAATCTGCTCGACTTCACAAGGTTCTAAACCCACATCTGTGCACGGGGACAGACTGGTACTAACTGACTGGGCTCCTCTGCTGGGAATCAGCAGGAAAAAACAAAGCCAAATTTGCTTTAAACACACACACACACACACACACACACACACACACCACACACACACACAGGAGATGAAGAGAGTACAGAAAACAACTTTGTGTGTGTTAAGTGGGTGGGAGGGCCGAGGCCTTCTTATAAAATCCTCCACCGAGTGGAAAAATCCCCGTTTTTATTTAGCTTATAAATGCTGAAGTTGACCGTGGTGAGATTCTGCATGGCGACAGAATAAAAACAGCTCGAGACGGTCAAATAAATAAAAGAAAAATCTGATTTTTCTCCCGGGGTATTATGTGAGCAGCAGCTCCAGCTGGCAGGTAAAGAAGATTTACTGAGTTTCTAAGTGTCTGTCAGATGTGGGGGCAGTAAAAAATAAAAAAGAGAGCAAATTGCTTTTTGGACCACGCGCTAGCTTATTATGTTGCATTAAGGCCAATATCTGGAGGAGTTATTCCTGGAAGCAGAGGGGTCAACATTCTTGGCCGCGGCTGTAGATTTTAGCGAATGCTGTCCAAAGCTGTGGAGCGACTCAGAATCATGAGCTGTCACCTTCCACCGCGGCTGCACAAGCATGACAGCACCGAGCGCTTGCAGATCCCATCACGAGGGCTGACTCACAGCAGCGACGCTGCAGAAAAACATCCCACAGCTCCTCCAAACATGACGCGGTTCCCACGAGGACAGCACGACGAGGGGAGCAGGATCACCTGACCCAGATAAATAAGTACACGCGCAGATAAATCAGGACATTTTACATGACACAGACATTTTAGTCATAAAAAAAAAAAAGATTTAATCACACACAGTGCATGATTCCAGTCGCTTCCTGTGGCGACGGCCCCCACAACGGGACAACCGTGCACGTTCACCACTGGAATGATTTACAACTCAATCTGGACTGTTTGACACGTGCACAGATAAACAAACGCAGCCTCCGTTTCTCGTAAATAGCTGCAGGTATTTTTAAAGATTGTGGTAGTTTTTCTGCACTTCTCCATTACAGTTTGCACTTCTTTTTTTACAGTAACAGCTGGCAAATTGAACAAAGGGGGGGGGGGGGGTTATAGGTCAGTGTTGCGATCTCTTTTAGCAAAGTGCCACCAGGCGCAGTAACAAAAACAACATAACAAAACAGTGTTTACTCTCTTGCAAGTGGACCCAGATTACTGCATAAAAAGGTCCGTAAATAGTGGTTGTTGTTCCCTTTAAATACATCCCACAACCACACCAGTGTAATAACCAGCAACAATCGCACGACTGAATGTTCACGCCTGAGTTCACAATAATGTGTGTTACCATTGACACAATATTAAATCTATGCAATCAAAATGCTTACAGTGGTTACAGCGACCTCAGTCTTAGTTCCTAAAGTAAATAAAATCCCCTCAGAGGTGAGATCATTAATGGACGAGCTCTACGTGCACGAGGAGCAGATGATGTCATAGATGAGGCACCAAACACTAAACCACAATGACATTTGTTGCAAGAATGGTTGACTAAAAGTGAGCCTAGCGGACAATAATTAATGTCGTGCAAAGGACTTTGGCCAAAGCAGTTTTCTTTTTAAATGACCCGTTAGGCCAAGTTTGTCTTAATAGAACAAAGAAATCCTGGCGTGACCTCGGGAAGCCTTTCGTGACTCACTTGGTTTGGACGTTAGCTAGCTGTGCCTTGCATTGTGTTGCATTGCATCCATTACCTTAGTAAGAGTGACGGATGTGTTGATTAGTTGGTGTGATTGTGTGTCACACCAGAGCTTGAACTGATAAAACGTGAGCTAAATTGAAGCAGATCACACCCAGTACTGATTCTTCTGCAACGTTGGAGTGCTGGGATGAAGAACTTGGGAGGATGAGGAAGGGAAGCCATTCCTCCAAGAACTTATTTGCACGTTAGAATCAGCCGTGCGGCGGGCGTAGCCCCAGTCAGGCGTCAGTGACCGATCCAGCACCGGGCCACCGTTGGATGTGCGGGTCAAGGGCGTGACCGTCACCGTGGGAACTGCTGGGCTCCTCTGAGCTTGTCCTTGGTAGGCCTGGCTGCTCTGAAGGCCAGTGGAGTCCGGGTCCTTTGGTGTAGCCGTGTTCTGTTTCCGCTGCCTGTGGTGTCGCAGAAAGACGACCAGGACCACGAAGATGATGACGAGCAGCAGCAGAGCCAGGAGGGGCAGGATGACCAGGAGGGGGTTGGAGGGCTTCTGAGGGTACGACTCCACACGGACGGGTGTGTTTCTGAAGGGATGCTCCTCAGTTCGGTGCGTCGGTTTGCCGAGGGTTGTGCTGAAGACGCTGGTCCTGTTGGCGTTTCCCCAGCGGCTCTGTCCCTTGAACTTCTGCTGGTTCTTGCTCGTTTGCTGGGTTGGATGGGAAGCAGTAGTCAGAGCTGGGAAGGTCGTTCCACTCCTGGATTCCTGGAGTGGTGTCTGAGACTCTGGTGCTGTAGCTGAGACGGGACTCTTTGTAGTCAAAGAAAGTTCTGGGTCGTATGGAACGACGGTGAAGTGGAGCTCCCCTCCAGCGGGTGGCACGGTGTCGGCCTTCAGCAGAAACGAGAACGAATCATTGAGTTCTCGGACTTCCGTCAGGTTGGCGCTCAGCTCCAGGCCCACCTCCTCCCGCACCACCTCCTGAAAGGTGAAAGACTGAACTGGCACAGATGTGTGGGACACGCCTGGTTTAGGCCGAACCACCTTGCCATACTTAGGATGGGTCTTGATCTCAAAGACGGGGTCGCTGCCACAGATCTTTGCGAGCGCTGAAGCATTCAGGAAGCTGGTCGCCAGTTTGACAGTGATCCCATTGGGAATCCTGACACCTTCTCCCACTTGGATCAGGGGCGCTACAGTGACGTTAAGCACCTGTCCAGTCAGATTAGCCTCTGAGGTGAAGGCGGTGAACTCAAAGCTATCTTCAGCGGAGGCCACAGAGGTCATATGATAGGAGAGCTTTCCAGACTTCAGATCCTCCTCTTCAAACTCTTTGACCTCCAAATTCTCCTTCAAGACTTTTCCAAAGAGCGGGGGCCTGGTGATAAGATAACGGATGCTGACGTTTTTCCCATTGGACTGGGCTGCGAGGTGATCCTGGCTCAGAGAAATGAAGGTCTTGCCTTGTTCCAGCCACAACCGTGAGTGGTTAACCAGAGAAATGGTGATTTCCGTCACTTCCAGGTTAAACAGTTTGTACAGCGGTTTGTGATGACCATCTGTAACACTGAAGTAGAACACCCCTGAGCCGGTGCTTCCATCGTGGATGAAATAGATACTTCCATTATTGATCTGGGCTTGTGTGAACGCCTCTATCGACTCGTTCCATCTTCCCTCAAGAGCCAGGAAGCCATTGTTTGGTTTGCTGATGACAGAGAAGCGAATGTCCTCCGGAGGGTCGTCCAGGTCTTCCACATGGAGATCCTCAGGTTTGAGAGCGACTGTGTCTCCTTGCACCACCCTCAGACCTGGAGATTTGGTCCTCAGCAGAGGCGGCTGATCGTTCACAGGCAGGATTGTTATGTTGAACCGCTCCTCCACCACGTTGCTGCCTTCGTGAGGGCGCTGCGCCGTTTTGCCCTTCGGATTGATCCAAGCGCTGAATATGAAAGAGTCCCGGGTCGTCTCTGAATTGTCGTGCAGGTAGGTGATGCCGTACTTATTAACGATGAACTGAGAGAAGTTGGGTTTCTCCTTAGTGAGGTTCCTTTCCCCCACCACTATGACGCCATGCTGAGGCAGAGACAGCACCTGGAACCAGACCTCGTGGGAGCTCCGCTCAGGCGTCGGCAGCTTGGACATCAGGTTGGATGCGTCTAGTTTGGATTCGTCAATGACGACGCTTTCCCCTTCTGTTACCACGGCACCTGTTACCCAGCAAACATCAATCAAGCTCTACGTGTGAATCGGCGAGGCGGCAGAGCGCTGCTAGCATAGCTGACATCAGGTTCATACCTGTGTTTGCAAGCAGGACGGTGTTGTGTTCAGGTCCAGTGTTCTCATAGGAAATGTCCACTCTGAAGGTCTGACTGTCCAGAGACGCAGGCGCTGATGTCACATGGAAGGTCAGGGAGTCCATGGCTTCCCACCCAACGGACTCAATGGGACTTTGAACATACACCACCTCTTTTCTGTTCACCTGAGGCACAAACAGGAAATAGATCCTCACTCTAACCTGGCGCCCGTTTTGTGTTCCAATGATACATTAGACACAAAACGATTCGAAAATATTCCCACTGTGCGTGTGCCAGAGAAGCACGCTGAGGATGTTCTCACCATGTCTTGTGTGAAAGTGGAAATGTCTGATGTGGAATTGTCGGGCCGCCTCATCGCCAGACGGCCCAGCTTTGGTTGGCGAATCACGTTGAACGTAATGACCCTGTTTGAGGAGTTGCTGAAGTCGTTCGTCACCGCTAGTAAATCCTCACTGGTGAGGGTTGTCGAAGACCCTTAAAAGAAGCGAGATGGAATTAATTAAATAGATGATAAAGCGGCTGCCAACCTTAATTTTCCAGCTGGTTCTTAGTTTGCGATCAACAAGCTGCTGAGCGGCGGGATGAGGCCATTGAAGTCTCCCATCAACGCTGGCGTCTTACATCGCTGCTAAAGAGCTGCGTACAGTTCAAAAAGAAGGGGAAAAAATAAAATCTGCTCACTGGGAATGACACAGAAATCCTGTCAGCAGGGGAAAACAACTGAGAGCTTCTGTTCTGCTTGACATGAACTGTCGTGGATCTCCGACAATGCCGGGAATCGGGAAGGCAATGAAGGAGAGAGGACGAGGGGCTGATGCACAGTGAAATTCATTCATCACTTGTCACGAGCACTCCCACCACCTTCGGCTGTCTCCCACGGGAAATTTCCATCCGGAGGAAGAGAGGGAGACGCGCGTCTCTCATCTCCTGCCGATGTGTGCTGACCGGCTCCGTATCGGCACCGGCTGGTTTTCAGCAAACAACACGAAAGATTTAGAGAAACCAGGTGAACCGGAGGAGACTGAGGATGCTGCAGTGTGTTAGAAGTGCTAGCGTTGCCGTAGCGCTTTGCACACGTGCAACCACGAACCCAAGACTTTAGAGCTCGATTCATAAGGGTGCGATTCCTTTTGAGTCAGAGGATCTTCAAACTTAACGGTCATAGGAAAAACAGGCGGGTGGTCGACACGTCTATTTTAACCCTGAGACAGGGTTTTTACCCTGAGACAGGGTTTTTATGCGTCCCTTCATGTTGGTTTTTTTATAGCAAATTGTAAAAAAACCCCAATTGTTATATTTTATAGAAGCAATAATAAAGACTGTCAGACTGCAAATGGCCTTTCTAAGGAGACTAAAATGTAAATGTTGCATAGTTGGAAGCTTCGCATCTTAAAAACAAGAACATGCTCCACATCAGAAAAAGGGGTTTGATGGGTTCAAACAGAAAAAAAAACATCCTCAGTACGAGCGGTCCCCCCCCCACTTTATTACCAGTGACAGCTATTATCACGCCAGCGCTCACCCCCACCCCTCTGCCCCGCCTGGCACTGGGCACAAGCAGCGCTGCCTCGGACTGACAGAGCATTTGGAGCCCCCGCTCTGCCTGTGGCTGGGAAGCTCAGCAGAGCGCGCCAGCTGGCAGCTTGCCCCCCGTAACCATCCCTTCCATCCAAATCTGAGCCGGACTGGGGGAAATCGCATAACCCACCCCACGCACAGATGACATCATCTTGTTTTACCACCATACAAATTCACTGTACATCAAAATCTGGCTTTTCTGGTATTTGGTTTGGTTTTTGGTTTAATCAATGAGCAGTTCCTGGAAAAGTGCTGAAATACTCAACTACAGAGACCGTGGACAGGTCTAATCAGCTTCTAGCAGGCTAATGAAGTCAATATTGAAGGCAGGGGCAATTAAAAATGCATTGTTCCATCATTTTTACAGTCTTACACTTGAGGATGTATCAGCAGGAGGATTTACCTGGAAACACCTTAAGTGGACGGTTTCGCTCTAAACTGACAACTAAAGCCTGGGCGGTGATGCTGAAGATCTGCCTGGGAGTGAAGTTCACGCCGTCGTTGACTTGGAAGTTGAATCCACCAGACATGGCACCTGCAAATTCAATGAGCGTGATTACAAAAGGCTGGGGTTGATCCCAGGAACTCAATGTGCGGGCAGGTTTATACCTTTGTGAACAAACAGCAGCTGTCCTCTTTCTATGTGGGCCTGGGTAAAGTTGAGCACGGCTGCCATGGGGGCACTCTTCAGGGCGAGGTGCCCGTTGCTTGGTGGGGTCACCATGAAGTGCAGCTCCTCCGGTGGCGAGTCCAGATCGTGCGCCTGTAGATCCTCTGGCCTGATCTCTGTCACCGAGGACACCCAAACCTGGACAGGAAGAACAGATTCAATCTGTAATCTCAGAAACTTCGCACATTAAGTATTAAGTAGACTAAATATAGCACAAAGCAAGTGGAAACACAGTAGGAGTGTTTGTGAGGGACAGTTAAGATGATTCTTTAATGTGAAGGGAGCATGAATCTGGCCAAGAGGCCATCAGAACCAGGTCTGGGTAGCAGCACCGAGCTTCTGCATGGGAGCAGATGGGATTGAAACTATGTGTGTGACAATCTTGAGGTGTGTGACAAAAGGGGAAGGATCTGAAAAGATTACTGCAACCACATCTGGGTGGGGCCTGCAGAGGGGGAGAGGGAGAAAAGGCCCGAATTTACCCTCTGGTGATCGCTGAGGACAGGTGACACCAGAGTCGTCACAAAAAGGGTCACTGACGTACAAAAAACACAATCAGTGACCCACACACACACCAGGAATGAGCTTCTATCCAGGTCAACAGGTGCATAACATGCCAGCCGTGGAGGCACCAAGTACTGCAGGGATGCAGAGCTTCGAGACGGATAAACACAGAGATGCTAACGGCCTGATTAACTGCCCCTTCTTATTTAAAATAAATTAGGGCTCAATCCATGCTGATTAAACTTTCAGGCTGCAGCTGAACCTCCTTGTGCTGATTAATATTCACCAATTTAAGTTTAACTTCCTGTCAAAGTTGCCTAAGTTTGTGTGACGTCATGAGCTATGAGGACAGCCTGTTGCGCTACTGATGTTTTCAAGAACTGAGTCTTTGGGGATTACGATAAAACCACGATGTTCTGTCCTGTTGGTCAAGCTCACATTTTCCACACCATCATGTTATTGCTTTTGTTTTATTTATGTCACTGTTGCTCATTAAAACAGCTGAATAAAACACAGCTTTCACAACCGAGGTTCTTTCCCAATTAGCCGCTTTAAACCACATCTAGCCACTGAACACATCGCCCCAGCGCCGCAGGAGTGTTGATATGGTTGATACGCCTCAGCGAATCACTCATTTTACAGGAAGTCACAGCCGGACCGGTCCCGTGAGACTTCAGTGTGACTCACTGCATGGGAAAAAAAGACTAATTACATCAAACTGCACAAATTCAGAGCAAAGACCAGAACAAGCTGCTCATCAGGCTCTTTTTCATGCGTTCCTGTGTGGGCGCCTGCACAAAATAGAGATAGTTGTCATCTGGGGATATAATTCAAAGCACACCTTAAAAAATGCACGCGCACACACACACACACACACACACATATGTGAAGGACTATCTTGCACTGCTGCCTGTGAGCGTCTGACTGGAGCTGAGCGAAGTGCAGGGACAGAGAGCCACCTGCTGGAACTATGGTAACCTTCACTTTCACCTGAAGATAATGTTGGTTTGAAGATGGAGCTCATAAATGGGTCAGTTTTCAGTCATCGCTCAAACAATAATTCCCTTTAAACATAACCATCCACTTTAGACTTAAAAAGAATAATAAAGTGGGTAAGAAATTGTCCTCAAGGTGCTGGATTCTTGAGGAATTTCAAGCATTTGGAGAAAAGCTGCACAGACAATAGAGACCTAAACTTCTTAACCCCCCCAACCCCTCCTTGTCAAATAGGGGACAGAGTTTAAACAGGATTAAACTGAAGCTGTGAGCTCACAGTAAGTGCTGTTTCCATCATGTCACTCCACACTTGGATGCTGTAAAAAGGGGCTAAATCATGGCGGCGTTCTGTGGTGTGTCACTTTAAGTCCTGGGGTCTTTTTTAAAAATGCTTTTGCGATCATGAGAGGACTTTGAGATCATTTGAAGTCAACCCAAACCATAAAACGGCAGCACCCTGCTCATACAAATCCCAGCAGCGTCAACAGACTTACGAATAGGAACTTTTTAAATTTCACTTTATTCTTAGCTGCAGCTAAATCTGGGACCCTTCCAAATGAAGGCCAGCCCCTCGCCGCCGGCCCCCGGGCCCTCCTCCACATAACTAGCATAGTTCCCCCCACCCAGCCGGCCCTGGCAACTTGCAACAATCCCTGCACACAAGTCCACTGACAGAACGCTACAGCAGAGGCCTACCTGCAACCAAAAAAGGGGTTTAAATATAGCGCAGCAGTGCCGACTCACCCTGAGGACCCTGTTGGCTGTAATAAGAGGGGGCTCGTCGTTGACAGCTGTAACCTGGACGTGCACCGTCTGGCCGGCGCTGTGCTTCCTCAGGCCCGTGTCGTTGGCCCCCACGGTGAAGTTGTCGGTCGCGGTTTCACTGCCGTCGTGGACGTAGTAGATGAACTCGTGCTCCACCTGGTAATAAAGGAGCGGGAAGATTAATGATTATTACAATTATTAACCTCCGAAGACCTTTCGGGCAAAAACAACCGGATTTTCAGATCAGGTGTAAGATTTTTTTTTTTAAAGCTATTTCTTCCTCACTGGAGACTTCCTCTCCCTCCTCCAGGATAAATCCCTCACCTGTCTCCTGGTGAACGAGGTTATGGAGACGCCGGGATGTCGGGAGTGCTCAACGTGACCGTGCTGCGGGGGCTCAATCACGCTGTACAGGAAGTTGATTCCAGAGAAGTGTGGGCTGGTGACGCTCAGCACGTCTTGGGTCAGCGCCCTGGAGGCGCCCTCTTTCACAGTGATATTGGTGACTCGCAGTGGGATGAGGCAGGGGATGATGTCAACAGACATCCGAATGTCACGGACGTGAGTGACCCCGTTGGTGGCGTGGAGGACGAAAGCGTCACTGGCTTTATTTGGCTCTGCCTGCACGTACTGGATGTTCCCGCCGTTGATGTCCTCTTGGGTAAATGTCGTGACGCCGGACGTTTTGGTTCCGATGTAGCGCTCTTTGTCAAAGCGCCGCAGGAACCCGTGAGGCGGCGCCACCGTGACTGTGAACACGATCTCAGAAGGCAGGTTATCTTCGTGAGTGACCTGCAACGATTGCGTAATACTGAGTGGTAAAATCCGGAACCCTGCTGAGGTTTTTTTTATTTGTTTGTGACTTAAATGAAGGATTTTAGAATTTGCTGTTTATTATATCATGTAAGCTCTATATTCAGACACTCTCAGGCAACATCAAATGCTGTACTTTAAATATCTATACTTAAATTAAACACACCTGCATTATATAAACCGGTCAAATAATTATTCTGACACCCAAAAGCTCATGAGGAATTAGCATTAGCATTAGAGGAAATGATCGTTTGGGCTCACACCATTTTGTTTTCCCATTTGAGGTTTCTTGAGCCCTTTTTGTCAGCTAGGTCACCATTTTTGTGTCATTTTATCACATTATAATTGTCATTTTGCAGCATTCTAACATCAGGATTTTGAACATTTTTGAACAAAACTGTGTATTAAAAGATTGTCTCTGATCAATCAAAGGTTCTTTAAAAAGATATAATGTTGTTTCAATAAATATGTAATGCTTGAATATTTACGATGCGCTCACCTCTAACACGGACTCGTCGATTTTGACTGGCTTCCCTTCTTCCACCAGTATGGTGCCGTGATGGTGCAGGATGGGCGGCCTCTGGTGACTCTCCAGGAAGACCTTCACGCTGATTCGCACCGTCAGTTGAAGATCTTTAGCTCTGACTGTCAAATTGAAATAATCTGCCAGGTGGCTGCTGTCATCATGCTGATAAGAGATCAGACCCTCTTTCAAGTCAGACTGAGTAAAGGAATCCACGTTTGACCGGTTGCAGCGAAGTTCTCCATATTTAGGGCCCTCGACCAGACTGAACCCCACTTCCTGATCATCTCTGATATCCAAATTTGATTCCAGGCTAAAATTACTGCTGTGAATGGTCACCGACTGGCCTTTCTGAACCAGGAGCCCGGTGTTGTTAGCGACCTTCAGGAATGGTTCTCGAGCACTGATGTCCAACAGGCTGGAGATGAAGTGTTTTCCATCGGAAACAAAGAGAACGAAGCGGCCGGTGCTCGCACCTTTGTGGATGAACAGGACGCGCTTTTCTTCCAAATCCTTCTGCTGGAACTGGAACAACCTGTGGGTGGTGTCGTTTACCAGCACCAAGTCTCCCATCGGGATCCCTCGTCGGGTGTAGATCAATTGACTGTCATCAAAATCGGAGTCCGGGTCGTGATAACGTAAATCCTCGATAGTGAGCAACTTCTGTCCGTCTTGCACGACGTGGAAAACTTTATCTATAACACGTACTGGCTTTTGGTCGTTGATTAACCGAACGGATATGTTGAAGGTTCCTGCTTTGGTGCCAACGTCGTGGTCTGTAATGGACGATCGGAACCCCTCAGTGATGGAGGCTATGAAGGCAAAGCTGTCCTGAGTCGCCTCACTATCATCGTGGATATACATTATGCGTTCCTCCAGTACATCCTGATTACTGAACGTTAGAATGTTGCTGTAGCTGGCGTTGGAATTCGAGTGGCTAATGCGTGCTAGCTTCCCATGTTTTGGGCTGCTCGTTACTGTGTAGTGCATGTCTTTTGTGCTCAAAGTCTCTGCAAACAGTTTGTCTTTGGTGATGAGTTTGCTCTCTCCTTCCAGGACGGAGAGGCCACGGTTCCTCAGAAACACGCTGTTAGCATCAGCTTTAATGGAGAACTGAAAATCGTAGTTTTGCGACTGCGCGTGTTTGGAAAGCAGCTGAAATTTGAACCTGTCGGTTGTGTTTTCGTGAGGTCGGTCCACGAGCTCGTAGTGGACTTTGGAATTTGTTAAATCTCTCTGGCTGAAGGTGGAGTTCTTCCCCAGGACCGTGGCGCCGAGCAGAAGTTTTCCTTTCTTTGGTATCGTGAGAACTCGATAAAAAAGGTCGTCCTCAGAGAGGCTCACACCTTCCGTTGTAGCATAAAGACAGTCCGAGTCCAGTGTGACCTTACGAATCTTATCCAGCTCTAAGACGACATTTCGCACTAAATGGTACCTGACCCACTTCACGGTGATGGGAAACAGCACTTCCGTGGTTGCTCTTCCAGCCACAGTCACGTTGAACTTGACCTGATCCGCGGCACTGGATGTCTGGATTTCCTGAAAAGTGCTAACGTACCTCAGGCGCTCTTTTTCCAGGAGCCTCTGGGAAAAGGAATCCGTCGGTCTCCATTCCCCGCTCGAGTGAAGTCTCTGGAGCTCTCCGTACTGAGGGGCTTCGCTCATATCGTAGCGAATGTCCACAGCCTGCCTGATGGCGTTGGTCTGCACGGCCAGCTGGTTTGAGCCGATTAAAACAGACTCCCCCTGGATGATGTCGATGCCCGTGTTGTTGGCAACCTTATACTCCAGCGCTACAGCCATGACCCTCAGGACAACAGTGTTGCTGACCTTTTCCCCGTCACTAACCCTCAGAACAATCCTGGAGTTCCAGACCCCTGTGTGAACATAGAACACCCTCAGTTCTTCCAAATCCACGTAGGAGAAGGAGGCGACCGCCGCTCCAGGACTATTTTCCAATTCTAAATAGCCGGCGTTTACGTTCAGGTTACCGAGCACGGAGAAGACGAGGTCCGTGTGGTTGCTGTCAATGTCCGTGGCCTTCAGGACGTCCGTAGTGAGACGCTTTTTGGTGTTTTCCAACAGGACGAACAGATTTCCTTCAGGGAGGCTCAGTTCAGGCGCATCGTTGGTGGGCGACACGGTAATGTTATAGCGGTACAATCTTTTCTCCTTCAGGTAATCGGGAACTTCCCTCCTGCTGCTGGAATAAATGGAAAATATGAAGAAGTCCTCCGGCTCCTCTGATCCGCCGTGGATATACATGACTCGACCATGCCAGAGATCCAACATGCTGAAAGTGTTCTGCTCTTGATCTGGATCCACGTCTAGTCTCACCTGACCATGAACTGGCTGCTCCACAACTTTGAACATGATCTGAGACTGTCGGATGCCAAGTTTCTTGAAATCCAAATGCACCTTGACGTGTTTGGCTTCGAGAGACGCCCGACCGCCTTCCTGGACCACGAGATTTCTGAGCTGAATAAAATCTGTCCCGTACCTTCTGTCCAAGCCTCTGGCGAGGGTGGAGACCTGGAGTGATGGTGTTGTTGTCATGATATGAAGGAGGGAACCTGGAGGAGTTTTTGGACTCACGGTCGTCGCTGGTTCGGGTTCTTTCTCTGGCTCGCAACCGACCGAAAGATCCCTGGTGACTATGGCGTTGGAGAGACCCATCTTCACTCTGTTGATTTGGATGTTCCTCAGACATCCTTTGAAAGAACCGCCTCTCACGCGCTTTCCGGAAACAGAGAGTAGACCCACTTTTTTGACTTCCGCTCTGGTGCTATCGTCAACGCCGCCCACAAAAAGGTAACCTCTGAGCTGGAAGCCCTTGGGACGAGCCCTGAGGCTGTTCTTCACGACCTCTCCGTCCACAGTCAGCACCAAGTTTTTAGAACTGAAACTCAGCTTAATGAAATGCCACTTTCCATCGCTGACAAAGGTGAGCGAGCGCAGCTCAGTTCTGGTTCCACCCTTACCGATTATAGCCACTGGTAAGCCTTCCCGGATCTCCACGGCAACAAAGTCCCCTTCCCTGGCCGAGTTGAACAGGATTATTCCCTCTTTGGCCGATGTGTGCACAACACACTCGAACACGGCTTCCTGCTGGGCATTCCAAGTCGGAAGTGACATGTAAGCTCTGGAACTGAAGAAGCTGATGGGGTCCTCCTCCGTGGCCAGGAACTGAGGGCTGCACCCCAGAGACACCTCGTACACCTTCTTGAACCCAGCATAGGGCCTGAGTGACGAAAGCACGTCGTGCTCATTGAACACCACTTCGTCCATGCAACCTCGAAAGCCAGTGGGGTCTCGAGGGAGGTAAACTCGGTCCAAGCCTCCGGATCCTCCAACAAAGAGGCCATCGGAGATGTGAAGATCATACCGGGAGCTCGGCATTGTCAGACTGGCGTGAGAGTTCTTGTCCACGGTCAGAGTGAGGTTTTGATGCGTGTGGCGAACCTCCGCCGTGTGCCAGGCCAGGTCATTTAGCTGGGTACTTTTCTCCGAATGTAACACTTGTTCCCCTGATCCAAGGTCCAGTTTCAGCTAAGGAAAGGAAACAAAATATTAGGAGTCACCAGAAGGAGCCTTGCACTTGTGTAGCTGAAGTGTTCTTTAACTAGAATGGAAATCATCAGCTCAGACTGAGGCAACCTGATCCGACTCTGGCACCATCAACAGTCACTTTGACCAAACAGCGTTTTTGTTCTGCCGGTTCAAACTGACGTTATGATAAAGCAACGCCGGATTTAGGTGCCGTCGCCTGCAGCACAGCCCTCCGAGCATCGTGTCACAGTCCCGGCTGATGGTGCGTTTAGGCGACAAGCGCGTCGAAGCGCGCTCCTCCGTCCCTGCTACTGAAGCGCGCGATTGTGGAGCAAAAACATTGTTGGTGAAGACACAGGGAATAACAACCCCAACCTGAGAGGAACCTGCGGGGCTTTATTAGCTGTAGATCTTTACAGAACCACTTACTTTGTGTGAACAAATGTAGAACAGTGCGACAGATTCGTCAGTTTATGTTTCAGTGGTGAGCACAAAGCAATCTGCAAGCCACTGCCTGTCATTTGTTTAATTTTACCTCTGGAAAATGACCTTCTACGAGATAATAACACATTTACACAGGGGAATACAGGCACAAAGATGAGTGTGTGTATGCTGGAACACGTGCTGGAGCCACAGATGTACCCACCTGCAGGCGACCAGCGTGGAGCTCCAGAAGTAAGTGGTCAGTCTGGCCGGCAGCGAGAAACAGCAGGCCGTTGGTGCTGGAGGTCCGGAAGCGAACGCGGAGCGTGTTACGCTCGGATGACTCAGCTGCCTTGAGCTGTACAAAGCCGTCGCCATAGAAGGAAGCTGAGAAAAGAGACATTAGATGGGGGTTTTCCCCAATTAAAAAAACAATAAGAAGAGTATCATCAAAGGCTTTAGAGTCTTATAAGGATGAAGTCTGTGATTTACACTAATTTAATGTCAGGTCGTGGTGTGAAAACAAAGCAGAGCATCAGCAAACAGTAAAATCAGCCACTGGTGCTCTAAATATAGCCAACATATGACATTTACATATATAATAGGCTAATTATCATGTCCTTGAGAAAGAGAGCAATGTCCCTGCAAGTAGGATCTCTCTCTCTCTCTTTCTCACACACACACACACACACACACACACACAAATTACACCTCAGAGTTAAAAGAATGCCTGTGAAACTCTCTTAATCTTCCAGCTTTCAAGGTGTCCAAAAGATGTCTGTACTTGAGGCACTGGAACACGATGATTTACATACATCCAAGTGAGCCAAAGGTATAATTATGACACATTAAAGCTTTTCCTGCAGTAGTAATAACCACTTTAAACTTAGAACAAAAAAAAAACCCTCCTTCCCACAGATCAGATGGCAGGTAGGCATTTCTCCTGTGTTGTAGCTCTCAAAGAAAGTTGTGTGTGTGTTGTGTAGAACCGTGGAAACGGCATAAATAAAACCTAAAGCCGTCTGACGTGAATGCCACAACAGCTGTGTACAAACTGAGGAAGTAAATGTGGAGGTGGGCACAAAAGAATCAGACGTGCTCGGGCCTGCTCGGCACTGACAGGAACCATCAACCTGAACATGAAAGGCTCTGACATTACTGGAGGTCCTGTGTTCGGGGGCGGCGGCGCGGCGGCGAGCAGGCCCAGCTGTTTCTTCGCCCGCACCTTCCGGCCCACTCACATTACCCTGTAATCTGGACTAACGTGCTCTGATTTCTCATCTGCGCCTCTGTGCCCCAGCACCACCAGTCCAAGTTTTTAATGAGCTCCAGAATCCCACGCACAGCCAAACGTTGACACACACACACCCGTCTCCGCGGAGACGCGCGTCCAATTCTGCGTCTGATTTATTTGTCGTTCATTAGCCGGGGCAAGAGCGCGACTGCAGCTAACGGTGCAGTGACTCACTGAAGAGGACAGATGTGGTTGATACGACTTAACGCATACTTTTTAAAGGGTTAATGCACTAATGGGAGCTTTGCTACCCCAAATCCAATCAGTGTGGATGGGGCAGCATAAACTATGATCATAAACCCAGCAAAGCGTGCTAATAAACCTTTGGCTAAATGCATTAAAGAATATAACATCCACACAAATCAAAAATAATATGAACGTATAATAACTAATATAGCAACAAATGGCACCACACGCACATACAGCAAAGGACA
Source organism: Takifugu flavidus (assembly GCF_003711565.1). Classification (NCBI taxonomy): domain Eukaryota; kingdom Metazoa; phylum Chordata; class Actinopteri; order Tetraodontiformes; family Tetraodontidae; genus Takifugu; species Takifugu flavidus. The sequence goes on along the minus strand of NC_079524.1, from coordinate 5,667,016 downwards.
CATGTATGTGGATTTGTTTAAAAATGAGGGGAAACGCGATGTTTTATGTGTGAGCAGTTCGTCCACGCTGTCAAGACACTTAATCGTCAAGTTTCGTCAGCATAAGTAGCGGACAAGAGTCTGCTTGTGGTGATTTCTGGACCCACGCTGATTATTTTTCATCGTGCGTCACCCATATTTACAACCCAATCCATGTAACAGGCACTCTTCGTACCCATTATTTCCATTCCTCCAGCTGCCTCTGCATACTTAAGAGGGTAGAGAGATTTTGTACGACCAGCCAGCAGCAATGAGCTGACATTTCTTGGTTAAATTTACCAGGATGGACATGCACGCCTAATTGTAAGTGTTGACGTCACTATAATGTGAGGGGGGCTAAAAACAAGATGGTCATCCTCAGAGTTCTATTTAAGACACGTTTTGTTTAACATTCTGAGTTGTGGGATTTTTAGCCCAAGGCAGTAGTGACACCATTAAGAGTCCACCTTTAACAGAGGACGGGGGGGGTTGGAGGCTAATCTATGTCTGCAGGGTTAGTGGGTTGCTGTCTTGGGGACCTTCTATTGTGAGATTTAACAACAGTGAAGCCAGTGACCTTTAAGCAAACACACAGTCACGGTTACTGCAATTTGAGGGGTGAGAGCGGGTCTCTGCTCGTGAAATTCAAACGCACGTCACTTTTTCTGTGAAAGACGAGAGAGCACACATGAAACGCACGGACGAGATCTTTTCGATCAAATTTCCGCAATCTGCAGTCAGGATGTCATTATTCTGACCTCGCAGTCGTTTCTGGATGACGTGACCTGAAGCAAAGCCACAATGTGTACTGTAGATATCTTCAGTGAAGGATAGGCTGAGGGCGATTCACGGTAAAGTGGCTTCTGATTAACCGAGGGGCAAAGCTTGGATGAACTGAACACAATGACACATGCGCGGGATGAAGTGAAGCAGAGAGGCCAGCACGTACATGGAGACAATGCACATCTAACAACTTTCTACCTTGGATCCTCCTGTCTGCTCCCATGATGTCAGCTGAGAGTGCTGCTGTCACAGTCAGATAGTTCTTCCGCTGCAGTGGGCAGCACAGTCCTATTTCTGCTGCTGCAGCCTCGCTTTTGCAGCCCGAAAACCGCCTTCCCGTGCACCGTGCACGCAAACTCTGCTGTCCCCCATTGGCAGCATTAGTACCCTCATTACTGACAATAACGCCAGCATGTGCATGGGGAGCTTTACCGTTTCCAGACAGGAGGGGGGCGCTTCACTAGGTAAACACTTGAGGACACTTGTTCAAAACCCAAGAAAACTGAGGGGTGGCTGTAAAAATAACTTATATATATATAAGATATATATAAAAAATATATATATATATGTCATGTATTTGTCATGTAAAACTTGAGGTTTGTTCGAAGGGCAAACTAGGACAAAAAAGTTACCTCCGTAGACGAGCTGGAGCAGGAGCGACCACCAGAGCAGACCGCCGAGCCACAACTTCTCCTGGGTACGTTTCACAGCGGGCTCCATCTTTCGCTCTTCCCCCGGGAGGAAACTCTGGCTTTAACCCGAGCGCTTACATATTTACCGGCCTGTTGTTGTTTCTTCGCGCTTTGTTGCCGCCACACGGTGAATGTTGATCCCCAAAGCGGCGAACGCGCGTCCGGAGCGGCGGAGCGGCGCCCGGGAATGAACCGACGGACTCCCGGAGGTTGTTAGGCTCCGCCCCCAGCGGCTCGCGCGTGTATGGGTGTGCGCGTGAGCCCCAGTTTTCAAAATAATAGTCATAGATCTTGTTCGGATTACCTGCTCAACTCTGGCTTTTGGGATTAAATAGACAGGAACAGGTTTGGAATCTGGTCGTTTCTGCGGGGGGGAATCATGTTTAAATCCGATCCAGAAGTGAAATCAGATTGACGTCAAATGTGACTCCAGCTGGATGCTCCCGTCAAAACACTCATCCTGACGTCAGATCTCCCGCGTTTATTACAGATCACGTGGTCATCAGCCTGCGACGGGATTATTCCAGGCCTCTGGCTGTAGGCTGCCAGCACCGCTGCCTGCACCATGGTTACCCTGGCAACCACAGTCAACATTTCAGCTTTAGTCATTTACATTAGGAAAATTGAGATGTTCATATGACACATGTTTGTGTTCATGTTATCAACACATATCTAATAAATCAGATTGTCCATTTATCTGTCCGTCCATGTGTCAGGCTGATATCAGTGAGAAATTGTTGCAGGACACATAATTATGGAGTCAGACCATGAGTATTCAAGTAAAATATAATTATTTCCAAATAGATAAAGATAGAAACAGAGGCCCCGTTATGAACATATTAACTGTTATGGATGAAGGAGGTTCAGTTTCCTCCACTCCAGTTTGATGCAGCTGTAGATGGGATGGTAGTAGCGCCTATCTGCTGACATCAGATCAGTCACAATGTCCATGTGATTCAGGCCGGGCAGCAAGTAGAGCGACACCTTGACATCCAGACCGCTGAGAAGCGCCGAGAACTTACAGGAGGACTGGACCGGAACGACGAAATCGCTGCTCCCGTGAAGCAAAGCGAACGGAGGCAATCTGGAGGAAAAGAGCCCGACCACGTCACCAGGTTCACAGACGCTGCTGCTACATGGAGGCTGACCATGGGCCCGCCTGCTCCCGCTGTCTCACCTGCTCAGTTTCTCCTGGCCGACCTCCTTCAGGACGTGCGTGGGTGAGTAGTACGGGAAGTTCTCCACTCCGTTCATGGCTTTGTGCATGGTGGAGACATACTCCACCGCTCGCTTCCGCTCGTGCTCGTAATGCTCCAGGATGTTGTAGACGCCGCTCAGCCCTGTCCCAGAACCGAATGCATATATTTGGGTGGACGTATTCTGACGCGGTGATGGTGGACTGCACAGCGACCCTTACCGATGACTCCTCTCACGGACTCCGCCACCTCTCTCTGCACGCCAGCCTCCATGAGAAGCTCCTCTCTCTCATCAGCCAGAAACAGCGCGGTCAAAGCGCATAAATGGGCACCTGCCGAATGACCAATCAGCACTATTTTATCCTGTTAAGAGACAAGGAGCGGGACACGGGGCGCTTCAAGGTCAGACGCTGGCGTCAGAAATATTCAGACTTGGCCGCAGTGCAGCCTGAAAGCGGTTTAAAGTTTCCGTACTTTGTCAAAGTTGAACTTCGCTCCGCTCTCGCGTGCCCAGACCAAGCAATCGGCGATATCTTGGACCATCCCTAATACGTTCCCCTGGCGATCGGAAGAAACCATCAAAGTCAATTTAGTCAATTTACCGTCCATCTGCCTCCAGGAGTAGGGATATGGACTTCATATTCCAGTCGTCCCTGCTGATTATTCCGAGGCTGCTGGCTGGTTCTCACCTGTGGGTAGGTGCAGTAATCAGGGCAGACGACCACTGCGCTCAGCTCTTCAGACATCTGCCTGGCCAGCAAACAGTAAATGGATCTTTCTCCAGAGCCCCAGGCGCCTCCATAGATGAAGACCACCAGAGGCGGAGGCCCATCGTTCAACCTGCTCACGTTGGGAGGGAAGTACAGGTCCAGTTTCTGGCCCCGGCGGCCAAATGTGATGCCCTTCAAAGTGTCCACAGCATCAGGGCTTTTAGCATTTATGCACATTGCGGTAAACCAATCAAAAACACTTTTCGGTCAGTGTTGACACACCTTTTCATAATGCTTTTTGTTTTCGTCAGTCTCGTACCAGGACTTCAACTGGAAGTAAAGTCTCCCGTACTGGAGATATTTGAGACGTTCCAGCACGGCTTTGGTCATACAATAGATCCGTCTGTGGAACGGAACAGAAACAAAGCAGTTACGACGGTGACAGTCTAAATTCAACGGCAGCTTTAGGAATTACCTGGGTTTTAACGCTTCTATGTACTTCTTATATCCCGGTTTGTTTGGCCAGCCGTAAATGCACTGAACAGTCATTGAGACAGAATATGGAACAGCCACCAACAGGAGACCCACAGCTACAGGTAGCACCACTGGACTTTTTAAAACAGACCTCAATTTTTTTTTAAAAGAAAGACGATAATAAATCATACACGAAATATATTCATATTTAGAGTTATGAGAGATCGTTGAACGTGAGATACACTTACATGTAGCTGATCAGTATAGCTTACCTACAAAATTTGAAAGAATAATTGTTAGAAAATATATGCCGATGTCCATATCTTTCAGCCTTTAGATTATCCACCTAACAATTCTTTATATAATTTAACGCTTGGGACAAATATATATATATACATTTAATCAATAAAATGAATTTATTGTAAAACCGAATAAAAACTTCGTTGCGTAAACACAATGGCGCCATCTAGTGGTGTCATCTATAATAATACTGAGAAGATGTTTTTACTCCCTAAACAGAATGAATATTACGTCTCTCCCCTAATGAAAAATAATTAAATGGAAGTAAAAGCACTGCAAATTCTTTGATTAAAATATTTTAGGATTATCTTCAAATAAAAGGAATCAGGTGATCATGTCGGCTAAATTAGCTTACAGACATGCAAAGCTGCATCATTGCACTAGTAAGCTGTATTTGTTTTTTGCAGTAAATTAGATCAAAACTAGAGCCACAACAAACAAAAAAATCCATCGCAAGAACAGAAGACATTATGCTGCCAAATTAAGCTCTGCAGCCTTGTCTTGTTAATGTACCACAAAGGTCAGCAAAGCGCAGGAAATCAACGTAAACGTAATGACATGTACGTTCAACAGAAGATCCTTGTGTCCGAGCTGTGCTGTCGTTTATCGTTAAAATCCTTCCCTTATTCGAAAAAAGTGGTAATAAGAACAGAGCACTACTTCAAGATCAAAGAGCTGCGATAAACCAGCGTCGACCTGACACACGCGAATATAAAGCAGATTCTGAGAAATTAAATCACCACCAGCTTCCGACTTGGTGTTAAGTTAACACTTCCGGTTCGGTCTATGCCAATTTGTAGAACATTGTTGCGTGTGTACATTTGTTTCCAGTTGATCGACCATTGCTTTAATTTCACATTGTTATTAAGATGAGCTGTGCAAAGACAAAACCACGCAAATCCTTTTTTTTTGGATCGCATTCATAGCGTATGCGGAAGCGATGAGGGATTGTCCTCTTGTCACGGTCACTTCTCTCTGGTCTGCGAACCCGGAAATGCCTGTTCCTCAACGTCGAATATGACAACACACACACTCAAACTCAAGGTTTATGAATCCTAACCATTTCTGCACATTTGTCTCTAAATGTATTAAGATGACTACAAAACATTGCATTTTAGCAGCTTGTATAAAAAAACTTTTAATTTAAATCTTATCCAGAATAAGAACGTGGAAAAACAAATACTGTAATATTTAACTGTTAATGCAAAGATAAGGGTGTTACTTACGACGGTGTTAGTGCCACAAAAAATAATTAGAAGAACATTAGGAGAACATTAATAAAAGTTACTGAAAGCAGCACTACCTGCACATGACCAGCAGGGGGAGTTACCACGCTGTCATTTACATTCTAGATGAGCCTCATTCAATCACACTGATTAGGGAGGGAATGGACTATAAACGTGTAATTTTGGGCAGGCAATGTTTGTGCACAGCCCTGATCATACAATACATCACATTAGCTACAGGGGTATTCAACAACGCATCCTTCTATTTCCTGCCGATGCTTGTTACCATTGAGAGAATCTACTCGTGTAAAAAGGCTCAGAAAGGCTTCATGTTTGTGGGTAGAGTCACAGAGGAAGCGCGTGAACATGCAGCGCTTCATTACCTGATTAAAACTGGATGTTTGACCTTTGTCTAATGTCCTATACCAACGCGCTTTACTAACACGATTTACAACAAAGACTTCTCTGTGGATTAAAAGAGTGCAGCACAGCAGCGGGCAGATGTTTCCTCGGCCACGATCATGGAAAACCTTTGACTCAACATCATAAAACCAGTGAAAGGAGAACAGTGTAGGAGAGCTGACCATCCTGAGGGTTATTATGCTTGGCCACCCAGGGACAGTCTCAGGAGTGGGTGCCTGAGCATCATCTACCGTGCAGGGAGGCCCAGGTGCTGCACTGGTGTCAGACTGGAAACAGAACCTTAAATGCAAAGTCAGACCAGCAGCTGGCAGGACCTTTTAAAGAGCTGTGGCCAGAGGAATGTAGCCCAGAGGGATGTGTTAAGATTAGTAAAACACAGATGCGAAGCTACGGGAATTCTGTGCGTAAAAAGGAATTTTCTGCTGAAGGAGTGAAGAATGATCGGACGTGGGTCCGAATCCTGGGATGAGTCCCGGTGCAGCTCCACATTCCGCTGGTGGTTCTGTGGACATTCAGCAGAGCAGAGTTTGCAGAGCACACTGGCAATGTTTGCTTTTCCTCAGCACAAACACGGGGCCTCAAACAAAAATGAAGATTTGTGTTGCTCTTCAGAACTATGCAGATTGTCTGTGTGTTCAGCTTTATGCAAATGAGCTTTTCAAAGAGCAAAAATGTCAACTTTACCTACCAGGTGTGGCTGTTTGGACTCGTGTTTACTGATGTAAACAAGTAAACATTGGATGGTTCCTTCCTCTAATCTGACCCAGCCCTGTGAGCCCCTCGCTGGTGCGTGGCATTGAACCAGAACCAGAACCTAAACGGCTTTCTTTCCTGTCCATTATGCCCTACAACCCCCATCTCGGAACCGTGGAGGGATCAGGCCTCCGGTGAGCTCAGAGACAGAGGCATCTTTCACGGAGACTCCACAAGCACATCGGGTCCAGAAAGAACCTCCCTTTGATAGCAGGGAACCATGGAAACTGGCACCAGTGGCAAGAAACGGTTTCTAGGAATTCTTGTGCCTGGAATCACATCCGAGCTGCAGCGGCAGCGTTGGAAGGCACTTGGAGAGCAGCACAGGTTTTTCAGGGGGGGCCCCTGGTTGATTGGAGAGAAACAGAGCGGTTATTCTTGTCAGACCCTCAGGATGAATGCTAACAAGTCCGCGAGCATTCTTAAGAAAGAAAGGAGCGACACATTCAATCAGGAAACTGACCCAGCAAATCCATCACACACACTGCTGGAAACGTTCAAGGTGCACCAGAGCCCGGAGTCCAGTCCGGGCTCTGGGTCCAGCCCGGCTTCTTATGGTGCAGCGCAGCTGAGGAGGATCTGGGTCACATGTTGAGCAGTTCACTTTAGCTTCTTCCTAATGAAAGCAGCTTCTTCAATTATCCTTCACACCTTTAGAAAATGGAATTATTAACTTCTCGGTGTATTATTAACATGTTATCTCACAAATCTGGGAGATATTTTTAACAACACTGGAGTGCGTGTGTGTGTGTGTGTGTGTGTGTGTTGTGTGTGTGTGTGTGTGTTGTGTGTGTGTGTGTGTGTGTGCTCCTTCTCCGTGACACTTTTGTCTTAATATAGTCCGAGGTCAAGTTTCAGTGCGTCACGCCTCCATCATGAACTGACTGAGTCAACAGAACGTTAGAATTCTTCTTCCTGAGCGAAGTGAGTGGGCGAAAATCACATGTCTATTGTGTATTTGCACACACGTGCACGGATACGCTGCACGATGGCGCCGAGCAGTCAGGCCAGAATCATCTGATCTGGCAGCCATTTTTCCCACTCATGCGGACTCATCCGCGAGGCTTGAAGCTGTGCACAGGTGCACGAAGATGCGCCTGGGTGCTGATTTCCATCAGGGCCACACAGATGTCCTACCGGACCATGTGTAAATGTGCAGCGCATGGATAAAATATTATTAATGTCGCTCGTAATGTGAACAGAGACTATTCCTGCCGTTGAGGCCCGCTCAGGTGACATAACCAGACTAAACAAAGTCTATTTTAGAGGCCGTCTATTTCAATCCTCTGTAAAGGGTATTTCCACATGTGTCCCAGTAACACTTGTTTCAGTAGAGCGCCAATAATCAGGCAGCCGTGGCAGCTACAGCATTAAAATTGTATTTTAAAAAGAACATTTGGGAATAGTTTCAAACTGGAATCGTCCCAACTGTCGGTTATGCTGATGATCCAGCGGTGCTGCGTAAAGTTTCCACTTGGGGCCTTTTCTTTGCTTTTCAGCGGGTCAGCGGAGTGTTCGCAGCTCACTTTGAGAGCCCACCACAACACTTTCCACCAGAACCGGCAGCTGCAGCACAAATACAGGTGTCGCGTCCACCAAAATATTCGGGTTTGGCCTCCAAACTGCAGCGAGCGCCATTCCAAGTGCTTCCACTCTCAGCTGAAGCGGCTGCTCCGGCCTCCATCTCGTTTCCTGTTCTGAACTTAATTAGTGTCATCTGTACTTTTATTTATCTGTTTGTTTGTTGATGTGTTTATTCATTTACTTACGCAACATTTCCTGCCGGGTTATCTGTTTCTTCCCTTGCTTTGTTTGCTTTTCTTTTCCTCTGAGCTTTCCCCATAAAACCCACCACCCCAATGAACTGTGGGCAGGTAAAAGGTGAACCATAAAGCACCACCCTCTCTCCTCCCTAACGTTCTGACATTGCGTTAATACAACAGAATTCAACCCCCTTTTGTCTCAGAATGATTTAAATCCACCCAGGCATCGGCGGTCGATGGTTACTAGAGGTTAACCTGACGAGCTCGCCTCAGGTGACCAGCGTTAACATATTTAGCTAACCCTTAAGCACATACAGAGACAGTCATTTTTTAAACAAACTTTAAGGCTTTGAGGGATTGTTTTAGAGGTTACCTGGTTTAAAGCAGCCAAAGCCATACAAAGCATTGAAAACCACATATTTGATAGTCTTACTGTTTCCCCTTTTTACGTGTGACGGCCGTTCTGGGAAAGCTGGGCTGGTTGATAACTGCCGGCAGAAGTATTAACATTAAGTATTAAATTACGACCACCCGCTGTGTCCTGTGATCGGATAAGGAAACCAGAAAACGGATGAAGCCGAGCCCTCGGTACCGGTTACTTCCTCCCTCCTGGTGTCAGCTAGCGAAGCGAGAGGAGAGCGACGGTGGGGCAGTTAGTACAGTACCTGTGAGTGTGTGTGTACGGCGTGTGTGTCCTGTAATGGACAGGGGACCTATTCCTGCCTCTCACCTGCTGCCTGCTTGACTCCAGCACGCCTGTATCACACTTCCTCCCAGAATGAGGATAAACGAAGGTACTTTTAGTTTGATCTGAAGCGTGCGTGAGGAGCAGAGGGCGTCCGCTGTGCAGGGGCCTTCACGGCCGGGGGCAGTAACAGCGGATGCTAGCAACCTCCAAGCAATGCTAACAAATTCGCCACCGATGGCCCATTTTAAGTGCTTTTGTAATAAACTAAAAATAAAATGCTGGATTTTAATGGAGAAATTCAGATTTCCACATTCCTGCATCAGCACGTTGCAAAACCTTTCAACACACAACCCCTTGCTGTAATCCCTCAAGCGAAGTCTTTGTGGCCTGCTGTCTGACGATTCCTCACCACTTTGGAATTCCAATCGGTTAAAATAAACCAGCACGTTCGAACAGTTTGCATGTGTGTGATACGTAATTTTGCACAAGGCCGCCTTTGCTTCAGTGTTTAAAACCTGTTTGGGGTAAGTTGGCCAGTGACTCACTCTTCTGGGAGCGACGTGAATGTTAATGAATGTGCATTTTAAGGCTTAGCAAGTGAGCAAGTGCTTTTCCTAAATGTCAGATGCCTCTGCCGCTAATCAGCTTAATCAAAAACCAGCGCTGAAAAGTCTGAGAACACCTAGAAATAAACCTAAATGAATAGGAATTAGACTCTGTGCAGCTGCCCTGTTCATAAGCGATCCGCTGGTATATTTTCAGATCAACTCAGATCAAACTGCAAGTCAGGACGCGTATTTTGTCTCGAGGCGCAGTCAAAATGCGATGGTGTGTTTTTGTGGCCGTACCAGCCAATCAGAGCTGGAGTCTGAATCATGTGACCAACGAAAGGAAAAACTGGGGGGAAAAAGCTCAAAACTCTGTCGGCAGACAGGATTAAAGGCCATGTGTGGAGCCCAGACACGCTGCATTAGTAATGCTAATGAAGCCCTGCGTCCCTCCGCTGACCCACGTGGTGCCACACGCCTCAAAGTCACTGGGAATGTTCGGGATCCACTGAAATATGAGACAAGCTAATGTCCTTTTTACTGGAGTAGTCATCAAACGCGCCACAGTCTGCCAGATGTTTTGGTGAGCACGCCTCCTGTGCAGCTTCTATAAATAACACATGGCTGAGTATCTTCATCTTAATCTGATCATGCTTTGTTGACCAGGAGGATAAAGGTCGCCAGTGTACGTCCACAGCCCGTCTATAGGGGCTGAGGATGATTTTAAAGGTGGTGCTGCAGTCATTTAAACTCGTTAAGCAGAGGATGGTGGAAAATCTAATATTTCTCCATGTGTACGAGGAGAGAGACCCCTCACTGATGGCATCGTTGGGGGCCCATTAGCACACTTGGTAGCTACGCTAATATACAACAAATGCTGAGTGAAAATAGCCCAATTCCCTGCAGCACGTGAATGGAAGCGGTGCGCCGCAGAATCTTCAAACATGCTAGTGACCCATTTACCGAGCCAACATACGTGTTTACCGCCAGAGTTCTCCGTGGCGACGGCAACAACTCCAACAACACAGGAGCCCTTCCCGGGTTCTGCTCCAAACCGGATAGCAATATCAGCAAATTCAGCCTAAATTAAACAGTTTCACATCAGAATTCTGGTATCATAAAGTTCGTGATTCATTTTTAACGGATAAGGGAACTTGCCCAACAAAACTATTCCCAGTAGTGCACAGTGTGCGTCAACAAGCCTCAAACTATTTCCTCTCCAGACTGGGGCAATTGTCTGGTGGTGTTTGGGAAATAGCCGCTAAATACCATCACGGCACATAACTGTGTTACAATAAAGAGGAAACAATTAAGGCTCTATGGCCGCCAGGTCATGCAAGGTCAGTGGCGAATGTGCCTCCTGCAGGAAGCAGAGGTCGAAGTGGAGACGGACGCGAAGCGAGTCTTCATTAGCAAGGAAACCTGCTTCTTTACTTTTGTAACCCCCCCCCCCCCCACACACACACACACACACACACCTGCTACCACAGCAGCACCACTCATTGGTGAACTGAGCGTGAGGTGACCTGGAGCGAGCTGGTAGGAGGTCTCAAAGGGGCTTTGCCACGCACGCCACAGACGGACAGACAGACAATATGGTCCGATGTCAAGTGTATCTTTCAGATGACTGCACATGCACGCTCGCACACACACACACACACACACACACACACACACACACACACACACACACACACACGCATCTTTGTGATAACGGCGGCCCGCTGGGAAACCTCGGCTGCAGCCAAAGGTTTTTTGTGGCGGAGAACAAAGGTTAAACACGGCGGTTCGTAGCGAACTGATCTGATGCCGCATTCCGTTCCGCTAATGACGCTGCCCTCGTTAGAAGGGAGCTCATCGGATTGTGTGAGACCTCTTCCCACTCCAGCCTGGGAGATCTGCTCCCGGACGGTACCCTGGATCGCTCCCAACTCCACCTCCAGCATCTGCCACACTCGGTCATCAGGGATCAGCACATCTGTTGCAGCTGTCTCACATCTGCACACGCTCGGACGGCTGCTCTCAGCGCGGACGTGTATCGGTGTATCTGGGAGTGAACCGGGGCATTTTCCCGAAGTCTGGACGAAAAAAAGGCACAAAATGTGGTTCCTATCGAGCACAAGATGGGACAGATATGTTAGGGTCCTGGTTACTGGTGCTCCGAAGTGTTTCCAGGCTCTGCAGCTGGCCTGGAGTTTTCCAGGAAAATGTGCAGATGTTTCCCAGGCAAAGCATCTCTGAGCCTGATGTTCACAGGAGGGACGTGCAGGAACGTCTCCGTGTGTCTGTCACGGCAGCACCCACGACTCTCTACGGTCCTGCAGCTGTGAAGCCACAGGCCCACGTTTGAGCGGGAACTGGGAGAAGAGTCCAGTAAGGATGGCTGACACCAGGATAACATCCTCCCATCCTCACCCACTCACGACCTCTTTAGAATTCCGGTCCTGGACGATTTGGAGACATTCATCAGCGAAATACGTAACCTCATCACTTCCCCTACAGAATGTCCGTATTCTGGGAAAGAGAAATTGCGAAGTATTTCCAGGTCCCCCACAAGGCTGTGGCCAGAACCCCCCTCCCACCTAAAGAACTCCAGCACCCATCAGCCTCATCACAATGTCCCTCTCTGTGTGTAGCTGTGTTGTGAGGTTTGGAGACACTGAATGACCCCTGACAGTAATACTAATTAAAGCAAACTTCTAACGAAATAAGAACACACTGATTAATGAGTCAGCACGATTACAGACCATAGTCACAATTAGGGTCAAGGCTAAGCATGAGTAACTGCTGGACTCTGCATTTTGGCTTCACAAACAAAAGGGAATTAATATTTGATTTCTATAAATAAATAGCATTAATGTGTGTACGTGGGGGTGTGTGTGTGTGTCCAAACATGGTTTGTGTGTTTTGGTGGGTGGGTGGAGGAGCGTGCACGCTGCTGCCAGGTGCTGCCAGGAACACAAAGGTATAGGAACTGATACGGCCCTTTGGTTTCCAGTTCTCGCTAAGTTTCCTATTCAGTGATGAAGAATACGGAACTCATCACGGGCGACTGCTTCATAGGGGCTATTTCTAAAGCTGCTGAGTGACATTCCCGCTCTCGCAAACCCAAATAGCAGGATTTAATCTTCCTCTTTCAAAAATTAAACCCCGGGGCACTTTCAGTTCTGATGGGCGAGAAATGGAACTCAGAAACAGTCTGTTCTGGTTAATTTACAAGGTTTTCTCCAAACATCTTCAAACAGCTTATCGCGTGTTTAGACTCAAGTACACACAGAACCTGATCTTCACTGATTTCCTCCGCAGCGGATATGACTGGAACGGCGATAGCGCGAGGCCTAATCAGCAAAATGATGATCTTTTTCCTGCTAAAAGAGGTTTTGTGTCATTTTGAAACAACGACCTAATGATTTTATTTATCTTGTCCGATTCAATCTCTCATTGCACACTTCAAACGAAAAATACGAGATTACCCGCAACCCTGGTGGATTTATGTATCGTCTTGCTGGAGCCTGAACTTGAAAGGAACTCAACCCATAATTTCAAATGGGAGCGATTCTACATGTTGGGGAGTATCAGGAATCTGCCGTTGGAGGGAGGTTAGCGTGTGAGCTAGGCTAATTGGTGCCAGAAAAACTCTCTATCAACTCTATCATTTCATAGAGGCAAATTCTGAAAAATGGTACTTTAAGGAGCAGGTTTTGCCATCTAAAATTCATTTTTTTACATAAAGTTTGTTACTTTTTATCTTTAATTCTCAGCTGTGATTGTGATCAGGTGTCCTGTTGTCTGCTCCACATTAAAAGTGTTTTATCTATACACATCTCCGTACATTTGGGAAGCGATGTCTATTAATTAGGGAACTCATTGATTAGAGCTTCTTTCCCACCAAGTCACAGACACAAAGTCCCTTTGTTTGACTGAGTGCCAGACATTCAGTTAGCAACATTCAGAGTAGGCGTTGGGGGTCACGGTTCAGGGATTAGGGTCAGTTTAAAGGTTTGGTGGAGGAAAGTGAAGAAAGAGTCAGGGTGAGGGTTGGATTTGGGCGAGAGATGCATGCAGATGCCAGCAAATGAATTTGGCTTGAAGGCGGATTTTATAGTCTGCGGTGGTGGTTTTAAACAGACTCGCCTCCACGCCAGAGCCGGTTAGCCTGACATGCTACGCTTCACACGTGAGCGCCTGGACGGCAAAACCGAGACGGAAGCTATCGATTAGGCGTCGCTAAAAACACTCTCGGTTAGGTTATCACATCTGTGTCTTTTATTACGGTGCGATGGGCTAACTAGGCTGTTCTCATTCCGTATGTCACAACATGAAAATGAGCCTTTACAGCTCTGGTCAGCATGAGACAGCGTGATAGCGAGATCAAGAATTCGAGGAGTGTCCTTCTGTGAATATTGGGTTTCACGGCAGCCACGCCAAAACGCACAAGCACCTATGAAAACGTCAGTGTCAATGAACGGGAGTAACCCCGTCTTAAGGTGAGGCCACAGCTCACAGCCAATCAGGAGCCTGCTGGAAATCAGGCAGCCAAAACTCAGCCAATCAACAAGTTGCTGCTCCTCTCTCCCTGACTCTCTATGTCTCTCTCTCCCTCTCTTGTTCTTTTCCTCTCTCTCATTCTTTCTGAGATACTATTGCATGAGTAACAACCCGCCCCCAGAGCCGGAAGTGGTTATCATTTGTTTGTGTGTGCCAGGCCGTCGCTTTCTGTTCCCCCTAAAGCTCCCATCCTTCTCCTGATTCAGCTTGTCTGGCACGCCATTGTGTGTGTGTGTGTGTGTGTGTGTGTGTGTGTGTGTGTGTGTGTGAGAGAGAGAGAGAGAGAGAGAGAGAGAGTGACCCATTCACAAAATACACGACACAAAGGGAACTCCGTAAACCTCCATTCGCCGCTTCCATCCATTTTCCCGCTGCATTAACATTTGGAGTGTGTGTAGTTTGGTTTAAAGGCGTGTGTGAGCATGCACAAATGTCCCACTGGAGCGGAAATGGCATCATATACCTTCAGGAGCAGTTGGGTAACCTCACATGGCTGTTTCTGTTTCTTGCTCAACAGAGATTCCCGGAGAATCTCCCATCTCAGTGGAACGCTGCAGGATGGGAATGTTGAGGCCTGCGAGGTCGGACAGGCTTTGACAGCTGTAAAAATACATGTTTATGACACCACAACACGCTCAAATATCATATCACAGGATGAAATATTGGACATTTTAGCAGGTAATATAGTAATAATTCAGTGTAGATGCGATGTAAAGGGAAATGGTGGGAATAACAAAGTAACCGGGGGCAACAGTGGCTCATTTCCAGACATGGAAAGCTGAGAATAAATCTCCTCCATGTGTTTCTGATTAAAAGAGATTAAAAAAAGAAAGCGTACAGAGATTTTCTGATGTGATTTTTATGGTGGGAATCGATGCTGGTGCGCTTTTGATCAAAGGCCGTCCTGTTTGCGTATCTGACGGTGCTTTAATTCTTTGCCTTTAGGCTTCTGCTCCCAGCTCCAGTGTTGTGTTAGAACGACCGTATCTGTAAGCGTGCGACGCTCCTCATCACCTACAGCCTCCCTCCGGTCCTCCTCTGGGAATAGATGCCTCTGGAACACAAGACGGTATTAAAAGATTAACAGTAAATCCTCCTTCCATCCCGCAGCTTCGCTTTGATGAAAAGAAAAATTCCCTTTGATTGGAGCTCTGAATTCAACGGCAGCCACGGTGTTTGATCTACTGTACAAGGGCCCTGTGATTATTAAATCATATGAATGGAGCCATGTGACCCCAGAGTCGACTACGTGCACACATACATGGATGTTGGCATGGTTTTGGCAGCAGAAATCATCCCTCCGATCTTTGCCATCGAAGACCAATGTCCAGTTTGAGGACTAATTTTGCCATGTTGACCAAGCCGAGCACCGAGCCAAAGACCAGAAAGTTGCCAATGCAGACCCAGATTATAACTCAGAACAGACCTGAAATTCTTGTTTTCAAGCCCGCCGATGTATAAGCCGGTTTCAGACAGAAGAGAATTTAAGTAAAAAAAAAAAAATCCCCCTGGAGAAAGGCCGGGGTGTATCCTGGGTGTGATACACAAATCCCAGACTCAGCAGATCATCTGTTTTTTCTCTCCCTTTCAGCCAGAAGGGCATTTCTTTCCTCCCCTGACCCCTCTCTGGCACATTCCCATGAGAAAGTCACGGCACCATAAAGCAGCCATAGGAGAAATGGAGAAGCTCGGCGTAGGAACAGCTCGTCCACATTCATGTTCTGTGTGGGAGAGTCCCACAAAGGAAGCCGGATGGGGGTTTTTTTAAACGCATGTTGGTGCACGTTCGGCCTTTTGTGAATGTCAACACATTCGTAAAATTGCCTTTAAAAATGGGGAAAAGATATTCTGGGAAGAAGGCCGGTGGGGCGTTCTTTCAAGGTTCTTACTCAGAAAGTGAGACGAGGAAAAGGCAAAGGTCAGCAGAGGCTCAGGTGATGGAGGTGTCGTTTCAGCAGGTTCTGTTCGGTCCTCTGCTGAGGAGGCAACAGCAGAGTCGTCGTCTCCACAGCAGCAACCTTCTCCAGGAGAACACAGAACGTTCCAGAGTTAGATAAAGAACGCAGCCTTATATCTGCTCTTATATATCTCTCGCTCAGCTGGAGGAGCAGCTTGACACACTCAGTCCACTAAACTAGGAAAAGAAATAAACATGAGTGATCTTTTACAGAACGATCTGGTAATATACATAAATGTGCCTTTAATAATGTACAATAATCAGAGCAAAATCATTTCTGTTTTCGTTCACTCATGAGTAAAATAGGAATTTTCTTTTCTTTTTCTTACTCATTTTCCTGATTTTATTCTCTTACTACTCGGTGTTGTCTTCAAAAACCAAAGTAAGAACAAACAGAAACTTGGACATTTGTACATCTTTTTATCTAATTTGGGGAAATCCCGCATCAAAGAGCCGATGCTGATTCTAACACGCCTCCTCTTAACTGACCATAACTGACCATAAAAGATCTTTGCTTTTACTGGAAAATGTCAGACAGCAACACTATAAACCATTTTCTGTTCTAACTTTAATCTGATTTCTCATCAGCGCTGCATCAAAGTGAAACAAATCAGCCAGAGCTTCAATTCTGGGAAAAGAGTCTCTAATTAAAACTTAGATTATCCACAGAAAATGACCCCAGCTTCGCCTCATCCCGCTCTTCACTACCTTTCTTCTTTCTCATGTCCGACTAGGGAATTCGACCCTGGGAATGATCTTGTGACTGAGCAGCTGAACACCTGACCCACCTCTGCGAGGGTCCCTAACAGGACACTGATGCCTGGTTCAGTCCACATTAGCCAGATTTAGGGGGGAACGTGACACCGCGGTGCTAGCTGGTGATGCGTCCACCCATCAGGTAGGAAAACACTCATGGAAAACGGACCCCACCCCCCTCTTACATAAAACAACAGAGGGACCAGGTGACAGTGTAATTTTAACAACTGTAAACAAACATGGTATGTACAGCACAAACCTAAAGATAGTGCAACGCAGCATGTGACCCGTGGTTCTGGTATTGGTTGGGGAGACGGTGTCCTTTGTTGTCATGACGGGGACAGAGGGCATGCAGAAGGTGTTTGGAATTTCAAAGACAGGTTTGTCTCAAACTGCCGGTTACACGGAATTTCACTTAACGATGAGGTTTCGTGTTTCCACCAGCTGGGAAACGGGTGTTTGTCCCAAACGTCGCACACGGGTCTAAACGATTAGGAACCATCTGCAAAGCAGCAGTCGTTTGGTCTCCTTCAGCGCCGTCTTCCGTGGCCTCCGTCAGTCACTTCACGTGTTTTATAGTCTCATAATACAACTGGGAACTCGCTCGGACGGTCTTGGAGTTGCCGGAAGAGCCAAACTTTGCAACATTCACACTCACAAACCAACTCTTTGTTCTCATAAATCAAAGGAGCATCTTTACTCCATCTGCCAAACGGATGTGATGACGCTGCGGGATAGTTGAGATAGATTCATCCTGTTTGAACAGGTGGAAACACTTGAAGAATAAAGTCTGTGATTGAGTGTGGAGACATATGTTCGGCATGTTGGGAAATCGGGTGGTGAGCAGAGAATCGCTCTCTGTGGAAAACAACAACAAATGTCCCGACGTAATAACCCCAATGCACCTTTTAGATAAACAGGTCTCTCAGATCAGATGTCTGGTGGACTGTGTGTTCAGTTGAGCCCACGTAAGACAATACTCTACCCAAACAAACGGCAAGTCCGCCCGCTTTCCTGGAAAATGTGTAGGCGACCGTACTTGGAAGCACAGTCCATGTAATCTTCATGGATCATGTGAGGCGACCAACCCCAGATACCTTCGCCCGCTGTTGGCTAACAACAGTGTCAGACAAAATCCTGACACGTTACCACTGGCAACCATTAGGCCAAGTGACACGTGGCGATGGACTAACCAGTAACGTGGTCTTGGACACGGCACCGGGCCGCTCCAAAGATCTGGAAGACACATCGAATGTCTTCCAAGACACGCCCAGTGTATTCCAGTGCTTTCAGTGATACAACAGTAAAACACGCTTTTACTCAATGTGTTGGGTGTTCAAAAAGCTGCAGTCACTTGAATTATTGGGCTTAAAGAATCGAATTTGGCCTCTGAAATAAGATTCGAGTCTGACATTTTTCATGGTGACGTGGTTGAATGGAAGCAGATGCCGGCTCTGCTGGCTGCGTCGTTGCAGATGGAGTTTCTTCGAAATCTGTGATTTCATTTTCAGAGCAGCGGCGGCGCCTCGGGCCAGCCCCGCTTCCCTGCAGGACGCGGCGTATACGTTGCAAAGTCCACAGAGGTGTCTCCCGCCCTGCCGTGACTGCCGAGATCAGGAAGCCGCGCTGATCCTCTGGCCCGCCGCGGCCAGATGGTGACAGGAGAGGCCTCGATTCAGGAGGCAGATGGCATCAAAAGGATGAAGCTCCGTCTATGAAAGTGAAGGACATCACCAAGTCAACGCTGGTTTGCCAACAGCGGAGGGGGAGGGGATGGGGGCTGACATTTCCAGGCTGCCCAGCAACACACAGAATCCTTTAGTTAATGATTACTGGTTTTCCCTCTGGTGGAAAATGGGTCACGGCTGTAGAGTTTATTAGCAGGAATGACAGTTCCCACATCAAAAAGACCGAGTCGCTCAACCTGCCGCAGCGCACTTTGTTTTAGAGGCGTCTCTGTTGCGAGTTCTCAGGAATTTCCTGAGCCGGGGACAGCGTCACTCAAGTCCCTGGGGGTCACGTTTGGGGTCGTGCCAGTTTGTCACTACTAATAAAAACCAGTCGTTACAGCTCAGGAACATTGATGGAATTCCGTACTATGATCCTACTGAGGCGCCGCAAAATGATACGTTTGGTTCAATTCAGCTCCCCTAAAATTAGCTTACAAAAAAATTTTTTTTTACAAAACTGACCTTTTAGGAACATTGGTGGCAGCTCAGTCTGTTGGGAACTGGGCTGAGAAGCGGAGGGTTCTTGGTTCGAGCCCCAGGGCAGACAAAACAATGAAGGTGCTCCGGTAGTTGGGGGAGGTGCTGGAACACCTTCAGAGCACTGCTGAGGTACTCTGGAGCAAGGTACTGAACCCACAAACGCTCATATAGGGCCCTGCGATGAACTGGTGACTGAGCCAGGGGTGGACCCTCCCCGTGACCCCAAAAGGGATAAAGTGGGTAAGAAGACAAAACCTTTTAGACCAAAGCAGGTCATGAGTGGACGGCTCTACAAGCACCAGTCTCTTCACTTTGCCTGCGTTTGTTGCCATAGTTACACTTTACACTGAAGGCCGTTGCATCTCTCGTTAAGATGGCCGCCCGATCCTCCGGCATGCAACGAAAACCGTGGATAAACGTGGCAATACGAAAAAAAACAAAAACAAATTATGACCACAATCCACTGACAAATGATGGACAGTACCGTTAATACAAACAAGTGATTTTATTTTTCCAAAAGTTATACACATAATGTACATAAACACCACCAAAATAAATCCAAAAGTAACAGATTGCACAAGACCGCAGAAGGTTCACGTGCAGTTAGATTAGGGATCACCTGTACATACAGAATTCATTATAATCTCATTGCTGAAGGCACGCTTCATCACACCCACACCGTACTGCACCCATGACCACACACACACGCGCTCACACGCTCACACACACCACTGTGGGATGTATTCAGATAAATAATGTTGGTCTTGCAGTGCATCCACTTTCTCATAAATAAAATATATTCTTAAAAATGTACAGTACAGCAACTACATGTGCTGGTGTTCCTCTACTGGGACAGAGGCGCCTTCTATGTCGCTAGTCCACACAACACTGTCTACGACTCCTTGGGCCATCACGCCCTATTCCGTTCTGCCCCCGCTTGCAGTCCGTGCACCCTGCTTGGCCAGAGACTGACCAAGCCCCCAAATTCAGAACCCATTGAAACCCATTCTGGTACAGTTAAGAGTCCAGTTAAACCCCCAGCCACCGTGCAACAATTGAACCTCGTCCTGCAAAAGTGCTCAGATAAAGAGAGGGTGAGGGCCTCTCAGATCCGTGTTGGGTTCCCCGGCGTGATGGTGCATTTGTTGCTGGAAGTGCCGAGATGTTACATAGGCAGCCTGTCAATCAAACAGGATTCAGTTAATCACGGCCGGGTGGTTACGTCATCAGCAGAGGAAACGTTTCGTACCTTTTTCTAGGTTTTACTTCCCATCCATCGCGGCATTTGAGGAAATTTAGCGATTCTCCCGGTGAAATGTCTATTTTTTCGGGATCTTCAGCACAAAACGTGAACCTGTGAAGGACAAGGAACCTCAGTAAATCTTTGTCAACATGACAGCAGCCCCCAGGGGCGTCGTCCTGCCGGCTTACTTTTTCTGCGTTTCCCCGGCTTTCACGCGAATCCGTCGGACCTGTAGGACGGGTTTTGCTTTCCAGCCCCAGAAGGACTTTTTCAGGTTCTTCCAAAGGGAATTCCAGGAGTCGGCCTCCCCTTCCCAGTTCAGACGAATCTTTAGCAGATCCCCGATATCTTCCTCCGTAAACACCAGGAAGGTGTTGGTCAGGTTCAGCCCAATATCGCCCTCAAAGCTGCACAAAGGGAAGAGAAACTAGGATAAGTGCCGAGCCATGAAACACTCACTCATTTTATCTTCACTGCTTTAATCAATCGGTGCGCTCGCACGTGTCAGGACCGGCAGGCACTTACACGTCAACAAGTATGTTGTCTGTATCTTTATGGGCGCCGTGCAACTGAACATAGAAGGTGGGTTCTGCGTTGTCCGACCTTTTCCTGTTGAACACGTGCATCTTCATCTGATAATGGTAGCCTATAAACCATAATCAATCATCAGTGTTTGGCCATCGACGGAGCCGTATGCTGTGTGGCAGCAGGAACCATAAATCATAATATAGTGATTAGTAAAAAGATAAGGAGCTACAATTAGAAACTGGGTTTGTAGAGACTTGCATCCGTTTTAGTGCAGTAAACACAGAGCAGCCAGAGATGAGACTATGAGGGACTCTACTCACCTCCGAAGGGGGTGTCAGCGCGCGTCTTCAGGTACATTTTACTGTTGCGCCTCTTGCGCATTTTCCTGGCGTTGTAGCCGATGTTGTTGCAGCGGTTCTTGCGGCAGCTGAGGCAGATACCCTTTCTGAAGCGATCGGGGCCGGTGCACTGGTAGGCGAAGCTCACGTGGTCTCGGTTCATCAGGGAGTCCACAAACAGGTGCACGGCACGCTCGTGCTCGCACTTCATCATGTCCATGACATCTGCACCACGGGAGGAAGGAACGCTCGGGTTAACGCCATAAAAAGCGGTACCTTGTGCACGTTTGGGGGAAACAAAAACTCACTTCCTGCCACAGCCAGCACGTCGCCCAGCGTACAGCCGGGCTGCACCTCGCCGCCGTTGGGGTAGATGTCGATGTCTCCGATGGGCCGCTTGATCCCGATGCTGACACCCAGGGGTTCCCTCGTGTACGTGTGCAGAACATCCACAAAGTCGGCGTCGTCAGGAGAGAGACGCCTTTCCTTCTCCACGTCCTCAAACAGGGGTCCTGCTGGGTCCAGACCTGTGACAAAGGCAAAATTCCACCAATGAAAAGGGGCGGAAAAAAGGAGCTAAACAGCGTCCGCTGCATATTTGTGCCATGTGGAAATTACCGGTAATCCTGCCGATGGTCCCTCGCACGTGTGTCCCGGCGTATCCGGCTACATGAGCACCTAAACTGTAGCCTATCAGGTGCACGTTCTGCAGAGCGAGCTGCTGCTCATCCTGTCGGGGAAGGAAGTGGCAGCGTTCACGTCAGCAGCTGCAACCACCGACACTAAACACACATTTAAATAATCCTGGGATTCAGCCAGCCGCCGTTGGTCATGCTGGCACCGGAGCAGAGCTCGGTTAACCCACACAGAATCTGACGGGCCATCTTTTCCATCTGTCCCAGTTTCAGAACCAACACCCGAGAGGCCTGAAAGCCTCCTCACTCCAGTTTTAATACAGTCTAAACAGTAAACATCACCTTTGTCTCCGAGTAAGAGAAGCCAATAATGAGCTCCAACAGAAAAGGAGGATTAAAGCATCTCTAAAAGTACCCCAAAATGGCTCCTCTCGGGGTAATCAGAGGGTACCACAAAAACCCGGCATTATTAAAGAAGCTATTCAGCATACCGTTGCCCTGTTCTAAACCTGTTTTGACAGCTCTGTCACATGCACAAATAACAAACTACACCTATAAAAAGATGGAGGGACGGCTTTGTGGGTTTGGAATCAGCACCACTGACCACACCAGCACCGATCAGACAGGGAACATTACACCTGTGCTCGGGAATGTGCACAAACCTGAAGCCAGTTGAGCATAGCGGCGATATCCAGGCCCACGGCGTGGGTGTAGTTGACGGCATCGGGATACAGCTGCTGGGCCATCGGTAACCAATCCACAATGACCACATTGGCTTCGGTTTCGCGCTGCATCACTGCAGAGACCAGCTTGTACATCCAGCTCTCGAATATCCCACTGATCTACCAGAGGGAAACGCAAGGCCACATTCACTCCGTGCAATCAGTTTTAAACAAAGCATTTCCCACAAAGCAGACGCAGGAACATCCAGCTACCGTCCAGCCGTGGATGATGAAGATGGTCTTGGTTGTGGCGTTGAAGCCGCACTCCTCCAAACATCCCTTTTTGCCTGCCTGCAGGTAGCAGCCCACCTGGTCCAGGTCTAAACTCTTTCTCATGTTGTACTTGACTGCACCCAGAGCGCTGGAATTAGGCGCCAGCTCATCGAACCCATCATCACCTGAGGGGAACATCGAGCATACATGTTACGCTTTGGTTTGGTTTTAGTCTCCATTTTTCAGTTTGAACCGCACTAAACACGCCAGCAATCATCTCTTAGACTTGAGAATCTGGCTTTTGCAGCAACATCCGCCACAAATAACTCCATCCGAGCACAAGATGTGGAGCAGAGTGCCGCCTAAACTGGCACTTTATCATTTCAAAATGACATTCAAGGCGAGTGCGTGTGTGCGTAAAGGACTGTTTTTTTATTCCTCCGGACGATTTTAGAGCGCGGCTCCAAATTAGAGCTTGAAAAATAAATCAGCACGATTTCTTTGTGCTCGAACGGGTTTATTAAACCAAGAAGCCACCCTGAGCCAGCAGAGAGTTAAAGTCAGGTCAGTGGGAAGACGTGGATTCGGCGGACCGCCTCACAGACGTGGCGCCGCGTCCACCTGCCCCAACACACGGAAAAAGGGACACGTCGCAGCCTGGCGGGGTTCAAATCCACTCCCGTTTTTCTGGCTCACTCAGCCGGCAGCAATTGTTCGCGTTTGTAGGGCTCCTGACAAAACCCCCAAACGCTGATTGATAATTAGACACACCAGTTCAGAAGGGAGATTTGCGCGCTTTTTCCCCGCCGAGTGCGTGTTTCACACTTACCACACTGACATTAAATGAATTTAGCGCCTGGGAGTGGAGTACATTTAGATTTGGGAGAATAATCGCAGTTTCTTACCTTTAAGAACAGCGTTTTCTCCGTGGGTGGAGGAGAGAAGCGCAGCGGCAAACTGGAGGAAAATCCACAGCAGAGGGGCTTTGTGATTCATCTCTGGGGCTCAAATCGCCTGTGTGGGAATCTGAAACGTCCTGTGGGTGTAAAACCTCTTGAATTGTATTGCTAATGGCAACGCAGTGGGTAGGTGAGTGAGTTCAGCTCCACTGGCGACAAAGACTGAGCCAGCCGCCGTTTTTTTGTTTGGTGCGCGCCTGTGAAAGCACCCAAATGTGTAAATCAGCATCAGGCGTGTGATTAGAGTTTTAAATACTTTTCGTTTTAGTCATCTGATCATCGGCTGATCTATCGTGGATCCCATTGGTCAAGCCCACGTTTCTTTACGTTGGAAAGGCGTGGCGAGGCTGAATGAAATCGTAGTAGGCTTCCTGCGCGAGCGTCTCAACCTTTGAGGGGTGTGTTCAGCTGACGCAAGCCGCCATAAAACACACTTAACGGCTGTTTTGGAATGAAGGTCACCGTGGTTCACAACTTTGTTTCCCAGCGGCGCCTAATAAGCTTCAAAAGAGTGCGTGCGCGACGAGCGCGTTGTCTGGAGCTTAATATAGAGGCTGGAAATTCCGTTTTTTTCCCCCTTTATCATACGTGGGAATACTAGAAATAAACAAAATAAATAAACCGGGGCCCGTGCGTGTGTACGATGGGGGGACACTTCCACTGAAAGCGCGCACCCCTTTGCTCGTGGCGCGTTGCCAAACCATCAGCTTACTCCACTGGCCGGATTCAATTGATGAAGGAAAGAATAGACGCCCCCCCCACACACACACAAACAATATCACTACTGTGTTGTGTACGCCAGCGTGCGCCTCCACCCCCCCAACGCAGCCCCACACCTGAGCATTGGGTGAGCAGCCCACCGAGATAAGCCAGGAAGGAATTTATGGCTGCGCACCCGCGGACTCAGGTGGATCAGCGGCTCTTTCGGGAGGGGGGGTTATGGATTTATTGGGGTTAGGGTCAGGGTTATCTGATGTTACCAAACACGATGTGCAGTTCTTGCAAGGAACTCAGATGAAATCCGACCCGTGTGTGTGATCTGCAAGGATCTAAAATCGCTGTGTTTCACCCGTTTTTCACTTCTTAGAATTGACCCTTTATGCTTATGCGTCATCACGGTGGACGGAGGGCGTCGCTGTTTGCGAGAGTTCAAGTTTTGAAGTGACCCAGCGCAGCACAGCCTGTTTGAGATTAGTTACTAATGATCTTCTCATAGCTTCAGATCATGGACTGGTCTCTATGCTGGTTCTGCTGGACCTCAGTGCTGCTTTTGATACAGTTGATCACAGCATCCTGTTACATAGACTGGAACATGTGATTGGGATTAAAGGGACAGCACTAGACTGGTTTAGATCATATTTATCTGATAGATACCAGTTTGCTCATGTCCATGGTGTTCCCTCTTCATACAGTAGGGTTAGCCATGGAGTTCCACAAGGTTCTGTACTTGGACCAATCCTCTTCACCTTGTACATGCTTCCCTTAGGGAACACTATTCGGCAGCATGGGATAAATTTTCATTGTTATGCTGATGACACTCAGCTCTATTTATCCATGAAACCCGAGGAGACAGAGAAGTTATTGAAGCTCCAGACCTGTTTTAAAGACATAAAGTCATGGACGTCTTCAAATTTCCTCCTCCTTAACCCAGGAAAAACTGAGGTCATGGTGTTTGGTCCTGAACCTCTCAGGGATAGATTAGATCACATGATCACTCTAGATGGTATCTCATTAACATCTCGTCTCTGTGTGAGGAATCTTGAAGTAACTTTTGACCAAAATCTGTCCTTCAACTCACACATTAAATTAGTCTCTAGAAGTGCCTTTTTCCACCTGAGGAACATCTCAAAGATCAGGAAGCTACTGACGCGGCATGATGCTGAAAAGTTAGTCCATGCATTTGTTACTTTCAGGCTGGACTATTGTAATTCTTTATTATCAGGGTGCCCGAACACCTCTCTAAGAAGCCTCCAGTTGATCCAAAATGCTGCAGCCAGAGTTCTGACAGGTATTGACAAAAGAGATCACATTACTCCTGTACTGGCATTTCTTCATTGGCTGCCCGTTAAATTTAGAATAATTTTTAAAACCCTTCTTTTGACCTACAAGGTCCTCAGAGGCCGAGCTCCATCCTACCTGGAGGAGCTAGTGATATACCAGCCCAATAGACCGCTCCGCTCTCAGAATGCTGGTCTACTTGTGGTCCCCAGAGTTTCTAGGGGTAGAATGGGGGGCCGAACATTTAGCTACCAGCCCCCTGCTATGGAACCAGCTCCCTGTCCAGGTACGGGAGGCTGACTGCTGGTGTTACCAGCAGCTTATTCAGTTCAATTTAATTCAATATAATATATTTTTGTATGTATTTCTATGCTCTATGCCTCTCCTCTCCTCTCCCCCTCTGCTCTCCTCTCCTCTCCTCCCCTCCTCTCCTCTCCTCCTCCTCCTCTCCTCTCTCTCCTCTCCTCTCCTCTCCTCTCTCCTCTCCTCTCCTCTCCCCCTCTCCTCTCCTCTCCCCCTCTCCTCTCCTCTCCCCCTCTGCTCTCCTCTCCTCTCCTCTCCTCTCCTCTCCTCTCCTCCCCTCCTCTCCTCTCCTCTCCTCTCCTCCTCCTCTCCTCTCCTCCTCTCCTCTCCTCCTCCTCCTCTCCTCTCTCTCTCTCTACCCAGCTCCCCCATCAGCAGGAGGGTCCCCTATATGAGCCTGGTCCTGCTCAAGGTTTCTTCCTGTTAAAGGGGAGTTTTTTCTTGCTGTTGCTTGTCTGGGGTCAGGCCCTGGGATTCTGGAAAGCGCCTTGAAACAATTCTGATTGCAAAAGACGCTATATAAATAAAGACTGATTGATTGATTAATTGATTGATCATAGGGCCAAAAATCGATTAATTAATTCAAGTCAAGGAGGATCGGCGATTCATGACCAATTAGTGCCCCACCCCCCTTCATTGTGAAGATGATGATTGTGTTTTGATCTCTCTCAGCAAACTCCTTTTTTAGGAGTTCAGCGTGTCTCCTTTGGCTCCACGATATCTGAATATATTAAAAAATCCCAAAGGTCAAATATTCTGGGTAAATAATTCCGATCAAAGCTTGAAATTGGTGTGCGCATATAATAATCCACAACACTGAGGTTTTTTTTTTTATCGCGTTATTGATGTGTCAATGACGTTTCACTCCTAAATTATCTCGTAATTAGTATTAAAAGCTGATCGCTTTTTGAATCGGGGGCGCCAAAGGCGATGACTGAAACCTGCGCCCCCAAAAGTGGCGCGACAGCGCCCCCGTGTGGACACGACAGCGGCGCACGGCACAGTGACACAGCAGGAGGCGGAGGGAACCAGACCGGATCCTTCATGAGGGAAGAGGCCAGGGACAGCCAGCCAACCCCGGCTTCTCCTCTCTTCACTGACAATATTCTATAATACAAGCAAGGAGGCCCGACCAGGGGCTGTTCTAGTGTCCAGAGGATGTCCCGTCATGAAGGTAGGAACACGCCTGACCACAGCGGCACCAACGCGTCGGGATTTGTGAGATAAACGTTGTTGGCTAACGCTAGCTAGCCTAGAAATTCTTGTTTTGCAGCCTGGTTAGCGCTGCCCAGTGCAGCAAGGTTGCGGCGTATTTTCATTATGGCGGCCACGGAAGGCACATTTATTCCGTCGGCTTCAGCAGCTCGGGTTACGGTTTCAGCAGCCTGTTGTGGGGGGCTACGCTGACACACAGCCGGACGAAAGCAGCTAGCTAGCGTAGCCAAGTGTGTCATTTAGCCTGGGAGCTAAGTCGTCTGTAGGGTAACGTTGACGAGCTGGCGAGTAAGGGGGAGTGCCGGGGACGGGTGACACGGGAGCTCCGGGTCTGGTTGGAGCTCGTCAGTTGCCGGTCTCAACTGGTTTTCGTTAAAACGTAGCCCGTCGTTTCCGAGTCGGACAACTCGGGATCGGCGAACCCACAGCCGCCGCGTCCTTGTGGCCAACCTTGTTGGTCTCCAAAGTTGTCGGTGTCATGTCGTGAGCACTGTCAACGAACGTTAAAAACTTGAGCCGAGCCAGCAGCCGCCCGACGTGTCAGCGAGCCGGGAAGCTCGGGTGCTGTCGCCCGGCTGGGTCATCGGCAGCCCGGCGGCGCGGGGGGCTCAGGCCCCCGGTCACTCCTGCTAAACTTGTTGGGGACTTGGGAGCACTTATTCACGGCTGGGACACGAGAGGCGGTTCTGTTGCAGCTGGATCGGGTTGGCAGTGGGCTTTTGCAGGGTGGTAGCCCCCCCCTGGAGAGGGGAGGGGGGGTCAGTAACAGCCTGGTGTTACCCAAGACAGCCAGGCTGCAGGACTGTGCAGGTCAATCAAGAGGAGCTGGGAGGTCTTTGTTTGGGTCGGGGTCACCGTTAAACACCCGGTCAGAGAGCGTCTCGCCTGTCTCCCCGTCCTGCGCGTGCACGGCTCCATCACAGGTGCACGGTTCCTCCGGTGGAATGAATGAGATGTCATTTGTGGAACTCTCTCCCCCCAGGTGTCAGCTGCGACGCGTGTTTAAAAGGCAACTTCAGGGGTCGGCGGTACAAATGTCTGATCTGCTACGACTACGACCTGTGCGCGTCCTGCTACGAGAGCGGCGCCACCACCACCAGACACACCACAGAGCACCCCATGCAGTGCATCCTAACCCGGGTCGACTTCGGTAGGTGGACCGGACGCCGTTTGTGCCTGTGTGTCGCCGTGTTTGTCTGTCCCGCGGGCGACTGGCGGCTCCAGACTCTGTCCAAAACCTCCCAGATTCTCCTTTTACCTCCTGGAGGCTCCTTTTAGAGGAGGCGGGAGCGCCTGGATAGTTTTAAATGTGGGAAAGACTCCCAATCGGATCATCTGAGGTAACGTTGTTTGGTGGCATCGATGTGCCTGCAGCAGTGGGAAAATCTCTTACTGTGTGTGTGTGTGTGTGTGTGTGTGTGTTATCTTTTGTTGGCTCCTGCTTTTGTTTTCAGCCTGGAATCCTGCAGCCAAGTGGTTTTACAGTAACTGATGTGACCCAGGACTTTACGTGTCTGGGCTCCATTTATCCCTAATAAAACATTTTTATTGGCATCAGCAGGCGGCAGGATAAAGATATTTCGGTCCTGCCCAGATCTTATTAACTGTAAGTCCATTTAATCTCAGTCACGGGCGCCGCCGCTGTTTTAGCTTCATTCAGCTGTGCTGCTTTCCTCTCTGTCCCAACATGATGCTGTCTGGTCCAGGACTCGCTACTCCCCTGTTCACCCCCCCCCCCCCCCACTTCTCTCCCCAGACCTGTACTACGGGGGTGAGGCCTTCTCCGTGGAGCAGCCCCAGGCCTTCACCTGCCCCTACTGTGGCAGGATGGGCTACACAGAGATGTCCCTGCAGGAGCACGTGGCAGCAGATCACACCGAGACCTCCACAGAAGTGGTGCGTTCCTGTCCCCCCCCCCCTCCCCCAAACTGCCCTGTTCAGCACAATCTGCCCCGATTCACAGGTTCACTGTCCCCCCCCCCCCCTCCTCCCAGATCTGCCCCATATGTGCGGCGCTGCCCGGCGGAGACCCGAACCATGTGACCGACGACTTCGCTGCTCATCTCACACTTGAACACAGAGCGCCCCGAGACCTGATATCCTCCCCACACGCTCGCGTCCGGGTCGTTCTTTGATCTCTTTTGATCTTTCCGGTGGTTAGTTACTGTTGTACCTATAGAGCGGTTCCTCCTCGTCACCAACAGCTGGAGGATGGGATGGATCACAGGAGCCAGTGACAGGTGATGTGATCGGTCAGTGGGATCCAGCTCGTTTTCTGCTGGTTTCGTCGGTTGTGGCGAGCGAGGAGTCGGTTTCCTTCAGAAGCCTCGTCCAGCTCGCATAAATATCCAGGCGTCTGCCGCATGTAAAGGTTGTGTAACGGGCGGGAGGCACGAATTTGTACATTTTCCAGATTTTCCAATAGATTCTAAAGTTAGAAATGAACTCTCGGAGTAAGAAAAAAGCAACCTTGAGATTCTTTAACTGAGAGCTTCACGACGAGTCCAGCGGGGTTCGACACGTGAGGAGGATGTTCCACCCCGGCCGGGGGCTGGGGGGTCCACGGGCCCGGAGGTCCAACATGCACTTCACCAGCAGCACCACAGGGGGGCTCTCTGGCAGCCAGAGCTCCTCACAGAGCTCCAACTACACCAGAGAGGCCATGGACCCCATAGCAGGTCAGTGTGACAACCCCCCCCTACACACACACACACACACACACACACACACACACACACACACAGTGTTTTGAACAACTGCTTGTTTGCCAGCAGAGTCGTTGCTGTGGCGATTCCTTGTTGGTCCCGTCCCCGGTTTAATCCGGTTCAGCGCTTGGCATTTGCCATGTCAGCTCCAGCTGTGCCATAATGAGGGTCCCTGTTCAAAAACAGCACCCACGTCCTCTGATGACCCTGTTTGTTCCCTTTTCGGTTCATAGATCTGCAGTTTAGGGGGGGGGGGATCACAGTTTAACTCCTGTAAATAGTTCTGACACCACGGATCAAAGCGCCCCAGACGTGATTTGATGTTTGCTTTGCTGCCGCTGCGGCCCGGTTTAACGGAAGCCTCTCCCTCCCTCCCTCCCCCCCCCCCCCCCCCCCCCCTCCCTCCAGAGCTGCTGTCCCAGTTGTCGGGGGTGCGGCGTTCCGCGGGGGGCCAGCTCAGCTCGGGCCCCTCGGCCTCTCAGCTGCAGCAGCTCAGATGCAGCTCCAGTTGGAGCGCCAGCAGGCCCAGGCGGCGCGTCAGCAGCTGGAGACGGCGCGCAACGCCACCCGGGGGAGCGGCCGGGCCAACGCCATCCTCAACGCCAACTCGGTGCCGCCGAACCCCAACCCCAGCATCAATCACAACACCAACGCCAGTCCCAACCCGGGCCCAGCAGAGTCCAGCACACAGCACAACTCCCACAGCTCCCAGTTTCTCCTCAGCAGGTGGGGCTAAAGAGGCCTTGATTCTGTCCTGTTGCCTGGCAACCAAACATCTCTCTCTCAGGCTTGACGGTGTTGTTGTGCCGCTCTGTCTCCTCAGGCTGAGCGAACCGCGGTTGTCCGAGGCGGAGAGGCAGGCGTGCGAGGCCAAGTGGGCCGACCGGAGCCTGTTCGTGACGGAACTGCTGCTCTCCACGCTGCTGCCCAACGAGGACGCCGCCGCCTCCTCCTCCGAGGACGAAGACGACTGCCACGGCTCTTTGCGGCACTTCGCCGACTTCAAGGCCATGGGCTGCGTTGAGGTCATGACCCTGGACGTGGCCCTGGAGAACCTCAACCTCAAGGAGACGACCCCGACCGTCAAAACGACAAAAACGACGCCCAAGTCGGCCCCGGCGAAGAAAGAGCCCCCGGCCCCGCCCCTTTGATGATACGGCCGCCCCCCCCCCCTCTAAACCGCCATTGTGACTGGCCGACTGTTGGATCGGCCCAAACGCCAATGGAAGACGAAACAGACTGCGGTTCTTTTCGGCTGTTTTAATTTCTTTTCCAGTGATTGTCATTTCAGCTCCGTCTCCCCCCACTCGACCTTGTGTTTATTACGTTGTGTACATCGAGTAAAAGTAGTGAGACGAGCGAATGTGCGAGCGAGCGGCGCGGGTGTGCGCGCGCGAGAGAGAAAACTATATAAATATATTACAGAAGAATCTATATGGACGTCGCTAAACAATCCCCCGTGACCTGTGTTTCCTCTAGCGGACGAGCAGAAGCGTAGTTAGCCATTTAGGAGACAAACACATCGCACGCCGGCGCCCCCCCGGCCCAACGCCGCCGTGTGTATTTATCGTTTTTGGAGTGCTCGGATGGTTGAACACAACTTAAGCATGAGCTTAAATCACCACGTGCCCATTTTTAAGTGCACACCGACGGGGGAGGTCCAGCTTTGGTCTCAGACCCCGCCCTCTTCCTGTCACGTCACCCTTCTCGGGTCACGTGACCTTGCTTTATGGACCGCGGGCACCTTTCTGAATGGCGTCTCCAGAGTCCGTCTGCGTACACTACAGATCCTCCGCTTCCCGGGCGGAGGTCAACCCGCCCCTGACCTTTTCCAACGTGTCCCCCCCCCCCCCCCCCCCCGCTCTCTCACAAGACAGTCACTTCTTCTTCTGCTTCCCGTGATCTGAAATTAATCTCTCCATTACTCACCAATGCAAAGGTTATTTATCACGTGACTGGAAGGAGAGAGTTCCGCCGTTTCCCTCTTTACGCCTCCGACGCTACCTGAAGAAATGCAAATGTATGTTTTTTTTTCTTTGGCTTGGTGAACAGTTCAAATCACAGGGTAAACTTTTCCGTTTGGAGGATAATAAAAATGATTTGGATGGAAATGAACTAACCCAACACCACCAGCTGGTTTTGTTGTCGTTATTTTGCTGATATTTTGGTCGGAACAGGCGCAAACATTAGTAAAGGCTGCATCACATGGTAAGAGAAGGTCCAAGGTCCCGTCCGCTCCGTCTCTGAGTGGTTGGGATCTATTTTAAGTGGCTTCTGCTAATTAATTAGCAATAATTATATCAGCGAAGGAAATAGCTTCTTTTCACCATGGCAACAGCAGAAATATGTCGGCGTGAAAGATCTTTAGGAGACTTTAATCTTAAACAGCTCTTACTAAATTATATGTACGTCAGAAGATGTGAACATGATTTGTAAAGTTTTATCACAGAAATATACAATAATAAAGACTTGTTATCAATTTAAGGTTGATTTTCTAACCTACTTAACGCAGAAACATCTAGGACTTCAAACTCCAGAATGTTGTGTTGAGAGCAGCTTAGTTCAGCGTTACCATGGAGACAATGTAAAGCTCTGGCCTGACAGAAATGTGTGATGAAACAAAAAAAGACGACAGGACTCAGAGATGAATTCTTTGTAATTTTAATTCCCATTATTCAGTTTAAAAGCAGACAATTTTCTCCCACTAAAATCTTAAATAAAAACATTACAGTACAATATATGCAAATCAAAAGATCCGTAAAGATTTTGTCAAAGCAGGCTACGGTTTTGTTTTTCTTTATTTTATTGGTTTATTTTTACATCTTTGCTGGAGCGGACGGTTAAAGAGCAGTAAAACAGCAGAGAGACGACACACAGCTGAGAAGCCTGCAGGCCAGCAAAGGAGCACGTTCGACCACAAAACAGCATCACGACCCGCACCCTCCCACTAGAGGGCGCTGTCACACCAGGGCAGCTGGTTCTACTGACCACAGGACACGATCGCAGCCTTTCGACATTTGCATTGCACAGAAGTGGCACGTGCTGCGATCGCAATCGGTTTAAAATGCGAATAGAACCTCCCTAAACGGCAGTGACGTCATCGTTCCTGGTTGATGACGTCGATCTTTTGATTTGTTTCTTTTCTCTGCAGGGGGGGGGGCGCAAAGGTTTGGACCGTACCGTTCTCACGAGTGGCTACAGGCGGGCCGAGACGGTCTGATCTGACCCATCCACTCACGAACGCGCGGCGATGAGGTCGGATGTGCTCGCCGCCGCCGCCACTTCCCCTCCCGTCCTGAGCCGCGCGTCCCTTTTTGGCCCGTCAGGACTGAGGATGCATGAATGAACACAAACACAAGAGCGTGCGTCACACAGGGGCCACGGGGAGGCCGAGCTTCGCCCACCGACAGGACAACAACTGTCACCAGATATGGAGTTCGAGTTCTGATATTTTATCTGTCGGAGCACGTTTTTGGCATCGTTAGTGTCACTAACTAATAATCCCCTTTGATGTCTGCTTTCATGAGCGGAACCAGTGGCCAAAAGGGCTCAATTACAGCAAACAATGGATATTTAAAAGGCTCCCTGCTGCTCAATAGTCTGGGAATATTAAATTAGTGCCAAACCTTCTGATAGCTGTCAGGAAATAAGTTTGTTCTGTTGCTGGTGGCGTTAAAGGGGGAAATAAAGCAGCTGGAGTTTATTGCTTTTTTAAAATTCTTAATCACTTAGGAAATGGCAGCAATGTTCAAATTTTCCTCCGAATTAAAAGGTTCGACATCAAAATACAATTGTAAAGAAAGTCAACAATCCACTACGCGATTAATCCGAGACAGGGATGGTTGCCTGGCGATAGGGGCGGGTAACTGCAGCTGTGCGCAGCTGTGCTGAGGCCTCGTGCGTGAGAAAGCGCAGCTCTGCGCGGCCCGCTGTGGAGCCTGAGCCTCAGCGGTTCCACCGACCCGCTCTCGCAGCTCATGAAGCAGCAGGGAAACAAAATTACAAAGCGTTTTCAATCTAAACTCCCCCCCCCCCTCAAAAAAAAAAATAAAAATGGTCATTTAAAAATCTGATCTATTGGCAACTGACATATCAATCTATATGTTAGCAGAACCCACTGGGCCCCGGAGGTGTGGCACATGGCACCAGCGAGACGGGAACGCCGAGACCGCGTTCCCTCCGTTCTTTATGCGGCACGTCCTCGCCCAGGTTCTAACTCAGATATGGTAGAAAAATATATAAATTTGATGATTTAGTCATTCTCTTCATTACTGAATTGCATCCACACGCGTAGCGTTACAGGGGGACAGGGGTCGCCACAGGCCTGACCTCTGCAACCCAAAACAAACAAAAGAAAAGGTCATCGTGTGCACGCTCGCTCGCTCGCACTCTTTCTAGACACTTTAGGTTATTTTGTTTGTTTTTTTGTTTGCTCTTTACTTGCACTTAAACATGAATAGTTTGTCTTTCATTGGCATCATTAGGCAACGTTTTTCAGATACTCTACAATATGGTTACAATGTAAACACCACAGTACTTCATCGCTGGACTGTATCTGCACAGGTAAAACACAATGTTACAAGGCAAGTGGCTACTTAAGCATAGATTTTGTTCATGGGGGGGGCGGAAATAAAAAAAAAAAAACGGAAACACACCACGACCACACGAGGAAGTTGCACCCGCCGGCGACTCCTTTGTTCAAAACGAAACGCTTTGTTCAACTACGGAGGTCAGGCGACCCCCATAGAAAGCTGGTGATGATCAGTAACCCCCCCCCCCAGTAACTGACTGGTCTGTCATGACCCTTAAACCCTGGTCGCCCCGACGAGCAGCACGACCAGGCCCCAACGCCACCATCGGCGTCCGATATGGCGAATAAAAGTGAGGTTTGGATGCGAGGAGGAGCCTCGAGCCCGAATGTGGGAGCTGGCGAGTCAACGCATGATGACGCAGACGTGCACGGACAATTCTGATTGGCTGGGAGCCTCCGATTTGAGGAGGCGACTCCGGTTATTGAACTTTGCGCACGATAAAAAGGCCAAAGAGGCGAAGCGGACGCGTTGCCTTCGGTACTTCTGTCAGGATGGTGGCCTTAATTTGAGAGATATGATTGAATTTAAATCCTCCAGAAGATCCTATGATCCATCGGCATGTGCGGGTGTGCGTGTAATCCTGAACGAAACCCTGCCACTATGACACGCCCCCCCCCTCCGGCCTCAGTATTTACAGTACAAATTACACTATAGTACATCATTAAAAAATATGAGATCTCTAAAACCCTGTGGGAGCTCTTCCAATCTTTTCTATGGTTTTGGGTAGAGAACCAGAAGTGTAAGTGAGACCCCCCCCCATCACCTCCGTCTGAGGCGTCCGTCCCGCTGAACCTGGACAGTGTGTTGACAGTGAGATGATGGA
Organism: Takifugu flavidus; assembly: GCF_003711565.1. Classification (NCBI taxonomy): domain Eukaryota; kingdom Metazoa; phylum Chordata; class Actinopteri; order Tetraodontiformes; family Tetraodontidae; genus Takifugu; species Takifugu flavidus. Next base: position 5,631,697 of record NC_079524.1, on the reverse strand, counting down.
CAGGTTGGCCGCTATTTTTTTTTTCTTCTCTCAACTTTAAAAAGCAAGCCGCAATACAGCAAATCACACTCAGGCCGATATAAGATTATTTACAGGCATCTGGAAACAACAACAAGCACTTGACCGCTGGTCACACCTGGAACTGCAGGCAGAGGGAGCGAAGCTTTACTACGGAATCGGCTCATTGTTTTCATTTGTTTGTCTCTTTTTTAATTTTTCCTAAAATTTAGGGGAAAAATAACTGTTTTTTTTTTGTCCATCAGCCATATTTAGTGTTAAGAGTTATTGTCAAATGTCGTTATATGTACAGCGGATCGACTGAGAGGGGTGACGTGTTCTTTACTCACGTTCTTCTGTAACAAGAATAAATAAAAGCGGAACTGGGGTGAGGTCGGGAAAGATGTCTGGAGCCAGGCAGCACTGAACCCACCCTCCTCGCATCCACGCTGCAACCAATTCCACGCCTTCAACTCCCATCTCCCTCTCTTTGTTTAATCTCTCTACCACCTGCAACCCTCACGCTCGCCCCCCCCCTCTAACAACTCGCCCCCTCACACGAAGGGCAGGATGCCGTAGACGAACAGGGCCATGACGGCGGCGCTGAACAGGCCGGCCACGGGCACGGTGACGAACCACGCCAGGAAGATGTTCCTGAAGAGGTGCCAGTCCACTGCCTTCTGGGAGCGGATCCAGCCCACGGCCACGACCGAGCCCACCTGGAGGCCGCACCCGGTGGGGGGGAGGGGGGGGGAGAAGAAAGAGAACATCAGCGGCAGCAGGGACTCAATGGGTCAGTCTGACCGCGTGAAGAGCTGCAGGCTGTTCTTCAGAGGCGACTTAACCTCTTAAACTCTACAGCAACCTACAGCTCTCCACCTCGGTCCAGCTCGTTCAGAGAGAGGAAGCAGACGGGAAATCGGACGTCTGCCCAGATTCAGGCGTGGAAGGTCTGAGATCAGCGTCACAACTCTGAGGCTCATGTCAGACCTCCACCGATCAACGCTTGTTTCACCTTTATTCAGTACAGTCACGTCAGAAGGTCCACTCACACCCCTCTGCATGCGGCGCCACCCCTACCCTAAAATATTTAGCATAATTAGCATTTTAAACGCCCGTGTACAACAGTATGGGCGTTTGCGTCAGCCAATCAGAGACGTTTGGTGAGGGATCACAGCGGGCGCCCCACACACCAGCAGCATCCATTCAGTTTGATCTACAGTTTCCAAACGCTCAGATTGAAGTGAGACCAAACTGAATGACAGCCAGTACCCCCCCCCCCCACACACACACACACACACACACCTTCACCAATCAGCCCTGTGTGGGTTACAGGTGTTGTTGGCTATCTTACCCATGTCCTTCTGCTCAACAACACCCGTGAATCTCACACATCCCCCCACAATCTCATTCCAATCACCACAGCTACACCTTTAACCATCAGCATGTAGGTTTTAACTGGGGTTGATTACAGGTTTAAGGGAAGAGAATGGGAGGAGTGACAGTTAGGTGTGGATGGTGATGATCAATTGGCCTCAATATCAGCAATTAAATATCCATTTTGAGCCTCGTGCAGTTTCCCTTTCAAAATATGTGGAATTCCTTTATTTATTTTAGTGTTGAAGCAGTAAAATTCAGATTAGTTCAAGTTTATTATTTAGCCTAGCCTAGAGGCTACAAACAGGCCTATTTCTGTCTCATCGCTCTTTTTTATTATTATTATTATTGTTATTGAAGAATAAATAAGTGAGGGCGTATTATACTTTTCCAGTTTTACCAACTAGGTGCAGCGTGATGCTAATTAGCATTGGCAAACGTGTCCGACGGCCGATATCACACGACAGGAAGTCACGTAAGACTGAGGATGTGTTTGCTGCTGAAGGGAAACTGCCGGAGAGGTCAAAACAACAACTGCAGGAGTTGTGATCGGCTTGGGTGATTGACGCCTACAGGTGAAGCAATGGAGTGGAGCCGTGGCAGCGCTCCTTAGGATGACCTGACTACCAGTGACTCCAATACCTTGCAGTGGGTGGAGCTTATTGGGATGCCCACATTTGATGCAACAAGCACTGTTAGCGCACTCATTACTTCAATGCAAAATCCGCTGTAGAGACAGATGAGTGGAGAGACAGAGAGATGGAAAAGGGGTGTGAAAAATAGTGGAAAACACGTGTGTGACAGGTGGGATTGGGGGGGGGGGGCCCGGGTGGAGTGTGTGACTGGTGCGAACACACAGGACGGTGGAGGAGCCACACAGCAAACCATGCCAGTTGCTGGGGGAGAAAATTGGAAGATCTGGTGGGAACGAAACAGAAAATGAGACAGGGTGCCGACAGAGGGATGGAGGGGGGGGTCCGATACGTCCTCCAGATCAGATGTTCCTGTAAACAACAGGGGGAAGGGGCTCCACACTGCTGCCAGAAGAGCAGAACGTTTGGATTCTCTATGGAATCTTTTAGACTATAATCTCTAATAGAAATGATGGGGGAAAGAAACAATAAAGGATGAATTTGGGGATTATATTCAGGTCACTGCAAACACCAGTGGACCTTTCTAAAGTGATTTAGACCATCGTGCTCTGAGAGGCAGCGGGAGCTCCCTGCACCCCCCCGCTGATGCCTGAAAAAGGGGGAGGGGGAAGGGGCGTGAGGAAGCCGTCTGCAGGCGCCGCTCAGTCATACCTTGCAGTGGGTGGTACTGACAGGGATTCCGATATTGGAAGCCAACACGACTGTGAGTGCAGAAGCCAGTTCAATAGTGAATCCACTGTGGAGGGAGGGGGAGGGGAGAGGAACGGCGAAAAGACATCAGTCACTGCAGCGCCCGGGAGCCGCGGCGCCGTCACATCAGATACAGCACAGCAGGGTTTAATGAAGTCAGAAACTTTACAACCACTGACGTGAAACAGAGGCCTTTCAGTCACTTGTTAACAAGTTCCCTCCCATATCGATCAATCCGACACAGGTAACGCTGGAAACCCAGAAGATGAGAAAACTAAAGGAACGCCAGGGAAGACGCATTAATGAGCACAGCGAAGCGAAGCAAGAAGAGCTTTGACAAGCAGGAAACACACACACCTTACGTGCACACACAGCTTTGTCAGGCGGATGGCAGGAAAAGCCTTCAGAAAGGACAGAAGGGGCCTTTCGAACAGAGAACCAGAGCAAATCCGTCCTTGAGTTCAGCCAAAAGACTAAGCTGATGATTTAACCAGCAGGGTTCAAGCCACAGAAAAGAGGGGAAACGTGGACAAAAGAGACTTTCCTCACTCCCTCCACACTAAAGCAGCTCGCAGAACCCTGTTCGGTTCTTGTCAGCAAACCAAGCTTGAACCTAGACCTGTGAGTTCATGCACACGTGCACACAGAACACATCTACTGCAGAGTGGCCCGCAGGCGCGGAGCCTGTGTTCTGTTGTTTCGGCTGTGGCTTTACACTCAGGTGAACAGAACAACACGTGCACGTGCGCATGCATTTTGCTTGCTGGGTGGAGAAGACAGAGGGAGGGAGAGTGAGCTCAAGGAGAGAGGAGCGGCAGGTGCTGGGACAGATGGAGCCCCGGGGCTTCTGTTTACGGAGGTCCAAAAGAGAACTTATTTGGTTATTATGTAACAGGTCAGAGGACAGATGGAAAACTGTTTCATTCCATACAAAGGTGAGTTTACTTCAGCTTCAGATGTATATGATTCACTGCATGATGCCATTTGTTTAGTCTGTTAAGACAGATGGTATTTACATGCATGTGTAAATACACGGATGTACAGCTTGCTTAAGGAGTAAATAATGTGTTTTTACCAGCAGGGGGCGGGTAGAGGGGACACACTGAAGACATTACGGGATTTATTTACTGTAAACAAACATCTATCAGGTGTATTCATGAGCAGTGTGGTCACTCACCCAAGGAACTGCAGCGACTCCAGTCTGTGGTCACGTTGAGACACACATTCCATCTCTCTCTCTCTCTCTCACACACACTCACACATAGTGTCTCTCTCACCTTGAAGGGGTGATGGGGGTCAGGTCTTTCCCCATGGTCTGAATGACGCGGCGTCCCCACACCCACAAGCCGGCGCAGATTCCTATACCACCGTAAAACAGGAGCCAAACCGGAGTGGCTGCGTCCTGCATGACTCCGCCCTGCTCGTAGATCATCCACAGGGCCACCAGGGGTCCGATGGCGTTGCTGCAGGAGGAGACGATTTAGCGATTGAAAAGGCCAGAACCACAAGAACAGGAAGTGGAGTACCTGACGTCGTTTCCTCCGTGGGCGAAGGAGCCGAAGCAGGCGGTGAGGATCTGCAGGAAGTGGAAAAGCTGGAACACCTCAGGCTTGTCTTTCTCCTCATGGTCCTCCTCAACCAGGTCATCCAGAGGCCCTGGGGCTGGAGCGCCCTCTTCCTCCACCCCCTCCAGCTCCGTGGCCAGCTTCATCTCTACCCCGCCCTCCTCCGCCTCGATCTCGGCCTCCGCCACAGCGTTGCAGTATGACGAGTAGCTGTCGTAGCGTATCCGTTTCTTGGTGTAGGACACACTGTTGCTCCTGTATCCCCGCTCCCCCACCAGCTTCTCGTTGTCATCGTGAGACTCTGAACGAGCGATCGGCTGGACGGGCATGCCGCATATCGCCGCCGTGTAGCAGGTGTAGCTGTTGTTGCGTCGCAGCAGGCGGTAGTTGTTGTCCGCCTGACCCGCGTTGGAGCCTGAGCGGTCGTCATCCATGCGGCCCAGGTGGATCTTGTGAAGCAGGTCCTTGTAAAGACCCGAGTCCTTGTGAACAGTGTGGTAGACCTGGCCATCGCTGCGCATCTGGCCATCGAAGCTGAAGGTGCCGTTCGTGACGGGTGACTTGAGGCAGCCGTTGGTCATCGAATGTGTCCGGCCTGAAGGACAGAGGACGAGGAGCGTGTAAAAACTAAAGTGGGTCGAGACACGTCCAACGCCAGTATTCTGTAGTTACCGTAGACCCTGCCGTTGGGCAGCACTGTGCCTCCGTTGGCCTGATTGGAGAGCTCTCCGCTGGAATCGCGGGTGCTCCGATCGCTGCCCGCCGTGAGGGGCACCACGGCCTCATCTGTCCCCTTGGCTCCCGGCAGCTCTTTGAAGACGGGGCTTTCCTCCTCCTCCTCAGGTATCTTGTCCAGGACCTCGTCAGAGATGCGGGACAATGCCTGCTCCTTTCTCAGACGACCTGGACAAAGATCGAACAGCAGAAATCTCTTCTATTGTATCCAAACCTTTGTGATGGAAAGCAGGAAACCACTCGCCAGCGACAGTCCACACACATCAGCTGATCCAAGCTAATCCCAGCGCTGATAAGCCCGATGCCTCAGGGCAAACACATAAACACGTGCCCCACCTGTCTGGCCAGCCATCGCGTCCAGATTAAATGATAATATCACCTACCCTCCTCACTGGCCCTCAGAATCAGCACATTAAAGGGGGGGGGGGGGTCACAGCAGCCTCACATGTGTGCCTAGGTGCCTGTTCCTATTCCTGCCCCTGGGTGCTGACATTAATTAAACAGAACCAGTGATGACCATTACTGGTACTTTTATTGCACTGCTCTGGGACTCCTAATTATGTGGATGCCCTGCGTTAGCCTTAACGGGACAGTAGATGAGGGAGTGAATCCAAAGAAAATGATGCAACTGTAATGACTCTCCTTAGATAATTGCACTTTAATTACACTGTAATTTTTAATATTTAAAGTAATAGCTAGATCACATCAGCATAAGTGATTCATTATCCACTTAGAACCTTGAACAGAACAGCTGCGGAACAGAACACTGCCGTCTCAGGTATTCCACCTCCGGCTCTACCCACTGTTACATTTTTCGTGTCATTTGTTTTATGACTGTTTAATGAATGACTTTGGCTTCTGGCAAACTTTCCCATTAAAGAAAGATCTTCCAACTGTGACCTGAAAGCTTCTAGACCAGCAGTTGAGAATCCAGAGAAATATAAGAAAGATTCTAGCCTTGAGAGTTCTTTCTCCTGACTTGAAGTATGACACACACAAGCGTGCACACACACACACACACACACAGAGATACGTACTTGCTATTTTCCTCCTCATCCACGGGCAGACGAATACCCAGACCAGCCCGGCACAGACCAGTGACTCGGCCAGAGTAATGAGGAAGATGGCCCATATCGGCAGCATCTCTAACCCGAGCACTACAGACGATGAACAACACGGCGGTTTGATTAAAATACGGGTTAAAATGTGTTAAAAGCAGTAGGTCCAGGCACTCACAGGGCGCTCCAGTGTACAGGATAGAGAAGGTGTTGATCCCAATGGTGGTGGCGTAGAAGAGAGGCAAGGCTCGCAGCCCGTTGGGGACAGAGTCATCCTGAAAACGATTTCATTCTTATCATCACAAACAAAGCCATGCCATCCTGAACTATCTCTGTTATTTTATTATCATCTAAATGTAAATGACTGTCAAACACAACCACGTTGCTGACTTGATAAGACAGGCCCGGACGTATCCTGCGCGTGCCAAACGCTACCGGTTTATCTAACTTCCTCATACTTGTTTTCCCAGAGGGATCAAACAGGTGACACACAGTAAATAAAAGTGGCAGGATCACCAGATTTAACTTAGTTAAATCACCTTTTCCTGTGCGATCCTACAACCAAAATAAGTAGTGGAGAAACATAAATGGTGCCTTTCGCTTAAAGGCGGACACTCGGCTCAGGTCAAAGGGGTAGAAATATTGAAAACACATGACAACATGGGAGTATTTAATGGTCCACTGTTGCGCAATGTGTGTTCTAGGAGGGGTCTGACACTCGGTGTGACCCGAGCATACACAAAAGAGGCGGATGACTACAAATCACAGCAGACAGATACGCTACAGTAACCACCTATTTACGCCGAACAAAAATGCAACACTCGTAAATTCATCTGGTGGGGGCGACGCCGGTCTGACCTCGCTGCAGGGCAACTGCAGCTGAAATGACAAATCAGATGTAATCCCGTGGTTTTGACCCCGAGATGATCCGCCACGTTTTTTTTGTCCCGGTGGCCGGGATCGCCGAGATCGACCGTTGCATAACTGCAGCGCTGCCCGTGTTGCCAAATCAAATGGATTTTTTTTTTTATCTCTACTTAGGTCCTTTCAACAGTCTGTGTTTTGTGTTTGAAGGAGACTACAACCATAAAAAAAATGTCACCTGGCTGGAAATAGGCACGAGAACACGGCGTTTCAATGACAGAGCGTGTTTGTGAGCCCACCTTGTTCAGGATGAAGTGTCTGATTAGCATGAAGAGAAATCCAGACATGAGTCCAGAGAGCAAGGGGGAGATGAACCATGATGCCACTGGAGGAGGATTAAAAGACAGAGATTAATCATAGTTATAAGCCAGCAGTTTGAGCTTTATGAAGGAGTGAAGGAGGGGAGAAAACGTCATGTGCACACTGGCTGCAGTTACACAGTACCGCCGCTGGGCGGCGACCAGAGGAGGAAACCTCAGTGAGTTCTTTTGTTTATTGATGATGTCGACGAACCACAAAACTTGAACAATAAGGAAACCGTCAAGAAAAGGCTGTGTGCTGTCAGTGCAGATGTAGGGGCGTTTGACGTGCAGAAGAGAAAATCCAGCCGGTACCAATCTTGACGAGCTGCATCCACTGGACTCCTTTGGTGCCGATGGCCACCATGGAGAAGCCGATGGTGGCGCCAACAATGCAGTGAGTCCCAGAAACGGGCAGTTTGAGGAAGGAGGCGATTAGCTGCCAGACGGCTGACCCTGTGAACAAAGAACACAAAGCTCACACATTCTTTATACTTAATCAGCCTCCGACAGAGCCTTAAAGTACAGAAAATCAGACTACACACAAACATAAACCTTAAAGATAGTTTATGTGTGCTGCTCTATCTTTCAAATCAGAATTCATTAACGCTGAGTCAGAAAGAGGAATGAGCCCTGGGCTCCTTTGATAGTCTGTATTGTTCTGAATGAGACCTCCTCCTGGACACAATAGAAGCATTTTCCTGCGTTTCTCTTTTCAAATTAATATCGTTTATGAATATGAACAGCACACAGGCTGAAAATGTTTTCCTGTTTTACAAAACGCTAGAACACTGCCCTTAGTGGTGCGCTCCCACGACTGAACGATCAACACGTGGGAACCCCCTGTGCATAATATCACCTTATTTATCAGCGTTTCCCAGCACCCGCTCCGTCATTAAATCTGCACCATCTCCGCGGGAGCCCCATTGTTTTCCTGCCTTTCATTCACCCTTTTAATCCAACGACATTCACAAATTCCTGTTTGTGTCTCGCTGGTGTGTTTGATGTGAGGACAATTACGGGCTTTTTCAGGGAATAAAGACCCAGAAAGTTCAAAAAGTATGAGTATAACGTAGCCATGAAGTTTAAGTCGACGTTTCAGAACTAGCGCAGGTTAAATATAAAAGGAGCTTTATCAAGTCTGTGGGGTTACGCAATCACATTAGCTATTTAAATTCCTTTTGGGGATGGTGAGCAAAGCTCTGTTTCCTCCTGTTTCATGTTAATCTGGCTGCAGAGATAGGTGCAGATGATGTGCATCAGGACCCTAGACGGCCGTCATTCAGTTCCTCAAATAGCCAGAAAACTCACCGACCATGGCGCTGACCTCCCCGGCCATGAGCACGGGCACCGTCTCGTTGTAAAGGCTCACATCTATGATGCCCTTCCGGATGGTCTCGCCCACTTTGGCCCCCAGCAGCATGGAGCCCAGAGTCTCGAAGATGGACGCGAGGATGCAGGCCTGCCTCAGCGTGACCACGCCGGACCCCACGGCTGTGCCGAAGGAGTTGGCAACATCGTTGGCGCCAACAGAGAAAGCCAGGATGAAGGCGATGATGAAGCCAAGGATCACCATCCACAGGTACGGCTCCAGATCCATCTTGATGGGATTTCAGCAGGCAAAAATCCAAGAGTGGAAAAAGAAGCTCGACTTTTTCTTTTTAAATTTCTAGAAGTGCTGTGTGCGCTTGAACTGGAGGACTCCGAGGAAGTCCACTCTTCTTTTTCCCCTGGTTACAAAGAGTTTGAGGGGAGAAGCACAGCTGCTAACTAAGCAACTGGAGCTGAGTCCAAAGATTGGAGACTAAGGATGGCGAGTGCAGAGAGCATTCCATAGCTTAGTGTGAGTCAGTCTGTCTGCACGCTCCTTCACCTGCAGGAGGAACAAGAGGGACAGTTTACTGTCAGACTTAAGCCACGGGTTTGCTTCTGCAACATCAGGCAACGCCACCTTCAATTTATAAGCAAAGGAGGGGGGAGGAACCATGAGGGAGGAGCAGAAGATAAAAAAAACTCTGAAGGATCCAGAATGACAACCCAGATCAAGAGAATCAAATTAGCCAGTTCCAGAAGGTGCAGACAGCAGCCGGTTTGTAAAGAGACAGGATCCAGAGGACATTACATTACAGCTCTGTTACCACCTCCGTGCACGAGGACAGCACAGGGCTCTGCAGAAGCAGCTTTGTTGGACAGGCTTTAACCTCTGACCTGCTGTTTATCTACACCAGACATCCTCACTGAGACCTACTCCATTTGTGTTCTGTCCATTTCTTTCTCGTTCCACTCTGACAATAAGTCTGGCTCTCCTGTTGAAGCGTCCCTGGTGCAGCAGCTGAAGCAGCGCAGAAACACGCGCGTCATGCGTGCACCTGATCTGGTAACTTCAACAGAACCCGAATATAGGAAACAACAGAATCATCCACAAAGTTCCCCATGGCTTATTTCTATTATCTCCATGATAGCATAATGATGATGATGATGATGAGCGCCACCAACACTGAAGCCCCCGGTGGTCCTTGAGAAAAATCTACGCCACAAACGTTGCTGTCCCCCCGTTTTGTCTGGCGTCTCCGCCACATAATCGCTTGGAAGAGTCATTTTGCAGGGGTTAATGGCAGCACATCACCTTCTATGGTTAAGCCAGCTGTTAACGAGGAGCATTGAACATAAACAGATTGAAGGCCGGGCCAGTACATTCTCTCCGCGTGAAGCGACTGTCTGCTTCTGATCGCGTGGGGGCAGGCAGCTCTTTTCTAAATAGCCTGCGGCAGATTCTGGCTCCCTCCTGAAAGCAGAGCGCTCCATCTGGAACAATTGAGGTCACAAACCGCTGACACTACCAGCCTTTATCCTTCGGTGGACCGCAAGAGACACGTCGAATGATTACGGTGTCTCTGGATCAGGGTCTGTCTGAGACCTCCTTGAATCAGGATGACAAGTGGGAGAGCTGGAAGAGACCCGACTTAACGATGTGTATCTCTGCTCCTAAAGATTCAGCTCGAGATTGCTGGGATGAGAGTAAACTGATACCTCAAGTCATAAAGATGCGCTCGTCAATAAAAGTGCAGTCAAAAGTCTTTAGCCGAGTTAATAATTAATCAGCAAACATTACATAATTTCAGCTGGAGATATGCAGACAGGTTCAAAAATTCAACTGCTTAAGAACTTCATTTAATGTGTAAACTAGCCTCACAAGTATAGAAGGAAAATGTGCGCACACACACAAATCCAAGATGTTCGGATTGTTAATTTAACTGTTCTTTGTTAAGCAAACAATTGTAGTTTGGGAACTTTTCTGGTGATGAGACGAAGCTGTGCAGCAGGAGTGAAAGTGCCAAGCATGTTCAAAAACTAAATTCTCCCGGAGTGAAACATGTGCAGAATTCTCTTATTGGCTCCTGCGATGTGGAAAACCACATGAAACTAAAACACAGAGGTTCCCCAATTTAATTCAGCCTTTTCACCGCTGCCATTGATGTTTGCAGGTCCTGTTGGGTCCTTTGGTGGGTTCCAGTAACATGAGCGTGACCCGTCTTTCCTTCTTCACAACAGCGTCAGGGTTCACTCACTTCATTATGCAACTTAATTTATTTAAAGCTTCTCAGTAAAGTGACGCAGCACGAGTTTGATCGCTGTGCAGTTTTTACACTTCAGGCCTTTGAGAGCAATATAAATTGACGATATCTGCAAAAGGTTCTCTCCATTCATGAATGTGCCACTGCGCCATGTTGGGTGAGAACCATCTGCATGGAAGAGATGCACAGAATAGTTGTTGACATGTTACCCCCACGCCACCCAGCCCGGACAGGGACGCACAGTCTTGCCCTCACCCAGAATATCCAAACAACATCTGAGCCCAAAATGTTCTTCATGAAGGTGGCTCTTCTACTCCAGATACATCACCATGACAACCTCTCCTGAACTCAGGGACTGTTCTGTGTATATGCAAATGTGAAAATGGACTTATATAAACGCTTCCCTGGCAACATAAAATGTTGCCGATGATGCAGAAAGCCTCCTTCCCCCAGGCTGCCACTGCCTCAGGTAAGAATACGTCTGAACCTTAGCAGGGATCTCAGAACAATGATGAAGGCCAAGCAGTCATATTGGCTGTGAATGGCCGATTCAGTTACTGCAGCTGCATTGATGCTACAAAGTTTAGCAAAGTCTCAGGCCTAAATGCCGTGTTGCGCTTCGCTTTATATTAAATTGTAAAGTCCTTATGTGATCAGCTCATTTTCTGCGGAGTAAACAAACACACCTGCAGCCAAAAGCCACAAACAAACGAGCTCAGAATAGTCTCTATCTGGACTGAGGCAGAGAAGACTGTTCTGGAGGTAACGAGACCGTCTCGTCATCTCAAAGGCACTGATGCCCCAAATTGATCCTGGCTGGCCAGCAACCACCTTCCACATTAACCGAGGGTGAGTAAGATGTTTGTTGAGTACAAGCAGACCTCGCTTTAAATAACCTCAAACAAAAGGAAATGAATACAGAACACGCACGCTGTGAGCCCATATGCTCTTGAGGAATACTTCTGCCCGGCATCTTTTCCCCGTGGGCGTCAGGTGGGTGACAGCCCGAGGCAAATCGGCTCCCATTTTACCCGAGGCAACGCCGACCTCTGGACGCGAGGGCCGCTCTGGAACTATAAACAAGCCTGGGCTGGCTGCGAGCATTCCTCTGGCTGTTTGTTCACGTCGCTGAACAATGCTTATTAATCTGCCCGAGATGCCACTGCAGCACAGCTGGTGCAAAACACCGTGTCACGAGTCTGCGGTCTGCTATTCACCGATTCACCCCCCCCCCACAAACTAACCCCTTACATGCCAAATCAGATGATGACTCAGAGCAGCATCCCAGCCTAATTGTTGGACCTGAAGCACACTGCAGTCACCAAGGACACGCGGTGCTGACAGCTCTCAAAGTGGTGGATTAGGAGGACTGGAAATCCACTCACCCCCCCGCTGCCTCACATCAGGGCAAAAGTGATGAAAGGATGGCAGGGGTGAAGGTAGGAGGGAGGGGGGGGTGAAGTCAGGGAGAGCCTGTGATTATTGGAAAATATAATTCTGTGGAAGAGAACAGCTGATGACGGGAGGGAGCAGGAGGCTCAGAGCGAAACCAGCGGGTCGTGGTGGTGTTGCGGGAGAGAGCGAGATAACGAGACAGCGCAACAGAGGGGGGGTGGAGGGGGGGGCAAAGTCAGCTGAGCCCAGACCGCCTAGAAGTATCTGCATTCTGCACACGGACCAATGAGGAGTGGCAGGGAGGCTGCGCGTGCCGCTGACTGGCTGGCTGCGGGGGGAGGGGAGGGGCAGGTGGGGAGGGGGCAGCCAATGGAGCGCGGAGGAGGGCGAGGGAGGAGAGGCCGGACAGGCGAGCATGTGCGCGGATGCGTTTCACAGATGAGGAGACGCACGCACATGGACCAAGGGCACCCGCGGCGTTGCCCGGGCCGCTCCAGCGGCGGCGAGTCGCGAATCAAAGACGCACGCTCAGGTGAACGGCGCTGTGACAAAATGGAGGAACGAAGCCCGGGTTGCGCAATCGCCAACGCCGCCTGTTACTGCAAGTATTCCGCAGGATGGAACCAGCTGAGCCAGTGCGTAGCTTCTTCTTTTGATGAGACATCAACAGAGAAACACGCACAGGTCCGACCCGTCCCTTTCAGGTGCCCCCCCAAGCGTCTCTATCACTCTGTGCTAATCAGCAGATAATAAACTAATAAACAGGATTTAAAAGGCTGCTGAAGAAATTTAATCTCTGCTGATGCCTAAAGAAAAAAGAGAAGAACGCTGCAGCGGTCGCAGAGACATTCCCAGAGTTTAAGCCGTCTGTATATGTGTGTTTTTTTTACTCACACACTCCATCGACGCTGAAGCTGCCGCTGCACCGTCGGGTCCTGTTCCCTTCACTGTCACCGACTAGAATGGGAGCACTAAAACTCTGACTCCGCTCCGCGGTGCGATCGAGCGTTCCTGTGACTTCTCTGCTATTGTCTCTCACTTGTTCTCTCCCTCTCTGCCCCCCCCCCCGACTGGTAAAAAGCCGATGTGCGTCAGCTGCACCTGCTGCCTCCGACTCTCTGCTTCACAGTGGGGAGGCGCTGTCTCCAAAAGACCCAAACACACACACACACACACACACACACACACACGCAGGCGGTCTCTGAGCATTGCTGGTGATCGGTCAGCCTCCCTGGACAGGAGGTGGCCTCTTAAGAATGACAACAACAGCACGCATAGCTGCAACAGCGTCTTCAAAGGCTCCGTTTCCATAAACGCTCTGGCTCAGTCGGTCGGTTCTCTCTGTGGAGCTGCACTGCAGCACTGAGGAGAGCCGTCAAGGCCTTTATGAGCGAAAGCGCCTCGGGTCACATTATTCAGCCTCCCTTCAGAGTATATTTGTGATTAAAGATCACGCATGCAGCAGGCTGCGGGCGCCATCTTTTCAAGGTCTTTTAGGGTGCAAATACGCTCACTGGCCACTTTATTAGGTAGAACTGCTCACATTGGAACAGGCTCAGCAAAACTGGACAAGAGAAGATTGGAAAAATGTTGCCTGGCCTGACGGGTCCCGATTTCAGCTGCAACATCTGGATGGCTGGGTCAGAATCTGGTATAAACAACATTAAAAGCATGTGTTGTATCAACGGTTCAGGCTGGTGCTGCTGGTGGTGTAATGGTGTGGGGGGGATTTTGGACGTACTTTGGGCCCACTAGTACCAATTGAGCGTCATTTAGACTGTAAGGCCTAGCTGACTGTTGTTGCTGCTCATGTCCATCCCTCTACGTCCACAGAGGACCGTCTTCTGATGGCTGCTCCAGCAGGGCAACTCACCGCGTCACAACGCTCATATCATCTCAAAGTGGATTCGTATCACAGATGTGCAGCAACTGAGTGATGCTAACGTGTCAACATGGACTAAACTCTCTGAGGAATGTTTCCAAGACCTTGTTGAATGTCTCCCACAATGAAATAGGGCAGTTCTGAAGGCAGAAGGCAAGATGACCTTTCAGAAATTTTGCAGATGATGACGTTAAATCAATAAATGGATTTCGTGTCGGCAGCCACAAATCATAATAAATCCCAGAAGTAATTATCTGAATCACTTCAGCTGGGGACGTTATTTCACGCTCAGTTTTGTCTGCAGAGTTACTCCCTCACAATTACGGACAACTTTAGTATTTTTTAAAATCCATAACACACGATTACAACACTTATATATTGCGAAACATTCAACAAAAAACCCATTTCAAATAAAGGTGCGAGCTGGTATCCATAAACCGGTGGGTATCACATTTGGCAGCATTAAACAGATAATCAACCATAAAGTAGACCTGCGGCTCGTCCAGCCACCCCCAGCGTTCAGAGTTGACTAAGCCTTAAGTTTGAATACTCTTTAAGGTCAGCTCTCTCTGGTTTCACTCAGCACAGTTCACAAATTGACTCCCTCACCCCTAAATGGCAAACTGACTAACAGCATGGCTGCTTTTCAGGCACGTTTCTGTGGAAATGTTCCCAACAAACATGCTGAAACTGTCAATCAGCAACAAAAACAGGCCAAAATGAAGCTTTTATTCAGAAAGGATCTGTTTTTCTCACAGTTAGCATCTGAAGTAGTGGCTACAACGTACAGCCATGTACATCTGCTACAGAACAAACATGCCGGTTTGTTAGCTAGCCAAGCACCACGGGGTTACAGAACGCCGTACCTACCGACAATTGTACCTATTTGAGGTTGCTGTCCAGCTTTCTTCTTCTTCTGCCACCTGTCTCCATGTTCCTGGTATAAGAGTCATCTTACCCATGACCCCGCTGACTGTTTTCCACCACCCCCCACTAACCCACACCCCGCCCCTCCCCCCACGCTCCAAGGCTGTCCTCCATGCATCAGAGTAGAAACCCAAGAACAAAAGAACGTCTGCTTGGCCGGGGTCATTCCCTTTTCCATCCCTCAACAGTCCTGGTGCAGAATCTGAAGGAATCTGGACCAGGACCTCTGACCTACCTACGTCTCTGAACGATAATCTACCACTGGCAGGCTCCGGGGTCTTAATTGTGTTACTGGGACAAAGTGGGTGCCAGTATTAGCGAATAAAAACGCAGCCCAAATTGTGCCAGCAGCTTGAGGGGAAAAGCAGTGTACAGATAATAAACAACGATTAAAAGCATCCGCTCTGGCACTGAGACATGCAGAGTGTCCAAGGAGGCTCAAACTATCTTTGAACGATACAAATTTAGCATTTTTTTGCCTTTGCTAGCTGCAGAAAAACTACGAGCCACATTGTAGTTCCATCCACATTCAAAAGTTTGGGAAGATAACAAATTTACGGGATTGTCAGCTTCTTTTGAACTGATTCTTCAAAGTGCAGTGATACAGGTGATAAACGGTGGGGGGGGGGGGGTCACCTTTATGCCCTAACTCACCATTTCTAATCATTGGATTATGAGGAGGGACCCTGTGGCATTTGTCTAAACCTCCACAGCTGTTAGCAGCCCACAGGGAGGTGCAGGTCTCTTTTTTAGGTCTCCTTCTACCTACCAACAACCTAATGTTGCTCTGCTGGATGACCGTACACGACTGGAGCTATGGAACTGAGACCGTGTGGTAACTCGGCTGCTACTTTAAATGTGGATGTTTTCAAAGCGACCCGAGAGGGTCCAACTATCTGTGATCTTGGACGGCCGAGTCTCCATCTGTGGGTGTGGACGAGAGACAGACAGCGGCTGGGAGAGTGAGAGAACGCTGGTTTCTAAGCTGGATCTAGTGGTCTCTGACCTCATGCTCTTAATCCAGGCTTCCAGCACATGACCCAGCTAACAGAATTACGGAGTGCTCTGAGTAGGCCTGCTGCTGGGCGCACGTAGCGGGAGACGCAGCGGAGGTGGGGGAGGGAGCACGGGGAGCAGGAATGTCGGCTTCTACGCAGACGCATGTGCTCCCAAACACACGCCCTTTTTTTTGGGCCATACATTTGTTTAACGTGAGTGTGTAACAGCACAAGCAAAAAGCACGAGGCCGACCGGATTAGGCCGGTCAGTGAGTCAGCGGATTACCCTGCTGGTTATTCTGGGCGAAAACTAAAACAATGCACAAAAACGTGCTCGCTTAAGCAGCGGAGTGGGTCGGGAGAGTGGGCCGGTCACAGCAGCTGGGGGATTTTCACATGACAGCTTCAGTGTTGGGATTCAAACCTTTAACCTTACAAATGAGCAGCCTTCACACAAAAAAAAACATCGTTTCCACCAAAATCATCCAGGGGGGAAAAAAAAAATCCCCAAACTTTCTCGAGCAGAACTCTTGAGGGGTGGGGCTGTTTGCTGAGAACAGCCATTGGTTGCATCTACGGAAGAAACAAACTTACAGGATTCATCGTCAGCCTGACTTGAACCAACGTCCCTGAACTTTGAGGCGGAAACGCAAGAATGATGCCTGCTGATGTTCCAGCGAGGGGATCTGGGTTAGTTTGCCCGAGTCACCTCTAAACCTATTGAAATAAATAATCTCCTCCCCCACCCCCCCCAATCACATCACCTCAAATCAGAGCTGCATTTTATGCCCCACCAGGAGGCGAGGATGGCAAACGCAGTCCTCCTCATTTCACCCCGAGCAAACCTAATATAGAATATAACAGAATATAGACGCCAGCTTTGGGCCTGCAGCCCTGTTTTTGATCGCAAGAATCTGCTGACCAACGGAACCGACCACAGATCCAAACACTGCCCTCCACGGGCTTCTCCTGCAGGCGGGAGCACGTTTTACTCCCGAACGACAACTTTGTCCCGTTAGCTTCCCCACCGCATCTTCTGCTCCATGTTACGCAACGTCTCCCACCCTCCCTTCAACAACAGTGCTACTGGGCACTTGCATGGAAAATCATCCCATCCAGTTTGTTGACATCGATCGCTCTGGTGTCACTGTGGGGACATACCGGAGCGGAAATGCAGTATATATAGATGTCAACTCTCAATTGACACAAAGAACTCTGGAAGTTTTTAATAATAGCTTATTCCCACATCCCTATTGCTCATCGGTGCAATATATTTGCTGGAGGAGACGGCTCACAACATTGAATGTGTTTTTAATAGTGCACGAGTATTTTTGGGCTGCAGTTTCCCCGGGCTCTGTTCCAAAAAGGCTTCCATTTCTATATTTGGATTATTATAGTCACTTGTTCAATTTAGCTTTATTAAAAGCAGAGACGTGCACAATTAATCCTGAAGCTGGTGTCAAAACTGAGATTAGCTCTTCTTACAAGAGGAATAAAATGCAGTGTTAAGCAGACTGAAAAATGCTGATAAAGTTTCTGATCACAAGCGCAGTTCTGTCAGCACGTATAATTAAATGTCATAGATGAACGGTATCATTTAGCAGCACTACACCAGAGTCCGACCAAGTTTAAGACACCGTCAGACAATCATTTCCATTTAACGTTTTACAGACCAAAAGTGCTAACCACAAAAAAACCCACAACTTTATGCATTCCCAGACAAACGTGCCTGATCTTAGCACCATCCCAAGCATTAGTGAGAGCGCCTTAAATGCCCTCAAATGGAATAATTCACCCACCAGGCAAGGTGACTCCACCTGCCGCACCACCTCTACTGTCAGGCCTCGCTGCTGTCTGAGGTGTCACGTATCCGACACTTGCCTGTGTTGCTAAAGGCGGCGGACAGGAGGGACGGCCTGGCTAGAAATAGCAGCGTCACATGAGCGGAGTGACCAGTCAGCCAGCTGCTCGTCCTTACATGGAGCCCTGCCCTGTCCGCACCATCAAATAGACGCGCGGGGAACATTATTAACTCGCAGCGGAATGGGCGTTCCTCCGTGATGCCTGTCGCGACCGTCGTCACTTCAGGTGGACGTGCGAGCGGGCACGATTTCTGAAAAACCCGAACGCTTTCACTCGTTCAGCAACAGATTTGCTCCAAGCGTCGGCGCCAGACCGAGTAGATGATATCATCAACTGGCACGAGCGTCGTGAAGAGGTCTTCTTACTTTGGTCAGAGCTCCATCAAGCCATCTGCCCTCAGATATTCCCAACAAACTGTCCCCTGACCTTGACCCCCCCTCCCCCATTGAGCTATGCCTCATTTTATAGGTGACCGCAACAAATGTGTTTGAAGGAGAAGAACTGGTCTATTCTGCTTCTCATACATATAACACAAAGCCTCACAGTTCAGTAGTGAGCTTGTCATTAGCATAGTTAACACCAGGCCAGCACCCTAACAAGAGGCGCTCTGTGTGACAACGCTTTGATACGGACCGGACCGTTTACAGAAGGCCACCAGAAAGGGCTCTCCTGGGCCCGAGTGGCGAGGACAAACGTAGCCAAAAAAACACTCAAGGTCAGACACAATGACGCAGCTAGCACAAGCGGCTGTGCTGCTAACTGTGATAATTAGGTGTTGGCTCGTCGGCCGTGTTGACGTTTCAAGCGTTTGTATTTGAGGCAGCCACAGCGTAAAGAAACGAAGTTTTCCCGACTGCACGGACCTCATCCACTTAAGTAATGATCTCCTGCGAGAAAATCAACAAAGAAGAGGCAGACCACCGGGACGCTAATGGCCGCCCGGGTGGGCAAATGCAGTCATTTTGAAGACAAAAAGAAAACGCCGCAACATTCCTGCGAAGATGTACCAGAAAAGTGATCTACTTTTGGGTCAAAGAAGATTGCAGACCTACATGGCGGTAGTGACGGAGCCAGCTAGCATTATCTGGGGGGGTTCCCTCAAATTAGCTTCATACAGTAAAATACAGACAAACCACATATATTTAAGTGGATAAAAGCAGACTCAAGTGCTTTACATGCCTCTATAAATCTCTGGTAAACAGGAACAGAAAACTGAGCCCACTACCCACAAACACACACTTTAAACACAATCTGACCCAAGCTAATTACTGAAACAGAGACGCAGAGCTACACGATTATTTTGTCTCTTCTTTATTCCACGACGAGCTAAACCAACTTTCACCGTTCGGATTAGGTAAAACAAGTGTGTGGAGACATACAGCATGTACACATGCACACACAAACACACACACACAGATGCCCAGCATGAAGATTCCCACATTCTGTGCCATCATGTGACACTGCCATGGCGAAGGAGGGCTCAGTCATAAGAGTGCGATTGTGCGACTGAGGCTGAGGTGGGACGATCAGAGAGACAGACTGTTCTCTGACACTGCCAGCAACTCTACAGCCCACAGAGAGGTGGACACACCATCCGGTACAAGGGCCAGCCCGTGCGGGGCCCGAGTGCCATGGAAACCAGAACAGACTTCAGTGTATTTCCCATACACTTCCCTCTAGCACTGATCTCTAAACTCATAGCTCACGCCTCTTTGGTAGAAGATGTACATTTTTAAGTGGACTAGCCAGGAAATGAACTTTGGCCCATTTAAAGTGGACCAAACAGCGCTGGCATCAACGTGCCATAGAAGTGGCCCCTGGGCAAAAAAGGAGTGTGAGAACGCAGAGAATCTGGAAGCTGAACTGCTGATGAGAGAGAGAGAGAGACAGAGAGAGAGAGAGACAGAGAGAGAGAGAGAGAGAGAGGGAAACTGGTTTGACTCTGCTCTTTCAGCTCGTTGAACACAAATAAATTACACAATGTATACCCCCCCCCCCCTCCCTGCACGCCTCCCACACTAACGGCAATCTTCATACACTTCGCTTTCAAAACAAGTTGCCCAACCTCACTGCTGATTCTGTGCGTCCTGGCGCGTCGACCGTCTCACATTTCTGCATTAGCATGGACGGCGAGTCCAGCGAAGGTGTGGGGCTAATCTGCAGCTGCACGCTGGCAATGCCGTGTCGGTCTGTGCCGCGAGGCCGAAACCGAGACCAGGTCAAGGTACAGTCAAATATCGGCTGAATTTGTCCCCCCCACCGCGTTGCTGCGAAACCACCCAAAATCCACGAGACACATAAAGCGTGATTAAAAGTAAATGTCATGTTCGTTGTTCCTTCCAAGTTCACAAGATCTTATCATCAGACGTGAGCGGCGCATAAGGGAAAGGAGCACGGCGACGGCGACTTTATCGCACCGTGTGCAACAGAAGCACGGTGTGTAAAATGGGGAAGTTATTAATCTGTGTATCTTATCATGCTATATTATATCTGTACTATGTTTATGGCCCCAGGAGATACTGTATTATAGTTTAGGTGGCGGCCGCTTCACTACATCCTGCCCAAAGTTAAGACAACTGGAAGAAAAACACAAGCGTGTGTGCGTTGGTGGCACCCCCCCGGCATTCCTTTTAATCGTCTTATCAGAATGCACATTGATCATTAACTCAAACTGCGTCCTGGCGGCTCCTATCCTGTTCTGCTGCTATGTAAGCTATAGCATAACGCACGTTTCATGTGGAGTTTACAGCGGTGTGCACAGCTCTGTGCGGGATTATGGCGGGGGCGTTAGCTCCGGTGTCACAGTCACGCACCATCGCTTGTATCTTGCAGCAAAGACACAGATCTGGCTGCATCAATACAGCAGCATTAGCGGCATAAATTCATTTGTCTGAAAACGCATCATTAGTATCCAACAACGTTTGCAACATTCTGAGTTTTGCTACAGTTTTGTTGTTTTCTGTTAACTTCTCCCTGTTTGGAAAATCTGCATGTGTGACGGAGACAAAGACAGGCCTTCGTGTCCTCGGTGGCAGGAACGTGTGGCATGTTTAAACCTCGTCCTGCCTCCCCAGGGTTATTCCAAGCAGCTCTGCTCCACTACTGACTGTGATGATGTCTCCAGTCTCTCAAATCCATCATCTCAGAGTACCAGTTACAGCAGGTATGGTATCTACACAAAACAACCTGCTATGAATTATTAACCTACTAATTCATCTATTCACTTCATTTTAAATTATAACACATCGAGGAATTTTTTTTTTAAAAAAACAACACACAGCTGAGATAAGACTGTCGTGCTTTGTTATTGGGCAATGGAGCGGTAGTGGCGGTGCATAATGCGCATGCGCAGTTGTCGACCCGCCTCGACTCACGGAAAGCTCAACAGATTGAAATGAATTGGCGTGATTAACAGTACGCAATTCGTCACACGCATAAATTACCCCAGCGCTCGGTTTCCCCTGGATCTTTCACACCTCTCCGCCCCGGCTCGCCCCGGCAAGGCGCCCCCCTAGACGGCGTGTCTGGCTATTGTGACTCGGTCGGGTGTTTAACACACGTGTAGCAGCTCCATTGACCCACAAGTTGCGTGGCTGCGAGTGGCAACAATGCCGCGAGCGCCTCGCGACGCGTCGATTCCCCGCGCGAGGCGAACATGCGGCAGATGAAGAGGCGCGTGGCCCCGTTTACCGCAGCAGCTCATTTAAGTGCGTTTGTGTCATGTTGTGTCCGCACTCACCAGGGCCCCGTTCCGCCTGCAAACTGCCCCCCAACGCACGCTCACCGCAGGAAATGCGCTCGGAAGTCTCTTAACAGGGTTTGGGGAAAAAAACAAAATGTCGAAGCGGGATGAACGCGGTCAGCAGTTTAAAGCCATAAAATACACTTACCAACGAAATAGGACACCACGGGGAGGGTGGGAATGTGTTGTCGCTCTCCGCCTCCACGCCTCTATCTGGTCTGTCGTTTCCCAGAACGGCTCTCCTCCGTGGACGGCGTCGAAAATGTCACGGATTCCGGCCGCGGTCGTCGTCCGGAACGCTTGACCTCCGCTGGGACGGCTCCTGTGACCGCGTTGCGCCGAATGTCGCCTGCTGCTGTTCGTGGCCGGGATTGAGCCGTCGTCTCTGGCGCGCCGTTCGAGATGACAGCTACGGCTGAGGGAGGAGGGAGAGGAGAGGAAGGGAAGGAGGGAGGGGGGCGAGACGGGGTGGTCAGTCTGCGAGGACCTGGATGGGATCGAGGCGTTTAAAAACAGATCATGCGTCTGGCATCTGCGAGACACGGACGCGATGTTCCGGACAGAACCGTCGCGTTGGATGACGTTTTCGGACGAGGTCGTTCTTGAACATTAAATGAGTATTGACTTTCTACCGCAGACATCACTGCGCCATGTCGGACTCGTGCGTTATTACGCACCTGTAAACTATCGAGCAGTAAAGAAAGAAGGGGCGGCCTGACACGTTTAATTACGCCAAACCTCCACCGCGATTTACCCCCCAAATAAAAGCAAAACGTTTTCTTTTATTCTGTATTCAGTGCCCGGTGTTTTGCGCATGCACGTGACGACCGCTGCGCGTGTTTCCTCACAGCGAATCCGTCCAAACGTTGTTTATTGTATTACGACAGTGGCCACGTGCGCATAAATGTGTTACGTAACCAGCGAACCACTCCACAACAGCGGGGGGGTCATTAGGAGGGTACCATCCCTGAATGGGACACAAACATGGAGGGCAAATGGTCAAAAGCTGATGAGTTAAATAAGAAAGATCAGAAAGGGAAGCTGTAAAACTTTAGTGATGTTGTTTGTGAGGTTTTTCCACTCGGAACGAGCCTGTAGCGTCTTGTTGAAGCGCAGAACGCCAGAAACGTGCTCGACGTGCGTCATAACCACAATCAAGGGCAACAGAAATGGATCACCATGGCGACGAAGCCCGTTTACTTCCACCAGTCCCGTGAGAGTAATGCTAACGTGATGTGCAGTTTACCGGGTTTCCAAAAGGCAAAACTCATAGTGCGGGATGCTCGGGTGGATTTTGTGGCAGCGTGATTAAATTCCACACCTTCGTCACTGTTTAGAACGTGACATAGAACATGAAAAGATGTGCCACATCTGTACGGGCAGGCCTGTATAGACACTTAGAGCAGCAATAACTGTGACAACAACATCCAAACCTGTGTAAGCAGGATGTTCCTAGACACAAAGAACAATAAAAGTAGATAGTAAAACCATAACACCATAAAGCAGAAGAGCTGGGACGTTTGGTATTACAGGACAGGTTAATCTAAACTGACTTCTGATCCAATTTAAATAAGCTAATTTGAATTGGGGAGGGAGGGGGGAAGAATGGGGAGGTTCCCAGCTTTATAATATTCTTTTTTTTTTGCTCCAGTAGTCAAACATGAAGACACTTCGCAGTCCTGACGGCTTCAACAGCCACATAGCAAATATCACAGCCTGGTCCGAGTTTCCCGAGACCAGTCCTCTGCTGTTGGGGGGGGGGGGGGGGGTACCGTGTTAAAGTGCTGCTGGGGGACACAGGCCATAGTCTTACTGACCATGTTTTCATAGTCACTCTTTAGTTGGCAGCACGGATGTGGTCATATCTACTGTATGTGGTCAACCTATGGGCTGGCAAACAGAACAACAGAAAACTAATTAGTGCCGAGGAGGAGTCCCACAGGATAAACGGTACATTCTTTACAAGTCTCATGTCCAGGCATGTCGCCTGGGAGGGACGTGTACCATATTTGTGGATACACTCCCACCACCTAAACAGGCCTTTAGCCCAACACGTCACTAAGATTAACTGCTGCGACTTCATCTTTCTGCTTTTGAAAAATCTATAAGGAATGATTGGATTTTGTTTTCAATGTGGCTGTGTTTACACTTTCCCCTGCCTTTCTTTATTTGCTTTTCTTGAACTTTTGAGAGCCTGAACTCTGGAATCCAATTACATAACCCACAATTAAGTGATCAGCTTCCTTCAGTCTTGTCTGTCATGTTTGTATGGTGCTTAATTGAAGTTTGCCTCCAAGCACCAGCTTTAAAAAATTAGAAACAGCATTTTTAACTCTGTTTACTTGTCAGTACTGTATTAGAATTTATTGTTTTTCTTCTTTCGTTTATGTGTTTGATGTCCAATATTTACCTTTTTTGCACAATATATCACTTCACAGCCAAATTTCACAAAGATACTCCACAAATATTATATTAATCATGTAATTCAACTACTATTCATATAATACAATTTCACATCTGTATGAATGTCCTAGAACTATATAGTCTTGTTGGAATACATTAATAGTATTATTATTTTTTCACATGTAGTGTTTGTAAGCGATACTAACATTATTATTAATACTAGCAGGGGTAAAAATATTCGCCTAAAGAGCAAAACTAAAGGCGACTTCACATTTTAAAAGTATTACGGTATTTGTGGATGAGTTGTGCTTTGAGCACGTGCTGCCATCTTGTGGCAATATCGCGCAACGACGTGACGCAAGCTGGGTTTTCCCCCCCCCCCAAAATATCTTTTCCGTGATGTTTATTAATTCCAAATCATTTCACAGTTACCTCAACACACCCCAGTGCGCTCAAACCTCTCAACGAACGCGAAAAACGCGAGGCCGCAGCTCCCGCATGTCTCTCCACAATCGTACTGCGGAACACCGCGTCCAGCCGCCCGCAGCCATCCTTCACCTCAGAGCCCCGCCCCCTTCCTCCCAATCCCAGCCACGCGCACACGCGCGTGCCGCGCCGTCTCCACGGCACACACACAAACATGGCGGCCTCTGTTTCACCGCTACGCTCCTCCTTCAGGATTTGTAGCCCGCTAACCTCACCCCATCACTGCTGCCGGAGCAAACTGCGGCTGCACCGGAGGTGCGATGGCCAGCGGAGGGACGTGCACCAGACGGCGGGCAGGTAAGCGGAGCGCGCTTCAAACGCCGGCGCGTTTTTATATCAAGGGATGAGACGCTCCCGCGCCGGGGAAAGCGCGTGTACCGTCACGTGTCGGAGGCTGGTGATTGACAGGAGTGCTCACCGGTCAGGAGGCAGAGGGCTGGTCGGTGGGCACAGACCGTCCCAGGTGGGATTCGGGTTTTCTGATGCACTGACGTTACCCCACCTTAGCCAGACGGTTCAGTCTGACCACTTTACCATCAAGTGGGGAGTATAATGGGGGGGTGGGATTCTAGGACATTCATTCATATCTGGCCAACTCATCCAATATGACAATGTTCACCTACAGTATGCTTCCCTTCACCGTGTAAATGGGTCTAAATAAAAGTGGTGTGACATTGAGGATCCTAACTGATTCTGTCCATGGTATTCTGACCCCCCCTAACCTGTGCAGGTGGGGATCCTTTGCGTCCTTTGTCCAACCTTCGACAGAGGGAATCCACTGGTTACCAGCTAACTGGTACCACTAGATTACTGGCACCAACTGTTCTGTTCTGCCACAACGACGTGACATGTTGCTACATACTGCTGTTGCTGTTGTTGACGTGTCAGATTTTAAAGGCGTTAGCTTTGGAATGGCAACTTTTAGGAACACAACAAATTGACTTCTAACCTCAGCCGTATTTGTTACAGTATTCGTGTTTGTGGTTGTTTTACAGCCTCTGGTGCCACGCTCGCGCCTGCTGTCGTTCAGGTTTTTCTGTTATTTCCAACTCTAGGCGTGCGGCCGTGGTGATTTCGGGGACGGAGCTGGCTCGTCAGATTCAAAGAGAAATCCAGCGTGATGTGGAGGAGCTGGTAGCCCAGGGTAACATGAGACCCCATTTAGGAGTGGTGTTAGTCGGGGAAGACCCGGCCAGCCGTACCTACGTGAAGAATAAAACTCGAGCAGCTAGCATCCTGGGTAAGTTTGCCCTCCCCGTGTGCAAAATGTCCACATGGTAGGCGACCGAAAGGTAAACACGTGTTGTGCACGTCCGTCGTGCCGTGCAGGTATTTCCAGTGACACAGTGGTGCGGCCAAGCTCTGTCTCCCAGGAGGAGCTGCTGGAGCTGATTGACAAGATGAACCGTGACTGGAGGGTCAGCGGCCTGCTGGTGCAGCTGCCTCTTCCTGGTAAACACAGTCACGGAATAACGACGCTGACGGTGGCGTCCGAAAGAGCTGCTCCGCGCGGCGTTTCGCAGCTGTAGCTAACAATTAACCGGTGCCTGTTGTGCTGCCCGTTCACCCCCCCCAGAGCATATCAACGAGCGAGCTGTGTGTAACGCTATCGCTCCAGAGAAGGACGTGGACGGCTTCCATATCGTGAATATTGGTAAACTGTGTCTGGATCAGAGATCCATGGTGCCGGCCACCCCTGCAGCAGTGTGGGAGATCATCAAAAGAGCAGGTAACTTAAAAAAGAAATACAGCGATAAATACCATAAAAATATTTAATACCGTGAAGCTGGCAGTTCCAATTGCTGCTGTTTTAGGAATAAATGGCTGATGTGCTCACAATTCTTCACAGTTTGTCTTGATAATGTGACACATTTATGTTTAATTGGTACATTAACTGTCATAAGGTTCAGTAATAAACTACCTTAAAAATTCAAGATCGTAAACCTTCAATGGCAGTTTAAATTAAAAGTGTTGGTGCTGTTAACTGTTTCGTCCACTAGGTGGCGACTCACAATCATTTATGCTCCATAGGCTCATCAATATAGGAGCAAAAGTATAACACTCAGCCTTCAAAGTGAGTTAAAAAGCAGGACAATAAACCTTTCTGGCTTTGTTGCCACGTGGCACAGTTTGAAACATTAAAATATGGATTCAGTCCACAGCATATGGGGTCCCGGGGGTCATATTTTTCACACCTTTTGACAGTCCTTCTCTGTCACGTCTGAGCCGTCAGCCTTGAATAACCCTGAAAAATGTGTGCGCAGGTATTGAGACGGTGGGGAAGAATGTGCTGGTTGCTGGTCGATCCAAAAATGTTGGAATGCCCATTGCAATGTTGCTGCACACAGATCGCAAGCATGAACGCTCTGGAGGTAAGCGCATGTTTGTGTGTGTGTGTGTGTGTGGTGTGTGTGTGTGTGTGTGCAGGTGACTCAGCACTGTGCTATTCTCTTTCTCTTTGTTGCGCCATTTTGGCTTCCCATCAAAGTTAGATGCTGAAAGAGTTTTGCTAGGATGTGACCAATAACCATACTTTTTCACCTTTTCAGCTCAATCTGCCGGAAGAGCTCAAACAGCCAAAAATACCAGGGAATGTGTAAGAAAGGGCTGAACAGGGCGAGACTCGTGGCACTGCGCTCTGTCTGCAGACGGATCAGCTGCCCTTATAAGGCTTTAGGAAGGAGGGAGAGTGTTTTTGGAGAAACATTTTCTTTATGAAGTGAAGCAACTTGGAACATTAACCTGTCCACATGTTACTGGCTGGATCAACGCAACTGGTTCAGGGGATCTTCCACAGAGTTTGCACCTCTAAGCTGTCCGATATCGCCCCCTATTCCCTTTATAGTGCCCTAACTAGGATGTATGCCATTTTCTAGGGCTGTTATGTGAGTCTCTGTACCTATTTAGTGCACTCAATGCATCCCACAATGCATTGTGAAACGTAGGGTACAAACGGTGCCCTTAACCAAAATATCCCATAAAAAACATACATTAGGCTGACTCTATTCTCTGGATTCGCCACTATCGTGCACGTGTCCGTTGATGGTCTGCTGACCTTCATGTTGATAAAACCTCACTTGTGCTTCGTATCCAATTGTGTTTCTGCAAGTTGGAAACTTGCTTTTGCTTGTTATTTCTGGAAAAGCATGTGGTGGGTCGTAAATGTGACAGGCAGGCATCACACGCAGGCGCGCGCCCGTGCGCACACTCAGGTATGTGACCACGAGACTGAGCAGGCTGTGGCTCGCCCCTCTTTTCCATGGAACGCCGCCGTCCTTGTCCTTCACCCACGTGATCCCCGTGATGCCCTTATCTCCGACGAGCCTTTCATTCAGCGCTCTGGCTGTGTAATTCCTCTGGGGAGGAAGAGCCATAAACCCTCCACCCGTACCCACATCTGCTTTGATGTCTGTTGAGGTATTCGCCTCGGAACGTTGTTGTGACAGAGGAAAACTCCCACGCAGCCATTAAATGCCCCAACACCCATCGTCCTTCAAGTCAGACCCAGCCACAGTGTTTGCACGACGATCCGGCCTCAGACGCCAGCTTATCTGCGTTTCACCAACATTTATGAGTCAGAAATCGCGCAAGTGACACATCAAGGCTCCTCTGTTCGCCTTCCTTTTACCCTCCAGGTGATGCCACGGTGACCATCGCCCACAGATGCACGCCGAAGGCGCAGCTGAAGGAGTTGACGCGCCTCGCTGACATTATTGTAGCCGCCGCAGGTAAATACATTTAATCGATTAAGGTTCCAAGAAGCTGTGATGCTTCTGTTGAACCTCCTCTAAGCATCGACACCTCAGTGTGAACTAGTGGTGCCAAAGCACCAATAAACCAGTTTCCAGGCCTCAGATCTGTGACTCAGAGCTGATCCCTTTGTTATTATCATTATTATAGTCAGTTACCGGCCATAAATGCCCTCCGACATGTCAGCTGCTGCAGCCCTGCAGGTGACTTCAAACACAGAATTAAAGCTTCCTTCCTCAGCTGAGCACCTGCGTCAGACAGTTTCATCGAGTCACCGTGTGAATTCACCTGGATTCTCCCGCCTGTGTCTGTGCGAAGGCGTTCCTGGGCTGATCACGGCCGATATGGTCAAAGAGGGCGCGGCGGTCATCGACGTGGGCATAAACCGCATCCAGGACCCCAAGACGGGGAAGGTCCGCCTGGTCGGCGATGTGGACTTTGACGGTGAGCGAGCAGGAACGACGGAGGTCATTTTTAAACGTGTCAAAATATCCAAAGTCTTTGTCTCGGTGTGAATATCCGGTCTGACCCGCCGGAATTGTGGCCACAGTTTCACTCAAAGAGAAATGTTCCCGGTACTGACGTTGCTTGTTTGTGGTGCAGGAGTGAAGGAGAAGGCGGCGTTCATCACCCCCGTCCCCGGAGGCGTCGGCCCGATGACGGTCAGCATGCTGATGAAGAACACCGTGGCGGCGGCCAGAAACGCGCTGATGCATTGAGAACTACTGTTATGAAGCTACGTGTTTGTGTAGTTGAATGATTATTAATGCACCCATACGTTTGTTCAGTTTGCACACACACACACACACACACACACACACCTCTTATACATCCAAAAGACTTTAATTTAAAGGTCCAAGAGCTCATGATCCACTACCTGCTGGGAAACATACTTGATATCAACAATTTTTTGTTTGTTTGTTTGTTTGTTTATGCTGTTATGAAGAGTTTAAATTAATATTTTTTCTACTGAAGTTGATTTGTTCATTTTTGAACAACCAGACTCACTGGAAAATAGATATCAAATGAAATAAAATTTTAAAAAATCCTTATTTGGTCATGGAATAGTGTGTGTATGTGTGTGTGTGTATTCTACACATTACTTATTGAGGACTACTCATTTTGCCAGCCTAATGAGGACATTTAGTCCTCATAACTTTAATTGTCTGAGGGTTCCCACCTGTTCTCAAGGTGCAGATGGTGGTGAGGTGATTAGTTCGGATGGTTGGGACTGGGAGCTGCAACTGGGATGTATGAAAATATCCAGTCATCAAGAAACTCCCATCGTGACTCCACCTGTTACCGCTGAACCTGTTTAACTGATGGAACGGGAGGCTCAGGTTATCCCACAGTCCTGTGTTGCCGCCGTTCAAACACCAACATAAATATCCTCAAAGATACTGAGGACGTTCTGGTGCTTCGTGTCTAAACATTTCCTCTTTTGGCGTCTATTATCGAGAAACGTGAGCAATCCCCTCAAGAAAGTGACGCCTTCCCAACACCTGCGGTGCAACCAGAGATGAAGCAACCTCTTCCAGCTAAACGGGAGGTATCGGAGTGGCTCCGTGCGTGGGCTCCTGAAAAAAGAAATCACAACTCAAAGCGGCTGCTGGGTTAATAACGAGCGCACGCCGCCTCCACCGGACCGCTGGCCTTGTCTGTGCATGCACAACCTTGGCAGGGGGAGAGGAAGTGATGCACACGGAGGCTGCTTGGAAGGAAATGCTTCCTGGATCATTGATTGGCTATTGGACTCCTTTCAGCGGCCGGGTGCCGTCATATAAACCCAAACGCAGGAATCATCGACAGGAGCCAAGAGGAACCGGGACGAGATGTTTCCACTGGGACAGACGCATCTGGGGAGGGGTACGTGTCCACTGCTCTGAGATTTGCTCTGTGAAGGATGACGGTTTTAACCCCTGACGTTCTCCCCTCAGTCCTCCTGCCGCTGCTGGCGACGCTGCACCTGAGCGCGGCGTCCACGGGCGCCGTGGCGACCACGGCCGCTCCGGGCGGGTCCAACGCAACTCTGACGGGCAACTGTGAGCGGACAGACCGATCGACCGTCTCCTGTTTGTGTTGCAGCTGAGACTAAAGGGAGTTTCCCCCTTTTCCCCAACAGACAGTGTGGAGGGAGCAAAGGTCGTGCACCCGTACACGCCCTGCGGCAGTGATTACGCGCACTACTGCGGCAACGGGGGACAGTGCATATTCCCCCAGGACACCGACAAGCCCTCCTGCATGTAAGCACACACACACACACACACACACACAAGCACAGGTTGAGAAAAACTTCACCGCCGACATGTTCGTGCTCATCTCAGGAATGTGCTCTCGTGCCCCCCCCCCCCCCCCCTTCCCACCTTCCCCCCTCTGTCCCGCAGCTGCACATCCTCCTTCAAGGGGAAGCGTTGCCTTCTTGCCGTCTTCAGCGATCACAGCCGCGCTCTACCCGAGCTGGAGCAGCTGGTGGCCATCTGCATCGGGTTGGCCATGGTCGTCGTCACCCTGGTCGTCGTCGCCTGCTGCGTCCTGAGGAAGAGGTGAGTGTCCACGCGGCCGGAAGATGGCGGAGAGGAAGGTGGAAGCCCCTCCCACGGATGGAGAGCAGAGTTCCACAGGCTTCAGGTTCACGTGAATGAAGGAAATAGAATAAAACAGAATGATTTTTTCCTCCTCAGGTGTATGAAATCAGCTCTTCTTGTTAAATTGGCGCCTGAGTCATCGGTGTGAATCCTCATCATCATCATCATCATCATCATCATCATCATCATCATCATCATCCTCTTCTTCTATTTATCTCATCCTTAAATTATTCAGTGTTCTGTGTATTTATTATGTTTTTCTAATAAAACTATTGAACTGCATCCATGTCTCACTTGAGTTTCTGTGACAAAATCCACAGATTTCACACACACATGATCGAGTTTGTAAAGGTGTTGCAGGTATTTTAAAGGTATTAAAAGTGTTAAAAATGATAAACACTTTGAGCTTTAGCCAAAATATATGTTGGAGCAATAAAATAGAGATAATTAACAGATGGTTTCAGTGTTTTTCTTCGGTCTTGCATTTGCAAACCATATATGCAGTTTAAAACATTTCTCTTTTCTTGAATCTATTATAAACAGATCTTTCTTTAATCAAGAGTTAAAACGCGGCTTTCCTTCTTATACAAACTGTACCATCAACATGAAACGGGACCGTTTGTAATGGTTTTTCCTGCAGAACCAGCCCCTCCTTCACCTGCTGACAGGTGTCTTCACGGCCCGTCTTCTTATTTGCACCTCTGCGGAGCGAACTGATCTGAATTGCAGGACGGTGTCACCACACCCAGACCGCTGCTGTCTCCGCGTCGCTGGTTCGATCCTCTGCGCGCACAGCCGAACCTCCGGGAATGGACCTGAAGCGCGGCCCGTCCGCGCTCCTCTCGCTCATCAGTAAGTTCGTTCTCCCGGTTCCTGCTGGGATTGGGCCGATTTAAAAGGTTAATGTATCGGTGTGTGTGTTTAATTAATCGTGGGGGTTCGTGTGTTTAAACAGGCGCGCAAAAGACGATCTAAAGGCGGCAGGAAGGAGCTGAAAATCGGACTTTTTCCATCTTTAGCCTTGCGTTACCATTAAACCAACACTAATATTTGGATTGTCCCAGTCTAAATTCTAATAATAAATGGAGTGATAAGTAATTTCAAAGCTATGGATAATTTATTGATTTTATAAACCGTTACTTCAGCATCTTGATGCTGTGATTTTTCTGGGGGGAAAAATCAACAGAAAATGGTGATAAAAATTCAATCTTTTTCCAGGAGGAAAATATTTTCTGAGCTCGCTAAAAATAAAAATAAAAAATATATAAAATGCCACTGACTGAAACAACCTTTAAAATAGGTTTGCTTTTCTTTTTCTTTCCTTTTAACCTGGTTAGTATTAGCATTCTGCACATTCTTGTGTGACGAACCCTCTGAAGTCAGAGTCCTGGTGGAAGATGCTGACAACAGAAATGATTTATCATTAGACAAGTACATGAAGTACTCTCAGGATCCTTTGTGTGACGTTAAAAGTCATGAAACGGTATAAGAAGCCAAAATCTCGTGCCATCATTTCAAACACTTTCAACTAAACTATTCATTAAACTACACAAAAGTGCTTTCATAAATCTTCCTGCGGGGGTAATTTTTATAATAACAGTAAATTCAGATTTATTTGTCTTTTTAGTTCTTACGAGCAAAGAACAGTTGTGTCACAAGTAGTAATCATGTTATTAACTTGTCATCTGCTTTGGAGCTCTAAGACTCCATCAACTGAAGATTAAAAGGAAAACAAACAGAAATCAACAGTATTTGAAGTTCAGTGGTGGATTAGGGGTTATAACTTATCTGATTTTCACCTTATTACCAACCTGTCAGAGTTGTGCCAGGTAATTTCATGCAAAAATTATGTTTTTCCGCAAAAACTGGAGCCTTGTTTTTCAGTATCGAAGGATGAAAATGTCAATTTTTGGAGCACATTTTGACGAAAGGCAAGCCCAGAGGGATATGTTCATGTTTCTGTTGCCATGATATCCACAAAACATTGGTCTTTGTTGGAAAAGTACAGAGTCTGATCCAATAATTAGGGAAGAATTCTCTGAATCGTGCTGCTTCATGACAGAGTGAGTCAGCCATTCATGATCAATATCAAACAGAAAAGGATGAGACATCCCCACCTCAGGACCTGAGAGAAAGGAGAGGCATGGAGCAAGGGGCCCCCAGAGGGCCCAGATGGAAAGATCCAGAACCAGAGCAGTCCTGTATGCGTCGGTTTCGCTGTCCTGCCTGCAGGAATGTGGGCGTCTGCAGTGGCGAGCCGGTGCAGGCACGGGCTCGCCAACCTGAGCCGCCCCGCATCACGACAGAAGCCTCCAACACAACAAAAGACTGCAGGCTCACATGTTGGACACACTCATTTAAAGATGAAACCGGGACAGAACATCAAACAAATGACACAGATTTTCCCTCTTCTTCTAGGTTTCGTGGTCTTCGGGCCAGATGTGCTCGCCAAGAGCGTCTCTTCCGGCACCTCTGTCTCCACAGGTATCGACCTGTAGTGTTTTTCAGTGTAACTGTTGCCACATTGGGGCAGTTTGTGTCATTAGTCCAGAACTGATGGGGGCAGTTTGGGAGTTTTTGTTAAAAAGTCTTGAGTTGCATCACAAAAAGCCTCGAGTTACATCACAGGGGTGACGTCATCTGTTATTTTTGCCTGGTAATGGGAAAATATAACATCTATTTCCAATATTTGATCTAATGATCTGTGGTTATTAGTCTGGTAATGTTAACTTGAGCAGCAAAGCATTAAAGTGTATCTTTATATACCCTTAATACACTTCACTTTAAATCTAATGTGCAGAAATATACTGACTTAATCAGGTTACCCACATTTTTATCCAACGGAGCATGACATGACATGGCCTAAATACATTTTTATCTCCAATGAACAATGTGATGGCGTGCTTTGCCAGTTCAAAAGGTAATGTTTGGTCATGATGCATTTTTCACAATGCTGCAGCTTCTTTGATGTCAGTTTTGCTGTAACAGGACAGGAAGTGCGCCCCCGTGTGGTTAAGCGGTCCACTCGCGACTGCGACAGCACGTTTGAGCATTACTGCATGAATAACGGACAGTGCATGCTGCTGGTGGACATCAATGAGCACCACTGCAAGTATGCGCATGTGTGTGTGTGTGTGTGTGTGTGAGAGAGAGAGAGAGAGAGGGCCTCTGTAATCTCACCTGTCTCTTGTGTTTCAGGTGTGAGGCGGGCTTCTACGGCCCCCGCTGTGGCAACCTGGAGTTTGTCATTCAGCCGGTGACGGAGGAGCAGATAGTCGCCGCCGTGTTCTGCGTCAGCCTGCTGCTCATTGGTCTGGCAGGAGCTCTGTTCTTCTTTTACAAATGGTGAGACTTTAAACTGTAAATGGATCCATTTTAAAATGCTCTTCTGCTGCTTTCAGTGTGTGTTTAGGGTTAAAATTGGTCCCTTTTTTGCTGGAAATGTGCTAAAATCAATTTGTTTCTCTCTCAGGTACAAGAAAAACAGGCTTACAAAGAAGACGGGACTGTGTCGACTGCACTGAGTGGAATATTCCCAGTTTGGTAATGAAAGGTTTCATCACAGCTGGTGCTCAGACACTGGTTCTGGTGGGATCTCTTCATCACGCCAACGCCGATCAGATGAAATCGCTCACAAAGACACGTCTCTGTGGCAACACCGGTTGTTTTAGCACCACGGCTCAGAGATTAAGTCAAAGTCTTAACAAATATAGCAAAACCCTGAGAATTTAGACTCGATGCTGTTGGTTTTCTTTTCTTTTTTCTCTCTGAGAGCAGCAGCTCATAATAATCATTGATGAGGTTCTGTTATATCAGCACCGTAGCTGAGCTACCTGCTGAGTTTGTTTCTAATTTATTGTAGACTTTAATTATTTTTGACCCTTTTAATGATTTTATTAAATACATTTAGTCTCTGATTCACCTTTTTCCTTTTATAGGAAGAAAACTAAAGATTTCTGCTGTCTTTCAGAACTATCGCTGTAGTAAGGAGCTGAAAAATGGATGTGATGTAAATAAAGCAAGATTATTTCAAAGATTCACCATGTTTCTATTTTTTAAACACCACCTTCATGCTGAATGATGCACTGGCATCATTCAGAGCTGAACGGACTCATTAAAAACACAATTTTAAATGATGAAATTATTCCTGGAATAAATCATGTTCATTTTACAGCTTGTTGGGAGCACATAATTAGCTATAACTACCACAGATATTCGTGCACAAGGCAGGAAAAAAGCCTCAGAAGTTCAGCCTGTGTGAAAACCTCCACGTCAACAAAGGCCACACATCAAATAAAAGAGAAAGGTAGAAAGAATAATACAATAAAGACAAAGTGCGCCTCATTTCTTTACACGATAAACCCAAAAGTACGGTAACACGGTTGACTGAGGCCTGCCGGGTGACGACCAGAATACCAAACAGCACAAATCGCTACTTTAAAGCCAAAAGTCGAACATTTCCCGTGAACACCGACGGTAAAGGTTCTTCTGAGCTGGAGTTAGTGGTCTGGCCTGCAGAGCGTTTCAGAGGTAATGAGCCGTTTTAACGCCCGACACAAACATCAAGACATGCTCTTAATACTAATCAGCAGTGGTGATTACACACAAAGATTAACCAAGATGCAGATGTTGCTCCTTTTAAGGGGCACTTACAATCACATTAAGATGCACACACACACACACACACACACACACACCACACACACACACACACACACACACACACACACACACAAATCCTGTCATTCGTGTTCATTTATATATACGAAAACCGGTCAAAAGCCTAAAAGCATCGGGAAACGGTGATGTTCCTGTGTCGCGGCTTCATTATTGCATCAGTAAATCATTCTAATGGCGTGTGAGTAATGCGCTTTAAGCCGTCAACAAATCCACGTGCACGCGTTTGTTTTGCAGCTCAAGGTGGATTCATGTCATATTTGCAGGACGCTGCGGCAGCTCTGGGAATGTAGAGCTGCCGGTCCACCTTGAGATGCCTCCACACGGGCAGGACCGTCACAGACAC
This sequence comes from Takifugu flavidus, assembly GCF_003711565.1. Taxonomy (NCBI): domain Eukaryota; kingdom Metazoa; phylum Chordata; class Actinopteri; order Tetraodontiformes; family Tetraodontidae; genus Takifugu; species Takifugu flavidus. The sequence goes on along the minus strand of NC_079524.1, from coordinate 5,595,770 downwards.
CAGGACGGACGGATAAAGTGATGCACCTGTACGGCTGCATCATTGACCAGGTCGAGGACAGGACGAGGACAGGACGAGGTCGTCCTCTCAAACAGGAAGCGCGTGACGTCCTCGCAGGTGTTTCCCAGAGCTCCCGACAGGAACCCAACAATTCCTTCCAAGCTTCGGATCGAGTTCCCTGCATTCCCCGCGCTGGTGATGGACGATCCCGCGCCCACAGACACAACAACATTCCTCCGCGCAGCATCCCCACCGCGCCAAGGTGGCCTCTCTAAGGTCACGGAGACCCGTTTTACCACACCACAAGACACAGGCGCAGAGAGGTCCCGGCGCATGTTACGAAACATCATTTGATCGTATCAAACTGAGATAATTTTGTTGGAACCGTTCCCCAAGGGGCCGATATTACTCATCGTTTCAAAATCAATTAAAAAAGCGGTCGTGCGTTTGCGACGTTGCGTTGAATCTACAACCTTTGCTCATATTTGTACCCGCCCCCGGCTATAAATCGCTATGGCTTCCTGTTTCTACAGATCTGTTACTTAATAATGGCGTTGTGAGCGTGGGGCCATCAAGAGTTTCCCCACCACGAGACGAGCAGGAGCGGAAGCAAAAACAGTTAAAAATAAATCCCAGACAGATTGTTTGTTTTAATGGTGACGAGAATCCAGCCGGAATGGTTTTTCCCTCCAATGTAAGACTTAGTAATCCCTGACAAAACCTCATTGAGAGCAGTCATTAAATGCAAAATGTGTTGCCCCAGGTTTTACACACACACACACACACACACACACACACACACGCGCGCGCGCACACACACACACACACATGCACCCACACTGAGGGCAAGACGCACACACCCTCTTTGAAGGTAAGAGGCTGGCCTATAAAAGAGTGCTTAACACAACCTCTTTACCAGCAAGTGACTCACACACACACACACACACACATACACACACAGATCAGCAGGGGATTGTCTCACACTCCACACTCTTCTGCTGGGATATGAACCTTTTCATCCTCACCTGCCTCCTGTGCTTCGGTAAGTCCCACTCTCACACCTTTGTGCAGACAGGAAAAAAGGGGGAAATGGTAGAAAAAGGTGGGAGGACTCAGGGGGAGCGAGGAGCCACCGGGAGTCGTCTTCACACAACGGTGGCATGAACTGCTCTCAAAAACGCCGGTCGGATTGAGAAATCCAGCAGTTCTGTTTATTTGAGATAGCTCAGCGAGTCATAATTGCTCTTGTCTGGTCTGATTGATACATCCAGGAAGACTGGAGCCCTGGAAGTGGACTGGTTGTACTGGTTTGTGCGTTAATGTAGCATTTGTCTGACTTGTCGGCTTAAAAATGTCTGAATAGTTTTAAATGAGTCATCAGATTTCTGAATGGCAACAGAACGACTTTTGAGTCCCTTTTATTGCTTGTTTCTGGTAACGTCAGGTCTTTCTGGCTTCTGCTCCCAAGCAAGCGTTGACACAGAACTGCTGAACTTTGACCTCCCGCTCTCGGTTCCTTATCTCACGCATATTTCATCTCTCGTTGGTGGCGTCGGCAGTGGTCTGCAGCACCCACTCCAGTCAGGGATCCGATGATTCCGCCGATGGCGCCGGGGATGGCGGGGACCCGGTGAGTCCGGCCCCCTCCGACGGCCTCCAGAGTTCACTGGACGATGACGACAACCTGGACATCGACGTGGAGCCTTCAGGGGGGCAAGCTGGACACGGCACCGTTCATGGTGGGACGAGGACCAACCGCAGAGGTGCTATGTCGCTCTTTCACCTTTTGACGCGTCTTTGCCGCCCTCTCAGGTTCCCCGGATACCGATGTCCATCCAAAGGGGGGGAAGAAAAAGAAAGGCAAAGGAAAGAAGAAGAGCAGATCCATGAGGAGGAGCACCACCCCTCTCAACCCTGAGCACGCGCTCCTCACCAGCGGGTACACCTCCACCTTGATAACCACGGAGGATCCCTGCATCTCCACCCACGAGCATTACTGCGTGCACGGCAACTGCAAATCCATCGACGGCCTGCTGGAGCCCGTGTGCACGTGAGTGTTTGCGTGCGTCCCGCCTCTGACGCCACCTGACGCCACCTGACCCGCTTCCCTTCTCTCAGGTGCTGGAAGGATTACGACGGCGAGCGCTGCGAGATCCACTCTCTGGGCTCCAAAACGGAGGAGAGCGGCAGCACCAAGCTGGCCCAGACCGTCCTGGTCATCATCGCCGTGGTCCTGTCGGTCATCAGCTGCTTGGCCATCCTGCTCATGACCTGTGCTCAGTGAGTGCACACACCCAGATCCATCTTCCTGGCATTGGAACGCGCTAAAAAAGCCCAAACATGAACACACCCAGGCTGCTCAGGCTTCATCTACCGTCTGTGCCCGTCACATCTGAGTCCTACTGCTCTTGCGGGACGATGTGCGACAACACCGGCCAGTTTATCGCTCCTCCTGTGATCAATGTGTAACCGAGTCTTGGCTGCGATAAGGAGCAGGGTCAACAGTCCACAGTCAGGACGCTGAATGAGACGCTTCTGTCCTCTGCAGTTACAGGTCACATCGAAACTTCCTGGCATCCTACCTGGGGACGGCCACGGAGCAGGAGAAGCTGCAGAAACACGCGGGCGACGTGGTGGTGTGACGGCACGGGGCGACGCTCGGGGAGGTAGGAGGTGCATTTCTGCTCTCGGGACATATTTTGGATGTGTGTTTCCACCCGTGTGTGCAGGGGCCTGATTGGGCTCTCGTGAACGCCAGATTTCCGTGCACTTTCTCTACCCCAGGGGTGTTTTCCCTCTCCGACCACTATAAAACGTTCTAATTGTCGTCCAGGCAGCTCCACGTCTCACTCTTTTTGCATACATGTAAATATGCAGGACTTAATTGGATTTTCTAACAAGAATATGATCTTCTGTGTCATCTGTGGCTCGTTAACTCTATCTGTTAATGAAAGAGCTGCTGCCGATCAGTGGGAAACATTTGAAGGGAGCTGGTCCTGGACTTCCTGTGGGGGATCTTTCCGTTGCAGCTTCCATCCAAATATTTTAATCAAGTCAAACTTCTTCTCACGTGAGCTTTAATCTGACCGAGAAAGAGGTTCGTTTGTTGAGGAGGAATTATCGCAGATAGGCTGGGAGTGTTTCAGCCCGTCCCCTCCCTGCCTGCTATCCCACGCACGCGCACACGTGCACATGCACACCTGTGTGTCTCAACAACACTGACACACTGACTGGAAGCTGCAAGTGCCTGCTCAGGCAATCGTCTATGTCCTGCAGCATATTCGGTCATTTTAGCCGTCGGCGCCACTCGGCCTCGTCCATCGTGTTCTCGATACGACATCGGTGACCTTAGATGTGGTTTCTTCTTCCCTCAGCTGCCCACATGGTTCAAAGATGAAGCTGGACGACGTCAGAGACCCTAGGAAACAGAAGAACGGATAATGCACTACGTTATAAGCTGTACGAACAAGAAACAAAAGAAACATACAAGAGAATGTAATTTATTTAGTGTAATTATTTATTACTATTTGTACGCTGGACTATCGTTTTGATGTGTGTTCTATTGAACGTAAGCTAAGCATTCAGTGCGTTTCATGTTCTCTAGATTTGCTCTTTATTTATTGCACCGCTGTTGTTGTAGGTCAGACAAAACACTCTTTATCTCACTGTGGGAACAGGATGGAATACAACCAGAAATAAAGTGTCTCATTGTTGAGCTTGTTTGGTTTTGTTTTCACAGTTCCCGTCTCAGGGAAGGTCTGTTTCAGGTGTGACGCGCAGCAGGGGAATGATTCAAAATGATTTTATGAACAATTACCGCACGCCGCCGTCTCACTAAATGCACACTTCCACGGTAATTTTGTTGCTATGAGACTGGCCTGCTAGGGGGAGAACAGACATGTCTGACGTTGGGACGTCTTTAATAACACAGACAACAGAAATGACATCATAATGATTATCATCAGAACAGAAGAGCCGAAAAGACGCCGCAGACAGAAAACCTGATTTAAGCTGCAGCACAAAGCTATAAAAACTGTAAATCCTGAACACCATCATCAGAGAAATGATGTCACACCGCTGCATGTATAGTAGTAATGATGTATTGGTGAGGTGAACGGGGTAACAACTTAAAAGAATTAGGCCTCAGATATTCTACCCCTGGCCTTAACTAACCCCATTTTATCGTATAATCCAGATGAGAACACATGCCCCACCCATCCTGGTCCGGACTGTCCCATATTCATCCTAAAATATGCAACATGTTGCAAAAAGGGGAAGTTGAGTTGTTTGAATTGGATCTGCTTCGACTGTGAGTCACCTCCAGAATGCTGCCATTTCCGGATGACAAAGCTTTTGTTTAAAGACGTGTGGGGTCGCGTCACGGAGGGAGGGAAAAGGTGGGCAGTTCACCAATGATAGCGGCGATCACAGGTCCACATTCCACCTAAGTGTGTGTGTGTGTTGTGTGTGTGTGTGTGTGTGTGTGTGTGTGTGTGTGTGTGTGTATGTGTGTGTGGGTGGGTGAGGGTGTGTGCCAGTGATACAGAGGCAGCCTTGCTCAAACATTAATTCTTTCACTTATTTATTCATAGGCCATGATTTGATCAGGGTGTGGCGAGCTGCTCCGGTTTCAGGGGGCCATTCATCTATTGTAGGCGTCCATGAGAAATAGAGTAAACACACAGGCGCATGGCTGGTCATCAATACTTCACTTCAATAAAGGATCCGCTGGAATTCACGGGTGCGGTGCCATTTTTTTCCTCTGCGTAACAGCATAAATGAAAGTTAGCCACTCTGAACTACGAGACAGACTCCTGATAAGTATTATATGTACTGCAATAAAAAAACACACCTGATTCTGTTGTACCATTACTATGGTGAAAATTAAAGTGACAGATGTTGATTTTACCCTTTAATTCCTCCGTCATCTTATATGCAACTTACCCATTTAAATGAATATAAAAGTGGACGAATATTGAGCAAGGAACACATATTTAAAAGTGACTGAATAAGCAAATCATACGACGAAAAACACGGCAGCCTATTACTTTTCATTGTTTTATTGATTTTAAACTTCATTGCTGAGCATTGAGCATTTGAGTAAAGCCGAGCGCGCCCCCTGCTGGTAAGATTTTGAAGCGTGGAAGCGTCACCTGTGCAACCATCACTGCTCAGGTGTAATTGATTGATTGTACTGCGTTAAAAAAAACAAAAACTGGCAAGCTGATAGGTGACAAGACACGGATGAATGCCCCCTCCCCTCAACCTTTACTGAACGTGCACAGGCTTCAGCATAATTAGCTCTTGTGCAACATTGTGACATTTAGCACATTTCCTGTGCTAAATCCTGGGGGTGTTGAGGTGTGAATTTATCTGTGAGGTCTGACGTTGCTGCACAACCGGCCCTCCGGCATTAACCCTGTGCTTCTACACCATGAAAGCTACGGCGCCTCATTTTCAGCTGCATAAACTGAAAGAGAAAGAAATTAAAAGTCTTTGATGCCATCCACGCAATGCGAAACTTGAGGTTCTGTGAACGGGTCGGTGGAGACGAGGAGCTCATTCCTGCATTTCAGATGTTCTGATGATCTTCTTGATCCAGCGCAGATGCTCTTCAGTAATGTAGGCGTACACTCCGGGGACCCTGCCACATCCATCACCGAAGGAGGTGACCCCCACCAGTGCCCCGTTGCACAAGAGCGGCCCTCCTGAGTCGCCCTGAGGTGAACAGACATGCACATGGTTTCACACAAGCTCAGCGGAGGCAGTTATGGCAGGTCGCTCACCTGCTGCACAAACCCTACCTGACAGGCGTCCTTGTTCTCTGACCCTGCACATATCATTGCCTTGGTGATCACAGGCTCGGGGCCGTAGTATTTGGAGCACTTCTTTCTGTCCACCACTGTCACGTTGACAGACATCAGGACATTGGACGTTTTCTTGACAGCCTCGTTTGTCTGCCCCCATCCAGCAGTCAGACAGCTGCTGCCGGTTTTTGGCTTCCTCTTAGGGCTCTCCAGGTGGAGAAATTTTACGGTCTTTGTTTGCTTTGCTGCAGTTTCAAGCTGAAATAAAGACAACAAACAGATCTTTGTGTCGAACTGCTGACGGCTCGTCTTCCTCTAAAATGACCGTCACCTTACCTTCAGCATCATCAGATCATTGTAATAAATTTCATTTTCAACTTTATAAGCCGGATGTGGAATGCTGTGTGTAACCTTAAACACCTGCCAGGACTCCTTTTGTCTGATGGAATGCACCCCCAGTGCTACGGTCGTCATTCTGTAAGTGCAGAGAGGCAACGTTGGAATGTACGCACCTGCCCTTTTGTAGAGACAATGTGTGATCACGGATGTGTGATATAGTTCCTACTTTTCACAGTGGGCAGCTGTAAGGACCCATTTTGGATTGATCAGTGTTCCTCCACAGAGCTTTTTGGGGTTTGTCACCAGAGCCATGTAGGGCATCGAATGGGGCTTCACTTCTTTACCACCAATAATCTCAGAGCCATGGCCTAAAGAGGAGGGAGGAGATAAACTTTTACTTATCTTGCATCAAAGAACTCGACAAAGGGGTCCGAAATGGACTCTGCTGGTTACAGTTGATTCTCAGCATTAATAAAAAGACTCACCTGGCTGGACAACCAAAAGGACGGCGCAGGAGATGAGGACAAAACCCTCCGGGGAGAACATCTCTTCTGATCTCTCTTTGATGTGAGACACTGAAACCCACCCTGATGCACACACTTGCTTTTATGTGTCCTGCTCAAAAGGATGTGGTTCTGTGCGGAACATACACAGCTCAGGGGAACATGCGCTCAAGTCGTCACCACCAGGGGTCCAGATGCTGTGGGCCCCTTTACCCGAAGTCGATGTCACCATCTTTTTCGATACGTGACTGGGCCCGGCGTGGAACAGCCGCCACAGCACTTTGACATGTACCAAAATAAGACCATGGTTAAAAACCTTGTATAAGAACCCACAACCCTGAGATCAGGTGCAGAAAAGTCAAACCGTAAAGACATAAAAGGTAAAACTGTCCACATTTTATAATTTAACGTTCTCCTGAGTAACACGTTAACCAACAAAATCACAACTCGATGGCTCTTAATTTGAAAAGCAAGAACCTGTCAGGGTCTACTGAAACAGCTGAGCCGCGTTTCTGTTGAGCTGAGTCATGTTTCTACAGTCTCTTTCGGTTCGTGCACACAGAGCTGTGAGTCAGTTCCAGACAAGTTTCTCTTCAGACTTCGACTTCGTCTGAACTCTAGTGTGGATCAAACAACCCAACTGGCTTACAAGGGAACCCTGGTGCAGTTACTCGCAGTCGGAGTACAAATGAACAATTCAGTGAACCAACGAGGGGAAGAGGACAAAAGGGAGGCAGTGAACAAGGAAGAAGAAATGACAAAACACAAACGTGTGAATATAAATAAAGAGACAAGAAGAGGTAGAAAAATTTGGAAAATGTCTCATGGGCTAGTGGGGAGGTGAAGGCCTGTGTTACTATAAGGCCAAAGGAACATTGTTTGTTTTTGTGCTACACAAACCTGCTGGAGGGGCTGGAGTTGCCTTTTTGGTTCTGGCCCATTGATGTACCAGGTTTTCTTCTTCCTCCTGGTTTTTAATCTTCCTGGACAATATGTGTTTTCGAGCAATACTGCCCCAAATGAGCAGCTGTTGTATCTACCTGTCGCTGTCCTGGTGGTTCATTCCACTTTCAAACCTGCAGTAAGTGAAGCAAAGCAAACAAAGGTCTCAAATCTTTCAACATGCTCTGCCCAATCAAACCGAATCTCCAGAACTCTCCTGCTGGAAAAGAGGATATAGGAGTCTATCCCAGCACTCGCCGCCCTCTTCTGACTGCTAGAATATCCAGGAAACTTTGATGAGTCGTGTTTCCAATTGGGTCTTGTAGCTGACATGACTGAAAAGCTCTGAAAGAGCTCAGAAGAACTGAACTGATCTGTGGTGTATTCTGAAAAGCTACATCTGATTGTTGCCATAACTTTCTCATTCAAAAAAATGCCCCCTCTCAGGCCCCTGACATAAAGGGTTTCGTTTAAATGACCTGAAATTTTAAAAAGTAGGAAAAAAAGATAAAGGAAGCTCATATTTCATCATCAGTCTGAAGGGTTGTCTTCCTAGAACTGTTTTGAGCTTGGCTTTGTGGTGAGATCTCAGTTTACCAAAGGAAGTCTAGAGTTGGTACAAAAATGTCACTCTGGAGAAACTGGTCGTTTTTTTTATTGAACCATGCAGAAGAAAGCCAAACTGAGAAGGACCTAAAAACGCTATAAGATTTCAATTTTAACATTCACTAAACTATGTAGAAAAAATACTGTGAAAGATTAATCGCCATTTTAGAGTCAGCTTCAGACGCGTAAAGAGAAAGCCTTTTAAAAAATCCACTCAATGTCACAGTTGAAGCTCTGTGAACGGGTCGGTGGAGACGAGGAGCTCATTCCTGCATTTCAGATGTTCTGATGATCTTCTTGATCCAGCGCAGATGCTCTTCAGTAATGTAGGCGTACACTCCGGGGACCCTGCCACACCCATCACCGAAGGAGGTGACCCCCACCAGTGCCCCGTTGCACAAGAGCGGCCCTCCTGAGTCGCCCTGAGGTGAACAGACATGCACGTGGTTTCACACAAGCTCAGCGGAGGCAGTTATGGCAGGTCGCTCACCTGCTGCACAAACCCTACCTGACAGGCGTCCACGTTCTCTGACCCTGCACATATCATTGCATTGGTGATCACAGGCTCGGGGCCGTAGTATTTGGAACACTCCATTCTGTCCACCACTGTCACGTTGACAGACATCAGGACATCGGAGATTTCCTTGACAGTCTCGTTTGTCTGCCCCCATCCAGCAGTCAGACAGCTGCTGCCAGTGTTTGGCTCCGTCTTAGGGCTCACCAGGGAGTGATATTTCACGTTCTTCGTTTGCTTTGCTTCAGTTTCAAGCTGAAATAAAGACAACAAACAGATCTTTGTGTCGAACTGCTGACGGCTCGTCTTCCTCTAAAATGACCGTCACCTTACCTTCAGCATCATCAGATCATGTATATAAATTTCATTTTCAACTTTATAAGCCGGATGTGGAATGCTGTGTGTAACCTTAAACACCTGCCAGGACTGCTTTTGTCTGATGGAATGCACCCCCAGTGTTACGGTCGTCATTCTGTAAGTGCAGAGAGGCAACATTGGAATGTACGCACCTGCCCTTTTGTAGAGACAATGTGTGATCACAGATGTGTGATATAGTTCCTACTTTTCACAGTGGGCAGCTGTAAGGACCCATTTTGGATTGATCAGTGTTCCTCCACACATGCCTGTGGTGTTTGTCACCAGAGCCATGTAGGGCATCGAATGGGGCTTCACTTCTTTACCACCAATAATCTCAGAGCCATGGCCTAAAGAGGAGGGAGGAGGTAAACTTTTACTTATCTTGCATCAAAGAACTCGACAAAGGGGTAAGAAATGGACTCTGCTGGTTACAGCTGAATCTCAGCATTAATTAAAAAAAAGACTCACCTGGCTGGACAACCAAAAGGACGGCGCAGGAGATGAGGACAAAACCCTCCGGGGAGAACATCTCTTCTGATCTCTCTTTGATGTGAGACACTGAAACCCACCCTGATGCACACACTTGCTTTTATGTGTCCTGCTCAAAAGGGTGTGGTTTCTGTGTGGAACATACACAGCTGAGGGAAACATGCGCTCAAGTCGTCACCACCAGGGGTCCAGGCTGCGGGCCCCTTTACCCGAAGACAATGTCACCATCTTTTTCAATACGTGACTGGGCCGGCGTGGAACAGCCGCCACAGTACTTTGACATGTACCGAAAATAAGACCATGGTTAAAAACCTTGTATAAGAACCCACAACCCTGAGATCAGGGGCAGAAAAGAAAAGAAAACCGTAAAGACATAAAAGGTAAAACTGTCCACATTTTTTATAATTTAACGTTCTCCTGAGTAACACGTTAACCAACAAAATCACAACTCGATGGCTCTTAATTTGAAAAGCAAGAACCTGTCAGGGTCTACTGAAACAGCTGAGCCACGTTTCGGGTTGAGCTAAGTCAGGCCAAAGGTCAAAGGAACATTGTTTGTTTTTGTGCTACACAAACCTGCTGAAGGGGCTGGAGTTGCCTTTTGGTTCTGGCCCATTGATGTACCAGGTTTTCTTCTTCCTCCTGGTTTTTAATCTTCCTGGACAATATGTGTTTTCGAGCAATACTGCCCCAAATGAGCAGCTGTTGTATCTACCTGACGTTGTCCTGGTGGTTCATTCCACTTTCAAACCTGCAGTAAGTGAAGCAAAGCAAACAAAGGTCTCAAATCTTTCAACATGCTCTGCCCAATCAAACCGAATCTCCAGAACTGTCCTGGTGGAAAAGAGGATATAGGAGTCTATCCAGCACTCGCCGCCCTCTTCTGACTGCTAGAATACCTGGGAAACTTTGAAGAGTCGTGTTTCCAATTAGGTCTTGTAGCTGACATGACTGAAAAGCTCTGAAAGAGCTCAGAAGAACTGAACTGATCTGTGGTGTATTCTGAAAAGCTACATCTGATTGTTGCCATAACTTTCTCATTCAAAAAAATGCCCCCTCTCAGGCCCCTGACATAAAGGGTTTTGTTTAAATGACCTGAATTTTTAAAAAGTAGAAAAAAAAAAGATAAAGGAAGCTCATATTTCATCATCAGTCTGAACGGTTGTCTTCCTAGAACCGTTTTGAGCTTGGCTTTGTGGTGAGATCTCAGTTTACCAAAGGAAGTCTAGAGTTGGTACATGAATGTCACGCTGGAGAAACTGATCGGTTTTTTTTATTGAACCATGCAGAAGAAAGCCAAACTGAGAAGGACCTAAAAACGCTATAAGATTTCAATTTTAACATTCACTAAACTATGTAGAAAAAATACTGTGAAAGATTAATCGCCATTTTAGAGTCAGCTTCAGACGCGTAAAGAGAAAGCCTTTTAAAAAATCCACTCAATGTCACAGTTGAAGCTCTGTGAACGGGTCGGTGGAGACGAGGAGCTCATTCCTGCATTTCAAATGTTCTGATGGTCTTCTTGATCCAGCGCACATGCTGTTTAGTAATGTAGGCGTACACTCCGGGGACCCTGCCATATCCATCACCGAAGGAGGTGACCCCCACCAGTGCCCCGTTGCACAAGAGCGGCCCTCCTGAGTCGCCCTGAGGTGAACAGACATGCACGTGGTTTCACACAAGCTCAGTGGAGGCAGTTATGGCAGGTCGCTCACCTGCTGCACAAACCTTACCCTATAGGCGCCCTTGTTCTCTGACCCTGCACATATCATTGCCTTGGTGATCACAGGGTTGGAGCTGTAGTATTTGGAGCACTCCATTCTGTCCACCACTGTCACGTTGACAGACATCAGGACATCGGAGATTTCCTCGACAGCCACGGCTGTCCACCCCCATCCAGCAGTCAGACAGCTGCTGCCAGTTTTTGGCTCCCTCTTAGGGCTCTCCAGGGGGAGATACGTCACGTTCTTTGTTTGCTTTGCTGCAGTTTCAAGCTGAAATAAAGACAACAAACAGATCTTTGTGTCGAACTGCTGATGGCTCATCTTCCTCTAAAATGACCGTCACCTTACCTTCAGCATCCTCAAATCATTGATTAAAATTTCATTTTCAACTTTATAAGCCGGATATGGAATGCTGTGTGTAACCCTAAACACCTGCCAGGACTGCTTTTTTCTGATGGAATGCCCCCCCAGTGCTACGGTCGTCATTCTGTAAGTGCAGAGAGGCAACGTTGGAATGTACGCACCTGCCCTTTTGTAGAGACAATGTGTGATCACGGATGTGTGATATAGTTCCTACTTTTCACAGTGGGCAGCTGTAAGGACCCATTTTGGATTGATCAGTGTTCCTCCACAGATGTTTGTGGTGTTTGTCACCAGAGCCATGTAGGGCAGTGAATGGGGCTTCACTTCTTTACCACCAATAATCTCAGAGCCATGGCCTAAAGAGGAGGGAGGAGGTAAACTTTGACTTATCTTGCATCAAAAGATTCAACAAAGGGGTCTGAAATGGACTCTGCTGGTTACAGCTGATTCTCAGCATTAATAAAAAGACTCACCTGGCTGGACAACCAAAAGGACGGTGCAGGAGATGAGGACAAAACCCTCCAGGGAGAACATCTCTTCTGATCTCTCTTTGATGTGACACTGAAACCCACCCTGATGCACACACTTGCTTTTATGTGTCCTGCTCAAAAGGGTGTGGTTTCTGGGCGGAACATACACAGCTCAGGAGAACATGCGCTCAAGTCGTCACCACCAGGGGTCCAGATGCTGCGGGCCCCTTTACCTGAAGTCAATGTCACCATCTTTTTCAATATGTGACTGGGCCCGGCGTGGAACAGCCGCCACAGTACTTTGACATGTACCGAAAATAAGACCATGGTTAGAAACCTTGTATAAGAACGCACAACCCTGAGATCAGGGGCAGAAAAGTCAAACCGTAAAGACATAAAAAAAGATAAAACTGTTCACATTTTATAATTTAACGTTCTCCTGAGTAACACGTTAACCAACAAAATCACAACTCGATGGCTCTTAATTTGAAAAGCAAGAACCTGTCAGGGTCTACTGAAACAGCTGAGCCGCGTTTCTGTTGAGCTGAGTCAGGCCAAAGGTCAAAGGAACATTGTTTGTTTTTGTGCTACACAAACCTGCTGGAGGGGCTGGAGTTGCTTTTTTGGTTCTGGCCCATTGATGTACCAGGTTTTCTTCTTCCTCCTGGTTTTTAACCTTCCTGGACAATATGTGTTTTCGAGCAATACTGCCCCAATGAGCAGCTGTTGTATCTACCTGACGTTGTCCTGGTGGTTCATTCCACTTTCAAACCTGCAGTAAGTGAAGCAAAGCAAACAAAGGTCTCAAATCTTTCAACATGCTCTGCCCGATCAAACCGAATCTCCAGAACTGTCCTGGTGGAAAAGAGGATATAGGAGTCTATCCCAGCACTCGCCGCCCTCTTCTGACTGCTAGAATACCTGGGAAACTTTGAAGAGTCGTGTTTCCAATTAGGTCTTGTAGCTGACATGACTGAAAAGCTCTGAAAGAGCTCAGAAGAACTGAAGTGATCTGTGGTGTATTCTGAAAAGCTACATCTGATTGTTGCCGCAACTTTCTCATTCAAAAAAATGCCCCCTCTCAGGCCCCTGACATAAAGGGTTTCGTTTAAATAACCTGAATTTTTAAAAAGTAGAAAAAAAAGATAAAGGAAGCTCATATTTCATCATCAGTCTGAAGGGTTGTCTTCCTAGAACTGTTTTGAGCTTGGCTTTGTGGTGAGATCTCAGTTTACCAAGGAAGTCTAGAGTTGGTACATGAATGTCACGCTGGAGAAACTGATCGGTTTTTTTTATTGAACCATGCAGAAGAAAGCCAAACCGAGAAGGACCTAAAAGCGCTATAAGATTTCAATTTTAACATTCACTAAACTATGTAGAAAAAATACTGTGAAAGATTAATCGCCATTTTAGAGTAAGCTTCAGACGCGTAAAGAGAAAGCCTTTTAAAAAATCCACTCAATGTCACAGTTGAAGCTCTGTGAACGGGTCGGTGGAGACGAGGAGCTCATTCCTGCATTTCAAATGTTCTGATGGTGTTGTAGTGTTGTATGAAACACGCAGCTAAACCGCCAGCAAAGAACCAGGGAGATGTATTTCGTAGAAATTTTCTTTACTGGAAACGGTGAAAACTGTGAAGCACATTACGTATACTTTCAGAACAAGTCAGATGTTCGTACAATACATTGCACTCATCTATAAACATTTTCGCATATAACCACGTAATATTACATAAGTCATACAGGTAAGTATGTAACATAAACTTACGGCGTTGCCTTGTTAACAGATCGACGTGGATGGCAAAGTTTCACAATGGATTGGGATCCGATATCCCGTGCTAGATCTGCTCATGGCCTCTGTTTACTACCGCGAAGCGGAACCGGAAGCGCCAAACAGAAAACCGGAAGTCGCTCTATTCGAAAATATTATTAGCTAAATTAATTACAAAACAATGAATTACAATTGTAAACACTTCGAATATATTTCTTAACTTATTAACATTTTTAACATATATAAATTGAGATATTTATTATTTAGAAGTTATTCATGAAAAGTGCCTGCGGGCAGGCAGTACACTCCCGCCTGGCCTCTATGAGGCCACTATAACAACTAAACACAAGAAAAATCAGTGCTTTGGCAAAAGAAGGATAAGTTCAGTTACAGGTCTTAGAAAAGTCTTTACATGACCCTGGTCACTGGTCTTTACTTCCACTTTCCTTACGCGATTGTCCTTCCCAAGGAATGTCGCAGTGACCCGAGCCATGGGCCAGCTGTTGCGAGTGACCTGCTTATCTTTGAGCAGGACAAGGTCATCAACTTGCAGGTTTGGTCGTGAAACAGTCCATTTTTGTCTCTTTTGTAGTGTAGGTAAGTACTCTCGCCTCCATCGTGTCCAAAACTGGTCAGCGAGAGCCTGAACCTGCCTCCATTGCTTGGTGTACAAGTCCTTGTCGAGGAAAGTTCCTGGAGGGGGTGGAAGGCATGATTTTTGGGTGAGAAGCATTGACGGTGACAGGATGAATGGGTTCTCAGGATCTGAAGACACTGGAAGAAGTGGCCTTGCATTTATGATGGCCGTAACTTCGGCCATCACAGTGCACAACACCTCGTGAGTAAGGTGTACTTTGTCCTGAAGGAACATTGAGTCCAGAATTCTCCGAGCAATGCCATCATGCGCTCCCAGGAGCCTCCCATATGGGAGGCATGAGCCGGATTGAACTGCCAGCTGCAACCTTGATCTTGCAGGTATTGTTGCATTGTTCTGTCCATTCCTAACTCCTTAGATGCTCTGATGAAGTTAGTGCCTCGATCGGATAAGAGTGACTTGGCAGGGCCTCGTAGTGCAAAGAATCGACGAAGAGCGTTTATGCAGCTGGATGTATCTAGAGATTCAATAACCTCTATATGCACAGCTCTCGAACTCATGCAGCTAAACATGATGGCCCAGCGCTTACTTTGTGCCTGTCCACCTCTGGTGCGTCTGGTAGCTACTGTCCAGGGCCCAAAGACGTCGAGGCCGACATGGGTAAAAGGTGGACACATTTTGAGGCGTTCAGTTGGTAAATCTGCCATGCGTTGTTCTTGCTGTTTACCACGCAGTTTGCGGCAGGTAATGCATTTGTGGATAACAGAGCTAACAAGTCTTTTACCTCCCAAAAGCCAAAGCCCTGCAGCTCTAATTGCACCCTCAGTTAGGTGACGGCCTTGGTGCTTCACCTGCTTGTGGTAATGACGTGTAAGCAGGAGGGAGATGTAGGAGTCTTTTGGAATGACGATTGGGTTCTTCTCTGAATTATCAACCTCTGAATGCTTGAGTCGACCCCCTACAGCAATGAGACCATTGACGAGTACTGGGCTGAGCTTTAGCAAGGGGCTTTGCCTAGGAATTGGTTTATTGGCTCGAAGAGCACTCAACTCTTTTTCAAAGGTGGCCATTTGTGTCTCTTTCAGAATGACGTGTCTGGCTTGAGTCATTTCGTCCACTGTTCGAGGAAAGGGACATTTGTGCCAGCCTTTGCATTCACTGTTTGTATTTGTGCCGTTGAATGATTTAGCGATGTGGATAAGAAATGCCAGTGCTCTCACAAGCGACTCAAAGGTGGAAAAGCGTTCAAAACGATTGCAAGTAAGTACTTGGAGATAAGTAGCATATGACTTAACTTGCAGCCTTATTTCACAGTCCTTCTCTGGTTCAACTAACTCAAACATTTCTCTCAAGGTTTTGTTCTCAACAGGCGGATGGTAGATGAAGGACGGTCCAGTAAGCCAGGTTGACTTTGCTAGTTGAGAAGGTGTCAGCGACCTGGAGGCATGATCCGCGGGGTTTTCTTCTGTCCGCACATAGTGCCACTGTGTTGGCTTTGATGACTGGCGAATGCGTTGCACTCTATTGTGGACATACGTGTAGAATCTCTTAGACTCATTGTAAATGTAGCCTAGGACTACTTTACTGTCCGAGTAGAAGTGAACTGCGTCTAGATGCTGGTCTAACTCGTCCTTGATTAGATCTGCCATCTCAACAGCCATGACGGCTGCGCAAAGTTCAAGCCTAGGTATCGTGGGCTCTGACTGGGGTGCTAGTCTAGCTTTGCCCATCAAAAATCCTACTTCAACTGTGTTGTCTGGTTGAGTGGCTCTCAAGTAGGCTACACTGCCTATTGCCTTAGTTGAAGCGTCGGAGAATAAAAGTAGTTCCTTGGTCTTTGCTAGACTGAGTGAGGTAGCTGTGTAGGTTCTTGGGACATGAAGATCTTTCAGACCTGCAAGGGAATCTCTCCAGGTTTCCCATTTGCCTTTCTTGCCCTCTGGAAGTGGTGTGTCCCATTCTGAGCATTCTGTCGTAAGCTCTCTGAGTAAGGCTCGTCCTTGGATTGTAACTGGTGCCAGTAGGCCTAGAGGGTCAAAGACACTATTGACTGATGACAGAACGCCGCGCCGAGTAAACGGCTTGTCTGAAGTGGCCACTGAGAAGGTGAATGTATCCTCCTTTGTCTCCCAAATTAGACCTAGACTTCGCTGCGACTGAGGTTCTTCACCACCAAGATCAAGGTCTTTAAGGGCTGCTGCACAATCCTCGGGACAGAATGCCTCCATGACTGCTTGAGAGTTCGAGGCAAACTTGTGCAGGCGCAAGTTGGACTCCGCGAGTGACGCTTGTGTTCTCTGGAGCAGGTCGATTGCCTCGGCTGGAGAGGGCACAGAGATCAAGCCGTCATCAACATAAAAATGCCTCTCTACGAAGTTGACTGTGTCAGTGCCGTAGTCCTTTGCTCCTGCTTGGATGGCCTTTCTCAGTCCATAAACAGCAACTGCGGGAGATGGCGAATTTCCAAATACATGGACGTTCATACAATAATCAATGACCTCCTTATTGACATCATTGTCCTTATGCCACAAAAAACGAAGGTAGTTTCGGTGGTCTTCACGGACCATGAAACAATAAAACATTTGCTGTATATCAGCCATAATCGCCACAGTCTCTTTCCTGAAACGGAGGAGGACCCCAATGAGCGTATTATTTAGATCGGGGCCTGACAGGAGGACATTGTTTAGAGAGATGCCAGAGTACTGGGCGCTAGAATCAAAAACAACCCGTATCTTATTGGGCTTTTGTGGGTGGTAAACCCCAAATGTTGGAAGGTACCAACACTCCTGTCCTTCTTTTAATGGAGGTGCCACCTCAGCATGACCATTGGCAAAAATGTCTTTCATGAACTCAACATATTGCTCTTGCATTTTAGGCTTCCTTTGCAGCTTGTGTTTGAGAGATAGGAAGCGGCTTAGGGCAAGCTCCCTGTTGTTCGGCATTTGTTGGCGAGGCTCTCTAAAGGGAAGTGGGGCGACCCAACTATTGTCTTTGTCTCTGTACATTCCTCTACCCATGATCTCTAAGAAGAGTGTGTCCTCTATAGAGGGAGCTGGTTTGTTGTCGTTTTCTGTGCGGTTGAACACTGTTTGTCCGAGTGTTTTGTCAGGTGCTTTCCTTTCCCTTTGTGTTGATGAAACTTCCTTCAGTTGCAAAAAGTTGTCACAACGTCCAAACGCTGTAGGGCGGCCATTTTCAAGAATAACTGTCTTTAAGGTGCTGACTGTGGGCGTATGAGTGCTCCCCAGGCATACCTCTCCTACCACCACCCAACCTAAATCTAGGCGCTGGGCAAAGGGGGCTTGATGGGGGCCGTTGATTTGTTCCCTGACTTTATGCGCACGCAAGACATCCCGGCCTAGTAGCAGGAGTATTTCTGCTTTCTGGTCCAATTCTGGAATAAACTTGGCTACACGCCTGAGGTGCGGCTGGTTCATTACAGCACTCGGTGTTGGAATTTCACTCCTATTATTTGGAATGTCCTGACATTCGATCAGCGGGGGCAATGAGATTACTACAGACCCATCCAAGGACTCTAACTGAAAGCCTTCAACCATTTTGCCCCATGTTTCGACAAGGCCAGAGCATGTTCTTAGGTTGTAGCAGAGAGGCTCGGTTTGAATGTCAAATAGTTCAAAGAACTCCGGCCTAGCTAAAGAACGATTGCTTTGGTCGTCCATAATTACATACGCATTAACTGCTTTGTCCTTCTGACCTTTTGGGTACACCCTTGTGAGACATATTTTTGAACATGAACGACCCCAACGACCTGGTCCGCACACCGCTGTACAGCTTGAAGTCATTTCAACTTCGTTCGAAGTGTGTTCTCCCTCCCCGCCATCATCTTGAACGGGTGGAGGAGCCTTGTATGTCTGAGGTGGAGGTCCTGGATGCATGACGGTGTCGTGGCTTGTACGGTCACACTCGGTGCACTTTACTGTAGATTTACAGTCCCTGGCGAGATGTGAGTCTGAGGAGCAACATTTAAAGCATATTCCTTTCTCTTTTAGGAAGGCCTTCCTTTCGTCCAGTGGTTTGCTCCTAAAGGTCCTGCACTTTGTGAGCGGGTGGGGCTTGTTGTGCAATGGGCAGTTTTTGTTTATGTCCTTATCTGGAGCTGAAATGTTTGTTTTGTGCACAGCAACTGGTTTGCTTGCGCTTGCGTATTTTAAGTTGGTTTTGAATTGTGTTTGACTGTTTTGAAGAGCAAAACTAGGATCATTACGTTTCTTTGCCTCTTTGCATACAAACTTGCAAAAGTAACTGAAAGGTGGGAAATATCCGTTGTTCTCCTCTTTGTAATTGGAGCCATGAGACACCCACTTCTCTTGGAGTGCATATGGGAGTTTGTCCACTATTGGACCTATTCCCCTTGAAGTGTCCAAGTAAGACAGACCTGCCAAATATCCATCTTCTTTCGCCCCTTGGATCTCCTGCAGCAAATCCCCTAATTCGCGTAGTTTTATATTGTCTTTAGGTAGTAGTTTAGGGAAGCTGTCCAATCTCTGAAAAAGTGACTTTTCAATCATTTCAGGCGCCGCATAGCACTCTTGTAGTCTTTCCCATGCTCTTGCTAAAGCTAATACAGGGTTATTGACGTGGACAGAGCGTATGCGCTTCACTTGGCTACTCGAGTCCTTTCCCAGCCATTTTGTCATAAGGTCGAGCTCCTGAGTTGGTGTGAGATTGACCTCAGCTACAGCACCATTAAATGAGGAGGACCAAGCTCTGAAGTTTTCTGGCCTGTCGTCATATTGGTAGAGACCTGAAGTTATTAGGTCTCTGCGTGCCATGTGTTGTGCGAATGGCTCAGCTGGGTGGGGAGCATAGGGTGTTGCATTGGACGGGGTTAAAAAGGGATTGAGGTCGCTTTGGGATCGCACATAGTCTTTAGTTCTCTCTCTTTTTACTCTCTCAGACACAGAACTCCTTTTCTCCTCTTCTATTGCCTCTGCTTCTTCTAATACTTCAGCCTCTGCTTCAGCTGCTTGAGCTTCTCTTTGCAACGTTAATGCTGTAGAGCAGCATCAATCTTTGTCTTTTCCACTATTAGCTCAGCTTCCTTAGTTGCATAAGATGCTCTTACCTTCGCTGCCTCGGCTATTGCACGAGCACGAGCAGCACTCCTTGTAGAAGATGTTGTGGAGCATTTGACTCGCAGCTGAACCTTTCACTGATGCCATTTTGACCACGATGAAATGTCAAATGCCGCCTTTTCACTGTAGTGTTGTATGAAACACGCAGCTAAACCGCCAGCAAAGAACCAGGGAGATGTATTTCGTAGAAATTTTCTTTACTGGAAACGGTGAAAACTGTGAAGCACATTACGTATACTTTCAGAACAAGTCAGATGTTCGTACAATACATTGCACTCATCTATAAACATTTTCGCATATAACCACGTAATATTACATAAGTCATACAGGTAAGTATGTAACATAAACTTACGGCGTTGCCTTGTTAACAGATCGACGTGGATGGCAAAGTTTCACAATGGATTGGGATCCGATATCCCGTGCTAGATCTGCTCATGGCCTCTGTTTACTACCGCGAAGCGGAACCGGAAGCGCCAAACAGAAAACCGGAAGTCGCTCTATTCGAAAATATTATTAGCTAAATTAATTACAAAACAATGAATTACAATTGTAAACACTTCGAATATATTTCTTAACTTATTAACATTTTTAACATATATAAATTGAGATATTTATTATTTAGAAGTTATTCATGAAAAGTGCCTGCGGGCAGGCAGTACAGGTGTTCTTGATCCAGCGCAGATGCTCTTCAGTAATGTAGGCGTACACTCCAGGGAACCTGCCACATCGACGACCGAAGGAGGTGACCCCCACCAGTGCCCCATTGCACAAGAGCGGCCCTCCTGAGTCGCCCTGAGGTGAACAGACATGCACGTGTTTCACACAAGCTCAGTGGAGGCAGTTATGGCAGGTCGCTCACCTGCTGCACAAACCCTACCTGACAGGTGTCCTTGTTCTCTGACCCTGCACATATCATTGCCTTGGTGATCACAGGGTTGGAGCTGTAGTATTTGGAGCACTTCATTCTGTCCACCACTGTCACGGTGACAGACATCAGGACATTGGATGTTTTCTTGACAGCCTCGTTTGTCTGCCCCCATCCAGCAGTCAGACAGCTGCTGCCAGCGTTTGCTTTGCTGCAGTTTCAAGCTGAAATAAAGACAACAAACAGATCTTTGTGTCGAACTGCTGACGGCTCGTCTTCCTCTAAAATGACTGTCACCTTACCTTCAGCATCCTCAGATCATTGATTAAAATTTTCTTTTCAACTTTATAAGCCGGATGTGGAATGCTGTGTGTAACCCTAAACACCTGCCAGGACTGCTTTGTTTTGATGGAATGCCCCCCAGTGCTACGGTCGTCATTCTGTAAGTGCAGAGAGGCAACGTTGGAATGTACGCACCTGCCCTTTTGTAGAGACAATGTGTGATCACGGATGTGTGATATAGTTCCTACTTTTCACAGTGGGCAGCTGTAAGGACCCATTTTGGATTGATCAGTGTTCCTCCACAGACGTGTGTGGCGTTTCTCACCAAGAGCCATGTAGGGCATCGAATGGGGCTTCACTTCTTTACCACCAATAATCTCAGAGCCATGGCCTAAAGAGGAGGGAGGAGGTAAACTTTTACTTATCTTGCATCAAAGAACTCGACAAAGGGGTCCGAAATGGACTCTGCTGGTTACAGTTGATTCTCAGCATTAATAAAAAGACTCACCTGGCTGGACAACCAAAAGGACGGCGCAGGAGATGAGGACAAAACCCTCCGGGGAGAACATCTCTCTGATCTCTTTTTCATGTGAGACACTGAAACCCACCCTGATCAAAAGGATGTGGTTCTGTGCATCAGGGGATTTAAGAGTCAGAAGGAAAATGCACTCAAGACGTCACCACCGTCACAAATCTTAACCACGTAGTCTTGTGCAACTGTGGTTAAAAAAGTGGGATGGAAGTGTGGAATTGCAGTAGTCATGCCAGCAGCTACTGGGATGAGAGTCATTCGTGAACATGGGCAGGTAACCAGCTAATTGTAGATCAATCACCACTAGTCTTTGTTAAAATCTTTAACACTGATGTTAATGGCACAATATGTATGAGATCACACCTTGAAAATAATGCGGTGACACAATGTTCATGCTTTTACCTTCAAAACGATTACCTGATTCCTCTGAAAATGTCATAGGAGAATCCAGACAGACATTCACTTGTTATAAACAATTCCCAAAACAGGCCCGTCCTGTTCTGACTCGTCGAGTCTCCGGGCAACTTTGAAGAGTCCTGTATTTCCAACAGGGTCACCTTTAAGCCGACATGAGCGAAAAGCTCCTAAAGAGCTCAGCAAATTCTCGACTCTTGAAATGCTGCACGTTGCAACAACATTGTGTGAAACCTCAGACCCCCGAAACAAGGGTCCTCTGCTCACATGTGAGCTTCAACTTAAAGGTCTTTACTTGCAAGAACAGTCACAACAGCAACAAAATAAATCTGCTAGTCATCTGTAACACTGAACCTGCACACAGAAAGATACAATTTAGGTAGTTTGGATTTCAATTCGGTTAACTTGTGCGAGTACATTTGGAGGAAATGACAACATTTGGTTTTAAAGTTCCTGTCAAATTTCTCTGTCCCTTCTGTAGATCTGTTTTTGACATTTTTAGTGGAGTTTTTATCAGAACACCTTGATGTCAGTAGGTATCTTCATTTGGTGAGAAACTTTTTAGTAACATTGGTATAAGTAAGCATTGGTATAAGAAAAGGGATGTCGTGTGAGAACTGTCTTGAAGTTTTGCTTGTGGTAAATTAGCTTGGTTTTGCAGTGAGGTCACATTTTATGACAGGAAATCAACATTTCACACAAAAATATCTCAAAATATATTATAGAAATCGATGGCTTGTTAATTTTTTATTGATCCATGTAAAGTAAAGACTCTGAGATGACAATCAGACTGACCTGACACACAGACACTTAGCATTAGCATGTGATGACAATCAAAGTCTGAGGCCATTTCTCAGTTCACAGCGTGCAGACTTGTGACCTGCTGTAGCACAAACGTGGACTCTTGGAATCAGAAGTGGGATTAGTTCTTGAAAGTGGCCTTGCGTCCGATTCACATGTCCCAGATTCGCAAGTGTTCATCTGCTCCAGCAGAGAGAATCTGAGTATTTCCTGTGTTTAATGCCAAATGCAGGACTCGCTGAGAATGACCTAAGAAAAAAGTAACTTTAACATTTAAAAGTCATACAACATGGTTCATACTGAGAGTCATTTGAGGCACCCCCCAGGGCTCTGTCCTTGTGCCTCCACTTTTCTCCCTTTATCCTCCTTCCTCAGGGGAAACATGGACTCTCTATCGTTTTAGCATTTAAAATGATGTCAAAATGTGGTAATCTAGCAGTAGTATCAGTTTCACTCAACGTTCTTATATGAAAGGAAGCGATGGTGGGTTATCCTGCTCATTCTCTGTAAGTTTCACAATTATTTGCAAGCCCAACTGCTATGAGGTTGTAGAAATGTGACACATGTCTCTGTAAATTCAGTTGTTAATATTAATCATCAAGCAGAGCATCTGTTCCAGTGTGGCTGAGTGGGTTCAGCTCTTGCTTTCATGTACTCTAACCTGTGAACTGGGAGGTGAGGTTGAGCGAAGCAAAGTCCCAGGACCAGCAGGCGATATGGTGCTGAGGTAGACCGTGGCCTGTGACCAGACATCTCTCTCTTTTTCAGCCCATCGCAGAGAACAGATCTGCAATCAGACTCGTTAGGAGTGACCCAGTGTATTATTGCCCCTCCTCTGCTGCTCTTCGGCTTTCAATGCACCTGTGAATTTGTGTTGGCGATGGTCTCACGAGTCCCAGAAAGGGCATCCCAGATTCTAAGCTTTCCATCTTGATATCCACCTCCGGTAGCGATCGTGTTTCTCTGCCAGGGACACCAACCCATCGCCTGAACGATGAGGCGACCTTAACACTTGCTGATATACTTGGTTGATTATTCGATAGTGATCAAAAGAAAAATACCAACCTTAACCACACTGGGCTGTTTCATAGCAGTGACTGGCGAGCGCATCCCCGTGCATCCAGTTATGCTACTATCCCATATGGAGAGAAGGCCCTCTATGGAGCCGCTGGCCAACCGGCCACCGTCTGGTGACCACTGAAGGCTGCAGAGCCCCTCCTCCTGGAAAACTGATCCAATTAAAGATGCAGGAGCACGAAAGTCGTGGTGAAAGATACTTCCAAGAGCAGATCCACTGAAAGTGTGGAGACAGTGTGACCTTTAGACATTGCTGAGTGGGTGGTGATGGCAGCTTAGCATATAAAGATCAAGAATGGGACAAGGACATTGTGTGTGTGTGTGTGTGTGTGTGTGTGTGTGTGTGTGTGTGTGTGTGTATTTGTACTTGCTGCATATTGACTACCAAAGTGAGGGCATTTTTTGTGTGTGTTATTTTCCTGCATATGCACAGTCAAAACAAACCTGCTGAGTAAGGGCCATTTCCAGGAAACAGCTCTGACCACTGAGACATGCGGTAGCAAACACCTCATCATGTGCTTGCAGTCAACATCCCACAGCTTCGAAAAAGAAGACCCTGAGTTACCACAAACCAGCAGCTGCCCCCTCCCTCAGAAATATTTCCATTAGCTCTAAAGCGTCATACCTGTATCTCCCCTCGCCTGGTTCCCACACAGAGAGTTCTGCCGTCTTCACTCCAGCAGAGAGAAGAGATAGATTCTTGTCCTGACAGTGGATCTGGTTCCAAAGATCCCACCACAGTGTGTGTTTCTGCGTTCCAAATGTAGACAGAGGAGCCCAGTGCTAAAGCAACCGTATTATGGGAGCTGCAGTCCAGAAGGTTACAGTCTGAAAGAGTAGATGACCTCAAGCTTTGCTAGGTTTAACAAAGGTTTTCTGGAAAATTTTCCTACTCACAGTAGTCGTCGAGCAACATCGGTGCTGCAAATGTCTTGTTTTGGTCCACAACAGTAAATGGCTTCGAATCACTTCTTTTCTCATCACGACCTGCATTAGATGTGTGCAAAATCACATTTACACATCACAGACACATCATTTCTAACTCCAGCTCACCAGTCCCACGGGCATTTGCATGTTCAAGAGCCTCAGGTCTCCACAGCCATCATTTCTGCAATACAAATATTAATCAACATTTAATTTAACGGACAAAAAGTTAGAAATAATGAAACGAAACTGAAAACTAGGAATTGAAACTTCTTGACACAAACCTGGTTTAGGTTATCCTCTGTATGTCTCCTGGTATTTAAATTGTGTGATGTGCTGATATTTGCAAGACAGGACGTTGACTCCCCTCCAGCAATTACTGAAATCATCATAAAATGACGCATTAAATATTAGTCTGACAACATGCTGGGGTAGATATGGTCCACACAGTGAGGTGACAGATGTATTTCACCTATAGTTATGCAGTACTTCTCCAATAAAGATGACATTGTGACTGCATCTTCAGAACCCCTGGCATTCTGTTAATATTTCAGGTGTTTTCATGTGTTTTTGATCTGTAGATTTACCTGGGGAGTTTATCCATGAAACTCCCTGTTCACGAGGTCCAGGTGGGGAATCCAACTCCAGCCTCTGGCGAACGGCGTCAAACTCAAAGGCTGCTTCGCGGCGCCCCCTAGAGGTCAAAGGCGTACTTGCAGCATGACCGTCGATGTTCCTCCTCTGAATGATTCGCCTCTTGAATCGTTTGTATGATTCTTGTCGTCCCCAAGGGGTCGATACGTTCTATTAAAAACAAAATTATTACATTGAGTCATTTGCAAAGCATAAATCGTCGCCACACGTGCCACTATCCAAGCTAACATTACAAATTACAAAACATCCGGATTGGCTTTTCAAAGCAAGGCTCCCTCAACGCTTCTACATTGTACGCCGGATATTTAAACGAGAATCAATAGTCTATAGGTGCAGAAATTATATTATTGTGAACTAAAACCGAAAATTAAAGATTTTATTATAAGTTTAAAAATCGTAGCCACACTTCGTAATCTTTTATTTTGAAGGGTCAGATATCCAACTTCCGTTTTCTCCTATTACGTCAAAGGAAACTTTACGTGGTTCCTTCCATCAGTCCTGAGACTTTCGACGGGACGCAGCTTCGGTTCGTTCTTCCCCCTCCAACATGGAGGCCTTAGGGGGCTACCCTACCAGGTCCTCCAACCCCAAAGCCAAGAAACTGACCGTCCTGTTGAGTATGACAGTCGGTGTGGGGTGCCTGTTCCTCCTTCAGACGCAGCTGCTGAAGCCGAGGCGACCGTCGGACTTTTATTCCTTCGAGGTGAAGGACGCGAAGGGGAGGACGGTCTCTCTGGAGAAGTACCGAGGAAAAGTAGGTCCACATCATCACCAATTGTCAGCCCAGCATGACCCAAAGTCCGCCTCGGCTTTAGCCAAGTCAGCTTTCCTGGATGGACTCACGCTTGAAGACGCGAAGAACGCCTCCACGGTGCTGTGGCTGTAGTTTTACCCGCTTTTCTCTCCTTCTTCCAGGCGTCTTTAGTTGTAAACGTGGCGAGTTACAGCGAGCAGACGGAGGGCAACTATCGGTATCTGCAGGAGCTGCACCGGGAGCTGGGCACCTCTCACTTCAACGTCCTGGCCTTTCCTTGCGGTCAGTTCGGGGACACGGAGCCCGGGACCAGCCGGGACAGCGAGGCTTTCGCCAAGGCCACCTACGGCGTTACGTTCCCCTTCTTCAACAGGATCAAAATAATGGGCTCCGAGGCTGATGGTTTCCTCTCCTCTCCTCTCCTCTCCTTTCCTCTCCTCATCAAGCAGACTAGTTATGCTGATTCTTGTGTAGTTTTTCTGCTCCCCCCCCCCCCCCCCCTCTATTTATTTACAGGTATCGCCGCCTTCGGATCCGCATGATGACCTCCGGCCCCGCTGAAGTGATTGTATATCATATTTTTGTGTGTGTTTCTGTGCTCTGTGCCTCTCCTCTCCTCTCCCTCTCCTCTCCTCTCCCTTCCTCTCCTCTTTCCCCTCCTCCTCCTCTCCTTCTCCTCTCCTCTACCCCCCTCCCCTTCACTCTACTTCTCCTCTCCTCTCCTCTCTTCTCTCTCCTCTCCTCTCCTCTCCTCTCCTCTCCTCCCTCTCCTCTACCCCTCTCCCCTCCTCTCCTCTCCTCTCCTCTCCTCTCCTCTCCTCCCTCCCTATTCCTCTCCTCTACCTGTCCTCCCCCTTCTCCCCTCTCTTTACCCAGCCCCCCATCAGCAGGAGGGTCCCCCTACATGAGCCTGGTCCTGCTCAAGGTTTCTTCCTGTTAAAGGGGAGTTTTTCCTTGCCACTGTTGCTTGTTGTCTGGGGTCAGGCCCTGGGATTCTGGAAAGCGCCTTGAAACAATTTTGATTGTATAAGACGCTATATAAATAAAGATTGATTTGATTTGATTTGACCATGGTTAAAAACCTTGTATAAGAACCCACAACCCTGAGATCAGGGGCAGAAAAGTCAAACCGTAAAGACATAAAGGTAAAACTGTCCACATTTTATAATTTAACGTTCTCCTGAGTAACACGTTAACCAACAAAATCACAACTCGATGGCTCTTAATTTGAAAAGCAAGAACCTGTCAGGGTCTACTGAAACAGCTGAGCCACGTTTCTGTTGAGCTGAGTCATGTTTCTACAGTCTCTTTCGGTTCGTGCACACAGAGCTGCGAGTCAGTTCCAGACAAGTTTCTCTTCAGACAGTCTGAACTCTGGTGTGGATCAAACAACCCAACTGGCTTACAAGGGAACCCTGGTGCAGTTACTCGCAGTCGGAGTACAAATAAACAATTCAGTGAACCAACGAGGGGAAGAGGACAAAAGGGAGGCAGTGAACAAGGGAGAAGAAATGACAAAACACAAACGTGTGAATATGAATAAAGAGACAAGAGAGGTAGGAAAATTTGGAAAATGTCTCATGGGCTAGTGGGGAGGTGAAGGCCTGTGTTACTATAAGGCCAAAGGAACATTGTTTGTTTTTGTGCTACACAAACCTGCTGGAGGGGCTGGAGTTGCCTTTTTGGTTCTGGCCCATTGATGTACCAGGTTTTCTTCTTCCTCCTGGTTTTTAATCTTCCTGGACAATATGTGTTTTCGAGCAATACTGCCCCAAATGAGCAGCTGTTGTATCTACCTGTCGCTGTCCTGGTGGTTCATTCCACTTTCAAACCTGCAGTAAGTGAAGCAAAGCAAACAAAGGTCTCAAATCTTTCAACATGCTCTGCCCAATCAAACCGAATCTCCAGAACTGTCCTGGTGGAAAAGAGGATATAGGAGTCTATCCCAGCACTCGCCGCCCTCTTCTGACTGCTAGAATATCCAGGAAACTTTGAAGAGTCGTGTTTCCAATTGGGTCTCGTAGCTGACATGACTGAAAAGCTCTGAAAGAGCTCAGAAGAACTGAACTGATCTGTGGTGTATTCTGAAAAGCTACATCTGATTGTTGCCGCAACTTTCTCATTCAAAAAAATGCCCCCTCTCAGGCCCCTGACATAAAGGGTTTCGTTTAAATGACCTGAATTTTTAAAAAGTAGGAAAAAAAAGATTCAGTCTGAAGGGTTGTCTAACTAGAACTGTTTCTGAGCTTGGCTTTGTGGTGAGATCTCAGTTTACCAAAGGAAGTCTAGAGTTGGTACAAAAATGTCACTCTGGAGAAACTGATCGTTTTTTTTATTGAACCATGCAGAAGAAAGCCAAACTGAGAAGGACCTAAAAACGCTATAAGATTTCAATTTTAACATTCACTAAACTATGTAGAAAAAATACTATGAAAGATTAATCGCCATTTTAGAGTCAGCTTCAGACGCGTAAAGAGAAAGCCTTTTAAAAAATCCACTCAATGTCACAGTTGAAGCTCTGTGAACGGGTCGGTGGAGACGAGGAGCTCATTCCTGCATTTCAGATGTTCTGATGATCTTCTTGATCCAGCGCAGATGCTCTTCAGTAATGTAGGCGTACACTCCGGGGACCCTGCCACATCCACGACCGAAGGAGGTGACCCCCACCAGTGCCCCGTTGCACAAGAGCGGCCCTCCTGAGTCGCCCTGAGGTGAACAGACATGCACGTGGTTTCACACAAGCTCAGTGGAGGCAGTTATGGCAGGTCGCTCACCTGCTGCACAAACCCTACCTGACAGGCGTCCTTGTTCTCTGACCCTGCACATATCATTGCCTTGGTGATCACGGGGCTGTAGTATTTGGAGCACTTCTTCTGTCCACCACTGTCACGTTGACAGACATCAGGACATCGGAGATTTCCTTGACAGCCTCGTTTGTCTGCCCCCATCCAGCAGTCAGACAGCTGCTGCCGGTTTTTGGCTCCCTCTTAGGGCTCTCCAGGGGGAGATACGTCACGTTCTCCGTTTGCTTTGCTTCAGTTTCAAGCTGAAATAAAGACAACAAACAGATCTTTGTGTCGAACTGCTGACGGCTCGTCTTCCTCTAAAATGACCGTCACCTTACCTTCAGCAACATCAGATCATTGATTAAAATTTTCTTTTCAACTTTATAAGCCGGATATGGAATGCTGTGTGTAACCCTAAACACCTGCCAGGACTCCTTTTGTTTGATGGAATGCACCCCCAGTGCTACGGTCGTCATTCTGTAAGTGCAGAGAGGCAACGTTGGAATGTACGCACCTGCCCTTTTGTAGAGACAATGTGTGATCACGGATGTGTGATATAGTTCCTACTTTTCACAGTGGGCAGCTGTAAGGACCCATTTTGGATTGATCAGTGTTCCTCCACAGACGTGTGTGGCGTTTCTCATCAGAGCCATGTAGGGCATGGAATGGGGCTTCACTTCTTTACCACCAATAATCTCAGAGCCATGGCCTAAAGAGGAGGGAGGAGGTAAACTTTTACTTATCTTGCATCAAAGAACTCGACAAGGGGTCAGAAATGGACTCTGCTGGTTACAGCTGAATCTCAGCATTAATTAAAAAAAAGACTCACCTGGCTGGACAACCAAAAGGACGGCGCAGGAGATGAGGACAAAACCCTCCGGGGAGAACATCTCTTCTGATCTCTCTTTGATGTGAGACACTGAAACCCACACTGATGCACACACTTGCTTTTATGTGCCCTGCTCAAAAGGGTGTGGTTTCTGTGCAGAACATACACAGCTGAGGAAACATGCGCTCAAGTCGTAACCAGCGGGGGTCCAGATGCTGCGGGCCCCTTTACCCGAAGACAATGTCACCATCTTTTTCAATACGTGACTGGGCCCGGCGTGGAACAGCCGCCACAGTACTTTGACATGTACCGAAAATAAGACCATGGTTAAAAACCTTGTATAAGAACCCACAACCCTGAGATCAGGGGCAGAAAAGTCAAACCGTAAAGACATAAAAAAAAAGATAAAACTGTTCACATTTTATAATTTAACGTTCTCCTGAGTAACACGTTAACAACAAAATCACAACTCGATGGTGCTTAATTTGAAAAGCAAGAACCTGTCAGGGTCTACTGAAACAGCTGAGCCGCGTTTCTGTTGAGCTGAGTCAGGCCAAAGGTCAAAGGAACATTGTTTGTTTTTGTGCTACACAAACCTGCTGGAGGGGCTGGAGTTGCCTTTTGGTTCTGGCCCATTGATGTACCAGGTTTTCTTCTTCCTCCTGGTTTTTAATCTTCCTGGACAATATGTGTTTTCGAGCAATACTGCCCCAAATGAGCAGCTGTTGTATCTACCTGACGTTGTCCTGGTGGTTCATTCCACTTTCAAACCTGCAGTAAGTGAAGCAAAGCAAACAAAGGTCTCAAATCTTTCAACATGCTCTGCCCAATCAAACCGAATCTCCAGAACTGTTCTGGTGGAAAAGAGGATATAGGAGTCTATCCCAGCACTCGCCGCCCTCTTCTGACTGCTAGAATATCCAGGAAACTTTGAAGAGTCGCGTTTCCAATTGGGTCTTGTAGCCGACATGACTGAAAAGCTCTGAAAGAGCTCAGAAGAACTGAACTGATCTGTGGTGTATTCTGAAAAGCTACATCTGATTGTTGCCATAACTTTCTCATTCAAAAAAATGCCCCCTCTCAGGCCCCTGACATAAAGGGTTTCGTTTAAATGACCTGAATTTTTAAAAAGTAGAAAAAAAAAGATAAAGGAAGCTCATATTTCGTCATCAGTCTGAAGGGTTGTCTTCCTAGAACCGTTTTGAGCTTGGCTTTGTGGTGAGATCTCAGTTTAGCAAAGGAAGTCTAGAGTCGGTACAAAAATGTCACTCTGGAGAAACTGACCGTTTTTTTTATTGAACCATGCAGAAGAAAGCCAAACTGAGAAGGACCTAAAAACGCTATAAGATTTCAATTTTAACATTCACTAAACTATGTAGAAAAAATACTGTGAAAGATTAATCACCATTTTAGAGTCAGCTTCAGACGCGTAAAGAGAAAGCCTTTTAAAAAATCCACTCAATGTCACAGTTGAAGCTCTGTGAACGGGTCGGTGGAGACGAGGAGCTCATTCCTGCATTTCAGATGTTCTGATGGTGTTCTTGATCCAGCGCAGATGCTCTTCAGTAATGTAGGCGTACACTCCGGGGGCCCTGCCACATCCACGACCGAAGGAGGTGACCCCCACCAGTGCCCCGTTGCACAAGAGCGGCCCTCCTGAGTCGCCCTGAGGTGAACAGACATGCACGTGGTTTCACACAAGCTCAGCGGAGGCAGTTATGGCAGGTCGCTCACCTGCTGCACAAACCCTACCTGACAGGCGTCCTTGTTCTCTGACCCTGCACATATCATTGCCTTGGTGATCACAGGCTTGGGGCTGTAGTATTTGGAGCACTTCTTTCTGTCCACCACTGTCACGTTGACAGACATCAGGACATCGGAGATTTCCTTGACAGCCTCGTTTGTCTGCCCCCATCCAGCAGTCAGACAGCTGCTGCCGGTTTTTGGCTCCCTCTTAGGGCTCTCCAGGGGGAGATATTTCACGTTCTTCGTTTGCTTTGCTTCAGTTTCAAGCTGAAATAAAGACAACAAACAGATCTTTGTGTCGAACTGCTGACGGCTCGTCTTCCTCTAAAATGACCGTCACCTTACCTTCAGCAACATCAGATCATTGATTAAAATTTTCTTTTCAACTTTATAAGCCGGATATGGAATGCTGTGTGTAACCCTAAACACCTGCCAGGACTGCTTTTGTCTGATGGAATGCACCCCCAGTGCTACGGTCGTCATTCTGTAAGTGCAGAGAGGAACGTTGGAATGTACGCACCTGCCCTTTTGTAGAGACAATGTGTGATCACGGATGTGTGATATAGTTCCTACTTTTCACAGTGGGCAGCTGTAAGGACCCATTTTGGATTGATCAGTGTTCCCCACAGATGTGTGTGGCATTTCTCATCAGAGCCATGTAGGGCATGAATGGGGCTTCACTTCTTTACCACCAATAATCTCAGAGCCATGGCCTAAAGAGGAGGGAGGAGGTAAACTTTTACTTATCTTGCATCAAAGAACTCGACAAAGGGGTAAGAAATGGACTCTGCTGGTTACAGTTGATCTCAGCATTAATAATAAAAAGACTCACCTGGCTGGACAACCAAAAGGACGGCGCAGGAGATGAGGACAAAACCCTCCGGGGAGAACATCTCTTCTGATCTCTCTTTGATGTGAGACACTGAAACCCACACTGATGCACACACTTGCTTTTATGTGCCCTGCTCAAAAGGGTGTGGTTTCTGTGCGCAACATACACAGCTGAGGGAACATGCGCTCAAGTCGTAACCAGCGGGGGTCCAGATGCTGCGGGCCCCTTTACCCGAAGACAATGTCACCATCTTTTTCATATGTGACTGGGCCCGGCGTGGAACAGCCGCCACAGCACTTTGACATGTACCGAAAGTAAGACCATGGTTAAAAACCTTGTATAAGAACCCACAACCCTGAGATCAGGTGCAGAAAAGTCAAACCGTAAAGACATAAAACATAAAACTGTCCACATTTTATAATTTAACGTTCTCCTGAGTAACACGTTAACCAACAAAATCACAACTCGATGGCTCTTAATTTGAAAAGCAAGAACCTGTCTGGGTCTACTGAAACAGCTGAGCCACGTTTCTGTTGAGCTGAGTCATGTTTCTACAGTCTCTTTCGGTTCGTGCACAGAGCTGTGAGTCAGTTCCAGACAAGTTCTCTTCAGACTTCGACTTCGTCTGACTCTGGTGTGGATCAAACAACCCAACTGGCTTACAAGGCAACCCTGGTGCAGTTACTCGCAGTCGGAGTACAAATGAACAATTCAGTGAACCAACGAGGGGAAGAGGACAAAAGGGAGGCAGTGAACAAGGGAGAAGAAATGACAAAACACAAACGTGTGAATATGAATAAAGACAAGAAGAGGTAGAAAAATTTGGAAAATATCTCATGGGCTAGTGGGGAGGTGAAGGCCTGTGTTACTATAAGGCCAAAGGAACATTGTTTGTTTTTGTGCTACACAAACCTGCTGGAGGGGCTGGAGTTGCCTTTTTGGTTCTGGCCCATTGATGTACCAGGTTTTCTTCTTCCTCCTGGTTTTTAATCTTCCTGGACAATATGTGTTTTCGAGCAATACTGCCCCAAATGAGCAGCTGTTGTATCTACCTGTCGCTGTCCTGGTGGTTCATTCCACTTTCAAACCTGCAGTAAGTGAAGCAAAGCAAACAAAGGTCTCAAATCTTTCAACATGCTCTGCCCAATCAAACCGAATCTCCAGAACTGTCCTGGTGGAAAAGAGGATATAGGAGTTTATCCCAGCACTCGCCGCCCTCTTCTGACTGCTAGAATATCCAAACTTTGATGAGTCGTGTTTCCAATTGGGTCTTGTAGCTGACATGACTGAAAAGCTCTGAAAGAGCTCAGAAGAACTGAACTGATCTGTGGTGTATTCTGAAAAGCTACATCTGATTGTTGCCGCAACTTTCTCATTCAAAAAAATGCCCCCTCTCAGGCCCCTGACATAAAGGGTTTCGTTTAAATGACCTGAATTTTTAAAAAGGAAAAAAAAATAAGGAAGCTCATATTTCATCATCAGTCTGAAGGGTTGTCTTCCTAGAACTGTTTTGAGCTTGGCTTTGTGGTGAGATCTCAGTTTACCAAAGGAAGTCTAGAGTTGGTACAAAAATGTCACTCTGGAGAAACTGATCGGTTTTTTTATTGAACCATGCAGAAGAAAGCCAAACTGAGAAGGACCTAAAAACGCTATAAGATTTCAATTTTAACATTCACTAAACTATGTAGAAAAAATACTGTGAAAGATTAATTGCCATTTTAGAGTCAGCTTCAGACGCGTAAAGAGAAAGCCTTTTAAAAAATCCACTCAATGTCACAGTTGAAGCTCTGTGAACGGGTCGGTGGAGACGAGGAGCTCATTCCTGCATTTCAGATGTTCTGATGATCTTCTTGATCCAGCGCAGATGCTCTTCAGTAATGTAGGCGTACACTCCGGGGACCCTGCCACATCCACGACCGAAGGAGGTGACCCCCACCAGTGCCCCGTTGCACAAGAGCGGCCCTCCTGAGTCGCCCTGAGGTGAACAGACATGCACGTGGTTTCACACAAGCACAGCGGAGGCAGTTATGGCAGGTCGCTCACCTGCTGCACAAACCCTACCTGACAGGCGTCCTTGTTCTCTGACCCTGCACATATCATTGCCTTGGTGATCACAGGCTTGGGGCTGTAGTATTTGGAGCACTTCTTTCTGTCCACCACTGTCACGTTGACAGACATCAGGACATTGGACATTTTCTTGACAGCCTCGTTTGTCTGCCCCCATCCAGCAGTCAGACAGCTGCTGCCGTTTTTGGCTCCCTCTTAGGGCTCCCCAGGTGGAGATACGTCACGTTCTTTGTTTGCTTTGCTGCAGTTTCAAGCTGAAATAAAGACAACAAACAGATCTTTGTGTCGAACTGCTGACGGCTCGTCTTCCTCTAAAATGACCGTCACCTTACCTTCAGCAACATCAGATCATTGATTAAAATTTTCTTTTCAACTTTATAAGCCGGATATGGAATGCTGTGTGTAACCCTAAACACCTGCCAGGACTCCTTTTGCTTTTGTCTGATGGAATGCACCCCCAGTGCTACGGTCGTCATTCTGTAAGTGCAGAGAGGCAACGTTGGAATGTACCCACCTGCCCTTTTGTAGAGACAATGTGTGATCACGGATGTGTGATATAGTTCCTACTTTTCACAGTGGGCAGCTGTAAGGACCCATTTTGGATTGATCAGTGTTCCTCCACAGACGTGTGTGGCGTTTCTCACCAGAGCCATGTAGGGCAGCGAATGGGGCTTCACTTCTTTACCACCAATAATCTCAGAGCCATGGCCTAAAGAGGAGGGAGGAGCTAAACTTTTACTTATCTTGCATCAAAGAACTCGACAAAGGGGTCCGAAATGGACTCTGCTGGTTACAGTTGATTCTCAGCATTAATAAAAAGACTCACCTGGCTGGACAACCAAAAGGACGGCGCAGGAGATGAGGACAAAACCCTCTGGGGAGAACATCTCTTCTGATCTCTTTTTCATGTGAGACACTGAAACCCACCCTGATCAAAAGGATGTGGTTCTGTGCATCAGGGGATTTAAGAGTCAGAAGGAAAATGCACTCAAGACGTCACCACCGTCACAAATCTTAACCACGTAGTCTTGTGCAACTGTGGTTAAAAAAGTGGGATGGAAGTGTGAAATTGCAGTAGTCATGCCAGCAGCTACTGGGATGAGAGTCATTCGTGAACATGGGCAGGTAACCAGCTAATTGTAGATCAATCACCACTAGTCTTTGTTAAAATCTTTAACACTTATGTTAATGGGCACAATATGTATGAGATCACACCTTGAAAATAATGCGGTGACACAATGTTCATGCTTTTACCTTCAAAACGATTACCTGATTCCTCTGAAAATGTCATAGGAGAATCCAGACAGACATTCACTTGTTATAAACAATTCCCAAAACAGGCCCGTCCTGTTCTGACTCGTCGAGTCTCCGGGCAACTTTGAAGAGTCCTGTATTTCCAACAGGGTCACCTTTAAGCCGACATGAGCGAAAAGCTCCTAAAGAGCTCAGCAAATTCTCGACTCTTGAAATGCTGCACGTTGCAACAACATTGTGTGAAACCTCAGACCCCCGAAACAAGGGCCCTCTGCTCACATGTGAGCTTCAACTTAAAGGTCTTTACTTGCAAGAACAGTCACAACAGCAACAAAATAAATCTGCTAGTCATCTGAAACACTGAACTTGCACACAGAAAGATACAATTTAGGTAGTTTGGATTTCAAT
The DNA here is from genome assembly GCF_003711565.1 of Takifugu flavidus. Classification (NCBI taxonomy): domain Eukaryota; kingdom Metazoa; phylum Chordata; class Actinopteri; order Tetraodontiformes; family Tetraodontidae; genus Takifugu; species Takifugu flavidus. The sequence goes on along the minus strand of NC_079524.1, from coordinate 5,559,970 downwards.
TCGGTTAACTTGTGCGAGTACATTTGGAGGAAATGACAACATTTGGTTTTAAAGTTCCTGTCAAATTTCTCTGTCCCTTCTGTAGATCTGTTTTTGACATTTTTAGTGGAGTTTTTATCAGAACAACTTGATGTCAGTAAGTATCTTCATTTGGTGAGAAACTTTTTAGTAACATTGGTATAAGTAAAGGGATGTGTGTGAGAACTGTCTTGAAGTTTTGCTTGTGGTAAATTAGCTTGATTTTGCAATGAGGTCACATTTTATGACAGGAAATCAACATTTCACACAAAAATATCTCAAAATATATTATAGAAATCGATGGCTTGGTAATTTTTTATTGATCCATGTAAAATAAAGACTCTGAGATGACAATCTGACTGACCTGACACACAGACACTTAGCATTAGCATGTGATGACAATCAAAGTCTGAGGCCATTTCTCAGTTCACAGTGTGCAGACTTGTGACCTGCTGTAGCACAAACGTGGACTCTTGGAATCAGAAGTGGGATTAGTTCTTGAAAGTGGGCCTTGCGTCCGATTCACATGTCCCAGATTCGCAAGTGTTTGTCTGCTCCAGCAGAGAGAATCTGAGTATTTCCTGTGTTTAATGCCAAATGCAGGACTCGCTGAGAATGACCTAAGAAAAAAGTAACTTTAACATTTAAAAGTCATACAACATGGTTCATACTGAGAGTCATTTGAGGCACCCCCCAGGGCTCTGTCCTTGTGCCTCCACTTTTCTCCCTTTATCCTCCTTCCTCAGGGGAAACATGGACTCTCTATCGTTTTAGCATTTAAAATGATGTCAAAATGTGGTAATCTAGCAGTAGTATCAGTTTCACTCAACGTTCTTATATGAAAGGAAGCGATGGTGGGTTATCCTGCTCATTCTCTGTAAGTTTCACAATTATTTGCAAGCCCAACTGCTATGAGGTTGTAGAAATGTGACACACGTCTCTGTAAATTCAGTTGTTAATATTAATCATCAAGCAGAGCATCTGTTCCAGTGTGGCTGAGTGGGTTCAGCTCTTGCTTTCATGTACTCTAACCTGTGAACTGGGAGGTGAGGTTGAGCGAAGCAAAGTCCCAGGACCAGCAGGCGATATGGTGCTGAGGTAGACCGTGGCCTGTGACCAGACATCTCCTCTTTTCAGCCCATCGCAGAGAACAGATCTGCAATCAGACTCGTTAGGAGTGACCCAGTGTATTATTGCCCCTCTGCTGCCCTTCTGCTTTCAATGCACCTGTGAATTTGTGTTGGCGATGGTCTCACAAGTCCCAGAAAGGGCATCCCAGATTCTAAGCTTTCCATCTTGATATCCACCTCCGGTAGCGATCGTGTTTCTCTGCCAGGGACACCAACCCATCGCCTGAACGATGAGGCGACCTTAACACTTGCTGATATACTTGGTTGATTATTCGATAGTGATCAAAAGAAAAATACCAACCTTAACCACACTGGGCTGTTTCATAGCAGTGACTGGCGAGCGCATCCCCGTGCATCCAGTTATGCTACTATCCCATATGGAGAGAAGGCCCTCTATGGAGCCGCTGGCCAACCGGCCACCGTCTGGTGACCACTGAAGGCTGCAGAGCCCCTCCTCCTGGAAAACTGATCCAATTAAAGATGCAGGAGCACGAAAGTCGTGGTGAAAGATACTTCCAAGAGCAGATCCACTGAAAGTGTGGAGACAGTGTGACCTTTAGACATTGCTGAGTGGGTGGTGATGGCAGCTTAGCATATAAAGATCAAGAATGGGACAAGGACATTGTGTGTGTGTGTGTGTGTGTGTGTGTGTGTGTGTGTGTGTATTTGTACTTGCTGCATATTGACTACCAAAGTGAGGGCATTTTTTTGTGTGTGTTATTTTCCTGCATATGCACAGTCAAAACAAACCTGCTGAGTAAGGGCCATTTCCAGGAAACAGCTCTGACCACTGAGACATGCGCTAGCAAACACCTCGTCATGTGCGCTTGCAGTCAACATCCCACAGCTTCAAAAAAAAAGACCCCGAGTTTCCACAAACCAGCAGCTGCCCCCTCCCCCAAAAATATTTCCGTTAGCTCTAAAGCTTCATACCTGTATCTCCCCTCGCCTGGTTCCCACACAGAGAGTTCTGCCGTCTTCACTCCAGCAGAGAGAAGAGATAGATTCTTGTCCTGACAGTGGATCTGGTTCCAAAGATCCCACCACAGTGTGTGTTTCTGCGTTCCAAATGTAGACAGAGGAGCCCAGTGCTAAAGCAACCGTATTATGGGAGCTGCAGTCCAGAAGGTTACAGTCTGAAAGAGTAGATGACCTCAAGTTTTGCTAGGTTTAACAAAGGTTTTCTGGAAATTTTCCTACTCACAGTAGTCGTCGAGCAACATCGGTGCTGCAAATGTCTTGTTTTGGTCCACAACAGTAAATGGCTTCGAATCACTTCTTTTCTCATCACGACCTGCATTAGATGTGTGCAAAATCACATTTACACATCACAGACACATCATTTCTAACTCCATCTCACCAGTCCCACGAGCATTTGCATGTTCAAGAGCCTCAGGTCTCCACAGCCATTTCTGCAATACAAATATTAATCAGCATTTAATTTAACGGACAAAAAGTTAGAAATAATAAAATAAAAATGAAAACTAGGAATTGAAACTTCTTGACACAAACCTGGTTTAGGTTATCCTCTGTATGTCTCCTGGTATTTAAATTTGTTGATGTGCTGATATTTGCAAGACGGACGTTGACTCCCCTCCAGCAATTACTGAAATCATCATAAAATGACGCATTAAATATTAGTCTGACAACATGCTGGGGTAGATATGGTCCACACAGTGAGGTGACAGATGTATTTCACCTATAGTTATGCAGTACATCTCCAATAAAGATGACATTGTGACTGCATCTTCAGAACCCCTGGCATTCTGTTAATATTTTAGTGTTTTTTCATGTGTTTTTGATCTGTAGATTTACCTGGGGAGTTTATCCATGGAACTCCCTGTTCACGAGGTCCAGGTGGGGAATCCAACTCCAGCCTGTGGCGAACGGCGTCAAACTCAAAGGCTGCTTCGCGCGGCGCCCCCGGAGGTCAAAGGCGTACTTGCAGAATGACCGTCGATGTTCCTCCTCTGAATGATTCGCCTCTTGAATCGTTTGTACGATTCTTGTCGTCCCCAAGACGTTCTATTAAAAATAAAATTATTACATTGAGTCATTTGCAAAGCATAAATCGTCGCCACACGTGCCACTATCCAAGCTAACATTACAAATTACAAAACATCCGGATTGGCTTTTCAAAGCAAGGCTCCCTCAACGCTTCTATATTGTACGCCGGATATCTAAGCGAGAATCAATAGTCTGTAGGTGCAGAAATTATGTTATTGTGAACTAAAACCGAAAATTAAGATTTTATTAGGTATAAAAAATCGTAGCCACACTTCGTAATCTTTTATTTTGAAGGGTAAAATATCAAACTTCCGTTTTTTCCTATTACGTCAAAGGAAACTTTACGTGGTTCCTTCCATCAGTCCTGAGACTTTCGACGGGGCGCAGCTTCGGTTCGTTCTTCCCCCTCCAACATGGAGGCCTTAGGGGGCTACCCTACCAGGTCCTCCAACCCCAAAGCCAAGAAACTGACCGTCCTGTTGAGTATGACAGTCGGTGTGGGGTGCCTGTTCCTCCTTCAGACGCAGCTGCTGAAGCCGAGGCGACCGTCGGACTTTTATTCCTTCGAGGTGAAGGACGCGAAGGGGAGGACGGTCTCTCTGGAGAAGTACCGAGAAAAGTAGGTCCACATCATCACCAAATGTCAGCCCAGCATGACCCAAAAGTCCGCCTCGGCTTTAGCCAAGTCAGCTTTCCTGGATGGACTCACGCTTGAAGACGCGAAGAACGCCTCCACGGTGCTGCCGGCTGTAGTTTTACCCGCTTTTCTCCCCCCCCCCTCTATTTATTCACAGGTATCGCCGCCTTCGGAGCTGCATAATGACCTCCAGCCGCTGAAGTGATTGTATATCATATTTTTGTGTGTGTTTCTGTGCTCTGTGCCTCTCCTCTCCTCTCCTCTCCCTCTCCCTCTCCTCCTTTTCCTCTCCCTCTCCTCTCCCTTCCTCTCCTCTTTCCCCTCCTTCTCCTCTCCTCTACCTCCCCTTCACTCTACTTTCTCTCTCCTCTACTCCTCTCCTCTCCTCCCTATTCTATCCTCTCTACTGTCCTCCCCCTTCTCCCCTCTCTTTACCCAGCCCCCCATCAGCAGGACGGTCCCCCTACATGAGCCTGGTCCTGCTCAAGGTTTCTTCCTGTTAAAGGGGAGTTTTTCCTTGCCACTGTTGCTTGTCTGGGGTCAGGCCCTGGGATTCTGGAAAGCGCCTTGAAACAATTTTGATTGTATAAGACGCTATATAAATAAAGATTGATTTGATTTGATTTGATTTGACCATGGTTAAAAACCTTGTATAAGAACCCACAACCCTGAGATCAGGGGCAGAAAAGTCAAACCGTAAAGACATAAAAGGTAAAACTGTCCACATTTTATAATTTAAAGTTCTCCCGAGTAACACGTTAACCAACAAAATCACAACTCGATGGCTCTTAATTTGAAAAGCAAGAACCTGTCAGGGTCTACTGAAACAGCTGAGCCACGTTTCTGTTGAGCTGAGTCATGTTTCTACAGTCTCTTTCGGTTCGTGCACACAGAGCTGTGAGTCAGTTCCAGACAAGTTTCTCTTCAGACAGTCTGAACTCTGGTGTGGATCAAACAACCCAACTGGCTTACAAGGGAACCCTGGTGCAGTTACTCGCAGTCGGAGTACAAATGAACAATTCAGTGAACCAACGAGGGGAAGAGGACAAAAGGGAGGCAGTGAACAAGGGAGAGAATGACAAAACACAAACGTGTGAATATGAATAAAGAGACAAGAAGAGGTAGAAAAATTTGGAAAATGTCTCATGGGCTAGTGGGGAGGTGAAGGCCTGTGTTACTATAAGGCCAAAGGAACATTGTTTGTTTTTGTGCTACATCATCAGTCTGAAGGGTTGTCTTCCTAGAACTGTTCTGAGCTTGGCTTTGTGGTGAGATCTCAGTTTAGCAAAGGAAGTCTAGAGTCGGTACAAAAATGTCACTCTGGAGAAACTGATCGGTTTTTTTATTGAACCATGCAGAAGAAAGCCAAACTGAGAAGGACCTAAAAACGCTATAAGATTTCAGTTTTAACATTCACTAAACTATGTAGAAAAAATACTGTGAAAGATTAATCGCCATTTTAGAGTCAGCTTCAGACGCGTAAAGAGAAAGCCTTTTAAAAAATCCACTCAATGTCACAGTTGAAGCTCTGTGAACGGGTCGGTGGAGACGAGGAGCTCATTCCTGCATTTCAGATGTTCTGATGATCTTCTCGATCCAGCGCAGATGCTCTTCAGTAATGTAGGCGTACACTACGGGGGCCCTGCCACATCCACGACCGAAGGAGGTGACCCCACCAGTGCCTTGTTGCACAAGAGCGGCCCTCCTGAGTCGCCCTGAGGTGAACAGACATGCACGTGGTTTCACACAAGCTCAGTGGAGGCAGTTATGGCAGGTCGCTCACCTGCTGCACAAACCCTACCTTATAGGTGCCCACGTTCTTTGACCCTGCACATATCATTGCCTCGGTGATAGGGCTGAAGTATTTGGAGCACTCCTTTCTGTCCACCACTGTCACGTCGACAGACATCAGGACATCGGAGGGTTTCATGACAGCCACGTTTGTCCGCCCCCATCCAGCAGTCAGACAGCTGGTTCCAGTTGGGCTCCGTCTTAGGGCTCTCCAAGGGGTGACATTTCACGTTCTCCGTTTCCTTTGCTGCAGTTTCAAGCTGAAATAAAGACAACAAACAGATCTTTGTGTCGAACTGCTGACGACTCGTCTTCCTCTAAAATGACCGTCACCTTACCTCCAGCAACATCAGATCATTGTCGAGTGTTTTTATGTTATAAGCCGGATGTGAAATGCTGCGTGTAACCTTAAACTCCTGCCAGGACTCCTTTTGCTTTTGTTTGATGGAATGCACCCCCAGTACTACGATCGTCATGCTGTAAGTGCAGAGAGGCAACGTTGGAATGTACGCACCTGCCCTTTTGTAGAGACAATGTGTGATCACGGATGTGTGATATAGTTCCTACTGTTCACAGTGGGCAGCTGTAAGGACCCATTTTGGATTGATCAGTGTTCCTCCACAGATGTGTGTGGTGTTTTGTCACCAGAGCCATGTAGGGCAGCGAATGGGGCTTCACTTCTTTACCACCAATAATCTCAGAGCCATGGCCTAAAGAGGAGGGAGGAGGTAACTTTTACTTATCTTGCATCAAAGAACTCGACAAAGGGGTCAGAAATGAACTCTGCTGGTTACAGTTGATTCTCAGCTTTAATAAAAAAGACTCACCTGGCTGGACAACCAAAAGGACGGCGCAGGAGATGAGGACAAAACCCTCCGGGGAGAACATCTCTTCTGATCTCTCTTTGATGTGAGACACTGAAACCCACCCTGATGCACACACTTGCTTTTATGTGCCCTGCTCAAAAGGGTGTGGTTCTGTGCGGAACATACACAGCTGAGGGAAACATGCGCTCAAGTCGTCACCACCAGGGGTCCAGATGCTGCGGGCCCCTTTACCCGAAGTCAATGTCACCATCTTTTTCGATACGTGACTGGGCCCGGCGTGGAACAGCCGCCAGAGTACTTTGACATGTACCGAAAATAAGACCATGGTTAAAAACCTTGTATAAGAACCCACAACCCTGAGATCAGGTGCAGAAAAGTCAAACCGTAAAGACATAAAAGGTAAAACTGTCCACATTTTATAATTTAACGTTCTCCTGAGTAACACGTTAACCAACAAAATCACAACTCGATGTCAACTACTTTGACATGTACCGAAAATAAGACCATGGTTAAAAACCTTGTAACCTTGTAAAAGGTAAAACTGTCCACATTTTATAATTTAACGTTCTCCTGAGTTCCAGACACGTTTCTCTTCAGTCTGAGCTCTGGTGTGGATCAAACAACCCAACTGGCTTACAAGGGAACCCTGGTGCAGTTACTCGCAGTCGGAGTACAAATGAACAATTCAGTGAACCAACGAGGGGAAGAGGACAAAAGGGAGGCAGTGAACAAGGGAGAAGAAATGACAAAACACAAACATATGAACATGAAGGAAGAGACAAGAAGAGGTAGAAAAATTTGGAAAATGTTTCATGGGCTAGTGGGGAGGTGAAGGCCTGTGTTACTATAAGGCCAAAGGAACATTGTTTGTTTTTGTGCTACATCATCAGTCTGAAGGGTTGTCTTCCTAGAACTGTTCTGAACTTGGCTTTGTGGTGAGATCTCAGTTTAGCAAAGGAAGTCTAGAGTCGGTACAAAAATGTCACTCTGGAGAAAGTGATAGTTTAGTGATAGTGATAGTGATAGTGATAGTGATAGTGATAGTGATAGTGATAGTGATAGAAGGACCTAAAAACGCTTTAAGATTTCAGTTTTAACATTCACTAAACTATGTAGAAAAAATACTGTGAAAGATTAATCACCATTTTAGAGTCGGCTTCAGACGCGTAAAGAGAAATCCTTTTAAAAAATCCACTCAATGTCACAGTTGAAGCTCTGTGAACGGGTCGGTGGAGACGAGGAGCTCATTCCTGCATTTCAGGTGTTCTGATGATCTTCTTGATCCAGCGCAGATGCTGTTTAGTAATGTAGGCGTACACTCCGGGGGCCCTGCCACATCCACGACCGAAGGAGGTGACCCCCACCAGTGCCCCGTTGCACAAGAGCGGCCCTCCTGAGTCGCCCTGAGGTGAACAGACATGCACGTGGTTTCACACAAGCTCAGTGGAGGCAGTTATGGCAGGTCGCTCACCTGCTGCACAAACCCTACCTGACAGGCGTCCTTGTTCTCTGACCCTGCACATATCATTGCCTTGGTGATCACAGGCTTGGAGCTGTAGTATTTGGAGCACTTCTTTCTGTCCACCACTGTCACGTTGACAGACATCAGGACATTGGACATTTTCTTGACAGCCTCGTTTGTCTGCCCCCATCCAGCAGTCAGACAGCTGGTTCCAGTTTTTGGCTCCCTCTTAGGGCTCTCCAGGTGGAGATACGTCACGTTCTTTGTTTGCTTTGCTGCAGTTTCAAGCTGAAATAAAGACAACAAACAGATCTTTGTGTCGAACTGCTGACGGCTCGTCTTCCTCTAAAATGACCGTCACCTTCAGCATCCTCAGATCATTGACCTTTGTTTCTCTGTTATAAGCCGGATATGGAATGCTGTGTGTAACCCTAAACACCTGCCAGGACTCCTTTTTTCTGATGGAATGCACCCCCAGTGCTACGGTCGTCATTCTGTAAGTGCAGAGAGGCAACGTTGGAATGTACGCACCTGCCCTTTTGTAGACAATGTGTGATCCCGGATGTGTGATATAGTTCCTACTTTTCACAGTGGGCAGCTGTAAGGACCCATTTTGGATTGATCAGTGTTCCTCCACAGACGTGTGTGGTGTTTGTCACCAGAGCCATGTAGGGCATCACTTCTTTACCACCGATAATCTCAGAGCCATGGCCTAAAGAGGAGGGAGGAGGTAAAGTTTTACTTATCTTGCATCAAAAAACTTGACAAAGGGGTCAGAAATGAACAATGAAAAAACACAGGTGGACTCTGCTGGTTACAGTTGATTCACAGCATTAATAAAAAAGACTCACCTGGCTGGACAACCAAAAGGACGGCGCAGGAGATGAGGACAAAACCCTCCGGGGAGAACATCTCTTCTGATCTCTCTTTGATGTGAGACACTGAAACCCACCCTGATCGAAAGGATATGGTTCTGTGCATCAGGGGATTTAAGAGTCAGAAGGAAAATGCACTCAAGATGTCACCACCGTCACAAATCTTAACCGCGTAGTCTTGTGCAACTGTGGTTAAAAAAGTGGGATGGAAGTGTGGAATTGCAGTAGTCATGCCAGCAGCTACTGGGATGAGAGTCATTCGTGAACATGGGCAGGTAACCAGCTAATGGTAGATCAATCACCACTCGTCTTTAGTTAAAATCTTGCACTTATGTTAATGGGCACAATATGTATGAGATCACACCTTGAAAATAATGCGGTGACACAATGTTCATGCTTTTACCTTCAAAACGATTACCTGATTCCTCTGAAAATGTCATAGGAGAATCCAGACAGACATTCACTTGTTATAAACAATTCCCAAAACAGGCCCGTCCTGTTCTGACTCGTCGAGTGTCCGGGCAACTTTGAAGAGTCCTGTATTTCCAACAGGGTCACCTTTAAGCCGACATGAGCGAAAAGCTCCTAAAGAGCTCAGCAAATTCTCGACTCTTGAAATGCTGCACGTTGCAACAACATTGTGTGAAACCTCAGACCCCCGAAACAAGGGCCCTCTGCTCACATGTGAGCTTCAACTTAAAGGTCTTTACTTGCAAGAACAGTCACAACAGCAACAAAATAAATCTGCTAGTCATCTGTAACACTGAACCTGCACACAGAATGATACAATTTAGGTAGTTTGGATTTCAATTCAGTTAACTTGTGCGAGTACATTTGGAGGAAATGACAACATTTGGTTTTAAAGTTCCTGTCAAATTTCTCTGTCCCTTCTGTAGATCTGTTTTTGACATTTCTAGTGGAGTTTTTATCAGAACACCTTGATGTCAGTAGGTATCTTCATTTGGTGAGAAACTTTTTAGTAACATTGGTATAAGTAAGCATTGGTATAAGAAAAGGGATGTCGTGTGAGAACTGTCTTGAAGTTTTGCTTGTGGTAAATTAGCTTGGTTTTGCAGTGAGGTCACATTTTATGACAGGAAATCAACATTTCACACAAAAATATCTCAAAATATATTATAGAAATCGAGGGCTTGTTAATTTTTTATTGATCCATGTGAAGTAAAGACTCTGAGATGACAATCTGACTGACCTAACACACAGACACTTAGCATTAGCATGTGATGACAATCAAAGTCTGAGGCCATTTCTCAGTTCACAGTGTGCAGACTTGTGACCTGCTGTAGCACAAACGTGGACTCTTGGAATCAGAAGGGGGATTAGTTCTTGAAAGTGGGCCTTGCGTCCGATTCACATGTCCCAGATTCGCAAGCGTTTGTCTGCTCCAGCAGAGAGAATCTGAGTATTTCCTGTGTTTAATGCCAAATGCAGGACTCGCTGAGAATGACCTAAGAAAAAAGTAACTTTAACATTTAAAAGTCATACAACATGGTTCATACTGAGAGTCATTTGAGGCACCCCCCAGGGCTCTGTCCTTGTGCCTCCACTTTTCTCCCTTTATCCTCCTTCCTCAGGGGAAACATGGACTCTCTATCGTTTTAGCATTTAAAATGATGTCAAAATGTGGTAATCTAGCAGTAGTATCAGTTTCACTCAACGTTCTTATATGAAAGGAAGCGATGGTGGGTTATCCTGCTCATTCTCTGTAAGTTTCACAATTATTTGCAAGCCCAACTGCTATGAGGTTGTAGAAATGTGACACACGTCTCTGTAAATTCAGTTGTTAATATTAATCATCAAGCAGAGCATCTGTTCCAGTGTGGCTGAGTGGGTTCAGCTCTTGCTTTCATGTACTCTAACCTGTGAACTGGGAGGTGAGGTTGAGCGAAGCAAAGTCCCAGGACCAGCAGGCGATATGGTGCTGAGGTAAACCGTGGCCTGTGACCAGACATCTCCTCTTTTCAGCCCATCGCAGAGAACAGATCTGCAATCAGACTCGTTAGGAGTGACCCAGCGTATTATTGCCCCTCTGCTGCCCTTCTGCTTTCAATGCACCTGTGAATTTGTGTTGGCGATGGTCTCACAAGTCCCAGAAAGGGCATCCCAGATTCTAAGCTTTCCATCTTGATATCCACCTCCGGTAGCGATCGTGTTTCTCTGCCAGGGACACCAACCCATCGCCTGAACGATGAGGCGACCTTAACACTTGCTGATATGCTTGGTTGATTATTCGATAGTGATCAAAAGAAAAATACCAACCTTAACCACACTGGGCTGTTTCATAGCAGTGACTGGTGAGCGCATCCCCGTGCATCCAGTTATGCTACTATCCCATATGGAGAGAAGGCCCTCTATGGAGCCGCTGGCCAACCGGCCACCGTCTGGTGACCACTGAAGGCTGCAGAGCCCCTCCTCCTGGAAAACTGATCCAATTAAAGATGCAGGAGCACGAAAGTCATGGTGAAAGATACTTCCAAGAGCAGATCCACTGAAAGTGTGGAGACAGTGTGACCTTTAGAAATTGCTGAGTGGGTGGTGATGGCAGCTTAGCATATAAAGATCAAGAATGGGACAAGGACATTGTGTGTGTCTGTGTGTGGTGTGTTGTGTGTGTGTGTGTGTGTGTGTTGTGTGTGGTATTTGTACTTGCTGCATATTGACTACCAAAGTGAGGGCATTTTTTTGTGTGTGTTATTTTCCTGCATATGCACAGTCAAAACAAACCTGCTGAGTAAGGGCCATTTCCAGGAAACAGCTCTGACCACTGAGACATGCGCTAGCAAACACCTCGTCATGTGCTTGCAGTCAGCATCCCACAGCTTCGAAAAAAAAGACCCTGAGTTACCACAAACCAGCAGCTGCCCCCTCCCCCAAAAATATTTCCATTAGCTCTAAAGCTTCATACCTGTATCTCCCCTCGCCTGGTTCCCACACAGAGAGTTCTGCCGTCTTCACTCCAGCAGAGAGAAGAGATAGATTCTTGTCCTGACAGTGGATCTGGTTCCAAAGATCCCACCACAGTGTGTGTTTCTGCGTTCCAAATGTAGACAGAGGAGCCCAGTGCTAAAGCAACCGTATTATGGGAGCTGCAGTCCAGAAGGTTACAGTCTGAAAGAGTAGATGACCTCAAGTTTTGCTAGGTTTAACAAAGGTTTTCTGGAAATTTTCCTACTCACAGTAGTCGTCGAGCAACATCGGTGCTGCAAATGTCTTGTTTTGGTCCACAACAGTAAATGGCTTCGAATCACTTCTTTTCTCATCACGACCTGCATTAGATGTGTGCAAAATCACATTTACACATCACAGACACATCATTTCTAACTCCATCTCACCAGTCCCACGAGCATTTGCATGTTCAAGAGCCTCAGGTCTCCACAGCCATTTCTGCAATACAAATATTAATCAGCATTAATTTAACGGACAAAAAGTTAGAAATAATTAAACGAAACTGAAAACTAGGAATTGAAACTTCTTGACACAAACCTGGTTTAGGTTATCCTCTGTATGTCTCCTGGTATTTAAATTGTGTGATGTGCTGATATTTGCAAGACAGGACGTTGACTCCCCTCCAGCAATTACTGAAATCATCATAAAATGACACATTAAATATTAGTCTGACAACATGCTGGGGTAGATATGGTCCACACAGTGAGGTGACAGATGTATTTCACCTATAGTTATGCAGTACGTCTCCAATAAAGATGACATTGTGACTGCATCTTCAGAACCCCTGGCATTCTGTTAATATTTTAGGTGTTTTCATGTGTTTTTGATCTGTAGATTTACCTGGGGAGTTTATCCATGGAACTCCCTGTTCACGAGGTCCAGGTGGGGAATCCAACTCCAGCCTGTGGCGAACGGCGTCCAACTCAAAGGCTGCTTCGCGGCGCCCCCTGGAGGTCAAAGGCGTACTTGCAGCATGACCGTCGATGTTCCTCCTCTGAATGATTCGCCTCTTGAATCGTTTGTACGATTCTTGACGTCCCCAAGGGGTCGATACGTTCTATTAAAAATAAAATTATTACATTGAGTCATTTGCAAAGCATAAATCGTCGCCACACGTGCCACTATCCAAGCTAACATTACAAATTACAAAACATCCGGATTGGCTTTCAAAGCAAGGCTCTCTCAACGCTTCTATATTGTACGCCGGATATCTAAGCGAGAATCAATAGTCTGTAGGTGCAGAAATTATGTTATTGTGAACTAAAACCGAAAATTTAGGATAAGTTTAAAAATCGTAGGCACACTTCGTATTCTTTTATTTTGAAGGGTCAAATATCCAACTTCCGTTTCTCCCTATTATGTCAAAGGAAACTTTACGTGGTTCCTTCCATCAGTCCTGAGACTTTCGACGGGGCGCAGCTTCGGTTCGTTCTTCCCCCTCCAACATGGAGGCCTTAGGGGGCTACCCTACCAGGTCCTCCAACCCCAAAGCCAAGAAACTGACCGTCCTGTTGAGTATGACAGTCGGTGTGGGGTGCCTGTTCCTCCTTCAGACGCAGCTGCTGAAGCCGAGGCGACCGTCGGACTTTTATTCCTTCGAGGTGAAGGACGCGAAGGGGAGGACGGTCTCTCTGGAGAAGTACCGAGGAAAAGTAGGTCCACATCATCACCAAATATCAGCCCAGCATGACCCAAAAGTCCGCCTCGGCTTTAGCCAAGTCAGCTTTCCTGGATGGACTCACGCTTGAAGACGCGAAGAACGCCTCCACGGTGCTGTCGGCTGTAGTTTTACCCGCTTTCTCTCCTTCTTCCAGGCGTCTTTAGTTGTAAACGTGGCGAGTTACAGCGAGCAGACGGAGGGAAACTATCGGTATCTGCAGGAGCTGCACCGGGAGCTGGGCACCTCTCACTTCAACGTCCTGGCCTTTCCTTGCGGTCAGTTCGGGGACACGGAGCCCGGGACCAGCCGGGACAGCGAGGCTTTCGCCAAGGCCACCTACGGCGTTACGTTCCCCTTCTTCAACAGGATCAAAATAATGGGCTCCGAGGCTGAGCCTGCTTTCAGGTTCCTCACAGGTCTGCAGACACAACAGCTCTGTCTCGGACCAGATTGCTCAGCATACACCCCCAACAGCCTTCCACACGCACTGGCATTCTGCACGCCAGGAGATGCACAACTCCTGACTATGCCAACTTTAAGTGAATTTTATTGTAAATAACCTAGTCTAACGCCATACTATGAGTCAATGTTGTGTAAAGTCATGCAAAGGTGAATAGGTGTCCAATACAAAATGTCCTCCCTGTAACATGTACAAACTTTATATAAATAGTAAAACCTCTCCCAGAGTTTTATTGTTTTATTTAATATTGCTAAGTTAGGTTAATGAACATTTAAAGGCATGGGTCACCCTGTTCTAGAATGTTCTTTATTAGCCTTCAGTGGCATCAAACAGCCACACTTTATTTATTACCATGTGTAGTACAGTTAAAACAGTGATTTAGACCTTTTCTGAACGATAAAGTGTAACCTCGGGTTTATACTGGTCGTACTACTCGCTAAGTACTTTAATCATGTTTTTGTTACTAATGACAGACATGTTCCTTTTTTTTCAGATTCTGTCCACAAAGTCCCCAAGTGGAACTTCTGGAAGTTTCTGGTGAACCCAGAGGGTAAAGTGGTCCGCTTCTGGCGGACGGACGAGCCCTTGGAGAGCATTCGGCAGGAAGTGACCACGCTGGTGCGAGAAATCATCGTCAAAAAACGGGTGGAGCTATGATGGCGGTTGGTGGTGGTTGACCGGGCACGTGTTGCACGAGGTGCAGGCGTTCCCGTGACGATAGAGGACCGGACTGAACCTCCATCCACGTCTCCCTCCATGGAAACCGGAGGCTCGTGGACACGCGCGCTCGTTCCTGACGGTGTGTGTTTGTGGTTGGCGATGACAACCGTGATGAACATTCAGGATGACGACCGCTGCTGCAGAAGAAGGATCTTTTTAACCACTAGGGTTGTTGCCTTATCAGTACCTTAGTACCATCGGCTGTTTTTACATTAAATCTCTTGAAATGAAGCATAAAGATTGTTCCGTTTTGACTGATCGAACAGCAGAGTCAGATTTCCTCTCTGATTTATGCCGTTTCCTGCTGTGAGCTGGGCTCTGCTCAAGGTTTCTGCCTATTTCTAGGACTTTATTTACATGCAACCATCACAGATTTACAGACGTTCCTAGTCCAGCAGTTTAAAGTTCTCGTTTTAGAGGCGTTTGCTGGTGGTTGGAGAGCAGTAGCAGGTAAACTGGCGAGAACAGAATCAACCAGCTAACATGACACTGCCTACCAGCCACCCGCTGTGAGATGCGTCCACTACATTTATCCAAATATTCTGTTTCTTGGATCTGAGTGAGCATGAAACAAAATGCCTGGTGCAACTGTTAGGGTAGCAGAGCATTGTGAGCTGGCAACGGGAACATCAGCTAACATTACACTGCCTCCCAACCAGCCGCGACACACGCCGCCCGCCTACATGGCAACATGATGGTGGCGTCTGAGGTTGGTGGGCGCCAGCAGTGAGGAGTGTCGCCCACAGCTGTCAATCACACAGCCGGCAGCAGGCAACGCCACGCAGCCACCCGAAAGTCTGACTTCATTTCCTCACTTACTTCGACGAGTCTCTGTCTCCTCTTGCCTGTGAAATCCCTCCTGTTGTCCTGAATATGAAATAAAGGAAGCGGACAAGGTCATCAGAGAAGAACCTTTCTGAGGAGTCAGAGCTGTGAGTGAGGGACAGGGTTGCTAAAGAGAGACACCCATGTGTTTACGCTGAGATGGTTGCCTGGCACACAACAACAGGTCAGCTGCACCACACAAAGGACATATTGCATAAGCAACAGTATTTAATTATTACTTTATAGACATACTGACCAGGTGGGGATGAGCTCTGTGGTTTTGGCGCATCTTGACTTCCACGGTGGTAAAAACCCCTCCACCTCCAGGCTGCATGTGTGAGGAGCAGGTTTATGCCCGGTGCACCTGTTGTCCGTCCCCCTGCTCTAACCCCAGTCTTAAATACTCTCCCCAGGCGCACCGAGGAGCGGGAAGTCCGCTCCTCTGCTCTCCTATTGGCGGTTTATCCCCTTTTTTTTTTTTAAAGCAAAAAAATACATACACGGTCCGTGGCGCAGGGATTCCCTCCGCGTCCTTGTCTCTCCTGGAAACTAAAAAAGAGCTCTGCGACTGTTTAGAAAGATGGAAATGACAGTTTATAACCTTGTCGAAGTCAGAAGACACTCCTCTTCAAGTGTCAGTTAATCCCTCCAGACTCAAACACCCCAGTCATGAGGGAGATTATAGGCCCATTACTGTCCTATTACTGAACCTAAAGCCAGTGTAAAATGTAAATTTAGACCAAATTGACAATGCTGCAATCATTTCTGAAAGGGGTTTATCAACAAACATTTAACAATGTTTATTAGCAATATTTATTTATTTATTTACTGATTTTGTGACGAATGCAAACACAAAGGCCATAAAACGCTGTAATTAATGCGTTTGTGTTATAGGGGCGATAATCCCCGCTCGGCTCCTGATATTTGCGGGAAGATCCCGCGTGTCCGCGGGCTGCGCCTTCCCAATGACGTGTTGGTCTCGCGCTAAGGTGGCCCGAACGGCGCGAGCAGCACGCGTTCCCCCCCACCTGCCACTTCCATATGCCCCCCGAGCGCCCGCAACAGGCCGAGCGCGAGCCTGGAGCATGTGTGACAGGTGCGTGCTCTCCACGCGCTCTGGCCCGACGCGGAGCGGCTCCTCCAGCCAGCGGCCCCCGCTGGTTAAACCCCCACCTTATCAACGCAGATCAATGGGCTCCCCAGCGGCCCTAACTCGTGTTAATTGGTTCTATTAATCCGCCGTTAATGGCGCAGCCATGATTCTAGATTATAATCTGTTGAAACGAGGGTTCCTGGCAGCCGATTCACCTCTCCCTGGGATAATTATTGTAAAACTCCATATACCTGGAAACGTATCTTAATACCTCTCAATCACCAGTGAAAGTTGTATTTACCCTGAGGCATTAGCCTACCCGCAAATCACCCACTGGAGAAAAAAAAAGGATTTAGTTTAACTACTCCGTGTTTCCCGCGGGACCCCGTCTGGTCCGCAGCCTCCCCCAAGGTTTGGATTCAGTCACCTTAGAAACTCATTGTGCCTGTATTTTCCTTTCCCCTCCCGCATTGTCCCCCGCAGTTTGGCGGTAGCTTAACCGGTCAAATGTCTCACAAGCAGCTTAAACAAAGATGCGGCTGCTCTCAACTGCTGGGGGGGTGTTTGCAGTAAAAGCGTCGTCCTGCTAAACTGAGGTGAAGGTTTTCGGACAACAAGTAGTTTATTGTACACACTCAGGTTAAGGATCATTTATGTTGGGAAGATAAATAAATAAAGATGATGCATCACGCAAATAAAAAAAGCAGCTTGAGAGGAAAGGGTCTGCGCCATAGCCGTGATGCATTCAAGGACACATACCTGCATGTGTTGACACTGGGGAGATTTCCCTTTTTCAGGTTTAGTGACAGATTACGACGCCAGACAGACTAAAGCAGCTTTGCTTGTGAATTTACTGCAGTGTTTATTTAATGTTATTGACACAGCACTTGTACATAGATGTGGTCACACAGCTCTTCACATACATGATTCACCTGTAGCATTTAAGGGACATGAGGACCAGTCTTTTCTCTCTAAAGACTGAAACGTCAGATCCGGGTTAATCACATTTCCATCTCATTCTCCATGTTTTCTCATATTTACGTGCTGTTATCGTGCATCACCGACCGCAGCAGGTCTCTAAACGGTCTCTACCCCTGTGCTGCCTTCACTGCACCAGAGTAAACAGGTCCTGCTTTGGGAAGTTTAAACAGGTGTCTGACCTGTGATTTGACATTGTCCTCTGCCCCCCCACCCGGTCCACCTCACACAGCAAAAACTGTCCGTGGCGTCCATTGAATGACATCATAGACGCCCAAAAGACTGATTAGTTTAATTGCTTGTCCTTCTTAGATGAGGTGCCGTGAGATTTTTTATTGTCGCCGTCATAATATGGGGTATCTTATCATCAGCCGTTGATGTATTTGACTACAAATATAAAGGATTTACAGTCCTGCTGTCAGTTTTGACTGTCTTTATTTTGAAATATGTGTTTCAAAAATGGTTTTCACTGTTTTATTGCCCCACAGGTACCTTAAACGCATCACAGTTGTCTGTAATGCAGTGGCACAGCCTAAATAAGAGACCTATGATGTCTCCAGTCCACGCATCACGCTCCCATTCAGACCACACAGCCACTCAGGCGCAGACAAAAGAGTGTAGGAGGCTTCTTACACAAGGTCATTGGGTCACATTAGGCACAAAAGCTTTGAAATTCGAAAACAGTTTCTTCACCTGCAAATATCAACGCATCAGCTACAACCAGATGTAGCCAACACAACACGCGGTACAGTATAGAAGCATGGCGATGCTTCATTGTTTGGGCAGCTCGCTGCGGCGTGACGCGTGTAAACAGAGAGCGAAAACAAAGGCTTTGGCAGTATATTTCCACTGTCACCTCTGAGTGATTAGCTTCCAAATGCTACCTGAGGAAGACATCATTTAATCATTCACAGATATCAATATCAATTATCGGTTAAGCATTAACGGTCACTGCCCACCCACGCGCGCTCCGTCCATCCTGAAGACAGGTTTAACCTGGCCGGGTCTCAGCTGTGGTTGGGAACCCAGCGGAAGCGGTATCCTCCTTCCTGCATCCTGGTGGTGAGGGCTTGTCCCTGAGGGAACGCCCGAGTCCTTATGGTGCCGTGTTCCCTGACAGAAGTTCTGAAGGACCAGATGTTGCCCTCAGCTGCCGCTCCGCCGCCGTCTTTGGAAAAACACGTCTGCAGGCCGGAGAACGCTCCGTGCACACGTATGACCGCCGAGCCCTGCTGCTTCACTGTGGCGGAGCCATGCAAGACAGCGTTGCAGCGTGTGCTGATGTCCCTCAGCATGTCCTCCACTGAGTCCGAGGACTCTGTCTCGTATCCCTCGTCCAGGCGCTGCCGCTTGCGGGGGCTCAGCGGGGGTCTGTCGTCGGGCGCCGGCGTCCGCTCCCTCTCTGTTACTGCCATCAGGTTCTGAGGGAAAACCGAAGCAATAAGACCCAGAGACATGAGTCAAGAGAGGTCAGTCCTGCCGCCACTCACCTCCAGCACCGAGGCCAAGTGTTTGGCACGTCTGGCTAACTGTCTCAGGTGGACGTTTCGCTCCTGCAGGTCATCGGTTTCGTGCACGGTGTCTCTGAGCTGCAACAAATAACATCAGACGGATAAATTCAGATAAAATTGATAATATTTGAAAAGCCGCACAGATTCCATATCGCAGTACGACATTTACCCCGTGGTCGACTTCTGCAGGGGCCTGTGGTGCCCCGGCTCTGCACCCAGGTCCAAATTTGTCTGCGTCTGCACTGGGACAGGCCAGACTGGCGTCCTCAGTGGACATGTCCCACTGCGGCGTGAGTGGGGGGATGACGCATCCCTGGAATGGCACCAGCTCTCCTGGGGACAGGCTGCTCTCCAGGGTGGAGGGAGAATCTGTGCTGACAGATCACAGCATCACTGACAAAAGTGCCTAAAAGGTTCGTCCACGCCGGGTTTGGGTGGCTTTACTCACCTGCAATAAAATCCAGCGCATACCCCCCAAAGTCTTGGTCCTCGTCACATCCATTCACCTGTAGACAAATTTAAAAAAAATGCTCTTAAACAGCCAGAATGTATTTAATCTCAGTGGGAATCGTGCTGACCCGCAGACCTTATAATCCCACCGTGACTGAGCAGGATAACAGTGCTTTGCCCTGGCGCTGATCATTTCAGTGAGCCAGTTGTGTTCCAGGCGCAAGGTGAGCTGCTGGAGCCTTGCAGACCTGTGAGGTCTGGGCCAATTAGCGCTAGTCTGCGTCGCATGTGCAAACAACACTCCAATTCGCGCAGAATTCCAGCACTCCGTGTCAAACATTAACAGCCTTAGCGGAATCTAACAGTATCCAACCTCACAAGCTGTCTTGAAAGTGACTGATTTGTTTTATATCTTTGTAAAGGTTTTCGTTTTCCTCACCTGAGCGCCGAGGACGCGGCTGTCTCGTCTCACGGAGTATTCCAGATCATCCCACGCAATTGTGGAAAAAGCTGTAATACGGAGAAAGTGTCTCAATGTCCACATATCGTTGAGTTGAGGCGTGTAATGCGCGGAGCTCACCTTGTTTCAGGGCGCAGGGGAGCCCCGCGCACACGGTGACCGGACTGCTGCTTCTCGGCCCCACCACTTTATGCTGATGAAAGAGAAGAACGTTTAGCCACGAACCAAAAACGTTATATTTAAAGAAAGGTGGGTCCACTGACCGCAGCTCTCCTCCTGCGTCTGCCGACCTGGTTGGGACAGACAGCGGCCAACACTCTCCTGTCCTTCTGCGTCTCCATCGCCCTGCAGGACTGCAGGCTCGGGCTGCGATTTACACCCGATATAAACGAAATTCTCCCGGTTGGAGTCTCTCCATGCCGCGGCCTTGTAATTCTTGCCCAATCAAATGCACTTGCTCGGTCTCCAGGGAGTGACAGCGTCCTCGGAGATTAAAGTGCGGCAGACTAACGGTTTCTGGTCTGAAGTGTAAAGTGGTACCGCGCGTAACGGCGCCATTACAGCAGGTGCTGCGCACGTCAGACCTGCCCTCCCTCCGCCTGTTGCCAGATATTCCCTGCGCATATGGGTTTCATCCAACTTTGCCTTAAAAAGGAAGCCCCCAGAGCTGAGACAGACTCTATAATTTTATATCATTATCGACTGCTTTGCTGCTCCAGTCTATCAATGCGTAATTTGTACCCAAATACGCAGAAATATCTTCCCAAATTTGGCTCGTGGATGCGTTTAAAGAGGGGTGGAAAAAGAAAAGAGCAAATACGACAGACAGCTCAGCAAACACGGTTGACAAATGTCTCTAACTAGTCAACAAACAGAGGGCACCTTGTTGCCCCCTTAACGCTGAATGCACCTGTGTGGTCGATACTATGTCAGCAGGTCAAGAGCCCACGCGTAATGGATGACCGGCCGCGGAACCGACCAGACCGTGACGGCACAGGTCCGTTACAAACAGCGACGCAATGCTAAATCAAATCTTTGTATATAGAGATCACCCGTTCTATAAAGTATCGTTCTTTATTCCCAAAGGATGCTTCTGACGTCACACGTGTGAGTTTATAATTATTTCTAGCAGTAGGTTCCGGAACCTTTTTTCTGGAGCATTTAAAAAAAAAAATCATAGATAAGATGTTCATTCATATCATTTACCCTCGTTGACATCCGCACAGGTGTGTTTTTGCTCTGCTGTGTGATGTGATGGGGATCAAACGCCAAATTTTATCCTGGCATTTAATCTCAGATTTTAAAAACGAAGGTCAACATTTACAGCACGTTTCACAGTTCCGCCGTCAAGGTCGCTGCAACAGTTTGAATGAAAAATAAAACATCTCAACACTAACTGCGTGTGCATGCAGGCGCCATAAACAGTAGTTGGGGGTCAGGGAGCAACAGACTTTATTTTTGTAGTTAATAACGTCACAGGGTACAAATCGTTTCCAACATGTCTTTGTTTAATGACACCAAAAGCTTTAGTTTGTCTTTGCACTCCAGGGCCAGGCTGCGTCGGACCCCCTGGCTCTCGTCGTTGGGGAAGATCAGGAAGTTCTCCGAGTACCCTGACGTTTGTGCAGAAATCTGCTGGGAGCCCAGTTCACCTGCCCACTGGCCTCCCATCAAGTCACTGGTCAGCCAAAGAGCGGAGCCGGCGATCACAGACGGCGAGTACTTGTTGAAGGCGTAGTCCGCCAGGCTCAGCTCACACACCTTCTGCGCCAAGCTGCTGTCTGCGGGGAACCTGCAGCCGCTCTCAAGCCGGGACGCGTCCAAGTAGTTGGTGTAGTAGTCCAGGAAAAAAGCCAGGGTGGGCGCGTCCAGCCGGAAGTTGAGGCGAAGCAGGATGAGGCACTCCAAGTTGCAGAGCTGCTCCTTGGTGAAGGCATCGCAGCAGAAGGACAAGAGGTGGCTAATGCGCGGCGAGCACACCTCCACCTGGATGGGCGACAACAGCAGGGTCAGAGGCGGCTCCTGGAACCGCCGCGCCACCTTTCTGTGTCCCAACACTCACCTGTTTGCTGGCGAGCAGGAGCGCCGCCGCTCCCACCAGCTGGAAGCAGTCTGCAGCCACCGGCGTGGACACCAGGAACCTGTCCACGATGTTCACCGCCAGGCAGCAGCTCTCGAAGGACAGCCGGAGATATTTGTGCAGGGAGATGAGCCAGCTGACCAGGGTGCACCGCGCCTCTGCCGTCAGCTGCAATCGGACATTTTTAAGATTGTCTTTTTAATCATTTTCCACATAAAAATGGCACATTGGTGAATATAAACGCATGATTGTGCTGAAGGCCCCACTTGTGGCTGCTGCTCCAAGCTTCTGCACGGATGGAAATGCGCCTCCTTCTCTTTCTGGATTCTGTAGCCGATGTCTCCGTACTGCAGGAACCAAGTGGGCAGCTGCCCCGCGTGTGGCCGCAGTGGAAGCACCTCTATCCGAACCGGGGATGGACTCGGAGAGGGTGCGAGGTCTTCCTCGAACCCCGAGTCGCACAACTTGGACATGAATTTCTGTTTCCTGCGGCGGGCCTTCTGGGGGTCCGACGGAGGGGCCGCTGTGGTCGTCGGTGTCCGTCTGTGAAGCGT
The DNA here is from genome assembly GCF_003711565.1 of Takifugu flavidus. Taxonomy (NCBI): domain Eukaryota; kingdom Metazoa; phylum Chordata; class Actinopteri; order Tetraodontiformes; family Tetraodontidae; genus Takifugu; species Takifugu flavidus. Next base: position 5,537,468 of record NC_079524.1, on the reverse strand, counting down.
CCCGGAGCCGCAGCCGCCCTCGGCAGGAGCCACCATCCTTATCAGGCCGATCACGCATCGGACTCACGCATCGGCGACTCCGCCAGTCACCTCCCATCACTTTTCCCGGCGCCTTCCCGCCCCTGCACCCGCATCCCTCCCTCGTCACTTGGCAACAAGGCGAAACAATCCGTTGTCCCATAATAATTAATTAGGCCTCGAACCATATGTTAAAGCTATTTTCAGGGTTTACGGTTAACTTCTGTTGTTCGCCTCATACAGACCACCTATCTCTGCATTGTTCCACAAGACGCTCAATCCTGATTGATTATGTGTCCAAATGTTGTCACGTGCAGATAAATCTGAATATAATTAACCTCCAGAATGTTTAATCACTGAGTCCAGTTGGAATATAAATTAGTCCTTGATTTTGAGCCCAAAGGGCCCAAATAGTGGCTTCTCAAATCACAGTTGTGAGTTGCTATTGTGTCTTTTGATGCAAACCTTGCTTGCTCTGAGAGAAAACTGACAGTTAATGGCATCTTTGGGGGAAAAAGCCTCCACGGTGTAAATATTGCATTTATTTATTAGTTTATTATACGTTGCAGCACATTTGCAACAGCTCTAACAGCTGGCGTCCTCCTATCTCTATATTTATGCACTGTTGGGGCATTTTACTTGCGAATTGTTTCAATTTGTGTCCATTTTCCTCATCGAACTTGCAAATGCAGCCGATATTTTATTTTGAAAACGGTGCTTTTGGTTTCAATTCGAGCCGCGGAAGCTTCCTGCGTTAGCATGGGACGTCAGCGGGACAGCAAGTGAGACATTTTTGGTTGAAGAAAGGGTTTAAAGCCGGCTGTCTTCAAGATTTTACTGCGGTCCTTCGTTGCATGCAGCCAAGGAGGTATTTCTTTGTGTTATGTTGAATTTCCACCTTTGCAAAAAGTTTTGCTTTACTATGTATGTTACACCCGTCGCGCTATTACGCATATTGTGTTGTTGTTTTTGTTATAATCACGTGTTGCATTTTCGCGTCGGAGTAGACGGGACGTGTTCAATAAACCGGTTCAACGAAACCATTTGTATCTTCTAATGTTCTCTTGTGGGGTTATAAAAGCTCTGAAATAACAGCAACCTTAGTCATCGCTAGCCATAGCAAGGTAAGCTAGCTGCGCTAACCGTCTCGCCAAACACAACCTCCTCTGCTAAAAATAACAGGAAGGCTGCCGCAGCGGTCAACTTGGTTAACTCGCCTTTTTTTCACCCACCTCGGTCAACACATTTTTATAGTTGGCGGTTTAAACGAGGCAAAGCAACGTCACTCAGACATGAATCTGCTGCACAAGGTAGTTTATGCTAACGCCGCGTTCCAAACAGCCCTCCGAAGTTAGCCTCGGCGGCTAACCCTCGGCTCAGCCCGACAAAGTGAAGCGACACATTGTAGATTTAAACAACAGTTTATTCTGCCGACATTTTCGTGACTTACCGGTAGTTGTTACTTCTGCCGAACGCGTTATAATGGATGCTGAATTTTCTCATGTTTGCTCGAAATCTGTGCCTTAAACGTGGTGCCAAATAAGATGTAAACCAGCTTTTCCATTGCAGAAATTACACCTGTGATACACCTGTATGCCACGCTCTCCATTTTGTCTTTTCAGTTCTGTAACAGGTGAACATGGAAAATTCAGGCAGGCCTTACCGGGCCAGGAAAGGTGGCTGGGAAAGGGGAGCAGCAGCCGCAGACAAGGCAGAAAACTGGAGGACCCAGGACCAGGGCCAAGGGCAGAGCTACCGGCCCAACGCCAAGAACCCGGGAGGGCCCTACAGGGCGAGTCCTAGGAAAGGAGGGCAGGGGCCCTTAAGCTCCTCACCTGGTGGATTCAGGAGCGGTCAAAGCTCCGCTCAGAAGGATGACCCCCGCTGGTTCCCAGGCCTGGATAATATGAGTGGAAGTCTTGAAGATAGCTGGAGAGAATGGCCACATCAGCAGCGCTGGAGGAGGACTTCTCAGGGAGAGGGCCCATACGAAGACCGGGATCCGGACAGAGACAGGAACCAAGAGGCCTTTAGCGAAGGTAAATCGGGCGATGCAGAACCTGTTTCGACCTCAAACGGTTGTTAAGTATAGGGTGAGAACCCCCCCAACGCTGTAGAGATATAGGTCTGATTGATGCATTTTCCATCTGCTTTTATTTTCTGTCCATCTCAAAAGGGAAACGATGGAAAAACAGGAACAGGAAGAAAACATTTGAAGAGCACAGAGGTTCTGAGGAGTCCAATCTCTCAGCCAAAGACCTCCGGCAGCAACTTCAGGCCGAGAAACGACTTAACAAAGAGGAGATCTACCCCGTGAAGAAGGTGTGTTGGTCAAAATGTACCAAACTGAGGATATTTGTTGATTTTTAACATTAAAAATCAGTCCTTCCAATTAAAGGCAGAGCACAAGAATGTAATGTTTCCTGCTTTTCTTAAAGAGAATTACATTGATTAAGTATTAATATGTGTATTTACAGCTATAAATACGCGTATTTACACATTTTTCTTCCTCCAGAGGCCTCACGTCAACTCTGGTGCGCTTTACACCTGTGCTCTGTGCGACATTCTCCTGGAATCTTTGGCCCACGCTTTCAGGCACATCCGTGACAAAAGGCACAAGAAGAAGGCAAAGGTGAGAACCCACATGCAGATCGCGGAGGTCGCCGCCGTCTGGCTGCCTGCACCCGCCGGCCCCTCCCCTCCCCTCCCCGCCGGCCCCTCCCCTCCCCGCCGTTCCCTCCGCCCCTCCAGTCTTGAGGACGCGCCGTTTGCTGGTGTCTGCAGGAGAAGCTGGAGCAGGTGATGCTGATTGAGATACGGCCTCCGGGGCCGCAGCAGGCCAGCGCCGTCACCGCGGCGCGGAGGCCGAGGTCGCGCAGCACGGCCTGAGCGACGAGGACGTGGAGCAGAGGCGATGCGTCGTGGCCGCCATGCAGGACCTCCTCCTATCCGTCCTGCCCGGTAATTCACCCAGGAAGTCCACATTTGTCTGAACTGCGCCACTCATTTCTCATGTTTGTAGAGATCAGACTCAGGCTGTACGGATCATCCTGCACAAAGTTTGGATTTACGGACTCTGATGTGAACATTGACATCCAGTATCCACAACATGTGAGTAGCTCGGCCTGTCTCCGGTTTGCATCGTTTATCAGCTCTGTGACACGAATTGCTGGTGTATCCCATTCATATGTCCTCTATATCATATTTATGTTGTATGAAGGCTTTGAAACAGACTGTATTCACAGATGCACCAGCCCGACGTCTTGTTGCTGGTCAAGGAGACGCTCTCCATGTGCTGTGAGTTGTGTCCTCACCCCGACATCCATTCAAGCGCTGGAAGCGGAGTGATTGTATCTGATTTGTCACGCTGTGTCCTCAGCTCTCTTTGTTGATGTGGAGGCTGATTTCCACGCCAGGGTGCCCGTGGTCCTTTGTAAAGACAGAAGCAGGTGGGGGGGCGTTCTCTTCTGTGTCTTCACAATACTAAAAGCACTGACGTTGTTTTATTACCAGGGAAATTATCGATGTTCACTATATTTCAACGCCACAGAGGAAAAAACATTGGAACATCCTTATTGGTGCAGAAAAGTGTGTCGGCGTGTAAAAGGGACGGATGCAGAATTCCCTCCCATTCAGATCAACTGGAACTGTGTAACTTCTCACGTTCCTGTGTTCCAGTTGCATTAAGCAGCTGTTGTGGAAGCCTGAGACTGGGGTGGAACTGCTGCTTTTGGCTCCTCGGCATCACTCTTGTGCTAGAAAAGGACATAATGTTCAATATTTGTTTTGTAGACACGTTTGAAGCACGCCTTTATATCACTATTAACCCGATAATAAACGGGCCACACGGGCTCCCATATTGACTCCGTATCCAAGTGAATAACCTGAGGTTTTTCCCAACAGCGGCCTCATCTGCAAGGTCAGTGCCGGTAATGAAAACGCTTTTCAAACCACCGCCTACCTGGCTGCCCTGTGCACGGCGGAGCCTCTCGTGCGGCCCCTGGTTTTGGGGCTGCGGCGCTGGGCTCGGGTAGGTTCCTGTGCCGAGGTTTGCACGAACCACGCTGTCGGCTCCTCCTGCTCACCGGCGTCTCGTTTGTCGCCCTCTGCTCCAGCTGTGCACGATCGACCGGTCCGAGGAAGGAGGGCTGCCGCCGTACGTCTTCGCCCTCATGGTTATCTACTTCCTGCAGCAGCGGAAAGTATCCATCTTGCCTACTTACCTAAAACAGGAAGTGAGATTCTTTACTTTGTCTTTGGCCTGAAGCTTTCGCGATATTTCGTGTTTGTTTAAAGGGAATCAGCCAAAACTGATCTTATTCTGTGACTGCCTGTAGATTAGGGAGTTTTCACTCAGCCGGCTGTCGGACTTCCACCTCACTCGTGTAGAGGATGGGTATTTACACTGGGAATACACTCCGTCTTCCAAGGAATCCCCACAGGAATCAAAGAGTCCGTCGGCCACTGGGAGAGTAGGTGTCACTCGTTCCTTGTTTTGGATTTTAAGCCTTTGTTTTTATCTTTGCTCTTTAAACGGGTCCTTTGTCTTCACATGTGTTCCCCTGCAGGTGTCGCTGACCCTGCACGGCTCCCGCCCGCCCGTGGAAGTCGGCCTTCTCTGGGTCGAAATGCTTCGCTTTTACTCCCTGGAGTTCAACATGGCTGAAAACGTGATCTGCGTGCGGACCGCTGTGGTCCTCTCCCGGGAGATGAAAGACTGGCCCAAGAAACGGATCGCTGTGGAGGGTGAGGAACCGTTTGCATTTGTAGTTTAAATACTGTGGTTTTCTGGCTGCAGTAAAAAAAAAAAGGAAATCTCGTGAGAACGGCACAGCTACAACTACAAATGCTACAATTTCAAGCAGGAACGTGAAGATTCCGTTAACTTCGAACCTCTTTGTGTGTCTCTGTTTCTGTGGTCAGACCCGTTTGCTGTCAAGAGAAATGTGGCCCGCACCGTCAACAGCCAGCAAATGTACGAGTACATCCTCCACTGCCTCAAAACCACCTACAAGTACTTCGCCCTGCCACCGAATGCTCCCGCTGGGCCCAAGGCCACAGGTCTCATATCGGATTTCAATCAGCTCAGCGTTCAATCGCAGCCCGCCGATCACAAACCCGAAGAAAACGGCCCCGAAGACTCGGATTGCATCATCGAGGAAGAGGAGGACGTTGAGGAATACAGCGACTCCGACGAGGAGAGGGAGAAAGAGAAAGCAGATCCGGGCAAAAGCAGCCTGTCCGAGGACGAAGAGGACGAGGACGTGGAGTCACGTAACAGACGCCACCTGGACAGCTTCACCACGGAGGAGGAGGAGATTTTCCCAGTGGATGAGATCTCAGGGGAGGAACTGTTGTCAGATGAGGAGGGTCCTGACCTGGACACAGCTGGCTCAGGGGACGAGGATGACGAGGAGGTGGAGCTGACCCCTGTGAAGACTTTAACCTCGCAGTTAGAGGACACAGTGGGAGCGGAGAGCCCAGAAACCCAAACCCGCAAAGAGAAGAAGCTCTCATATCAATTTAGCAAGCAAGCGTTCTCCAGGGGAAAGGTTGGTGGCTTTGGTTCTGGTTCTTTTAACTCTTTAAGGTCGGGCGCTCGTGTCGATTCTGCGAGGGGATTGTTCATCTTAACTTTCCATCTCTCTTAGACACACATGGTTGTGTGCAGCTTGTGCAAACACGACGGGCATTTGAAGAAGGATTGCCCAGAAGATTTCAAGAAAGTGCAACTGGATCCTCTGCCCGCTTTAACGCCGGAGTTCCTCAGTGTTCTTAACAAAGTCTGCGAGCAGTGCTACAGTGAGTGCCCCCAACCCCACCTTTAATCTTCCTATTCTCTTATCTTCTTTTGTTTCGTTGTAGCTTTTGTTCATTTTGTCTTCATTTGCTTTTTTTTCCTGCTAAAGTCCTTTTATAATCATGACTTTGTATCCTTTGTAGCTGATTTTGCCCCAGACGAACTGGAAATGGGTGTGAGGGAGCTCATCCTCAAAGACCTGGAAACCTTCATCAGACGACAGTTTCCTGGTAAATGTCGCCGTCTTTACTGTTAATGAACTTCTCCGTTAATGGTGGACATGCACGGTTAATCTGACAAAGGGTGTTTCTCATGCACAGCGGCGCGGCTGCAACTGTTTGGCTCCTCCAAAAATGGCTTTGGCTTCAGACAGAGTGACCTCGACATTTGTATGGTGCTGGAGGGGCAGGAGACGATAAATGTATGGTATCTGTTAGCCAGGTTGCAGAATGACCTGCAGCCATGTTTCATCTTGATCATTAATCCTATTTATCCCATTATTAAATTAGAGTTTAACTGTTGATGACATTACAGGATGTGGACTGCATCTCTCTAATCGAAAGCCTGGCAAGGCTGCTGAGGAAACACTCAGGTTAGCAAGCAATTACCACTTTATTTGTAGAGCTTCACGACCGCCCCTCACGCCACCTAAACATGTGTCCATGCTTGCATGCAGGGGTGAAGAATGTTCTGCCCATCACTACAGCAAAGGTGCCCATCGTGAAGTTCTACCACGTCCAGACGGGTCTGGAAGGAGACATTAGCCTCTACAACACACTGGTAGGGCCCCTGTTGTATTTTTAGCCTTTGTTTCTTCTGCTAACGACCTCGCTATCTCCCTTCAGGCTCTTCACAACACACACCTCTTGGCTTCATATGCTGCTATAGACAGAAGAGTGAAGATCCTCTGTTACATCATGAAGGTTTTTGCCAAAGTGGGTGTTTTGCGCACGCCTGTACTGAAATGCTGATATACTTCAATATAACCTCCCATCTTTCTCCATCCTTCCCTCCCAGATGTGCGATATCGGGGATGCTTCGCGCGGCAGCCTGTCGTCCTACGCGTACACCCTCATGGCGCTGTTTTTTCTCCAGCAAAGAAACCCTCCAGTGATTCCTGTGCTTCAAGAGGTACACGTCTACAGCCTTGTACAGCGGTGTGAAATACGCTAGGTAACCTTTGGATTTCCATCAAACGATGGAGATGTCACCAGATAATCCCGCCCCTCCAATTCACGGAGACGGGAGAGAAACTCTGGTAGTCGGACTGCAGGGGAAAAGTGTCTGAGCTCATAGCTCAGCATTCTGTATGGAAAATTCAACAAGAACATTAATACAAAGACAATCGCTTGTGTTTATAGAAGTTTTGTATTTTCATTTGCAGATTTATGATGGGCAGAAGAAACCGGAGGTGCTGGTCGACGGCTGGAACGTATATTTCTTTGATGACTTGAAAGCACTCGTGAGCATTTTGCAGTTTTGTAAAAACAGTGTGAACAAATGAGCAAATATGTGCACGGCACCATCTTGACGATGCATCCGTGTTCAGCCCAGCCGTTGGCCACAGTTGGGGGGGAACACCGAGACGGTGGGGGAGCTGTGGCTCGGTTTGCTGCGCTTCTACACGGAGGAGTTTGACTTTAGGGAGCACGTGGTGTGTATCCGCCAGCACGCCCGCCTCACCACTTTCAACAAGCAGTGGACGTCGAAATACATCGTCATTGAAGGTCAGCCGGCGTCCCGATGCAGCCGACTCGTCGTTTCATTCCGACTGATTTCTGTTGTTTTCTGTATCGTCCCAGATCCCTTTGACCTGAATCATAACCTCGGTGCCGGTCTTTCCAGGAAAAGTACGGTTATTCGCGCATTTCTTTTGGTGGATTCTACTTATTTTTCATTTTTCTAGTGTATTTTATTTCCCATCTTCTCCCCTCAGTGACCAACTTCATCATGAAGGCCTTTATTAATGGCAGACGAGTGTTCGGCACGCCCCATAAAGCCTTCCCTCCCATCTACCCCAGTCTGATGGTCAGTATCTGCTGTTTACGGCGGACACTCAAGACTAGAATAAAAACGGGATTCTTCTTCATCCGCTCCAGGAGTATTTCTTCGACCCTGAAGTTCTCACCGAGGGGGAGGTGGCTCCAAATGACCGCTGCTGCCGTATCTGTGGCAAGATCGGCCACTTCATGAAAGACTGCCCCATGCGCAAAAAGTAGGGACCATCTCCTCATGTGGAGCCCAAAGCTGTCGGCCAGATGGTTTTAACTTCCCTGTTAATCCCGGTGCAGGTCCAAGCAGAGAAGGGATGGGGAGAAGTGGCCCGAGTACCTGCGAGACAGACCGGATGCAGGAGAAGACGGCAAAGACCAGGTCAGGCAGAAGAACGAGCACTGGAGGAAGAGGGACGCGCCGGAGATCCGCTGCTGCTTCCTGTGTGGGTCAAGCGCTCACATCAAGAGGGACTGTCAGCTGAACAGAAACACCGCAGGTGAGGAGCGGAACGCTGTGAACCGGTGGGGGGGAGGAGGAACTTGCTGTGTCTTAGCTCTGATTTTCATTGAACAGGAAATATGAAGATGGAAAGCTTCTCCACTCCAGCTCATCTGAGGAATTTGAGGGAGCAGGACAGACAGGTACGAGCACACGTGCAGCTCTGAGGCGTTTACGTCTCGGCTCATTCAGTGTTGTTTCTGGGATGGTTTTATTTTGAAGAGTAAGGGCAGCTTCCGTCATAACGGGACCTGTTTTCACTTCTTCCAGAAATTACCTTTACAAGAAGACAAAAAAAAGAGAAGGCAACAAAATCTCATATTGGGTCCAGAAATGGGTACGTAGCGCCTTTACAAATCCACTTTTAACAGATCGAGGAGGTCATTTCTGTGTTCCATATAGGCCACAGACCAAAATAAAGCCAAATGTCATCAAACACAGGAGCTGGCGGTCCTGATGTCTGCTGCTCCTTTTCCGTCGCTGGGGGAGCGCAGCTTCAAACTGCTTCAGAATAAGTGCTGACTTGTCTTTTCAGGCAGTCTAGTCGGCCGACACCCGGGTCTGTCTACTCACAGGAGGAACCCGGTGGACTGAACAGCAGCGGCCTCTGAGACTGTTCCACTCTTTGTCCAGGGAGACCAAAAGTCCAGAAGACGAACCAGTAGAATGGGACTGTTGGGCCAGACCGAGCCCGCTAGACGCCAAAGCCAGGACGCCTTGACTTGAAGCCAATAGGGCCTTTTTATGTATGTTGCCCCCCCCCCCACATCCCTGGAGAAACCGTCGACTCTTTAAGAGATTTTTAATGCTTTCATTTTAACACAAGCAAATATATATGCAGCTCATATCTGTTTACTCACACTGCCAGTGACGTTGTTTTTAACCTCGTATCTCGGATTATGCTGCAGATTGACAGAAAACTGTCACTTAAGTGTCCCATGAAAAGTGCTAAATAAGTTAAGCTTTGATCAGTGGTCAGCTTCAGTGACTCATTTGCACAAAGCAAAAGAATATATTTGTATTATATTTGATTTTATGGGTCTGATTAGACATTAATTTGTAGCGATGAAGCTAAATCAGAGCATATAAATGAAGACTTGTCATGTATTTGGTTCACTTTTATTTATTGCAATGTTTTTAGAATTTATTTTAAAAAAAAATTCAAGACATGAACGGAATATATTGTTTAAAACAACCTTTAATGACAATGTACCTTTTTATAACAGCTGGGATTTTTCCTTTGTCAATCAGCGAGTTTGTCCATCTCTCCTCGAGCCTTAAAAACAGCTGTCATTTCTTTGTTGAACAACTGTATATATATTTTTAGGGTCATGTTTTGTTTTTTAAAGAAACTAGTGATGCGCCTCGGTCTTAGATATTTATTCCTGCCACCTGTTTCTGTCTCCTCTCGGGGCAGAAAGTGCTGATGCTACTGTGCAAGAAGCAGTTCTACTTGCGCGCTGAAGTCAAGCCAGTCAACAGGTCTAACTAATAGCATATAGTGGTCCAAACACTGTATAAGACAGTAAGCTCAGTGCATTGGAAGGAGAAATTATTTATTTGCCACAAAAGCGTTGCATTTCAACGATGTCGGGTCTTAGCATCCCTGTGGGCCTTCACAAATGTATGTTGCTGCTATTGTCTTGTCATCTTCTGGCTTTACTCGTGTCCAAACATGCCTGAGTTTTCCTTTTTTTTTTTTTTAAAGAAAAAAAAAAGTTTTTGGTGTCATTTAAATCTAGTTTTATTTTAAAGTCAATGTACAAATTTTCTTTGACATGAGTAGGTTTTGTTTCGTTTGCACCAGTTCTGGGAAATCTTGGCTTGCAATCTATTTTGTGTCTCAAGGAATTCATTAAATGGAGACAAAAGCAAGTGTGTTGTTTCTTTTAACCCCTCATCCACATAATTAAGGACGCAGCGTGGCAGTTGTAGCTGCTACCACTAGATTTCACTGTATAGAAAGTTAGTTTTGATCTTGACCGGCTTTAATCTTTGCTATTTTACGTGACGTAACAGCATCAAAGGCATGTGATTTATTTAACTCCAAACGAGAAACTCTTAATCACATTTGCAATCGACTTAAATATACAGACGTCACACAAATCAAAGAACTTTGCTACTTTTAAACTATTTGCTACACACGTCGAGGTGTACGAGCGTTCAACACGGCCATGTTTGCCCGGTTGTTTATTCGTGAGCTGATTGGCTTACGCGCCTGTCCATCAGCGGCTCGACCAATCGGAGAACGGAACGCATTCCTGGGGGCGGGCGCACGTGTGCAGGGCAATATTTTGAATCTATCCGACGACAGTCTGTCTTTCTCCGTGGTTCGATCCTCCAGCAAAAGCAACGTCAGACCTTCAAGAGCACCTCTGACATTGGTAGGTTATACCCGGAGAACTACTGGGAATTCAGTTTATCTTGGTGTTTGTAATGTCTTCACATCTGAGTCTTCCTACTGGGTGAACAATAGGAAATATACTGTATATTGTCTGTTTAAATCGGAGGTGCAGCGCATTAACTAATAATCGTCTAGTTTCTGTTGTCTTTTCTTTAGACTCCATCAGCTGTGAACAAAATCAGGTTGCTTTTGGAGGAAAAGCCTGAATATGTAAGTAAAGAGAAAGGATAATGAAAGAGGCTCATGTCCCCTTTAATACTTAGGAAATTAGCTTACCTTTTTAATTATGCTGCACATCTTTGAGTGCACACACACGCACAGGACCATGTCTATCATAGGAAATGTTCTGTCATGTCCCACTGGCCTTCTGCAGATTGGTTTAAAGGTTGGAGTGAAAATGCGTGGCTGTAATGGCCTCACGTACACGCTAGACTACACCAAGGAGAAACTAAAGTCTGATGAAGAAGTCCTGCAGGATGGTAAGATAATGGCTCTGCCTTTGTGGACGGGGAGATTAAAGTTTGACGTGGGAAGGGAATCAAAGGCAGTGATGCGTTTTCAGCTGGGAACTGGGTTTCCTCGGAGGTCACGTCAGATACCCGACCTCGGCCAATGGTGTTTGTGTCTCGTAGGTGTGAGGGTGTTCATCGACAGGAAAGCTCAGCTGACCCTTCTGGGACCGTGATGCACTTTACAGAGACAAAGCTGTCCAGCGAGTTCATATTTAATAATCCCAACATCAAGGGAATGTGCGGCTGCGGCGAGAGCTTCTACGTATGAGCCTCTGAAAACCCCTTTAACAGAAAAGAAAAGACCCAACAGAAAAGACCCAATGTTGCCGAGGCAGGTGGGTGGAGTGAAACACCCGATCACCACTTCATGCAGATGACTTTTCCACTCATCTTTACTCGTCAGTGTGGTTTGAAGGCACTTACCCTCGAGGTACCGTGGAGTACTAAGAATGCTGACTCAATATAAAAGTGTTTTGTCTGTGTAAATTCTCAGTCATCCAGGTCATTGTATCCAAGGTAGTTTTCTCTGTCAACTGGACTGGGTTTCTTCTCTTGAAGACGTTTCGCCTTCTATCCAGAAGGCTTCTTCAGTTCTGAAATCGCTGGGGAGAGAGCTTGGTCCACAGGGGCTATATATTTTCAAGCTCTCTCCCCAGCGATTTCAGAACTGAAGAAGCCTTCTGGATAGAAGGCGAAACGTCTTCAAGAGAAGAAACCCAGTCCAGTTGACAGAGAAAACTACCTTGGAAAAGTGTTTTGGTTGACATAAATGTTTTGTTGTTAGGAATCACCAGTTCTTCTGAGAAATGTTGGCCTGCAGTCTGTTTTGTGTTGTAGGGAATTCATTAAATTGATATTAAATCCTGCTGTGTCTTTTCCTTCTATCCCCAAATCAGATCAGGGAAACGTCATACTCAGCAAGCTCAAACATTAAATCTCTTAAGTGATTTGCATTAAAGCCACCCGATATAAATATGCAGTAAAATTCAACAACCCAATTGCATTTTTGCTTATTTAATTGTGAGTGTCTAGCTACAGACAGAATGTACCAATCCTGGTCACTCCTTTAAAAAAAAAAGGAATTTTCTTTAGATATAATCTGATAGAATAAGGCCTAGTTACAGTTGTGGCGCAGTTGTATCTGTCGCCACTAGGTGTCAGTGTAGGGCAGAACTGGCTTTAATGACTTTCATTTTTTTTATAGCATGTCTATTATGCAAGTTGTTTATCCGTGAGGTGATTGGCTTAGACGCCTGTCCATCAGTAGTTCGACCAATCATTGACCAGAACGCACTGCTGGGGGCGGGAGCCTTTTTCCTACACTTCCGCGCAGTACAATGTTTTGAATCTTATCCGACGTCAACATGTCTGCCTCCATGATGCGAGCGACCGTCCGAGCGGTCAGCAAAAGGAAGATAATAGCTACAAGAGCGGCGCTGACACTGGTAAAATACTGTCGGACATTATAAACGCGTGTAAACTGTGTTGTGTTACCGCAACGTGAACGCAGAAAGTGCCGTGAAGTGAGCTGACGCACTGTTACGTGATCCACTTAGCTAAGGCTAATTTGCTAACCCCGCAGGTAGCCTGGGTTTTCTGGAAAACTGCCTCCCCGATGGTGGTGTTATTCTGTCTATAACACGACGATTCGCGTCACAACACCCCGAAACAAGTTATGCAGAACATTCTTTTAACGCCATCGACAATTAGAAGGCGATGACTTTAGATTTACAAAAACTTTGCGCTGCACAAACGGAATTGAATTCTCAGAAGTTTGTCCTCCCGGATGGGGACTTGCTTACTTGCTTAGTGACATTCGCGAAATGTCAACGGCTTCTCTGCAAATGTGCTGTGAGCTCTCTCATAATAGCCTCTTGTTATGGGTGCGGTACCCAGGATCAGCGTTTCTGTCAGTGTTGTGGTAAGATAATGCATTTAAACGGGGCAAAGCCCTGATAAAGCTTGTGTGCTGACTTAAAGTAGTCTTAATTCTCTCCTTCAGAAAGGTCATTATCCACATTTTCACGGGTTAAACTAAACGTCTAAATATTCTGTGTAGGATTTACCGACAAGTCTTCCTAATGCTGATGAGGACATTAGCTTTCCGGGGTTAGCATCTCCTGGCTAATTCAGCTAGCCTTCGTACTTCTGTGGTTTTATATCTGTGTCTTAACACTGGAAAATACAAAACTGACAATATGATGAACGACTAACCATCTGGTTTCTGCTGTCTTTTCTTTAGACTCCATCAGCTGTGAACAGAATCAGGTTGCTGTTGGAGGACAAGCCTGAATATGTAAGTAAAGAGGATCATCTAACAAGGGCAGGAAGAGGATCATGTCGCCTTCCATGCTCAGGAAACTGTTTTACCTTTTTGATTATGCTGCACATCTTTGGTCACACATAGATCCATGTCTGACAGTAGATGAAATCTCACCGAGTCATGTCCCACTGGCCTTTTGCAGATTGGTTTGAAGGTTGGAGTGAAAACGCGTGGCTGTAATGGCCTCACGTACACGCTAGACTACACCAAGGAGAAGCTAAAGTCTGATGAAGAAGTCCTGCAGGATGGTAAGATAATGGCTCTGCCTTTGTGGAAGGAGACTTAAGTTGGACAAAGGACTATGATGTTATTACTTTGATTTGATTGAAAGGAGCAGATATATTCGATGAAGTCAGAGCCATATAGATCTGACCTGTTGCCTCAGAGGTCGTGCTAGATTCCTGACCTCGGGCAGATGGAGCAAAATATCCGTTAATTTAGCAAACATGGTGAAATACAGCAGGGATGACTGGTGTTTCTGTCTCCTAGGTGTGAGGGTGTTCATTGAGAAGAAAGCTCAGCTGACCCTTCTCGGCACCGAGATGGACTTTGTAGAGACGAAGCTAAACAGCGAGTTCATATTCAACAATCCCAACATCAAGGGAATGTGCGGCTGCGGCGAGAGCTTCAGCGTATGAGCCTGTGGAACAAACCTTGACAGAAAGGACCGGACATTGCTGAGGGTGCTGGATGAAGGAGGCATCTGATCATCTGGGTGTGCCTGCATCTCCACCACTGCCCCTCCTGCAGACCACTTCATTATTAGCAGTGTAGCGCAGACCACGCTAACATTGATTATTAGCCTCACAGACCTCCAATCACTTCTTCCTGCTAGTGGGCACAAAGGACCTCAGATGCAAACGTGTTTGTTTCAGATCTACGCCTCTTTAACGTAGATGCACATTTCAGGCATATTTCATCAGTTTATGCGGGCAAAAATGGCAACCTGACCAAGAACACACTGAAGCTACAAATTGATCACATTGATATTTAAAGGTCCAGGATTGAACTTGTGAGACTTTGTTCAAACCCCTCACTTTCACCTGGTGTCCCATGCCAGTAGAGCCTTTTTAACCTGCTTTCTGAGTGACTAAATATTTATCTCCATGTGTAAATATAAGAAATGTATATCTTATGAACCGCGAACGCACAACAAAGAAACGCACAGACCGAGACGCTCCGATCACATGTCCCTTTCATAGCCTTTGCTCCGGCACAGAGAGGATTTATGTTTGATCAAAGCTCAGGCTTTGTACAGATTATGTGCTGTCAAAATGAATCGGTGTAATATGCCAGTGTACATATTTAATAAAAATGAGTAAAGTTGCACTGCTGTCACTGGTTTATGTGCCATTGTCCATAGCGTGGTGGAAGGAGCATCAGGAGCAGAGACGCCATAGATTAAGCTTCCAGCCGCCTCCTAAAGGCTCTTTCTTCTCCACTTAAGTCACCCCATCGACATCTTGTGATTCTCACGAGCTGCAGAAACGGAATTATCGTCTCATTTTCCAATTTAACCTGACTGGTGGACTTCACTGGATGTCAAGCAGTAGCGGGAAGCTACAACAGTGGAATTAGTTTTAAAATATTCCAGGTGTTGTGGAGTCGGTCACTGTGGCAACAGGCCCAAGCAAACATAAGCACACATCCAATAAATGACACATATAAGATAAAGACCTTAAGAGTTGTTGAATGGACGTAATGCGCACACCTCCAGGTACCAATGATGGTGATGACAACTGTCCATTCTTGGACCTTGTCAATGCATTGATTGCTGATAAAACCAGAGATAGCAGGTGGACTCTTTGAGTCAATTAAAGTTGTGACACAGCGTTTCTGAAACTTTAGGAGTCTATTTAACCCGGCAGCATTTTAGTTATTCTAATACCATCAGCCTATTTCATTAGAGAAAATGTGGACTATAAGATAAAGAAATTAATAAAGCTAAATTAATTTCCAGTGTCCAAATTGTCTCACGTCATTTTCAACGTAAATGAACAGACACGTGACACCATTCGGCGCAATGGCCGACTGGGAATTCTTGTTCTCTCCGTGAGGCATTCAGGCAACAACGGGAATATTTCCCCCTCAAACGTGTAACAGCGGTTACGTCGCGTCGCTGGGCGCGTTTGATCCACGTGTCATTGAACAGAGCGTAAAGCCAATCGTTATTCACAAAATGTTACAGCATGAAAGTAAATAAAAAATCGATAGTACAATTATTTTATTAGGCCCACATTCTAGCGTTATATCTGATACCGCCACTACGCTAATCAAAGGGGAGAAATCCGAGGTTTAGAGAACGCATCCTCTCACAGTTAGACAATCAGCATCTCCGACGTGTGCAGGAGAGCAGAAACTCCGCCGAGCACTCGCGCACAGGGACCATCTGAGATTTCAACATGGAGCAGAAACAAGTCATCAACTTTGGTGCCGGACCCGCAAAACTCCCCCAACCCGTAAGTGTCGACCCTCCCGTTTTGGCTGCTGCGAAATCAAAGTACAAAGAGTCCACGCGAGTAAAGAACCGGAAGGAGAAACGTTACATGACGCGCAGATGCACGCTGCAGACTCGACAAGCTGCCGATTTTTTAAAAAGAGCAATCCGATCGTCATCTTCCGTAATCACGACCAAGCCGCCGCTCGCATCACCTGACAGCGGCGCGCAGTCGTGCACGCAGTCGTGCACGCCGCAGGCCCTTTGATGTTTTGCTGATAATCCTGAGCCGGATTGCGTCAGCCTCCATTGAGGCGGCGGAGCGCCAACATCCTCCACAACGCACAATAAACACAACACTTCTCTTCGTGCACGTTTGCAAAGCGCAGCTATGTCAGGTTGTGTTAAAACAATTATTCGAACATGCAAAACTTTTATCTGCAGTGCGCTGCCTCGCGACTGTTTGGTCCTAAGTTAGCACGCGCACCTGTGGACATCTGGAGTTCCAGCTCTGTCGTCGTTATCTGGGAATTTAGTGCCAGATTGGTGCGTTTTCGGTAATAATTCAGTGCCTGCTGAGTTTGTCCGGAGGGAGATCAGGGGACAGAAGTGATCGGTTTATGAACGTGTCAGATCTTCCATCACTGATCTGCTGGATCCTCTTCCAGGTGCTGCTCCAAGCACAGAAGGAGCTTCTGACGTACAGCGACACCGGCATCAGCGTCCTGGGTGAGTCCGGGCTCAGCCAACTCTGACGAGGCTCGTTTGTGATGATCACCCTCAGGCGTTGCCACGGGCAACAGAACGAGTCTGGACACAGCTTCATCCACCCAGTTTGTTTTTTATTCAGTGTCAGGTTTGCTGACGCTCTGATCTTTGTCTCTCTCAACTAGAGATGAGTCACCGATCGTCCGACTTCAACAACATCCTGAACAGAACCAAGAGTCTGCTGAGAGAGCTGCTGTGAGCTCCTCCTGCTCCTCCTCCTCCTCCTCCTCCTGCTGCTCCTGCTGCTTCTCCTACTCCTGCTCCTCACCCTCCTCCTGCTCCTCACCCTCTTCCTCCTCCTCCTCCTCCTCCCCCTCCTCCTCCCCCTCTTCCTTCTCCTCCCCCTGCCCCTCCTCCTGCCCCTCCTCACCCTCTTCCTCCTCATCCTCTTCCTCCTGCTCCTCCTCCTGCTCCTCAACCCTCCTCCTCCTGCTCCTCCTCCTCCTCACCCTCTTCCTCCTCCTCCTCCTCCTCCTCCTCCTCCCCCTCTTCCTCCTCCACCTCCTGCTCCTGCTCCTCACCCTCTTCCTCACCCTCCTCCTCCTGTTTCTCCTCCTCCTCCCCCTCTTCCTCCTCCTCACCCTCCTCCTCCTCCTCCTCCTCACCCTCCTCCTGCTCCTCACCCTCCTCCTCCTCCTCACCTCCTCCTCCTGCTCCTGCTCCTCACCCTCCTCCTCACCCTCCTCCTGCTCCTCCTCCTGCTTCCAGATACCTTTACATCCATGTTAGAACATGTGTTCCTCTGTATTTTTGCCAACCCTTGAAGACAGTTTGTCCCCTCAGAAATATCCCCGACAACTACCAGGTGATGTTCCTGCAGGGTGGGGGGTCGGGGCAGTTCAGCGGCGTTCCTCTCAACCTGATTGGCCTGAAAGAGGGCAGGTGCGCCGACTACCTGGTCACCGGCACGTGGTCGGCCAAGGCGGCCAAAGAGGCCGAGAAATACGGAAAAGTCAACGTTGTCCACCCGAAGCTGGACTCCTACACCAGTGAGTGTGTGTCCAGGAGCTCCGGCGGCCTGCAGCAGAACCTGGCTGCGCCTCCGCTGTTGCGTAATAACAGACAATAGAGGCGGCCGCGGGAAAAGCCTCTGGAATTTGAGCAGCCTTTTCCACATGGTTGTCTGATCAGGATCTGGGCTCCCCGCCGCAGCCTTTGGATCTTATTCTGTCCTCGTCTCCTACAGAAATCCCCGACTCCAGCTCCTGGAACCTGAACCCCTCCGCCTCCTACGTGTACTACTGCTGCAACGAGACCGTGCACGGCGTGGAGTTCAACTTCGTGCCCGAAACGAATGGAGTCGTCCTTGTGAGCGACATGTCCTCCAATTTCCTGTCCCGGCCTGTTGATGTCTCAAAGGTGAGGAGGGATGAAACCATCCCACAATCTTAGCATTTTCAGGTGAACAACAGCTAATGTTATCCTGGCCTGTGAGCCTGGTCCTGCTCAAGGTTTCTTCCTGTTAAAGGGGAGTATTTCCTTGCCACTATTGCTTGTTAGGGCTCAGGCTAGCATTCTGTAAAGCGCCTCCAGACATTTTTAATTGTGACCGTTGCTACATAAATAAAGATGATTTTGAATCGATCTGATGGTGGCTAACGTTAGCTAACTGGGGCAAACCTAAACTAGTCCCCTCCGGGTCAACATGTTCCCCTTCTATCCTGCAGTTTGGGCTGATTTACGCCGGTGCTCAGAAGAACGTTGGCTGCGCCGGCGTAACCGTGGTTATTGTCCGCGAGGACTTGATAGGCCACGCCCTGAAAGAGTGTCCCATTGTCCTGGACTACAAGGTGCAGGTGGAGAATAACTCCATGTACAACACGCCCCCCTGCTTCAGGTAGACCGCCGCCTGTTGGTTTTCACCGTGGGACAGACATCTTTAACACTCTGGGTGTGTGTGTGTGTGTGCGGGTGTGTGTGTGATTCAGCATCTACATCATGGGTCTGGTTATGGAGTGGATCAAGAACAGCGGTGGCAGCGCTGCCATGGAAACACTCAACAGGAAGAAGTCCAGCACCATTTATGACATCATCAACGCCTCCAATGGTTTTTATGTGTAAGTTAGGCTTAAATGTGCAGAGTAAATGAATTGTTCTTTACTTTAGACCGGAGCAGTGGTTGCCGTGGCGAAACAGATTAAAATAATCAGCAGAAAACGCCGGGTTTCCCCAGGTGCCCTGTAGAGGAGGCCTGTCGGAGCCGCATGAACGTGCCCTTCCGGGTAGGGAAGAAAGAGGGGGATGAGGGACTGGAGAAGAAGTTTCTGGACAGAGCTTCCAAGCGTGGGATGATATCACTGAAGGGACACAGGTGGGACAGTCCTCTCCTGTCTGCATTTATCTAATACTGGGTCCTAAACAGAGGAGCTGCGGCTCAGACGTGGCGGTTTGTCTCCCCCTGCAGGTCAGTGGGAGGAATGCGCGCGTCTCTGTACAACGCGGTGACCGTGGAGGAGGCCGAAGCTCTGGCCGACTTCATGAAAGAGTTCCAGAAGGAGCACCAATGAGCTGCAGACGCTGCTGTCACCAAGTGGCCTTCCATCGCTGTAGTTTTGTTAAATGTCCAGCTCCTTGTTGGATGTGAGAGTTTCTAAAACCCCGTTAACTATTACTGATGAGCTAATGTTTCATTTTTAAAAAAACAATAGAATTACTGTCACACTAAATTTGTTCTCTAACAGTATTTTTTCCACACTGTGTAGTGGAGTAATCCCAGTAAATCTAACATGGAAAATCCTTTTACAGTTTCCTGTGTGGTCAGTGAAATATGTTTTATTCTGAAGTAGAAATCAGAGGTCTGACGAGCATATTTACCAGATCCAAGATGATGAAATTGAATCTCCTGCACACATTTAAGATTATATTTGTCCCACAATTGTTTTTAAAAATTGAAAGAAATAACTCAAATTTCATCCAAACTAAAGTAATTCACCTGTGAGGAGAACAAAACAACTGAAGCTTCAGCCACAGGTGACCAACAGACACCAGAAAAGTGTATTCCTGTGAATGAGCGCTAGGTGGCAGCGTTCACCAGAAAACCGGAGCAGACGTTTATTACATTGCTATTAACATGCGATTAATACTCCATGCCAGCACAGCCGGACACAGACACCTCCTCCCTCAGGCCTCCGACCCGAGTCTGTCACACAATTCATATTGTGTATATATAAAACACTTATGTTTCTATTCCATACATTATTTATGGTATTTGCACTACATCACCCTCAACACAGTTAAATCCAGCGGTCACATTATCTGAATAAGTTAATTTAATTATATTTTTTATTGTGTGTAGTGTTTGTTTTTGCACTGTTGTTGTCATCCTCAGTGTCCTCAGATTCTCTGTATGTATAGATGTTGAGGGTTAAGCTCGTCGTACGCGTGCACGTACTTGGCGAAACAAACCGGATTCGGATTCTTCTGTAGCTTTAAAGCACGTGTGCGGCTCTCTTCCTAGTTTAAGCGTGCGGGGAAGTGCTTTCTTTCTTCTTCTTTTTTTTTTAAAGTTTCATTTTGAACAATAATGAAACACAAAGCAAAGTTGATCCGTGAGTTATTATTTTATATAACATCCCGGATGAGTCCACCCCAAAAAAGTAATTTTGGCTGTTAGCAAATATCAATACTGAGAGCTGGGGACGCAGGGTGAATGCTGCTGTGTACCGTGGCTCCCGGGGGCCGCAGTGTGTTGGGCCTGCTGCCGGGGCCTGTGTGTTCTGTGTGGTAGAAATATTCTGTCCGAGCCCGAGTCAGGTATTACTTTGGCGTCGGCACAATAAGACGTGGCCTCATCTCGTATTTGCTGTGGACGCGAGTCGCCTCTGCCCGTTAGATTTATTGAACAAAAAGTTGTCCGGATGAGGGGGGAAAAAGGCACCAAATATCCGAATGTTAGTCGCCGTCAGGTGAAGGGAACGAGCACGACCCAGCTGCACATCCGCCTCCAAGTGGGGTAAAAAAAGAGAGATGAGGAGAAAGCGGAGGGGCTTTGAGGTGCGAGCGGGGCTCCGGTGGGGACGGGAGGTTGTGAGGGGATTGTGCGCCGATTCTGGTCCCGGCGAGCCCACTAATGTCATGGTAATACCAGCGGCGGGCTGCGGTAAGACGGCGATAATGAAAAAGGCCGGGAAGACAATATCAAAGGGCTCCTCTACATCCTGCAGTGGAGATTATTCCACACACAAGGAGGGCGGCAGAGGCAGAGCATGCAGAGGCAGGCTTTAGAGCTGTGATTGAGGCTCCTGTCAAGAGCTCCCCACACACACACACACACACACACACACACACCCTCCTCTGTGTGTGTGAGGCTCCTCTGCAGCCGTAACATCATATAGAGCAGAACTCATGTGTGACGTCTGGTTCTCTGAGCCGCTCCTGTTTGTTTGTTGATCATTTCAGCTGTTTGACTGCTCCTATCTGCAGTTCCACCTGTGTAGAAGGTTTCTGATGCACCTGAATGCCTCATGGATCCATGACCTCTTAAGCCTCTGTGTCGTCATGCTCAGGCTTCTGAGATGCGTCAGCCTCGACCACACTCCCGGTTCGGTGGTCACTGGTTTCCATGACCATAAAACTCCAATAACAGGAAGTAAGTGGATCGTATTCACACGTGTTGATGTAAGAGAATGAAATAGAGCAGATTAGCGGGCGCACTTTGGGTCCCTCCTCCCTCCTGTGTCCTCTCTCCTAGCCTGTGACTGCATCCTCTGTCCTAGCCTGCATGTGCGTCCTCTGTCCTAGCCTGCATGTGCGTCCTCTGTCCTAGCCTAGTACATCCCCTGTCCTAGCCTGCATGTGCATCCTCAGTCCTAGCCTGCATGTGTGTCCTCTGTCCTAGCCTAGTACGTCCCCTGTCCTAGCCTGCATGTGCATCCTCAGTCCTAGCCTGCATGTGTGTCCTCTGTCCCAGCCTAGTACGTCCTCTGTCCCAGCCTAGTACGTCCTCTGTCCCAGCCTAGTACGTCCTCTGTCCCAGCCTAGTACGTCCTCTGTCCTAGCCTAGTACGTCCTCTGTCCCAGCCTAGTACGTCCTCTGTCCTAGCCTAGTACGTCCTCTGTCCTAGCCTAGTACGTCCTCTGGCCCCTCTAAACGCCACCTCGGTGAGATGCAAGGGAACCAAATCAACCTCCAGCCTGAATCAGAAGCACAAGCTCTCCCTTTTATCATCCGCTCCTCTAACTTCCTTTCTTTCCTTTCTTTCCTCTCTCCTTGTCTCTCTTTTATTCCTCCTCCTTCGGCTGCCTGTAACCTCTGACACTCTTTACCTCCTCTCTTCTAAATCCGTTGCTGCGCGAGGTTAATCTTGTTAGCATCAAATGCACAATGTTCTAGCAGCTCCTCTTAATTGCCGTTGTGTTATTAATGAGTGGGGAGCGGGGGAAATCACCCTTAATTAGCTTGTCTCATTCTGCAAGCAAATCGAGTGTTAGGCAGCGATGGCACTCAGGCACAAACACACCGGGGATAATTAAAGCACTTCACTTGTCGCAGTATTTATCTGAACCAAAGAGCAACAAGCCGTTCCCACAATTAGCCTCGTCATTCATTAGCGGCGGAGTGCTGTTCGGTGTTATGATGTCGCCTTGCCACCGCCGATCCCTCAGCACTGGTGCTGGTGGAAACAGGAGCTTCTTCAGCATGATGCAGTAACTGGAGCCTTCTGCTAGCTGTCTGTAGCACACGCGCATGCTAGTTTAAGTTGTGTACTAGGTGATAGAAATGAGTCTTTCTAGGAAGCATTATTACCTGGAATTTATTTACCAGGCAAAAAAAAAAAAAAAAAAATCCTGGTAATTTGTGTGTTTTGCATTTCCACTGCACCTGAAAATTCTGGAAACTATATCCGGTCCTACATCCAACAAAGTCCTTTTTCAGGGAAAGATTAAAGTCCAGGGGGAGTTTTTCTCCAGGTAATTTCAGTGAAAATCCTTCTAGGTTTTCCAAAATTCCAGGTTAAATAGCAGGAGGTCAAAGGTCGCACCCTGTGTGACCCTGAAGTGTTTATTATATGATACAAGACCTGTTTCGGTGCATTGAAACCAAATTAATTCGCACCTGCAGCTAAGTGAGATGAGAGAGGGAACTCTGGCGGAGCAGGACTAATTGCTGCCCGGGGATCAGGTTCAAGTGTGTGAGCGCACTAGTGTGTGTGCATGTGTGTGCGTGTTTGCCCATCTGTCCTTCTGCCAAAATAAACACTTTAGTGAATATTTAATACACACATTTATCTGTGTGTGTCTGTCAGCATGTGATAACAGAATGTCGGCAAAGACACAGGACTTAATGAGGTCTTTTTTTGGCAGCGGGGAGACGATTCAGCAAGGTGAACACAGCTGTGGGCTTTTTTTTGTTCTGTGTGTAATCACGAGCGTGTGCACAACCATGTGCACGGCGGTGAGGATTAGAGAACAGGTACTCACACTCGCCACACACGGTGGAATCAGCGTCAGACAGTGGAGTCATTTCTGATTCGGGGGAGCCAAACTAAAATCTGCATTTATAAACGTGTATTCTTGTTGTAGCTCCATCTGAAGGTCCTTTACTGTCAATCTTTTTATTTTGCGTGGTTCTAAACAGTTTAGCCTTTTCTGAAATTGCCTCTCACTGTATAATTTAGGGGCTCCTCAGGGTTCTGTATTGGCCCCACCTTCTATTTATATTGATTAATATCAATAATGTAACAAAGTCTCAGCTATGTTGGGAACGTGCAAAGGGGAGACAAAGAAAACATTTTCGTTAGCGTCTCGTCTGACGTCAAGTCCCGCGTTTGCTTTTTCTGGATGAAGTGACAGGAAGAAGGGAAAAAAAAAGTGCTGTCGGGGGTAAAACTTTTGCTGGTCGTGTTTAATCTCATCTGGAGCGGCGCCGCCGTTCCTCCGCGTCGCCGCTCGCCCGCGTCCTCAGCAGTCAGACTCATAAATTGGACAGCTAAGCCTTTCATAAAGTTTAATAAAGCGCTGTTTGGCGTCTCGGGGGACCTGGTATTAGTGACGAGGGCCGCCGCTGCCATTCTGGCAAATCACATCATCATAATGAGGCTGTACTGTGGGAGTGCGACGCACACACACACACACACACACACACACACACACACACACACACACACTCCACCACCACCACCATTTCGCCCCCTCCCCCTTTTGTTTTCTTTATCGTCCCTCTGACATAATACGATGTCTTCGCTGCATTTTTCCGGTGGGGATTCGAGGACTGCGTTGTTTAAACGCCCTGGCTGTCCCGGACAAGCCGGGGTTATTTCTCATTTAGTAAAGATCACACAGGCTGTAAATGCTCCGGCGGCGTGCTCTGAATGCCAAGAGCGGCGTGATTGGCAGCCCGACGGCAGCGGCAGCATTTGCATGGCATTTAGCCGGGCGGGCGATGGCCACCCCAAACACAAAGGTGGGTAAATAAGATGACTTGTCTGTTCACACATTGTACACACGCACACACACACACACACACACACAGACACACACACACACACACACACACACACACACACGCTTATGTACTCACTCATGCAGTCTCTCAATCTCAACAACCTCCAACCGTCTCAGGCTGCCAAACCTGGAATCATTCATAACTGTGTGGCATTTAGGCAAAGAAAGGGGACGCGGACACGAGGGGACGCATCTGAGGAGTCTCCGACTTTCTGTTCATGTTTGAGGCACTTTCACAGCTCCGGTAACCTGATATGGAGAATAAAACAACACACACACACACACACACACACACACACACACACACACACACTGTGACATATTGGCCCACGCTGAGCCAGTTTAACTAGTTGGACGATGTTAACGTTTGTACCAGCGTTCCCACCTGACGGTCTGGTCCAGCTGCTGTACTAACAAATTAAATGCGTATTTATTATCTTAAAATAAGGCAACATAACTCTTGCACATGCGGAGGTGCGTAAAAGGTGTTATATGTATTTTGTTGGAATTGGATCCTAATTTTAAAAAAAAGTCCATTAATGAATAAACTTGACATGATGGAATTTTATGGGAGTTATAATTATCACAAATGTGATAATTAGTTAGTGTAAACGATCCCTGTAAACAGTGTGGTGACGCTTCCTTTTCACAGGTTCCTTTTATTTTCCTGCTCAGCCTTAAAATTTGGTTTTCACTCTGGTTTTGGGTCCACTTGTGCGATTTATTTTTTCTGTCCAGGGGCCTCAGAACAAGCTCATTGTTCCTTTAGAAACGGCCTTTGGAACAGTGCTGGGTTGTTCTTCACCTCTGGAATAGACCGCGTCCCTGCTTTTTCATGCTTTTTCTGTTCTGTAACTTTGCCACATGAACTCTGGCATTTCAACTGGAAACATGTAAAAGTCAAACAAATACGTCTGAAACTCTGGACAGGATCTTTTCTGCTTCCATAAAGGTCAAGATAAACATTTGGCACATGTGACCGCAGCTTTTGGGGAACTTTCAAAGCTGTGGCGATTGGTCGGGTGATGACAGGAGCAAGAAAGAGAAGAAGGACACTGGTTTCCTGTCCGGAGATACAAGGACAAATCCAAATGATTGCCATTGGTTCTGATTCAGTTCGTCTCCGGATTTAGGACAAACTGACAACGTTCCCGGAGCAGGAGCCCTGTTTATGCTAACGCCACATTAACCTCCTCTAAATCACCTTATTTTCTCGTCTCTCATCCGGTTGCCGAGCATATTTGCGCCGGATCCCTCAACTTTTATTCACCTGAAAATGGTTCCGGAATGACATTAGTGGTGACAGCCGGGCAATAACAAAAGCAGAAAAACTTCTCTGGAAAACAATAAATCAATAAGCCTCGCTAGCGTGTCCCGCCACTTCCCCGCCCCCTCCACACCTCAAGCTCATTAAACACGGCCCAGCGTCAACTTAGAGGAAGGAGAGTACACAGAGACTCGCCTTTTCACAGCCTATCACGCAAAGAGCTACTGAGCAACCTTGATATATTGTATATACTAGAAATAAATATGATTGTCCTTTAATCTGATTTTATTATACTGGGGACTCCCACTGGCAAACCTACTGGGGGCTGATGGCCTGTAATCTTATTGCAGAGCGCTGGCGGAGTTTCATATCCCCTTCCTGACGCTGTTTTATCATGTCAGGACTATTATTGTTCCTATTGGTAGATGTGTTTCTACATTTATATGCGCCCCTGTAATAAATCCAGTTATTGCACACCCTTGCTTCTGTTTGCATATGCACGTGTGTGTGTGTGTGTGTGTGTGTGTGTGTGTGTGTTTGCACACACCCTGGAGTCTCTCCACCTCACACGTGGGTGCTAATTTCACCCCCCAGTGTGCGGCTCGTTTGGGGGTTCTGCTCTGTTTATGGACCGACATATTGACCCAATTTGTGGCTTTGGCACTCTGTCTGTCTGTCTGTCTGTCTGTCTGTCTGTCTGTCTGTCTGTCTGTCCTGTCTGTCTGTCTGTCTGTCTGTCTGTCTGTCTGCCTGCCTGCCTGTCTGTCTGTCGTCTGCCTGCCTGCCTGCCTGCCTGCCTGCCTGCCTGTCCTGTCTGTCTGTCTGTCTGTCTGCCTGCCTGCCTGTCTGCCTGTCTGTCTGTCTGTCTGTCTGTCTGCCTGCCTGCCTGCCTGCCTGCCTGTCTGCCTGTCTGTCTGTCTGTCTGCCTGCCTGCCTGCCTGCCTGCTGCCTGCCTGTCTGCCTGTCTGTCTGTCTGTCTGCCTGCCTGCCTGCCTGCCTGCCTGCCTGCCTGCCTGTCTGTCTGTCTGCCTGCCTGTCTGTCTGTCTGTCTGTCTGCCTGCCTGTCTGTCTGTCTGTCTGCCTGCCTGCCTGCCTGCCTGTCTGTCCGTCCTCCCTTTGTCCACCTGTCAGGCAGTCGTGCGCTGCACAGTGGGAGAAACAGACGCACTCAGACTGAACTAAATGCCATATGCATCATTGAGCAGCATTACCAAGCTCTTGTTGCTCATCCCTCTTACTGATTTCTGCTGCACACACACACGTGTGATTGTATGTGTGTGAGTGTGTGTGTGTTGCCCGTTAAATAGAAGGTCTAATAAATCAACCTATCTGTCCACAGCCTCCTTCCTTCCCTTGCTTTCATTACTCTTCCTGCTCCTTTCTCCTCACTCTCTCCCACTCTCTCTCTCTCTCTCTCCCTCTCTATCCTTCCATCCCCTCCTCTCTCTCTCTCTCATCTCCCTCTCTGGTAATTCTTTTTTTTTAAAGCTCTGGGGGTGTGTTGGAGGCATTGTGTGCCTCCTGATAAATCACTGCCTGAGAGCAGGTCAGAGCAACACGGCCATCTGCAGATCATCTTATTGTCATTTCTGCGTGTGTGTATGTGTGTTTGTGTGCATGCGCGCGTGTATTTCCTGCTCCAGTGACTGTACACTTTCACAGCAGCATGTCTGTGCATGCGCCCGTGCCTTCATGGATGTACGGGACGCGTATGCTGATCTATGTGCTCCTGAAGAGTGGCTGCATTTTCTGGCCAGTGCGCTGCTCTCTCTGTCCTGCTGAATGGTGGCTGATTGAGACACATGGACTGCCATTGTGCCCTGATCTAGTTGCCATTGATTACCTATCAGGGTTTTTGATTGCATCCTGGATGTAATTCTTTTAAATAGGCCCTAATGGCCTCCAATCTGGGCTGATGACGACCTCCGAGAGTCCAATCGCAGATCCATTTAGGCCCTTTCAGACCCCTCCATGTACACTTAGAAACCCTCCTTCGTCTCTCGCTCACTCCCCCAACCACACACACACACACACACACACACAACACACACACACACCACACACACAAACCCCACCCACCACCTACCTCACTGCTTTTTGTTGCCTCATTGGCGTGTCTCTGCACCGTTAGTCACGTTCAGGAAGTAGGCGCGACTGGAACTTTGAGGCTGGGATTGTTCACACGCCACACGACAAGAAGCAGGCGTCAGAGAGGCAGGGTTATGGTGGGAGGCGAGGGAAGAAATTGAAAATGACAGCGAGGGAGACCGAGAAGCGGGAGTAGCGCGTAATCATGCTTTTAAGCAGGAAAGACAAAGTAAGAGGCAGTAAGTTCAGGTCAAAGCTGCAGAAAGATAAAAGGAGGCAAAGCCAGAGGTGTGTGTGTGTGCGTGTGTGCGTGTGTGTGCGCGCCTGTGATGAATGGCCGTCAGAATGTCAGGCTGTGTTATTATATTCTCAGAGCTGGATGTAGGTATGAGAAGGAAGAGAAGGAGGAGAAGGAGAGAGAGAGATTGTGTGTGTGTGTGTTGTGTGTGTGTGTGCTGTTGCGGCAGACAGGAAGAAGGCTCGCCGTCTAATCCTTCAATTTTCTTACATTACTGCTCCCCCGCCTTCGCTCCTCCGCTCCCCCGTCCCCACCCCGCTGCCAGACCTGTCGGCAAATGAAACTGGAGATAGCGGCGGCTTCACACAGATTGACTTGGAGGAGAGTAAAACACACAGAGAGAAACGAGAGTGAGACGGAGACCTGCTGCTCCTCCGACAACATAAACACAAAACCCCAGTGGCGCCATCATCTATTGTTCGCTCTGGGGGCCCCTGCAACTATACGGATTCTGAAAAGTCCGACAAATAAGAAATCAGAGCTGTAAGACGTTAATGCACCTGCGGATTTCAGCGGGAACGCAGCTGTCTGGGGGTGATCGATAACTTCCTGCTGAGGAGGAGGAAAATCCGACGACAGGATATTAAATTAAAGAGATTGTTTTACACCAAGAGAGCCTTATCAACTCACTTAGCAGGATTATGAAGCAGCATTGATAAGCAGAGTTGCTCTACAGCCTGTTAATATGCTGAATCTGTTTGTTTTCTTTAATATTTATAGGTTTTTGTTTCACCCCTTCCTGGACTGGGAACAAAGGTCAGCTTTTAGTGGAATTAATGTTATTTTTTAATGATCAAAAGTCGGTTTCATCGTCATTTCTGATGTGCAAAGATGACTCCCACATCTGCCTCCAAACAGCAAAACCTCCCAAATGGGTGCAGTCTTGACCTTTCGCATCTTGTATGTGAAATCTAGGGGGGAAAGGGGGAAAAAAACAGCTATTTTCCTCCACTTTTGAGATTGTTTTTGCATTCCAGTCACTTCTCGTCGGGTGAGGGCGCACCCTGAGTGCGCGGGACTAATTTGCCATGCTAATGAGATGGCTCCGACAAACAGTGCCAGCTGGAGACCAGAGTAAATGATCCTGTCATCAGTCAAGAACACAAACAAGGCTAACAGCTAATTAGCTTGCGGCAGTTTGTAGAGGTGACATTCTATCTGATCTGTGCTGTGGCGGGAAAGAGGAGGGGGGGTGGAAAAGAAGAAAGGGCAATAATAAAAGAGACAGAGGCAAAAGGGGACGGCTTGCTGATGAATTGGGATTCATGTTTTCACGCTCACACACACACGTGCGCACACACACAAGGGGCGACAGCGAGTATGTGCCATCAGAATGAGGCGGGAAGCTATGCTAAACAGACAATCAGAGGTGTACCCCCTGGCGCTAAACAGCCAATCATGGCTGCCCCAGTGTGTGTCACCAGCCAGCAGGAGGCAGAATTAGGCCTGGTTAGCAGCCAGAGTCCTGCAGAGTGGCTGATTAGTCTTTTAGACTGGAGAGGGGACAGAATGTTAAACGTCCAACTGCCTCTTTGAGGCAGCAAAAGAATCACATGTATGTGATTTTACCCACAAAAAAGGGAAACAGCCTCATTGTTGGCTCATGAATGGGATACAGACTAATGAAAATGGATTTTCCCTCCCTGTATTACGCAGTTGAATGCAATCAAAGGTGAGTTACTGATGCATTTAAGAGCCAACACCAGCGCCTTCAAATGTGCTTGCAAACACGAGAGGAGGTTCCCGTTCTCCATCTCTAGTCTCCCTTTGGCATCCAGTGCATCGACACGCTCGCCGTCTTGCTGCTATTTATAGTCTTTATCAGCGCAAACTCGCTTCCATCCGCACTGAATCACGTAAAGGAATAGCTGCAATCTGCGCGCTCCTTTTGGGAGGCTGGATGACTTTGAGCACCAGATGCTGCTGTTCCTCCAGAGTCGTTATCGTGATGGAGCTGATCCGCTGATCCTTAACTGTCCCCAGTAAAGACACACACTTCCTCACACACACACACACACACACACACGCCGACTGTGGGGGCAGGATTAACCTGCTGCAGGCTCGGTAAATCCAGTGCCGTCTCCGCCTCTGTCTGAGGAGGTTAGATCCCTTCACAGGAGCTCCCCCATTCAAAGGGGGCGACCGGAGGGGATTAATAACGTGTTAAAAGGTGAGCACGGAGGATTTAGAGGCCGCCCCCTGTAAGCGTGAGAGATTTAGGTGCACAGACCCCTGGTTAGTGCTCCCTGAAATGTGATTAGTTAGACACTCTGCTCCCACACGCACGTGCACGCGGACAATGATTTACATGGAGGAGTAATAAACCCCCAGGATGGAGGAGGGAAAGGACTCATGTGCTGGTGTAAAACCTCTGTAATATGGGAGGAGACTCTGAACTTTCTCATTTTTAAAGTTGATAATCAATCGAATTAATTTCTTGACTTTTGTCCGTCCTCCATCAGCAACGATATCTGATATCTGAAACAGGTTAAGGTCTTTTAATTTACTGCTGAGTTTTAAAAATAGGTACTTGACACTCTGTGTGTGTGTGTGGTGTGTGTGTGTGTGTTAGAGGAGGAAATTGAGACATGTTCCACAAGGGGCTGAACACAGCTGAGGTGTCTCACCTGAGCCCAGTCGAGGCCACGCCCCCCTTAATCCCCACCTTCCCCGATAAGCCCCCCATTCTGCTCCCCATCTACTCACAAAATCCGCTTCCGTGCAATCTCCTGCGCATCAGCTGCCAAATGAAGTTCCTCTTTAGAAAAAAGGAAACCCTGGCTGTCGAGGCGTGTAAGGCGTCGCGGCTGGCGGTGAGCGGGGCCCTCGTGCCGAAGCCAATAATCCGGTGTCGGGGCTTCAGGTGTGCGGAGGGGTGTGATTGACAGGGTCTGATATGAGGCCCTCGCCTCACTTGACATTTGGGTTTCATAAGGTCTGGAACAAAAGATAGGGGCAAAATAATCAGAGAGGGGCGCAGGCAAATAAATCTGTTTATTCCTCTTCATCTACACCTTCCCTCATCTCCGCCCCCCCCCCCCCCCCCCCCCCATGCTCGCCCACACCAATGCTTCACACTTGGAATGGGGGGGGGGGGTCTTACCTTCTCTGAGCCTCCAGCATGGTGGGTCACTTCAGGCTCTGGGCTTATCTGACATACGAGTGTGTGGATGCAACAGAGAGAAGAAGAAGAAGACAACAGGGAATGGATGTGGAGTCGTTCCCACTTCCACATATGTGTGTGTGTCCTCACATTTTCTACATGTTAGGGTTAGGGTCAGGGTTAGGGTTAGGGTTAGGGTTAGGGTCAGGGTCAGGGTTAGGCTTAGGCTTAGACTAAACTCTTCTTTCTGTTAGCAGAGTGGGGGCCATGTTTGCAAAGTGGGACCATTTTGCTGGACACCACAATGTCGAAGGACTGTTTGAGGGTTAAACCATGGAGTTAAGAGGTTATAGTTGGGTTTAGGCCAGGATTAGGGTAGGGGTTAGGGTTAGTTAGGCAATGTTAGGGTTAGACTAAGGGACTAGAGAATGTATCATGTCTCTGAAAGACAGAAATGTGAGGATGTGTGTGTGTGTGTGTGTGTGTGTGTGTGTGTTTAAGCACATAAAGTGGTGAAAATAAATAACTTTTTATATTCAAGTTTAGCATCACAACAGATCCAGAGCCAAAATTCTGAGAAAGAGAAGAGAAAAAGGACAAGTGTGATGCGGCAGAGGACGATTACAAATGTTTGACACGTCAGTTTCTGTGGCTCAGAGATGGAACGCTGTGGTTGGGGAAAGCTGCTGACCCAGCAGCAGCGTACTTCTCCCCACATCAAACATCAGCAGAAGCGGGTAGACTCACAGGAACGCACTAAGTAATGATAGAAAAATGCAGCTCAATTAGACTGGAAGGAGCTAATTGATCATGACAAAATATTGAACGGCAAAGTTTTATGTGATGTCATCACTTGTGTTGGTTGCCGAGTTATGAATTTGCACCTCTGTTGCACTTTAGCGAGAAGATAAAATAACATTTTTAGCAAATTACTTAAGGCTGGACTGAACGGTAAAGCCCCTGGTGCCTCTCTTCATTTTAGGAAACGTTTGACCTTGAACGCAGCATCCCACACATCACCGTGGCAACATAAATGGGGATAAGACAGAGTTTATGATCTCCATCCTCACATGACCCCCGTTTTATCGCCGTATTTCTACTGTTATTCAGATTTAAGGTTGCTCAGTGATTTTCAGTCTGCATATATCAGCGAGTTTCACCTGATTTACACCCAGACAAACAGGCGGTGAGGGGGGGGGGTGAAGGGGGGGGGGGGGGGGTCTACAGGGAGCCCAATGAGAATTTAATTGTTCCAACACTCTTTTAATGGGTGATTCAGTTTAGACAAAAAAAAGATTCAAAAAGACACTAGGCGCCTCAGGGACATGCGTTCATTTCTGCCCGGAAGTGTCTTTAAGGAAACAGATAAAACACATAAGTCAACAGATAGTTTCCAGACTAATCTCTGTGACACCCTTTAGCAGCAGACCAATAAAGCCGACCCAGGCCCCACGTGGGGTGTCGCAATTGATTGGACAGCACGTGGTTGACTGACAGAAGAAGGTGGCGCCGCGAGACCTGCCCCTCCCTCGCGCCACACACCATTGGCTTCGCCACACAGGCAGGAAGTTGTAGTTCTCCACATCGGACGCACGCCTGTACCGCGCACTATGGACTGCCGCGGATGAAACTACACGTCCCGACGTCGCGGCGCGGCCTCTCCTAATTGTTGTCAATATGTAATTGCGCTCGTGTGACTGGCTGCTTCCAAACTTGGCGTTTGCAGGGGCGGATTCGCCTCAGTCGACGCGGTGGTCGCTCCGCTGCTCTGTGCGGGGACGTGAAGGGAGGCTGCGGGGAAATTAACCGATAAATGTGCGGCGACAGGACGCAGCGGAGGAGCGCGTTCATGGTGCAGGGGGGTCATTACGCACCGGGAGTCGATGCCTTTTAAAGAAAATCGAGGAAATCGTTGTTAGGTGCACAGGGAGAACATTAGAACGTTTTTAGACTTTAACGCGCGGGACATTTTTGGTTTTATTTTCAATATTTTTTCGAGAGGAAAACTCCTGCGTTGATTACCAAGCCGACTATTTATTTATAACACCGAAAAGAATGTCAACTAACAGGTTCGAGGATGTTTCTACTCATATGGGAACCTTCACGTAACCCACAAAGCAGCCAGTGACTGACCTTTTACGCACGGGGGAACGAGCGTGCTCATCTTATTTCTCGTCGCGTTTATGTGGATGAACTTCGCAACACTGTCTAAATGATTCGTGATCTGAGCAAGATGTACCCCCCGGCGCGGCATCCGGTAAGTAAAGAGCCGATGGAGGCAGCGTGTCCGACGGCACAGGAACAACCGCGCGTCTGATGCGTAATCGCTTTGCATCAAGTTTCCGTGCCAGTGCGCGCTGGCGCGGACAATCGCGCTCATTGTCACGCTGCTGCAGCTGCATGCCCGAGTGTCTTGACAGAAACCTGAGGGCGCCTTGCTGTTCGTGCCATGTTCGTTTGTGTGGGAGCGTTTCATGAACTTTGATGGCTCAGTTCTTCCTCTCTTCTCGTGTTTGGCGCTCGGGCTGGATTGAGGTCCCCCACCAGCCGGGACAGCCGCTGAAGTTCACTATCAACGAGTCCTGCGACCGGATCAAGGAGGAGTTCCACTTCCTGCAAGCCCAGTATCACAGGTATTTACCCGTTCAGTGAGAATTACCTGCTGGATTTCTCAGAATATGGATCCAGTCGTGATGCCTTCACAGGTAACCCAAGCTGGTATTCATGCTAGGAACCACCAGTAAACCAGCCCTCAGACTCTCCTTTAAGGTGTTGGTAGCCACGTATATCTGGCTCGTCCTCGCCACCCCGCCATCCTCCCTGTGCACGTGTCGCCCTGCAGGCCCGAGCGCTGTGAAACCCTCTTACACCCCACGACGGGCGACAGAACCGGCAGGCGTACCAAACACGCGCCTGAAATTGCCGCAGAGGGACATTTTGGCTGAAATTTGTCCCGCGTTTCACGTTCGGCTGCAGCGGTTCCCTCCCACCTGTCACCGCCACGTTCCCCGTGACCCCGTTTAACCGCGAAGTCTGACGCACTGACAACGAGAGGCTGCTTCCATCCGCCGCTCTGAAATGGATCCTCATCCTGCTTCTCTTTTGTCGACGGTGCAGTTTGGGAATCCACTCGCCTCGTCTGAATGTACCATGAGGTTTTCGTGGTCACCTATTGATCCGTTAATTACCGCCGCATACCTGCTGAGCAAGGGTCTGCAGGGGAAGCTGGTTCCAGGCACTTATTTAAAAAGTGCTTTTAAAGACCAACCCAAAATATTTGGACACACAAGTAATGACAGCGACACACCTTTACACAGTATCGGGGAACACACACACGGGCCAGGCAGCACTTTAATGTGCCAGGGGAGCAATGGGGGTTGGGTGCCTTGCTCAGGGGCAAGGCAGTGGGTGTTGTCTTTGAACTGTAGGCGACGCCGGTCGCTTTGATTTGGATCACACCCCCGATCACATCTGTTATTCTAAATCATGTTTGTTTCCGACAGCCTGAAACTGGAGTGTGAGAAACTGGCCAGTGAGAAGACGGAGATGCAGAGGCATTATGTCATGGTGAGTGCCGGCGCCAACGCATCAGCACCTTTCTCTTTGATGCCTGCAACCGGGGACGCCTTCATGACTTTGATCTTGATATCTCTTCTTCCAGTACTACGAAATGTCGTACGGGCTGAATATCGAGATGCACAAGCAGGTAATAGTGCTCTTTTTCCTTTAATGTTCCCATCAGGGTGCAAACGGCTGCATCTGCTGAATTGTTACCCTATTTAATGGATCTGTTTTTATTCCTGCACGCTACAGCGAGTCTCCTTTCCTTGTTTGTGACGGAGATGTCGCTTGACAGTATTTCTCCCTTCCTCAAAGATCACCAGGAGATCCCGCGTGCAGGAAACCGGCCGCGTGACTCGAATGTAATTGTCAAACACGAGAGGCACAAACTCCGGCGGCAGCGAGTGTAGTTCAATAATCCCCCAAATGTTATTAGATTTCATAATGGAAATGTGATCCACTGGCAGGGGAAGAGGAGCGGCGGCGCTTTGCGGCGAGGACGGGCTGAAATCGCGCTTGCGAATGATGATTTCATCACTTTAATTGAATGAGAAAATGGGCTGAAAAATGAAGGCAGCGTGCCTGGATTTGGCCTTTAATGAGCCTTAACGTCACTGAGGCTTTTTTAAAAGATACGTGGGGTCATTAGCATAAACGTCTGAGTTAACTACACGTCCTCAGCTGCCAGGCCAAATGGGCCACAGCTAACTAGCTACACACTAATTGTTTGCATGTATGTGTGTTTTTCTGTGTGTAGGTGTGTTTGTGTGTGTAATGGGCAGTGACGTGTGCTTGGTGTTACTGCTTGTGTCTGCTTGAAGAGCATGTTTACATTGTGTGTATGTCTTATTGTATGCGCACAGGCTTAGTTTTGTTTGCGCATAATTTGAGTATGTTTCCATATTTTTCACAATAACTATAACTACATAATAACTATGTCATTGTGTGTGTGTGCATGCCCATATGTGCAATTGCTGCACACAGGCAACTTTTTTGTCACCGTGTTAATCAGAGTTGTGAGATGAAATACGGGGGTTGGGGGGGCAGAATTTAAATTCTGCTGCTGCGTGTGTGTGTGTGCGTGTGTGTAAGGGTATGATTTTGATGTGCAGGTTGTGTTTGTTTGCTTTTCTCCACCCGTGGGGGCCACGGGTGTTAATGTGCATTCTATCTCTGTGCGGATGCCAAAAATGGCGGTGAGGGCGCGTCTGGTGGGGAGTCCCATTAAGGCAGCCAACCTCGGCTACAGAGCAAATTGCTAATATTGTTTGTTTAGCATTTTCTTGGGGTAATAAGCCCATTGATTTCTTTGGTTCTGCTCTCCGTTTTACTTCCACAGACAGGGGGGCTGTGGTGCTCTTGTTAAAGGGAAATTGTCTCAGAGACAGAGGGGAGGAGAGGCGTGTGCGTATAGGTGTGAGAGTGTGTGTGTGTGTGTGAGTGAGAGTGTGTGGGGGGTGTCAGGTGGGAGGAGGTTACGAGTGGTGTTGAGCATGGATCTGAGTCACTGGAGGACAGCTAATCAATTGCAAATTAGTGAGGTTTGAAAGAGCAATGGAGGATGGAGAGGAGGAAAATAGGAAGGAAGGAAGGAAGGAAGGAAGGAAGGAAGGAAGCGACTTGGATTCTGAAGGCTGGCAGCACCTTCAATGAGCCCTGACAGCTCATTTGACTACAGCTGATACGGAGCCATTTGCCCCCAACACGGGCTAA
The DNA here is from genome assembly GCF_003711565.1 of Takifugu flavidus. Taxonomy (NCBI): domain Eukaryota; kingdom Metazoa; phylum Chordata; class Actinopteri; order Tetraodontiformes; family Tetraodontidae; genus Takifugu; species Takifugu flavidus. The sequence goes on along the minus strand of NC_079524.1, from coordinate 5,501,240 downwards.
TATTGTGGAGAGGCGAGAACTGTGGCATCAGGGGAAACACACTGGAAGGTTTACAGAGCAATAAATATGAAAAATGTGATGCTGCCTGAAAACACTGACAAGGAGGGGAAAATTTGACATATTGGACAGTAAAAATCCCCAATATGCTGAAAGGAACCAGTTTCATACTAGCTAACAGACCGGGAATATTAATATACCTTAGCTTAGCCGCTAAACTAGCGGAAGTTGAAAAAAAGAGGACGCTAATTACACGTTAGGCTACATTGAGTCAGTAATCAACGCTGTTGGAGATGTGATTCACTTCCTAATTCTTCAGCTCGCCCTGATCCTTAGTGTGTTTTCCCTCCTTGTGTATCTTTCGCTCTGTCTTTCACACACTCACTCACACACGGTCACAAGGGGAAACAGTCCTCGTACGGTGGGGTCCATTAGCTGTATTAGCTGGTGGTGAAAAGTGGTGCTGATGTGGTGCTTACAAAGCTCCACAGGGGACACAGACATTTGATCTTCCCCCTGACCCGGGCTGACTCCAGGGTTACTGGCTGATCTCATTTCTTTGTTGTGAAGACGTAAAGTGGGAGCATTGGAGCGGCTTGTTTCCCGTCCTTGGGATGCTGCCATTGCGTGCGTTCTTCTAAATAATGGAACCAAATTCACATTTCTGTGCCTGTTGAGGGCTGAAAGACTCAGAGGGATCACACCATTTATTGGCGCTAAGCTGTATATTCTGTGTTTTTACTGGGGGAACAAAACAAGCAGCTCCCGCTGAGGGTTAAAGATAAATCCAGTGTGCATGATGTAGCCTCGGAGGTTGTCGGGCTTTGTCGCCACTGAGTCCTCTAATCTCCCAGTAAGCTTCATGGATCGACCTGCTTTGAGTCCTAACCCAAGATGACTCTCACTCTCGTCCAGATCGATGTCCAGGTTGCTTCGCAGGCGCGTGAAGCTCAGGAGTACGAGAAAGAAAGAGCCGCTGCCTTTTTTCTTTAATCTCCGAGCTTTTGCCAGACCAAACAGGCCAGCGTCCCCGCGCCCGGGCCGCCGGTTCCGACCGTCTGCCTTTGATGTGAAATGTCACCTGAAATTGGTTATGTTGCCGCCTGGAAAAGCACCGCCGCCTCCATTTCTGCTCTGCCGCTTTTGTCTGCTAACATTTCGCGGTCACCTCTTCAGGTCCGGTCCATCGGAGGTCCACCCGTGAGCGGAGGGATCCAGCTTCCATCCTGACGTGCGCATCCCAAAAATCCTGTTTTTCTGACGAAATGATACGTGTCGGCATTTACGAAGACAATAAGTGCTCTTGTGTCGCTGCTCCGTTCACACATGTGGCCTTTTCCCCAGCAACGTTCCGGGCTGGAGGAGACCCAGAAACGCATTTTTCCAGAATCCTGTTTTGGAAAAACGCGGCAATGTTAGAGGAGATGGGTGGAAGAAGGCCGTGCCATGAATAAAAGCAGGGAGATTATCGGAGGGGGCGCGTGGTCGCCGGCTTTTCTGGTGACTGCAGCAGAAGATCTTCAGCACATTTCTTAAAGAACTCTGCTGCTTTTGTCCTCTTCATACGATGCCCTTGAAGGCGCCAAACCTGCGGCGGGGATCTCGTAGGCTAACACGCCGGACGGCCTCCTACTGTGTACCGACGGGAGTCCAAAACGGAGCTGAAAAAGGGCATGTGTGCACAGCGAGCCCCGCTTGGATCAACATCAAATCAAAAAAGAAAATGTCAGTGTTTTAGGTGCTCCGTGGGGATTAGAGAGTCGACACCACGGTGATCCTCATCTGCTCCCTCCTCCCCTCCTGGCAGCAGCCTGTTCGGAATCAAACTCTTACGCGGACTTTTCCCTATTTTATATACAAAAAAGAGCCCCGGAGCGCAACATTTGTTCAGGAGAGCACACTTGCGATCTTAATTTCTATAACTACATTACTGCTAACGACACACGGAGCTCTTATGATGAGCAACGCTTCCTTTAAACCAGGGGAGTCCAGACCCAATCCAGCTGGCCACAATCCAAACGGGATTTCTGTCCCACCAGGAAGACGACGTGTGTCTTTTACCCAGAATTCCACTTTCCTTGGTGAAAGCATGTTGTGATAGGCCAAAACACCCAGCTGGATTGCAGCCCCAGCAGACCGGATCTGGACACCCCCGCACCTAAACACAAGTTGGACTGCGCCGGTCCAGGGGTCATCCGACCACCCAGGGGTCATCCGACCACCCTGGGGTCATCCCACCACCCTGGGGTCATCCGACCACCCTGGGGTCATCCGGACCGCCTGGTGCGGGTGGCACTGGAGCTTGGCGTGCACAGATTAGCTTGTTGCTCTCTTTGTGGGCAACATGTCCTTGGGATGACGTCACGTGTGTGTTTCTCTGCGGGCTGGAGGCGCATCCTCACTCGCTGGACGTTTCAGTATTTTCGTCCCTCTACGGGGGCGCTAAAGCTCAATTTTCAGTTTTTGGCGCCGTGTTTTTCCCCCACCTGTTGATGAGTAAGGAGGCGGCTAATCTCCAGCTGCGTTGGCGCACCTGAGCAGCTGTGCTCTGCGCAGATGTTCGCAGCATCCGCGTCGTTAGCGCCGGCGTGGCAGAGCGGACCTACTTCCTGCTGCTTGTTTCGTTCAACGGGCGCTCGCTCACGACTGGGAGCTGCGGTGGGTCGTGGGCGGTCCTGCTCTGTCGGTGAATTTTGGAGCTGCTTGCATCTGACGCGCCCCCCCTCTGTGTCTCGCAGGCGGAGATCGTCAAGCGGCTCAACGCAATCTGCGCCCAAGTCGTCCCCTTCCTCTCCCAGGAGGTAAGACTGAGCGAGTTAAGATGGAGAGGCCTTAAAAAATAGGGAGGAGAGTGCATGGTGCATTGTGGGAACACAACTGACAGTTGCATTATAAACACACACACACACACACACACACACACACACACACACACACACACACACTAGATTATCCTGGACTAATCCGCACTGCTCGGCATAGACAGATACGCTCTGAACTTATTAAATGTCTCCCACTAACATATGCAGCAGCCGGTGGCTGTGTTGAAGACACACACACACACACACCACACACACACACACACACACACACACAACACACACACACACACACACACACACACACACACACACACACGACAAAGGGAGAGAGAGCTCCTATATATTCTGATTTGATTTTGTGTGTGTATTTGTACACCTGCATAGATTTGTGTGTGTGTGTGTTGAAGGGTGGGAGCAGCAGGGAGAAGTGAGTGTGGATTCCAAAGCTCTCCTCCAGATTAGCCATGGATTAGGAGGGTTTAGGGTGGATTAGGGATAATGGCATTAGACTGTGGGGCTGCTACACAGCCCTGAGGTCCACGGAGAGGGGTGGGGGGAGTGGGTGGGGTGGGGGGTGGAAAAAAGGCTTTCACCGCTTTGTTTTGATGCTCAGCCTTGTTTACCGGCTGTGCATATGAAATGTGGGCCCGGCACAATCCCGTTATTATTGCCCCGCGAACCACCTCCACGGCACACGTTCACTTTCCTTTTTCCGTCTCCCAGGTTCTTCCTGCTTGCATTGTTGTCAGAAATAGGCTCCGTGCGAGGATGGAGGCTCAGGCAAACCTTGAGGAATGGTTTCAGAATCGCGGCTGAGATTTGTCTCCGCTGCTTTCCCAGATGATAGATAAACGAGGGGAAGCCGAACCAGCCGGAATGCCGCGCTTCCTGCCTTTTGCTCTGATCCCAGTTTGAATAAACTCAAATCTGGACATTTGGAAGACCGTGGCAGCGTTTGAAATGTCATTCCAGCTCTGTAGCGACTGGATCCGTCATCTGCAGCGGTAGCAAGGCAGTTTAGCCCAGACGCTCGGATCCTTTTCCGTGTGTGAGTCACGTACACGCAGGTTAGTCTCAGACTGCAGAGGTGCGCTTGAACTCGGCGGTCAGGTTCATTTTCCACAGCAGATAAGCGCTTTCATCTCCGCTTTACTTTGATGTGGGGCGCTCCTGGAGGAGCCTGGGCGCTCTCGTCTCGGCGTCTGGATGCGTCTGTACCCTCTGGATGACTTTGCCCTGTGAGCTGTCTGCTTCCTGAGCTATCCGGCTCATTCCTAACGCCAAGTGGTGTCCGGTTGTCTGCGCCATTCAAATTTTTATTTTTCATAGTTGGTTATCTGTTATAAATTGGTATATTTGTGATTTCCAATCTGTATTCCACCTTTTCCCCCAGTGAAGACAAAAGTGCACGAGCAGTCACAGGGAAAGCACGGTCCAGCCATTATTGGAGCTAAGCTAACATTAGCCTGGAGGTTTGCAGGGAATATGGTCATTTCCCATCTTTTAGCTGTTTATTCCTTCACAGCATCAGCAGCAGGTGGTTCAGGCGGTGGAGAGAGCCAAGCAGGTCACCATGGCCGAGCTCAACGCCATCATCGGAGTGGGTGACGCACACAGACACACACTTATGTGGCAATGCTAAGAGGGCTGGGGGGGGGAATGCTCAACCATCCGCTCCTTACCATCATGGCAGCAACCACTGTTTCTGTGCGTGCGCTCCAGCAGCAGCAGCTGCAGGCGCAGCACCTTTCCCACGGCCACGCCATCCCCATCCCGCTGACGCCCCACCCAGCGGGCCTCCAGCCTCCCCTGCCCCCGGGGGCCGGCACCGCCAGCCTGCTGGCGCTGTCCTCCGCGCTGAGCCACCAGCTGCCGCTCAAAGACGACCGGAAGCACCACGACAACAACAGCATCGGCGACCATCCGAGAGGTGAGCGACGCTCGGGGGAGCGTGCAGGCAGGCGGCGTTGAACACGCACGGGGTCAGGATCATGGATCACGCCGCTGGTATTGATGCGCCGCGCAGTTGTTCTCATGGTCGATGAACAGCAGTCAAAGCAATTAAGACCTGATTTGTCGTGTCGTTATAATCGGGCTAATAAGCAGCGATGCCAAAGACGCCACCGTGCCTCCTTTCCCTTCGCAGACTTCTCACAAGCCTCAATTTTGTTGCGAGCGCGGAGATTTAATTAGCGCGTCGTCTCTCTCTCTCTCTCCATTAGGAAGCTCTTAATTACTCATTTGCTGAGGGTTTGAACCTCGCGGTTTAACCTCGCCCCGCAGCGGCTCTGAAGCTGCCTCTGCTAATATTTACCCTCATTAGAGGCAAGAATCAATAACAATTCAACTACAGCTCCAGCTGAGTGGGATTCATGGGCTAGCGTGCGCGTATTAGCAAAACTGTTTCCAGACCTTTGAAATGCTGTTAGAGAATGGTCACTTTGAGCTTCCTCTGCCTTTAGAACCCATGACTCTAAAGTGTTAATGATCAGTGATTCTAAATTCTGACTTTTCTGATGCTATGACATTGATTTCCCTCTCCTGTGTGTGAGTTCTCTGGAGTTTGTGGTCATCGGTCGCACCTTAAATCTCTTTATTTTCTTCTCTTTGCCTGCCGACGCCTCAGACAGAGACTCAGTCAAGGTAAGTTGCTTCCCTTCTGTCCTCTCACCCGCAGAGGTGACTTCCTCGTGGTCTGCCTCGCCATTACTGTATCAGAGCGTGTCGCTTGGGTAGCAGACAAAAAGGACAGAAAGCTTCTGCAGGAATGTAGCAAAGCGAGCAGCTCTTTAGGAAGTTAGTGTTTCATTTGTGTTTTCCCTATAGTGTATCACACACACACACACACACACACACAATCTCAAAGCAGCACGTGTTGTATGTCTGAGTTCAAGGTCAACAGAACTCGCTTGTATTCCCAGTTCTAAAAAAGAGAAAGCCTCTCATTAATGAGCTGAGAGTGCGCGCGCGCACGCACACACACGCACGCACGCACGCACGCACACACACACACACACACACACACACACACACTTTACCTATAGTCACTTCATGATAACAGTAAGGTCTTTATCATGGGTCTCCAGTTGCCTTAGCAACTATATCTGTACCTATTAGTGGGTGTGAGTGTTTGTGTGTTTGCAAACATTTATATTATTTATAATATCTATTTATACTCTAACTGGTCAAAGCTGTCTGGGTGTCTGGCCTCTAAATTTTTATAAAAGTTCATTAGCATATCTTTCATTAATTAAGTATTACACAGACAGATATGAAGTGCCGATGGGTGCCTGAATGCACCACCATGTTTCTATGGAAGCCCAGAAAGGACAAACACTTGAATGCATTTGTATTTATACAAATATTTATATATATATATATGTCATATTTACAATTACACTCAGTACATTTTGTAGTTGAGGACAGGTTTTCAATGTGTTACAAGTTCTACACAATCGGATCCATCATATCCTGTTTTTTTTTTAATCTCTAATGGAGCAAAGCGGGTCTCGACCTTATTTTACAACATTAATATAAGAAAAAGCTGTTCTGGGCCGTCAGACGGGATTGTGTTTGAAACGCAGCAGCAGGTTTCATTATCAGCACTTGCGGAATCAATTTGAATCTCAGAGGGAAATATAATGTGCCAGGAAATTAATACTTAGACCCGGGACACTCGCGGAGCCGCCGTTTGGCTTGATAGCGAAATTAATTTTGCTTGATGTTTTTTTAAAAGAGCTAATTTACAAGCTAATTAACCTAAGAAGTCTGGGTGTGTCTGCACACACACACACGCACACACTAAATGTTACTCCTCCCCCACAACATCTTTGTCATCAACACTTGCAGCACGGCAAAGGGCAGCGGAAAGGTTACAGGCGTGAGTTAGCGGAAAGGTCGAGCTAAAGGTCCTGCTTTATTTTTCCTCTCCCCATCGTTTACTGAGGAGGAAGGAGCCGTCTCCGAGCGAGCGGGGGAGGGGGAGGGATGGACGGGAGGAGCAGGAGGGGAGATGTTGAGCTGACCTCAGTTTGATCTTTCCTGCTCAGAGGGGATTAATCTCTCGGTCACGGTGTTTGAAGGATGCAGGTTTTAATTATGACAGAGAGAGAGAGCGAGAGCTTTGTTGTGATGCGTCTTCCAGTTTTTCCCGTTCCTTCCGCCTCTTCCCAGAGCTCTTCCGTGTCGCCCTCGGCCAGTTTTCGGACTGGGGACAAACACAGGACTTCAGGCGATTTCCCCTCTGACAGCAAGAAGCAGAGGACGGACGATAAGGAGCTAGCATCGACGCGCTACGTACGTTCCCGCCACTTTCTGCCGTAACATTAAGCCGCCGCCTTAAATTCAGTCAACGGCGGCGCTTGTTTTCTGACGCAGGAGAGCGACGGCGAGAAGAGCGACGACAATCTGGTGGTCGACGTCTCCAACGAGGTACGAAGCCGAGCGGCATTCAGAACGCCGACCCCGTGGCTTTTATTCACATCTGGTCTGCGCACGTCTACGGCAGGACCCCACGTCCCCCAGAGGAAGCCCCGCCCACTCTCCCCGGGAGAACGGCTTGGACAAGCGTCGCGTGGTGAAGAAGGACGCCCCCCTGAGTCCCTCGTCCGTGGCCTCGTCCAGCAGCACGCCGTCCACCAAGTCCAAAGAGATCAATCTGGTGAGTCACTGACCTCTGACCTTCCCAGACAGGATTCCCCTCGGGAATTTATTCGGGACGTTTGTGTTTTCAGAATGAAAAGTCCACGACGCCGGTGTCCAAATCCAGCACGCCCACGTCGCACGCCGATGTCCCGACACCCAGCGGCACCTCCGCCCTGAGGACCGCCGCCAGTAAACCGTCGGGGGTGGAGACACTGGGTGAGTCTCCCGAAACCCCTTTTGATCTGCAATTTTGGCCCGTAACCATGGCGATATCGTTGGCTGTGGCTCCGCCGTAACGGACGCCGTTCTGCGTTGCAGCCGCCGGCCTCCGCACGCCGTTGGCGGTGCCCTGCTCGTACCCCAACCCGTTCGGAATGGTAGCCCACCCGGGTATAAACGGAGAGCTGGGCGGCTCCGGCGCCGCCTACAGCGGCCTCCATAACATTTCCCCGCAGATGAGCGCGGTCGCCGCCGCCGCCGCGGTGGCGGCTTATGGACGCACGCAAGTGGTACATCAGCAGCGACACACGTGCTCGAGAGATGGTGAGCGTTGATCTGATTTGCATTAGAATTAGACACTATCCCCGTTGATCTAGGTGGGATTCGATCCTCATCACCACATCCGTGTTCCCGGCCTCCCCCCCAGCCTGTCGGGCATCCCTGGAGGAAAACCGTAGGTGTCCTGCTCCCTTTATTTAGCATCATCTCCCCGTTCCCGCCGCCTGACGCCGCCATTCCTCCCTTTCCAGAGCCTATTCCTTTCACGTGAGTGCCGACGGACAGATGCAGCCCGTGCCTTTTCCTCCGGACTCGCTGATCGGTCCAGGCATCCCGCGCCACGCTCGCCAGATCAATACTCTCGGCCACGGGGAGGTGGTGTGCGCCGTCACCATCAGTAACCCCACGCGCCACGTCTACACCGGCGGGAAGGGCTGCGTTAAAGTGTGGGACATCAGCCATCCTGGCAACAAGACCCCCGTGTCCCAGCTGGACTGCCTCGTGAGTGCGCCGCGCCGGCCCCCAGCAGGCCCCGCCCTCGCGTTTAACCACGCTAACGACGCTTCCTGTCCAATCAGAACAGGGACAACTACATCCGCTCCTGTCGGCTGCTCCCCGACGGGCGGACCCTCATCGTCGGGGGCGAGGCGAGCACCCTGTCCATTTGGGACCTGGCGACGCCCACCCCGCGTATCAAGGCGGAGCTGACCTCATCGGCGCCCGCCTGTTACGCTCTGGCCATCAGTCCCGACTCGAAGGTTTGCTTCTCCTGCTGCTCCGACGGGAACATCGCCGTCTGGGACCTTCACAACCAGACTCTGGTTCGGTACGGAGCCGGGCGGGGCCATGGCGGGGCTCTGGGGGGTCGCGTGTTCTTCTCACGCCTGTTTTTCCTTCAGGCAGTTCCAGGGTCACACCGATGGGGCCAGCTGTATAGACATCTCTAACGATGGGACCAAGCTGTGGACCGGCGGCCTGGATAACACCGTGCGCTCCTGGGACCTGAGAGAAGGACGGCAGCTGCAGCAGCACGACTTCACCTCCCAGGTCGGGTCACAGAGCTTGTGGTGTTCCTTCAAAAGTTGACTTTTTCATTTCATAAGTCATCAAACAAATCTGTTCTCCGGCCTCGACGGGATCGGATTAGACAGAGGAAATGATCGTTCTGCGTTGATCTCCTGCAGATCTTCTCGCTGGGTTACTGTCCGACGGGGGAGTGGCTGGCGGTGGGGATGGAGAACAACAACGTGGAGGTTTTGCACGTCACCAAGCCCGACAAGTACCAGCTCCACCTGCACGAGAGCTGCGTGCTCTCCCTCAGATTCGCCCACTGCGGTAAGAAGCCGAGCGCGCCTGGATAACGTCCTCCGCCCCTGATCTCTGAGCCTGACCTGCTGGCTTTGCAGGGAAGTGGTTCGTGAGCACGGGGAAAGACAATCTGCTCAACGCGTGGAGGACCCCGTACGGCGCCAGCATCTTCCAGGCAAGTGCGGGAGCGGCGATTATTGGCTAATATTCAGCAGCGGAGGGGGGGGGAAGGGGGGAAGGGGGGGGGGGGGGGGCTCTTTTCTTTTCTCACCAGCTGCGAGCTCTCGATCGATGCCACGGTCACTTTGCAGAAATATCGACGGCGGGAATAAAAAGCGTCCTCCGCGACTCGCTGTTGGACACCAGGGACGCGAAGACGAGACGTCTCGCCCTTCTCTCAGAGCTTCTGTTGTTCTCCTCCCCCGCAGTCGAAGGAGTCGTCCTCGGTGCTGAGCTGCGACATCTCCATCGACGACAAGTACATCGTGACGGGCTCCGGGGACAAGAAGGCCACCGTCTACGAGGTCAACTATTAGCACGGTGGCGGCGAAGGGGATGGAGCTCTGCCTGGCAGCCGTCTCTCCTGGGGAACTCTGGTCGTTCCTGTGGTCGGCGCCACCATGTCCGATTGGCTGGACCCCCAACGTCTCCGAACGACCTCCATTCCTCCGTCCAGCTTTGTGCCGTTCTCCCGTCCTCTCCTTCGTTTCCTCCCTCGTCCACTCCGATGTGTCAAATGAGGAGATTGGTTCCCGTCTCGCCAGCTTTTATCCTCTGATGGGTCCAGGATGCTCCTGCAGCCAGACCACATCTGTCACATCTGCAGTCAAAACCACCATCGATCGATTCCAGCAGATTAATCTGGTGGCCTAAAGATCCGATCTGATCGTTTCTGCATCAGAGTCCAGTGTGTTTGTGCAAACAGAAGGGTTTTTTTTGCAAAATGTGACCTATTTTTAAGTGCAGGCGATATAGACTCACCCCCCACCTGTTGTATTTAATAGTTTCTGTCATAACTCTGGGTGTGAGGGTGTGTGTTCAGTACCAAAATCTTCATTTTACTAGTAAAGTGGGGCCATGGTTTTAAGGTTCGGGTTGAGTTTAGGTTAGGGCCAGTGGAAGGAGCTGGGTAATGTGTTATGTCTAGGAAAGTCCCCACAAGTATAGAAATCAGAAGGTGTGCGCACGTGTTGAACAAACAGAAGCGAGCCTGTGACCTCAGCGACCGCCACGCCCGCTCCTTTTTGACCTCCTCTGGACTCTTCGCAGATTTTGGTACGAACCAGTTGGACCTGCGTCTTTCACCGGTCCGCCCGCGACGTCCCTGTCGGCTTTTAGAAATAACTCAGTGCCTTGCTGCTGCTGTGCTCCGTGTCGCCCCGCGGGAGGCGGAACGTGACGGACAAACGCGGTTTCGTTTAGAAACCGTCGGTGCCGTCGCTCCCTCCTCCGACCCCACACTGGTTTTCAAACCTGCAACCTGAAGTGGACCAGTCTGGTCCTAACAGCGCCGCGCCAGCACTCGTTCCGTCTTTACTTTAACCTTCAGCGGCGGAGAAGAGGAATTTTCTATTTCTCTACCTTTAAAGAGAGACCCAGGCCTTTTTGTGGCTCTTTTTCCCTCATTGTTTGGCGTTTTAGATGCGCCCAGAAGTTCATTCTTGGTCTCTGATCACATTGTCGAGGTGGTTTTGGGTTGAAACAAACGCTCTCTGTCTTTAAACAGGATTTTTCCCTCCACATCTGTGCTAAAATCATTTAAAAGAACTGATATTGATGGACGGGGGCTGCAGCGCCCCCTGGTGTCGGGGGACCTATCAGAGACTCTTAGGACTGATATTTTTGTAACGCTGATGGACTGGTCCTCACATCAGTCTGTTGTTGTCCGTCTTTGCCTTACTCTGTGTCGTCCTCTCCGAAGCATTTCTGTGCTCGCCGCGGCGGCCCCGGCGACCCCGAAGGTTAGCCGGCTAACGCGGCGCCGCAGAAATGACGTCACGGTGACAACCTGTGGAACATGTGAACTGTAAATATGTGATATTCACGCTCACAGTGGAAACGACCTTTCGTTAGCTAGGCCTGTTTGTTCCTTTACTGCCTCTGCTCTGGTTTTTCTAGCCTGTGGTTGAGTTTATTAAATTACTGTGCTGAGCACTTGTCTGAGACTGACTTCCTGTTGTTGCATCACCATATTTCATAATTTAGCCTGGCTCCATGGACATAAATGATGCGGTTTAAGCAGTGGGACTCACACAGTCGGGCGAAGCCTCGGTCATCCTGCGCGTGATTCTACTCAATACAAGTGATGAATCCCAAACTTGGAGCATAATTGTGCAGCTTTTAATGTTTATTTGTTCCCATTCGTTCTCCCTGCTGTGTCGACAGGATGTGCGGTTTTTCTGCCCCAGCAGCGCTTTAGCTGCCATTTTCTACTGTTTCTTCTCTGAAATACAGCGACGGAACCCTCTGGCCTTAAAAGCTTCAGATTTTAAGTTGGCTCATGTGGCTCCATGGCCCAGCATCCATTTACCTGAGCGGGGAAGCAAATGTGGTTTAGCGTTAGCATTTCGGTCCCGGCTCTCAGGTCAGCGCCCCCTAACCCCCCCCCACCACGGCCCGAACGCGCTGAAGTGAGATGTAGTGAGATGTGTAAGTTCGGGCTGTGGAGGAGGACGACACTCCACCATCGCAGTGAATGATCCTCCTGCTGCAGCCCTCCAACCGGCACTCCACGCTGCCAAAAGTGGGAGAGAAGGAGGAAAAGGTGGAGATGGGATGTGGGAGCGAGGCCCCCCCCCCCCCCACCGCTTTAGGTTTTTAGATGAAAAGCACTTTTTTTCTGACACGTGGACGCTGGATTAAACAAACAGGCCACGCTGCTGCGCAGTGGTATAAATTAATTTAACATCCAACGAGCCCGTGCACGGAGATGTCAACCATTAGGAAGCAGCGCGTCTACATTAGAGACCCCAGCAGCCTGCTGGTATGTTCGCAAAGTGCCACTTACAGACCCATTACAATCCTCCAGTAAGGTCAGAGTGGCGCCAAAATCACTGCTAATGAATTCACTCTGAGAGCAGCGGCGGCACGTCGAGGAAAACACGTGAAGCTCGCAGAAAAATGGCGGCGCCGCGCCTGCCGCGCTAACTCATCACATTAGCATGCAAACACGCTGCCATGATCACAGACGGCGAGACGTCCCCTTCCTGGTCCATTGTTACCATTTTTGGCCCCTTTTAACAGATTAAATGAGGGCAGGAAGGTTCCTGTCTGGTGGTTCCGACCGCTCTTTGAGGGTGAAGCTCGGGCTCAAACGGCCTCGCAGACGCCCAATCTGATGGGCATGTTTGTGGAGCGTAGGAGGAACTGGAGAACGCCCAACACGGGTCAGAAACGGAGCTGGGAGCAGACCCGAGAGCGTGGTGGCTGCTCCCAGACTGTCATTCCAACCATCACTGACACAGCTGACGGAAACTGTCGGCATCAAGATGGTAAAAATGCAGAATCTGTGTGAAGGAACGGCACAACATCATGACGGCTCATCAGCGAGGCTCGCGGGTTGCTACCTGGCTCCCGAACTAATCTTTTAGCCTTGGTAGTCTTGTCAGAACTAAAACAAAAATAAGACCGGGCTGGCTTCTTTTGATCCTTTCTGTCTCCCTGAGCCGGCTCAGCCATTCACATGACAGGATTCCACCTACATCAGGGCGGGCGGAGGTTTCATTCAGACCATTTTCACAACAGGAGGGCACAAGTTGGGAAAATCAAGGCTGTGTCACGCCGAGCCGGCTCTTCTGGGATGGAGAAAGGCCGCCATCATTATCGCCTCTCACAAAGAAAACAATAGTCAGACACGCTGCCAAAATAGTTTGGACCGAGAGGCCAAAAGAACCGATAACACAACAGAGTCATCGTACAGCGCGCTACATCGGCGTGACCTTGTGGTTTTCCAGATATTTCACAGAATATTCCCCCGCTATTCTCCTGCCGCCCCTTCTAACCGCAGCGCTCCTCTCACAGTCATCAAAATGAATATATATATATTTAATTTCACATCTGAGAGGCTTTTCAAACCTCTATACCCATTGTGTATCTTCGGCGCTGCAGCAGCGGAGAAGGTCCGGGGGGTCATGGTAAAGTGGAGAGAGCTGGAAAAGTGAGAGGGTCGGAGAGGGTTCAGACGGAGAGTGGAGGACTTTAGGTTTCCTAAGAAAACAGGTGTAGTCATTTAAGTGGAGGTCATGGACTTTTCTATGCATACTGATCGAACAGGTAGAAGCGTTGGAGGAGAAAGGCCTCTTCAAACTAAATGAACTAAAAGCTCTTGGCTGGAATGCTCTTCACTCCCTGTGGAATGTACTCCAGCTCAGATAAAGCACTTGGGTCAGAAGGGACGGTTTTGAAGCTTTTAGGCTAACTCTGATTCCCACTCAAATTCAACTTTAGTTCCCATTTATAAACGAGATGCAGCTTTTTCTAGGCATCCACTTCTGCTCCGTGGCAGCATATATAGTTGAAAGGAGAGAACACTTTTTTAGATATTTGATGTTTTTCTTTTACTTTGTTGAGATTATAGTGGTGTAGTTCCGCAATGATCCACACGATGGCAGTGTGAACCACACCTTTACGTCTTTGTTGTTTTTTTAAAAAAAAAATACATTTAAGAAATTATCTGTTAGCTTTTTATTAAAATATATGTAACTTCTCCATTTAGAGAGCCCTCTTCCCACTCAGATTTAACACGATGTTTCACAAACACTTACACCGGCCAGAAATTCCTTTTAAATATCGTATCAGATTCGTTTTGTTTAGAATAAATGGTGCAGCCTCTCTATACTGGTGATAGTTTTTATTGGCCCGTTTCAGTGTGCGACCTTCCCCATACATTCGCCATACATTGACGTTTCCATCCAACGTTACTTGTTTTTAACAGAAGGGGGCGATATTGAGCTCCACTCCCAGAACAGCAACAATAGAAGAAGACAGCTGTTTAGCTAGTAAGCTAGCTATTTAAAAAAAAATACTCTCACTGTGAGTATTTAAAATGCTTCTAAGGACGGTCAGACCATGGTTGCTCCGTGGGGGAAGTCAGTCTTTGACCTGCTCCAGGTTTTACTACGCCGATAAAGTAGCTCGAATAGGCTCTCAACCAGATAAACAATCTTCTGAATACCAGGTATGTTAGCTAATTGCTAACCTTAACTAGCTCAAACTGGGGTTAAGACTGGTAGTGTTGCAGACATTTGTAGAAAGTTATGCATGGCAGTTTTGGTTTATTGTTCATTTTTATCTTACCCTTTGATGACATTATATAGTTTGTATTGGTTCACTGTTGCAGCTATTGGCGCAATGAATCATTCTGTGCTTGTATTCTAGTTTATCCTAAAATGTCACAATATGTCAAAACATTTCACTTTGCTGCAAATGTCACCTAACGCGATATGGTCCACGAGATTAAAAAGAAGAATTAGAAAAAAATCCATAAAGGTCAACAGATATTAGCAAGTGCCTCTATTTCATTTAAAGCAGAGGTCAAAGCTGCTATAGATGTCGCTATAGATCCAAGGACTTATCATCACTTTAGCTTTGCACACTGCTCTGATTTACTGCTTTTTCAGCACATTTGTATAAAGTGTTGATAAACTACTGGGATTAATCATCCTAAATGATTTACAGTAAAAGTTAAGGCAAATTAAGTGCTCTGCAATACCAGCACGTACCGCCTGGTGGTGCTATTGTCACATATGAGATAAGCCTCCGGTCTTCTTCGGCTCCACAGTTAATAATACTGAAAATATGAAGTCAGAAAAATTTAATTTGGAACTCAAGTCACCATGTAATATGAGGGAGTGGCTGAAGCACTTTATTTACTGGGTGCCTCTGAGTTTGGTGGGTAAGTCAGCTTTACAATTTTACAAATATTGAGAAACCTGTGCTGCATGTGTCTATAGGCGATATTCACCACATTAAATGGATGACTGGGACCAGTTTGTGCGCACCAGTCTGCCAACTAGGTGAAACCTCTTATAGCTGTTGGCTTCACACCGATTAAATGGTGTCACTTTGGTATCCAGGCAACTGTATTGCTGTGTTCTAAGGTGTCTGAGGTAGAGATGCGCTGCCACGGATGCATAAATATTTATACATCAGAGGTCGGATTGCCATTCAATATTGAACAACGTTACCGCACAACAGATTCCACTTCTGTATGTGCAGAAACGTAGAGTTCGGCCTTTTGTCAACCAAAGTGTTTGTTTAATACGTGAATGACATTTGTAATCAGCAAAAATCACACATTATTTATCCTTTCGTCTGCATTTGCAGGAGAATTACGACCGAATGCAAGTTCTGGTTGATGAACTAAAGGTTCGGACGGAGAAAATTAAATTGGGTAGGTCTGATGGATGCCATATTGACACCGCGGTGACGTTAAATACATTCATCACTGTCGTGCCTTTTCCCTGCCCACTCTGGTGAAGCTGCTCAGCCTGCCGTCAGCTTCAGATTCCAGGATTGAAAACTTAAGTTTTGCAGCCTGAGACACAACACAAGTGTCTCCTGGAGCTTTGCGCCGTCTCCCCGGGGTGTTGCCGTGTTTTGTTTAACTTGCTGGTTCTCTGTATTTGCTAATCCAGGTGGAGGAGAGAAAGCCAGGAGACTTCACACATCCCGTGGGAAGCTGCTGCCCAGAGAGCGCGTGGACAGGCTGCTGGATCCAGGGTGGGTGTTTGGTTCTGAACCGCTCCTACGCAAGTAGAGGTCGGCTGACCGTGCTTGCCGCGAGTAAAATCTAACGTCAGAGTTTAATTTTCTGGCAGGACCCCTTTCTTGGAATTCTCCCAGTTCGCTGCGCATGAGCTGTATGGAAAAGAGGAAGTGCCAGCTGGTGGGATCCTGACTGGGATCGGCCGAGTGTCGGGGTGAGGACCTCTGACCTGCTTCGAGAGTCACCAGTTACTAACTGACTAATACTGACTAATCTGTGCTGATCTCAACAGTGTGGAGTGTGTTGTTGTTGCCAACGATGCTACAGTCAAAGGGGGGACATACTACCCCATCACCGTGAAGAAACACCTGCGGGCCCAGGAAATCGCCCAGCAGAACCACCTGCCCTGCATTTATCTGGGTGAGCTTTTCTTGGGGGGGGGTCATCAGACTGCAGCTGAAGCAGTATTAGACCTTATTTTGTCAGCCGGTTTGCAGCAGGGGGAAATCTAGCAGACTTTGGCATCCCATAAAGTCTAAGAGACTTCCAGGCCACCGTTAAAATGGAGACCCAGCATCTCTAACATGGCCAGTTTGGATGTTTACAGTAAATATTCAGTTTTCTGTCTTTTTTTTTTTTAAAGATTGTTATGTTCCCTGCTGCTTTCAGTGGATTCAGGAGGGGCCAATCTCCCCAGGCAGGCCGACGTCTTCCCAGACAGAGATCACTTTGGACGCATTTTCTACAACCAGGCGAGGATGTCATCAAAGGGAATAGCGCAGGTTTGTTGAGCTCGCTCTTTGATTACTCAGCCTTATCTCGGGAGGGGGGTTATTTATTGTATTTGATAAGCTTTGTATTGATTTTTGAGATAAATCCTTCGAAGCCAAAAGGGTCGAACGAACAGAACAAGCCCAGGGCGGAAAGTGTCTCTGATGACGTTCGCCGTCTCGGTTCTGCGCCTCTTCTTTGTCTGCCAGTCGCTAAAATCCATCTCCCCCCGTGACCGCTGGAAAACGTCTCGGGTTTAAAAGCAAAACAAGTCCGTTTATGAGAGCGCTGATAGATGCAGAGTGCTGCAAAGAGGTCGGGCCTTGCTCTCAAATCACTTCTGGCTCGGCCTTTCATGGAGGTTTCTCCTCTTTAAGTGGGTTTTGGATTTCTTCTCGCCATTAGAATTCAAAAAAATGGAGCGTTTCATTGGACGGTCGGGGCCTCTGGATGCTTCTCAGACTCCCTCTGGCTCTGCTCCCGTTAGATTGCTGTTGTGATGGGCTCTTGCACGGCCGGAGGAGCGTACGTACCCGCCATGGCCGACGAAAGCATCATCGTGCGCAAGCAGGGAACCATCTTCCTGGGAGGACCCCCGCTGGTGGGTCACAGCTCCGCCCACTCGTTCGGCGTCTTCATCCTGTGCTTGTGTGAGAGCGCCGCTGCCTTCGTGTTGACAGGTTAAAGCTGCGACGGGAGAGGAGGTTTCTGCCGAAGACCTCGGCGGTGCTGATCTCCACTGCAAGTACGGCCTCAAAGTGCCTCTCGCCGGACCGGGGGGCGTCTAAGTAGACTTTCACATGTTTTCAAAGCCATCGAATGTGTTTTGAGATGAGAGTGTGATGAAATACGCAGCCTGTTCAAATAATGATTCACGAGCTGGAACAATTTCGCAGCTGTTTGCTCCTTATTTTGCAGAAAATCTGGCGTAACGGACCATTACGCTCTGGATGACAACCATGCGCTCCATTTAGCCAGAAAGGCGGTGAGAGGCCTCAACTACAGGAAGAATATCGAGGTCAGCCAGTGGTGTTTACATGCTGAAGCGCTTTGCATTTGTTTTCTTCGCGTTGATGCAAGTCTGTCGGGGGGTTTAGGTCACCACAGAGCCCAGCGAAGCCCCTCTGTACCCTGCAGAGGAACTCTACGGAATAGTCGGAGATAACCTGAAGAGGAACTTTGATGTCAGAGAGGTAACGTTCCCGAATGGTCCAGTTCAACCAAGAGACTGAACAACAGGAGGCTCGGTCTGCTGCTGATAACAGCAGCTGCTAATGACCTGTCGCCCGTCCCATCTGAAACATACGGGGACACCATCCAGGTCATTAACGCTTCCTCTCTGTTTAACTGCAGGTCATTGCCAGAATTGTCGATGGCAGTAAATTTGACGAGTTCAAGGCCTTCTACGGAGATACCCTGGTCACAGGTGTGGTTCTGAACAGCCCGGATATTTCCGCTCCCGATGGAATCCACCTTTCACACTGTTTGACTGTCGCCTCTGCAGGATTCTCAAGGATATTCGGTTACCCGGTTGGAATCATCGGGAACAACGGGGTCTTGTTCTCGGAGTCAGCAAAGAAGGTAGAAGGTCATCAGTCATCTGCTCGTCTTCCTTCAGCAACAGGGCTGTTATTTCTAACACTTGAACATCGAATCTGGGGCAAAAACAGCTAAATCAGGGGCAATTAGATAACCTGAATTCACAGACATCGGTTTAGCGGCGTGTGCTCGGCTTTCGAGGACTTATGGCAGCGTTCTCCTGAGACGGCTGCTGACAGGCTGCCAGTATTGCTCTCTAAAGGGAGCTTCATTCCTCATAATGTCTTCCCCTGACCTTTCCCAGCGAGTACGGCGTCTTCCACGTACAATAAGCTCCCGAATTGCACTTGAGCGGCCGTCCGCAGATGAGAAGATGAGCGTCGTTGTAATAACCTAACATTTAGAATCCATAGACGGGAGACAATGCTCATTTCCATTCAATCTAATTGGCTTCATTTGCCCGCCGATCTGCTGCGAGCGGAGCTGAACTTTCACCGCGGCGAGGAGCTCAGCTTTCATTTCACACTGACATGTTTTTCAAGTACGTTTTTAATCGAATTGCATGTCCGACCCAGAAGGGCCCTATTTGATTTATCGTTTCTGTGGTGTCTCAGTGTGACAGATAATAAAGTGTGATGGGTTTATTCCCAATATTAATCTGTAACAAATCCAAACACAGAGAACGAGGGAGGACATTAGGACACTGACCACACCTCCAGGGCTCTGCAATCATATTAAACGTATGGATGTGCAGTCTTTTGGTCTCCGATGGTGCGTTTAGGATCAAACTTTGGATTGGGAACGCCAGTGTCACCCGCGCTAACTCTGTTTGGAAGTGCATCCTCGCCTTTTATATCCATAAAAGAATAAAATCCACATGTGCCTGTGCACACTGCAGCTCTTCCTCAGGGGGGAATGACTCCGACGAGAGTCCGTGGATCCGTCTTTCCCTGCAATAATTAGCAAAACAAGCCGAACCTTCCTGAGCAGATCACCGTGGGGACGTTTGGAATCTTTCTCTGCGCGGTGGCCTCAGAAACACTCGTCTTCCAGGGAGGTTTCAGTCTTTTATCTGAAGAGTCCCTGTTGCATTTATGTGTTTGTCTGCATTTAGCTCTTATCGCTCCGTGTTTGTTACACCGTCGTACTTGGTGATAAATCGGCGGCGCGATAATTGAAACACGGCCTCTTTTTACCTGGTTAAATATCAGGAAATTAAAGAGAACGAGGGAAAGCAAACACCAGAGCGGTTCAGAGGCATAAGTTGGATGGAAATGAGCTGTTTAGCAGCGCGGCGGCGGCGGCGGCGGCGGCGGCGGCGGCGGCGGTGAGGCTCTGTCCTGCACCGCGGACGTTTCAGACGAGGCTGAAGGCCACGCGGCTCTTTCCTATTCAGAGCCAAATGTCAAGAAGGCAGCCGTGGCGTTCAGGCCCGCCTGACACGCGGCTGCCTGTAAATGTCAGCTCCGACTGGTCTGGAATCAGCCGAAGATGAGGACAGAGGTGAGGTTAGCTGAGCAGCCCAGACCAGGAGGCCAGAGGATACGTCTATGAATAAATTAAGTGTGAAAACATCACTGTTCTCCACTCACAGCTTTTTCTTCTCCTTTTTTTCTTTTTCAGGGGACACATTTCATCGAATTGTGCTGCCAACGGAACATTCCGCTTATTTTCCTCCAGAACATAACGGGTCAGTCGGGGCGGTTGACATCTTTTTCACAGTTTGAGCCCAGTTCGCCCACAGGGAGGAGCGGAAACGCTGCCTCCCAACACCCACCCCGCTTTCATTCCCTCGCCCCCCCCCCCCGTGTCTGCGCTGTAGGCTTCATGGTCGGTAGAGAGTACGAAGCTGGAGGAATTGCCAAAGATGGAGCCAAAATGGTGACGGCGGTGGCGTGCGCCAACGTCCCCAAGATCACCGTCATTATCGGGGGGTCCTACGGAGCAGGAAACTACGGCATGTGCGGCAGAGCCTACAGGTAGGGAGCCGGGGGGGTGGTTGAGGGTATTTTTGAGTTGGTTTATTCTTCTCTTCCTCAGAGCTTTATGGGGCCGACGGTCCAGAGAGAGGCTGGCTGATGGCGGCGGTGTCGTTATAAAGCAGTCAAATCTGCGTTTGCTGTGTTGCGTGATGGAAATAAAATCTGATTGACAGTCGGAATCAAATTAAATCCCTCGCTCTCCTCTCTCCGGCATCGCCGTCCGTCTTTTTAAACACACGTAGGCGATTGGCAAGCATTCGCTCGTACAATTTGCAGAGACACAGATGATTTAGCACTTTTTCATGCTCACTCGCTCTGCATTATTTAATACAAGTGGTCCTTTTCCCAGCCGCGGCTCTCGTAGATCATCTCTCGCCGCGTTTGTCACCAGTTTATTCGACTCTACAAGAGCATCAGATCTCATTAATGCGTTTTTCTCATCCCTTTTTTTTTGGCCTTATTAGCCACCCGTTCCTGATGGAGCCTCTAAACTGACGTGTCTTCGATTTTTTCTTTTTTTTTTTCTTCCCTCTCCCCCAGCCCTCGATTCTTATACATGTGGCCAAACTCCAGGATCTCCGTCATGGGTGGCGAGCAGGCCGCCACCGTCCTGGCCACCATCACCAAGGATCAGCGAGCACGTGAAGGAAAGGAGGTAACGATTCGCATTAATCATCCTGTCTGCGCCGCGGAAAGTCAAATGAGGTTCCGCAGGTCTGCTGGCGGAACCGTAAACATTCCAAAGGCGCCTCCTCACTTGTAGAAAGATAAAACTGCATCAGTGTCAAGTGTTGGAGCAGCTGAACACTGCAGCCATCACACGGGCCTGATTAAATTGTGTCAGATATGCTGTTAGCGTTGGATTAGCAGCGCTTTGATGTTCCTCCCTGGCGGCTGCTGCACCTTTACTGTGCTGATTTATTTCTCCTCAATAAAAGCCGATTGACTGACTGGGTCACAGGAAACGGGGCTGCTGGTTTCCCTCAGCTGGGTTTAGCTCCCCATCGTCTGGCCTGTGCGATATTTCCATCCTTTCACAGGAACCGCTCGCGTCCTTAAACGGGGGAAACAAGCGTGGTGATAATGAAGTGAATGTGTGCTTTCAGCTTTAATTTTCACTCCGCTGTGCAGCAATCTAATCACTGCAATGCCGCCGGCGCAGGTCCTCGTCTCCTTATCTCGCTCTGAATCGAACTTTTACATTTACCAGATGTCTTTGGGAAAACTAAAAGCGCCAATTCGATGTTTTCTTCTCCCCCCCCTCTCAGTTCACAGCGGAGCAAGAGGCCGCCATGAAGGAGCCGATAGTGCGGCGGTTTGAAGAGGAAGGCAGCCCGTACTATTCCAGCGCCAGGTGAGGCGGGAGCGTTGGTTTGACACACATTAATCTTGCCCCTAAAAATGAAGCCTCGCGTCCATCAGATTCAACACCCCTGAATTTACCGGTGACCGCTTGTGACCGTTATCGACGGCCGATCCATCCGAGCAGGACGTAACGAGCCGTCCGCCGATCGATTGATCGTTTTTTCTTTTGTTCTAACAGACTCTGGGATGACGGAATCATCGATCCCGCCGACACCCGCGTGGTTTTGGGACTCAGCCTCAGCGCGGCTCTCAACGCGCCCCTGAAAAAGACCCGTTTTGGAGTTTTTAGGATGTGATGTCAGAGCGACGGGAGCTGTAGGTTTATCTGCGAGGTGTTGTCACCTTTCTGGACAGTAAACGCCAGGGGAGGGAGAGCGCACGGCTGCGTGTGATTGGACGGCTGCAGAGGCATTAGGAATAAGGTGTGCCTTAACTGTTACTGCACCAGAGGATTCTGGGTAAAGACGGGGTGTCTCTTTTCTCTTTAATGAAGTGTTTTGTTTCTTTTTAAAAAAATAAATACTTTAAATGTCGGCTCATTAAATGGTAAAACAAAATAGCTCACTTGGGGTATTGTTTAAATATTTACCATCATTGACTGACCCAAGTCTCGGAATTAGTAGCTACTCAGATAACTAAGATCTACACTGTGTTTCTGTATTTCATTATTATTTTATGAATTACATGAGAAATAGATCCACTTCACTCTTATTTCTTCTCATATATATATATATATATATTCACTTCTGCCCACGTCGCTCCGAGTCTTTTTCACATGTCGATGGCGCTCTTCCTCTTTAAGGCCCGCAGAAGTTGAGACGGATCTCTGCGTTCCGCTCCGAGCTTCACCTCCGGGAGAGCAGAAATAACTGCGCGTGTGTGTCTGTCTGTCACCCACACACACGCCGCTCAGCCTTTGTCCCGCTAGGCCGGTCATGACTTCATCGCCTCTCTCCTCGTGACACTGTGGGAGGCATCGGCAAGCAGCAGGAACTGTTTCTGGAAGCTCCATATTTGAATAAACTCAAACTTTAGGGAAGAAAGTGACAGCGGGATGATGGTGTTTCCCCCCGTTTTCACTGACAGCTTAAAAACTCTTAATTGTGGTGATAATTGCAGAGCGGGGGGATCATCTCAGACAGGGAGGCGTGGGTGTCCTTTTGTCTGGACACAGACTCTGGCAGGCTCAACATCTGAGGGCTGATTTTGGATGCTACGTTGTGCGACAGTCTGCTAAATTAAAAGACGATCTGGGTGATTCTGTCAATGACGGGGTCGATACGAGGGAGGCAGAAGCCTCTGGACGGGGGGGAAAGGCTACGCGGGCTCCAGTCTTTGTGTCAATCCTGGAGATATTTCCCCCTGACCTCGCTAATCCAGACACCAATCTGCACCGTGAGCTTAACATCTAATTGCCCGGGTGCGAAATCCATTTCAAACCGAGTCCTTTAAGGTGCAGATGTTGCCGACGGATGATTCATTTATGTCAAGTAAATCACATTAACGCGATTCATGATCTCATTCGCGCTCTGACAGCCGTGACTCATATCAGAGTCGCCCTGCTGTTAAAATAATCATGACTCACAATTTGGGTCAGTCTTAATGTCCGGCTCACGCGGTCGGAGGCAGAGATGGGTCAATATTACCTCTCTGTTCTAGTTTTCCTTTAAGCTACTGAGTGAGGGAGGACCCAGAAGTCTGAAAGAGTAGTCCTGTCCTTAATAACTACATACATGGAGCAGCAAGATAGATCCTTTGTTTGTTTTTTTTTAATCATGCCTGTTCATGTTTAAGCTGGGAGGAGAAGCCGAACCCCAGCCAACATCTGTGAACACAACCTTTATTCTTTTGTTGTGTGTTTTGTTGCGACTGAAACACGCTGCAGTGCAGCAGAAGTAGCCAGACAACGTAAACACTGCAGTTTCCTGGGACATCTCAGTTTAGGAGGCTGCTCCGGAGCTCATCTTTGGACGAGTCCCGCCTCCCCCTCCACCCCCCCCCCCCCCCCCCCCATTCCCCGGCTCATCCCGGGTGGTGAGCACCCCCCTCCCGGAGCAGGGCTCCCAGCGTCCAGCCTCCGTGCTCCCCCTCTCGTCCCTGCGTGTCCAAATGACGAACCCAATGTGCTGCAATCTACGCGCGCGCCGTCCGCGGGACTGACGGGGCCGCGGGTCCAATGAGAACGAGCCGACATATTGAGGTTGTCAAATCAAAGCCAAAGGGGGAGGCGCAGTCCCGGCCTCGGCTCCATTACGTCACCCAGGAACAGCTGGTCGTTGGCAAAAAAAAAAAAAAGCTGAAAAAATGTAGAGCGGAGCAGCGCCTGAGCTCTGCAGCCGGGCTGGAGCCCACCGACTGATATCTCGCGTCTAACCATGTGGCGGCCGGAGCGTCGGGGGTCGGGACGTGGCCCTCCGCGGCTGCTCCTGCTCGTCTGCGTCGCTCTCTGCGCTCTCGGAGGTGAGTGCTTTCCCGCTTCCGCCCTGTCCGCGAGCGCTCGCCCGCCCGCCTGCCCGCCCGCCCCGCGCGCGCGCCGCTGGCGCTCCGAGTCGCGAGGAGCTGTCCGCCCGGCCGCGGTGCTGAAACGCTGCCCGCGGCGGCGGAAGCCACCGCTGCGGCGGCTCTTCAGCCTCCGCAGCGGCTGAAAACACGCAGGAGGAGGGGGGGAAATAAGCATCGTTCCGTATTTAAGTTCGGGGACGCGGATTCTGCTGATTAGGACACGTTAAAAGATGCCCCCGCGCGATGACACCAGGCTGCACTTTGGGCTTGTTTTGTTTGTAGATACTGTTAGAATCCAACTGACGGCGGGGTAAAGTGTTGCTGCTCTTTCCTGCTCCCTGGTTATTTGGTGATGAACAGCAAAGCTGTCGGCTGGAACCGGACGAGGAGCCTCCGATGCTGAAGTTAGACCTCATCAGCGGCTCCTTTTATTCCAGTTGTTTTGTTCCTCTGCGTTCACCTGCGGTTCCTCGCTCCTCTGAACGTCTTTGCCATGTGACGCGAGAGCCTTTACAGCTCCATAGTGGGACAACAATAAATCCATTCCTCCGGTACACGCCGTGCTGGCAGGGACATCGGAGGTGTGTTGGATAGACTTGTTGCTTGCATCAGGTGGAGGGAATAATTGGAATTGGGCGAAGTTCAGATCAATTTCTCCTTCCTCTTCTCTTTGGTTTGAATCATTAATTATTCCACTTCGGTACACGAGATTTTTATGGGGTCAACAGATCGAGGCAATATTTGAGTAATTTTCTGGTTCCTCCGCTCCAGATAAACGAGGCGTCTCTGTTTTGAGGCTGAGACGAAGGTGCCTTGTTCCAGCCGGAGGTGTGGAAATTCCCTTCCCATTGTCTCCTCTCAAAGAAAATACACTTGAGAGAAGATCCAAACAAACATTCCAGGCTAAACCTCCAGTTTAGATGAAGAAAAGCGGGATTACAGCCGCATTAAACTCGTAACGGAGTAAAACAGTGATAGGGAGGCGCACGTTGAGGAGATTACGGAATTCTGAGACGTGCTCTGAGAAAGCCTTTAAGCGTTCCGCTGCCTTTATCTCCCAACGTCTTGGTTTTGCAGGAAAACAACGTTTGCGTGCGCGGGGATGCGCGCTGCAGCTCTCATGGTGCGCTGTCCTGATGCATTTTGTCAATAAGATGAATGGCGTTTAAAAATAAACAGGCTCTTTCATCCCGAGCTTAGCCTGTCTCGCCAGCACCTGGCTATAAGGAATAGTTTATTCCTCACCTCCGCGCCGCATATATGATGGATTCATCTCCAAAACAAGCATGGCAGCGTCCCGTTTTACACCCAGCAGCGGGAACGTCTTGGATGATTTAAACATTTGAGGAGTGGTAGGATTAGATTTTCCCCCCTTCATCCTCTGATTATCTCCGCGAGGGCCCTGACCTCCAGGTGGGGGGGTTTGCGAAGCCTTAATTTGGAGCAACGCTCTCTAGCGTTCCTCTAATTGAGGTTACTTTGCCAGGAGGAAGGTGGCGCCGAGACGTGTTCGGTGGCAGCAGGTAGAAAAAAAATCAAAAAAATCAATCAGCGTTGGTGCGACGGGGCCTAATCTGACAGGTGAGCCGTGCCAGGGAGGTAAATCCCAGAGTCCGGCGTGTTGGGGGTGGGGAGGGGTGGAAGGAGGCTGTGATGACGCTGACGGCCGGAGCGTTGGGTGAGCTCAGGCCTCCGCTTCAGTATTCCAGGTTGGCTCCATCAGTGAGAGTTCTGGCACCAGCCGGACGCTTTCTTCCTTCTTTCATTAGAACACGCCGCACATTCACCAGCAGGTTTTCATTCACCGGTTTTTCCCGACGCGCCCGGGGCTGCAGAGGGCTTCTTCACTCTCCAGTGTGGCACCTTGAAGGCAGCGGAAGAGCAGGAGCGACAATGGAAGCCCCGGAGAGCGACAGCTCTCCCTCCCGCCGCGCTATCGCACTCGCACGAATCGGGCTCCCGCGGCGTTAGCTGTCCTCGCGCCCGGTCCTTGAGCGCGGCCCAACGCGCTGGGAAACTTTGCGATTCTGTGCAAATTGCAGCAGAGATGAAACACCCCCGCTCCCAAAACAAAACCCAGGGAGAGGGAGAGAAAAAGAAAATTGCAGGTGTCCTTTTTGGAACAGATGGCTGATTTTGAACACAATAGGGAGCGTTTTGGGAAGAGAAAAATCTTCTGCAGTCAAACCTCAAGCCGCCGTCGCGTCGTTCCCCCCCAACGAACATCACTGCCTCCCACTTTATCGACTTGCGCTCATACCAGGACGACACCTGTCCGTACAACATGAGGCCGATTCCCGCTCAAATTCTCGTACATTCCCGGACTTCCCCGCCGAGCCGGCTCGGCGCCAGCCGGGCTGGGGGAGGTAATATTGGAGATTACACCTGTCACTTGTGCTGCAGCTTTTATACCCAGAGCCGTCAGTGGGATGTAATCCAGGGATTCGGAATAATGCGGGATGTGAGGGAGTCAGCGCGCACGCGGAACGCCTCCCCCTGTAGCGGTGATCACGTTTTTAGAGGATCTCGCCCTCGCAGGCCGCGCGCCGCTTTCGGAGACATGCTCGGCGTCATGAACTGAAGTCCGAGGGGAGGCCGGTGCCTCTCACATAAATAATATGGCTGAGACATTGTTTGCGTTGTCTTTACAAGTGGATTTTCAGAGCGCCACCTCGCTCGCAGCACTGTGGGCTTCATTAGAATATTCCCAATTACTTCATCCACGAGGGGATTTGTGCCCATCAGGTTTTTACTTCCACCAAGCAGGTGGCTGTTGAGCCTCACAGATCAAATCAAACGATCGCTGGGGATCTTTAGACTCCTGCATCCTCACCTCACCTTTGTTTTAACTCCACAAGGTGAATGTTAGCATGCTAAAGCAGCCCCGCTGGTAGCGTGTTAATAATGCAAAGGTCCCCATGTGCTAAAACAAAGATGGAGCTAACGCCACAAACACGAAATAAGACAAAGACTAAAGTTCCTCACAGTGGTGGACGCCAAGCGCGGGTCCCCGTCGCCAGCTCACCACCCCCCGTGTGTTCCTCCCACAGATTGCCTCTTCGTGACCGAGTACTTCACCCGGACGCCTCGCAAGCTGAGCGCGTTCAAGTCCTTCGCCAGCGTGGAGCTGTTTCACTTCAACGTGCCTGACGACACCATGATCGCCGTGTGGAACCTCATCACCTTCAAGGAGCAGGGCGGCACGTTCGGAGACAGCTGCCCCAACCGCAACGTGACTGTGTAAGACACCCCCACCCCACCCCACCACCACCTCCAGCCGAAGCTCACGCGCGCTCCTCCTCCTATAAATAGCCGTGAATCGGCCCGTGCGCTTTACCGCTGGGAACAAAGGTTACAGCCGGTGATTAAACCTGAGCAGCGTCAGCTCTTACCAGGTGGCCCCGGCGCACGGACAGACTGCTGCTAAAGCGTTTTCTCCATTTACATTTTCCATTTGCCGGCGTCGCAAAACGCTGGTGGGCGGAGATGCGCGAGTTTAACCGCTGCCGCGTTTCAAAATGAACGGTTCTGCCTGTGGATTTCAGATACTTCAGGTCCGGGGCTCCGCCGGTGATCAACCCGCTGCGCACCCGTTTCCCCGGGGACACGGCGGTCCCGGGGTCGTTCGCTGTGACGCTCACGTGGACCCTCCCGAACCGCACCACGGGGGCGTTCAACGTGACCAG
Source organism: Takifugu flavidus (assembly GCF_003711565.1). Taxonomy (NCBI): domain Eukaryota; kingdom Metazoa; phylum Chordata; class Actinopteri; order Tetraodontiformes; family Tetraodontidae; genus Takifugu; species Takifugu flavidus. Next base: position 5,473,420 of record NC_079524.1, on the reverse strand, counting down.
CCCGCTCCCCGGAGACTGGTTCCTGGCTGCGCATCTGCCCAAGGATGAGGGCAAAATCTCAGTCAAGGTGAGCGCCAATCCAGCAGGTACGCAGTGTTTGATGGGTTTGTAGCTACGCTGGCTAATGGTGACTAACAACACGTGCACAATCCTAATCATGCTGATGAGCCGCAGTTTGGAACGTTTTCCTGCTATGATAGAAGTCACATTCACTTTCTAAAATATATCTATAATGGGGAGGTCGGGGTGTGCTAGAGATGCTAGTTGTAAAAAGAAAGGGTTGCTATGTTGCTGCCTCTGTTGCTATGATAAAAAAACAATCTCCAGCAATCTAAGTGTAAGATAACGCGGTTATTTCTGGCTCCAAATGATGCGACATGACTGGAATGACAGAGGTTCTGGAGTATGATCACATTCCGAATCAGGTATTGACCCTAAAATCGGAACCTGCACTTGACTTTCTGAACCTGGTTAGGCTGGATCCTCTCAGAGAAAGAGAATCTCTGCCGATCAGGAGGGTCCACAACCACCCAATCTGGGATGGATGATCAGCGGAGAGGAAGTTCGACATCAATTTGTCGCCAAAGCAAATAACATGTGATTTCCATCAGAAAAATGAGGACATCCCCCATAAACCCTGCCATCCTTCCTGGGCGTTAACGCAAAATGAGCAGCAGAAAAGGGCTTCATTTGTGCTAAAGTGCACGTTCACAGGAATCCTAATGCTTAAATTCATCTTTTTTTCCCTCGTAATTTTTCCATCTTTGCCCACGGATTTCCATTTGATCCCCATCAATTTGTCCCTGGCATTGTGTTCAGCTGTTCAGTCTTTGTGCCGCTGCCCTGGCTCCAAACCCAAAGGTTCCCTCTGAAAGCTCCGCCAGTCCGCCCCCGGGCCTCTGGCTGAAACACGCCGAGCCTCCAACCACACGGAACCAGATGGGAACAGTGTTCTCCTTTCAGATTCTGCAATGTTGTTGTCACGGATAGGCGACGCCTCGGTCGGGAGCGAGCGTACGCTGCATTTGGAAGGCCAAATATTGACTTAAGAAATGGGTTCAGAGGCAGTTCTGAACTGTATCTTATCATAAACACCATAAATGCTTTTCTTTGCCGTCTGCCATCGGCAAATATTTGATCTATATTCAGCTTTGGAGGAAGGTGGTTTCTTACCAGCCTTCTTTCATCAGATATCCCAAAGATATCTATGGCTGACATCGTCCAAAGCTGAAGGAATGATTCCGACATGGTGGGCCTCCGATACTGCTGCCATGAAGTCTCTTCTTTTTCCCAAAGGCTCAATCTTATATTAGTTAGCGTTTCTCGTATTTTCTAAAAATAAAGTTCTTTATCAGCTGTTTTTAAAGTCCGAATATCCGAATGAAAACGTTAAAGTCTGCGTCCCCCGCTTCTTCAAAGTTTAAGAATGAAATCAAACAAAAAGCCTTTCGGAGAGCCCTGATGAGAACCTGCTGCGGGTGCTGCGGGTGCTGCGGGTGCTGCGGGTGCTGGCGGTGCTGGCGCGGCCGATGCGCCGTAATAAATCAAAGGGTCACCTCGGAGTGACGCTGCGCGCCGCGGCGGCAGGGGGGAGCAGTGACCGGGTGACAGCAACGAAGGAGCTCATTTGGCATTCACACCTGTCCCTTTGAGTCTCGCACAGGCGCCGCCGCTCTCTTTTGAAACTAATTTCACAGCGCATCATGTGCAGCCGCCACGCACGCTCCCCTGATTGTAAATCTCTGTGCTGCGCGCGCGGGGGGGGGGAGGAGATGGAGAGATCCGAACCAGACGCAGCGCTAACCGGGTGTCGTGTCTTGTCTCAGGGCCTGTCTGAGGAATGTCAGTACCTTTTCCAACCGCAGCTCATCGTCCAGAGGCTGGTGGGGGTCTCGGTGCTGTACCCCGGGTACTTCATCGACCAGATGATCCCCGCCCGCAACAGATCTGCCCTCTACAAGTGAGTCCGCTGGTCCCGTTCTTGCAATCAGAGCCTCTCTTCCTCCGGCTCGACGAGCTGAACTCCAAATTCAGGTTGAAGGAGGTTGTGGAAGAAAACGCTTTAATCAGAGTCTGCGTGACTCAGATGAATCACATTAAGCAGCAAATAACCCGAACGTTGCGGGAGAGGCGGCGCCTCCTAACGACCGCTGTTGCTTCTCGCTTCGCGCAGAGTCTTCGTCCCCAATTACGTGTCGAAGGTGAAGGTTCAGCTGCTGGACTGCAGCACCAGGAACAAGAGCAGCGACGCTTGTGCCGTGGTGCTGAAGATACGAGCGCGCGCGCCGCCCGTGCACAACTCCAGCGCCCTGGACTGCCGGGAGTGGAACCCCTGCGAGCTGGAGTCCGCGGTGCCGGCCTGGGAGCAGTGGTACTACGTCCTGGTGGAGAGGTACCTGACCAACTCCGACGTCTACTTCCGCATCGGCGTGCAGGTGACAGGTGAGGCTTTCACTGGAATTCCAACAGTGTTGGGAAGCGTTTGTCTTTAATTCACAGCGGCTTTGCTGCCGAATCTCTTCAGTTCTGGTGTCAAACCCTCCAAACATCCTCTAACGTCTGCGGACGTGTTTGGAGGAACTGCAGGTCTGTACGTGCGTGTTTAGACCGAAACAGAGCTGCCATTTTGGGACGAATCCCCCCTAAAAGTGTCGTTTTTTTGCAACCTGAGCCATTTTTCCGAGTGGCCAGTGATCGCTGCTCTGGCCTTCCTCCTGAGCTGAGAAGATGGCTCACGGATCCGCGGAATGCCTCCTCCTGCGTCGCCATTCCCTCTCTCTGCTGGACTCTATACGGTGCACTTTGTCGCCATGGCAACGCCGAGACTAATTATTCACACTCTCCCTCTGCCTGCCAGGCGGATCTTACTTGACCTTTAGTGGATTTAAACACCTCGGCTCCATAGAGTGTCTGGAGGACTCACCTTTGATTGGTTATTGTTATCAACTGCCTCAGGAACGTGCGGGGATCTCGAACCTCGCCCCGCATCCCTTTCGTTATAAGTGAGGAGCGTTCCCGCTGTAGGTGTCCCTCACGTGTGTTTTCGAAGGCAGCTTCTGTTTGTTGCTGCCGTTCTTTGTGCCACCCAGAGCATCTAAAATGTGGGTTGCATTTGATTCCCCGCTGCTTCCGCTCAGATGCTCCTCGCCTCTGTCTGACCGCGGATGGCGGCGTCTCGGTATTTTTAGGAGCACCTCGGCTGTCTTTACGCACGTCAGACGACTTCAAACCAATTCCGAGACAACGGCGTGCAAACGAATCAGGAGAAGCCTTTGAAAATCCTCTCCCCAGAGGACTGGATGGATCGGTTGGGGCTCTGCCAGTTGCCATCAGTGACCGTTCTGCAGCGCGCTGCTTCGTGCACGTTGTCTGCAATTACTGTGAATCTTTGTCTCATTAAAAGGCGGCGCTCGGCGCTGAAAACGCGCTGTTTATGTTATGGCAGCCAGCCCAAGGGGAGCGTTTGCAAAAGACTCGGTTGCTCCACGTGCGCGTCAACAACACGCCGACCCAGTTGCTGTTTGACGTTGGCTGGTTCGGTTTGTTTGGGTTTTTTTTTGAGCTGATCATCTTATATAAAATGTTATGACCTGTTCCCCTGATGTTCCCCTCCACCCTGAACCTCTTAATGCATCTATCAGATTGCTCCAAGTCCAACCAGTCCAAGGAACCGGCCCAGCCCAGCTCTTCCATGAACATGCCCCAGTCCTTCGGAGCAGCCCTGGGTTTCTCCCTGGCCGACACGCTCTCGGCGCCGGCCCTGCCGGGCTCCTTCCACAACAGCAGCCGCGCCTCGGAGGACAACGCCGTTTACATCGCCCCCGCCGTCGACACCAACAAGTGCTGGCCCATCCGGCCCACTTTGCGCAACGAGCTGGACACCTTCTCCGTTCACTTCTATGTCTTCTTTGGGCCAAACATATCCATCCCTCCGGACAGAGCCGCCGTGTTCGCCATCAACCTGATGCCCGTTTTAGACAGCGGGGGCGTCCTCAACATGGAGCTGAAGCTCAACGTGGTGAGTAAACATGAAGAAACAGCCTTGATTATGGGCGGGGCTCTGGGAGTACTTATGATAAATCCAGTAGCTCTCCGAAAGCCCCCCCCCCCCCACACACACACACAGACGTGCAAAAGAAGATACATCATACACTCTCATCAAAGCTAGCTAACCATGACATAACCTCTGACATACTAATAGCGCGGCGACGTTTGCCCCTGAGAGCCCATTTATCTTGACCGTCGTGGTTGCAGCAGGCAGCAGGAAGTCCACATGTGCTTGTTTCTATAGCTGGGGTGGAACAAAGTGGTGGTTCCTGCTGAAAGCTGCCGCCAAAACGTTGTCGACCTCCATCATAGCAAAATTTGATCGTATAAGCTGAGTTTCAGCCCATAGAGGGCGATCACTCACACAAATGGAAATACGTTGGACCGCAATCGATCAACAACACCGCTTCGTACCTGAATACATGTGTTTTCAGCACATTGAATGCCTGGTTTCAATATTTCATCCGTTAACATGAGTTATAGCTGTAGCTTGCTTTATTTTGACGTTAATGGCTACTGTGTTTTTCCTGCTTTGTTTAAGTCCCGTCTGCCAATGGAAGGACGGTGATGCTCCTGTCTGCCTGGGTTTAGGCAGTTAGCATGCTAATGTTAACACTGCCTCATTTGTCTTGTCAGGTAAAAGTGAGTTTTTACTGTGAGCCATCACTCTAAACGTCTCTTTGTACCCAGTTACACTCAGTATTTATTAAAGGCCAGTGTACAGGACTATATTACTGATTAATAGTTGCCTGTTAAACATGGAAATCAGAACTGGAGAAGTTAGCATCGAGCGATCATTTGGGACACGTCTTCCCACTTCTGAGGAGATAAAGCCGTGATCGCCGATGTCTCAGTTGAGCTGGACTTCCCACATTAGTGGATTTACAGCAGCGACGGCGGTCCGCAGGGAGCCGGGACACCGGCGAGCGACGGGGTTTTAAACATTTCTGCCGAACAGAACCGTCGTCGCAGAAGGGGAAGATGAAAAGCAAAGCCTCCAACAAATATCTTTGATTGCTCGGTTCAAAGGAATATCCCGACATTCTGAGAAATGAGCTTTTTCACAGTCTTCCTCGCAGCCAGATTAATATCAGTTTCATCTCAGCATTCAGGGAAAGGTACTGGATATTTTTAGCCCAGCGAACCTGTGGCGTGACACAAAAGTGGAGGCGGGCAGAAGCAGACGGCTTTTCAAAACCAGAGGAGAATAACGTCCAGCGCCAGAGTGGGCTGTTCGGAGGCATAAACACGATTATACCCACAGCAGATGGAATTGCCCATTTGTCATGGTCTGCAAGATAATCACGATCGGGGGCGTCATACTGCCAGGAGCTTACACGGAACATACCATTCCACCGGTTTCCAGACATTCCCTTCAATTTATTGTGCAAAGCAATGTTTTTAAAGCACTAGAAATTGTATTTTTAACCCACAATTTAGCTTCAATACACACTCCAATAACTGTGGTATTAGCGCCGACACCGACCGAGATGAAGGCGTAACCGTTATGAGCGGTGAAGATCCCCCCCCCCCCCCGTCCCCGTCCCCCCGTCCCCCGGTCCCCTCCTGTTATTAACCACCTCTGGATTCCATTCCAGGTGTTTGCATGTCCCCCGTCCCCGTGTGGCTTCAGTCCTAAAACAAGCACATTAGTCTAATCGCTGCCCCTCCCCTCTGGACCCTGATGGAGGCTCAATATTTGGATTTAGAGGATGTCACGGGGACGGAGAGTTCTCCGACCCGGACCACAGAACCACAGGAGGCCCGTGCCTCTCTGCCGGCCCAATAAGCATTCATCAATGTTTTAATGCTCCTAAAACCCCTAAAACTGCCTGTACTTTTTAAAAAAGAGATGAAACATTGGCATCATCCGGCTGATGTTTGCTGAGCTCCAGCACTGATATATTTCACTGAGGATTCTTCACAACAAACCAGGACATACAAAACCGGTGGGGGGGGGGGGGGGGGGTGGGGGGGGGCAAAGGGAAGAGTTCTGAGATCACAGAAAGATTTGCAAAGGAATGATTTTGATCTTATCGGATCATTTTGATTGTTGACAGCAACAGGAAGCTCCATCCTGATGGGAAATGATGTGATGATCTTGAAGATAGAGCTGGAAGAGCATCCAAAGTTATCAGGGAAATCTTAATTTCACTGCACACATGCGCACACACACACACACACACACACACACACACACCACACACACACACACACACACACACACACAGGCTCACGACAGGTTCAGATTAGATGTTTTGGATAGATCAAGTGTCTCAGAATAATCTTGAGAGCATCTTAATTTGACGTATTTCCCCTTGAATCACATCATGCATGTAAATTCCCGGAGCATAAATTTTTTTGGTTGTGTTTCAGGAAATCATTTTGAATCTTCCACCCTTTTTGTGCGCAGTAGCTTCATTTTTCCTGTTAAACTCGCACAATCGGCGCGGACGAGCCGTGTTTTTGTGCTCGTTGTCCTTGAATTAGGGTCACTATCACTTAGAAAGGAGCTTAACATTTGAGCACAAGTGCCAAAGAGTCACCAGGAGGAGAACCGGGATTATGACTGTGATCAAACGGGCTTAAGCCACTTGAAGATTATGTCATTTCCTGTGCACAAAAGAGGAAGTGCACGTTAATCTTATTTTGTGGGATTGTTGTTGGAGTGTGTGCATCTCTGCTGATTAGGTGAGATGATTGATGGATGCTTGACATCCTAAATGTGGGACTATTTTAAAGGGCTGGTGGTCACAGCGGGTTTTCCCTGAAGAGCCCTCGCTGCTGCTCCTTCTGTTCCTCTGTGGGGGGGGGGACCCTCAGAGATGTTAAGATGGAGCCTCAGGAACCGCTGCAGAAGTTCCTGCCCCTCGTTAAGGATTTCTAAATTGACTTTGATGCACTCAGATCAGCTGATAAGCGTCCGTTTGGGTTTTGGAGCCTCCTCAGCCATCTGCGGCTCCCCGGACGGCCCCAACCGCCAATCACAGCTTCATGTTCACCTCCTCATCAGAGATGAAAACTGGTGTGTGTGTGTGTGTCTGCGTGTGTGTGTGTGTGATTGAGACTTACTACCACGAGAGTCGGGACCAGATGGTGCGTTCAGGAAGCCTGAAAAATTAGCACCTGGCAAAGTGTTTGTTGAGTCATTGCATTAATCAACAACTTTGCCAACCCTTTGCATATGCATCACGCTCATTTTGAGCTCGGGCTGCAGAGGATTTTTTATTTTTCAGAGCCAGCTTCTCCCGGCCCTCAAACGGATTCGGAAAAAAAAAACCCACATTTTAAAATGTTGTGCGAGTTTACGCCTGCCAAAAACTGTTCCGCTGTTTCTGACTAGCAGGTTTTTTGCTGTTGGAAAGTGTCGGAACTTTTCCGCTTCCTCTCTTCTTCCACAATGTGAATAAATTACAGTGGATTTGAAACCTAGAGTTTGATGGCCGACTGCCCATTGGGTGATTTACAAGTGCACGCTGTAATTTGTTGCTGGTATTTATATGCCGGTTGTTCTTTTCCTGAGCAGGCCTGTTTGTATAAGCATATGCAGCACCGGAGGCTTGAATAACTCTGCAGGATTTTTTCTTTTTAAATGCATGTGCATGCTAATGTATAACTGATGCTTAAGGAGATAAACTGCTGACATCTTTGTTGAGGTGCTGGAGGCCCGCAGAGGCGTAGCGGACCGCTCTTGATTTGTTGGTTTTTAGCGTTTACTCGCTCGGGGCCAGAGAGAAACTGGTCCACGGTGGCGGCAGATGGTTTGTGGTGAGACAGACAGGTGACATTTGCTTGTGCTTCCTCCCGCAGTCGGCCTTGAGAGGAGCGAACGTGACGGTGTTCGGCTGCCTGAACCACGGGGTGCCTCTCTTCATACCGGAGAACGCCACGCTGAGATGCGAATCAGGCAAGTGGCTGCAGACATCGCCGCCAGAGAGCAGACATTTTGTATGAACCAGAGCGTCACTTTCTCCTGAAATCTAATCTGCTGCAGAGTCAATGGCCGGGTTCTTCCTCTCTGTCAACACCTCGACTAATATCACCAAACTAAGGATCCCCTACCCCCAAACGGGCACCTGGTACCTCAGCCTGCGCTCTCTCTGCGCCACTACACACGGGTAAGACGGCAAACACGGCCCCGGCGTGTGTTTGCTCAGCTTCACTCGGGATTTCAACTAAATTTGTCGTTTATGAGACGACGCTGGTGGCAACAGTTTATTTATTTGCCTTCATCTGTCATCTGTTAGGTGTTTGTTTCATAGATTTTTGGGATTTTCTCTGTCTGAGATTTATTAAGCCAGAAATCCTCTCTGGGGGCTCGACACAGGTAGCCAGGCCACTGGTCCACCGCAGGACTCCCTCACACACACGCGGTCTGCACCTCAGCGTTGGGCCGTGGCGTTGGAGCATTTACGTTGTCCATACCATAATAAAACCACACGGTCGCTGCTGCTGGGTGTTAAAGAGTGGTTGAGTCCTGGTCAAGGATTCACTATCATGACTAATCAACCTTAACATTCTGGGTACCCAGTAATCCCATTAACCAAAAGCCCCTCTATAGTCTCACATCAGTGTTCTTGGTCTTGGATTGTTGGAGGTCACTGGAGGACCTGCAGAAACTGCCCCCCCACCCCCACCCCAAACATGAGGCGAAGCTGCAAACGTGTGCTGGAACTGAACCCAGAACCTTCGGGCTCCGAGGCCCCCGGCGCCTGGGTGGTGAGCTATTGTCTGCTCCCAGTTGTGGGAAGACAAATGCAAAATGAAACAAACAAAAGCAAACCCTCATCAGTTTATTTAGCCAAAATGAATAATTTAGCGGGGTAATGAGCGGGAGCTGTGAGCAGCACAGCCTCTTTCTCGCTGCCACATCCTCTCCCATCTGCTGCAGCCAGATTAATTTGGTGTCAGCCTCAACCGGGCTCTTCTGGGGCGCACGGGCATATGACATGTTGCCGGGAAAGATTACGAGGTTTAGGAAAACAGATTTAATTTAGCTTGAATCGCAAATTGGTGCATTCTAGCACTTTAATTCCAATGCCTCTAAAACTGAGAACAGAGCACCATTTACTTGATGGAATTCCAGCTGAGACTCAACAGGTTTGTTTTTACTGCCAGAAACATCCACCAGAGGAAAAAAATGGAAAAAATCCAGATTGAGCCGCTCCGGCGAACCTTTAAGGACGTGAGAGTGCAAACTGAATGGAATTAAGCCGACTTTTCATTTTTCCTGGAGCCGCCCGGGAGTTCCCGGTGAATTTGAATAACAAATGCCAACAGATGGCACAGGACACGGCTTCATCCTCGCATGTCAGTGGAGAGCGGGCAAATGGCTTTATCTTGGAGCTCCACACATTCTCACACTCCAAATCAATCAGGTCTCATTAGAGGAAATAGGTGCTGTTTGCTGCAAGCGGCACCGTTGTTAAATCAAAACAACACCATGATCCGCCGCGCCATTAAAAATAGAAAAAGATTGAGGGACACATTCGTTAACCGAGCTGAGTTTTATTTATAAGACATTTATAATTAGAGATAAAGTGCACGCATAAATGTGCAAGTTGCTTTCTGTAATTCCCTGAAGTGCCTCGGCATTAAAGCCTAACTTTCTACGGCTGTAGAATAACAGCGCGTATTTCACTTGTAAAAGGCTCTCTGCAATTGTTATCGGATGCTGACGCGAGAAGGGGCATACAGAAGAATTATACTCAAGATATTGTGAATATTCTAGGAAAACCCAGACGGGGGAGCTAATTGAGACACAAAAGGAAGGTTAAAGTCGAATCACTGCAGGACTTTTGATTCGTTATTGCTCCTTAATGCACGGGCATATTTTATGGTAAATGACTCCCGTAATTGCCTCATGAGAGTGCGTGATTGCATAAAGCCGACAGAGGAAAACTACCTGACACCTCGAAACCCTGAGATGACCCCTTTTTTTTATCTCCTGAGTGCCGTGACGAAGCCCTCCGCGAGGCTATAATTTAGCCCTCGGTGAAATATGAGCATCAGCGTGCTAATGCGCTCATAATAATCACACTTACACGCTGATACGGGCGGGTTTGTTCAGCAGGTTTGCCATAACTCACTTTTATTTGGTGAAATGAGGGTGGGGTTTACACAGGATGATCTTCACCTCCGTCTAACCCAGGCATGGGCAAACTAAGGCCCGGGGGCCACACGCGGCCCGTTAAACGTTTTAATCCGTCCCGCCAAACTTGAAAAATTAAATGAATAAACCTTGTTAATGTTAAATTTTCACTGCAATTCTGGTGTTTTCCCACTAGAAAAAAGACAGTCAGGAGGAGAGTGATGGTGATATCCTGAAGGATAACAGAACTTTCAGTGCTTTAAAATAGAAATGGTTATTAATTTTTTTTAAAAAGGCACATTTTATTCATTTGATTTTAAGTGTTTTAAGACTCATTCCAAAGTCAGATATTTTGTTGTAATGCTTCTCTTCATTTTCATTTGAAATTAAAGCACATGTTTTCTCCATATCCCAAGATGTGTATCTTTTCTCCAATGAGGTGAGGTTACCAAAGCACTCCATCCATCCATCTGCTCCTGGTCCGGCCCCTTTGTCAAATGTTAGAACCCATTGTGGCCCACGAATCAAAATGTTTGCCCACCCCTGGTCTAACCGGTTCCTTGTTTGTGCCTCCCCCCCTTTTCCAGGTTTGAAGTGTGCACTAATATCACCACTGAGATATACATGCGCGCGTACCTGACGCCGTGCATCAACGACTGCGGCATGTACGGACAGTGCAAGCTGCTGCGCACAAACAACTACCTGTACGCTGCCTGTGAATGCAAAGCAGGTGAGCTTTCATCCGTTTCTGGCTGCAACTTCAACCTTATTGTTCTGTCAAACAGAGTAAAGGTTCTGTTTGACAGAACACTTCCATAAATACTGGGTCGACTCCACTGCCTCTTCAATTATGAATCTCTTATTAGCGATTGGCAAAGTGTGTGGCCATGAATTAATAACGGGATGTAATTTTCAGCACTTGCAGGCTTTTGCCTCCGTTCACGATAAGATTAAAACCTTCCGTGAGGAAAATTAGGGCGCCGCTGCTGCAAAGAATTTTTAATTTGCTGGAAAACGCGCCTTGAATGGGAGCGAGCGGCGGTGAGGTCGCGTGCGCGGGAACTGAACTGGCAACCATGTGATTAAACCGCGCCGCTGTCCGCCAAGTGGCTCCGCAGCCCGGAATGGATCTCTAATATGAGCTGTTTTGATAAGTCGGTAAAACAGCCTCGTAATTATGAACAGCTTTTCAATAAAAGATGAGCTTATGAAACTAAACAAAGCATGTCCTCGGAGGCCTTTCTTAATATTTAAATCCTCCTTTTGATCTTTTATCACAGCCGCTTTCTCCTTGGTTTAATTCGCAGTCGGGCTTCAGACTGTGACAGCGTGTCAGGCATCTCGCATTCGGGTCTCGCCTTTGGCCCGTCAAACGCCGCAGACGCTGCCCTTGTCAACGCCGGCGAATATTTACACAGTCTGGCGGCCAGTCGGGGATTTGAAAACACCAGCCCAATTTAGGGCTTAACCTTTCGAATCGTAGTGGCTCAGATTCAATCAGAATGTAATGAAGGGCCGTCCTCTGCTGAGATTAGCGCATATTCAAACCAAGCGACGATAGAGCGTCGCAAAATGGAATTTCCTGTCCCCTGAACTGGGTCCAGTGTTACCCTAACGCTGCGTCAATAATGCAGAATCTGTAGCTGCGTATGTGTCCTCGAGAGTCTGTTCCTTCAGTATAGATGGACGGCACGGAAGGTCAACGTCAATAAGATCTATCTAACTCGCCTCTGTTGTGACCAGATTGTCTCTAGGAGCTTTACAGAAACCAAAAAACTTGACAACAGTGGCAGGAAAACCTCCAATTTACAGGGAAAAAAATGGGACCAGGCTCAGACGGAGGGACCCTCCTGCCGACGGCTGATGGGTAAAGGAGGAGGAGGAAGGGGGGCAGGGCAGAGATGAAGGAGGGGAACAAAGTCATTCCGTGAAATGGTCCCAGAAATACACTTGACTTATTTCACGACTGTTACATAAATAAGAGGGAAAAGGCAAGGTTCAAAAATGCCTTAAATTTTAAATAAGTCTAAAGGTCAGTGTGTGACATATGCATCTGACAGCATAAATTGTAATGGTGATGTGTGTGTGTGTGTGTGTGTGTGTGTGGTGTGTGTGTGTGTGTGTGTGTGTGTGTGTGTGTCTGTGTGTGTGTGCCAGGCTGGGAGGGCTGGGGATGCACAGACAACTCCGCGGCCTACTCCTACAGCTTCCAGCTGCTCTCCACCCTGCTGCTCTGCCTCAGTAACCTCATGTTCGTGCCCCCCGTGGCCATCGCCGTCAGGAGCCACTACCTGCTGGAAGCTTCCGTCTACATCTTCACCATGTTCTTTTCCACTGTGAGTGAATCGTTTTCTGGAACGCCGCCCGTACGTCTCAACAAGCACGCTCGCGTTTGTAATTATGCGCGGCTGGAAGCATAAACCAAAAATGGCTGCAAACAGTTAATTTAGGACGGAGTCATTGTTTAATTAGCACAATAAAGCCTGCGTGCCTCCATGAGCACAAAGGTTTATTTTATTACCCCCCTCGGTTGGAGGGGAACTGAGAGCAGTTCTTCCTCTCCTCTGACAGTTCTACCACGCCTGCGACCAGCCGGGCATCGTGGTCTTCTGCATCATGGAGTACGACGTCCTGCAGTTCTGCGACTTCCTCGGCTCTCTCATGTCCGTGTGGGTCACCGTCATCGCCATGGCGAGGCTCAAGTCCATCATCAAGCAGGTGGGCTGCTGAAGGGGTGTCGGGGGGGGGCTGCGTTTTCGATGAAGTGCGGGTGGGGGCGTGGACGCCGTTTATTCCCGTCCCCTTGATATTGTTTTATATCTACTCAAACGAAGCTGGCGGGAAGTCAAGTACGCTTCATTACACCCGAACAGGAAGGAGTGGATCAAGTCGCCAGATATTTTCTATTTCTATAGCTGTTAATGTTCCAGGAGGTTGTTAAAATCAACTCGTAAAGCACATTCACCCCTTTGAGTGGACGGCCACTCAAAACGCCGCCGCCTCCATATAGCAGTTGGAGACTAGCTCGCTGTTACGTCAGCGCAGGGCTTTTCATTCTGAAATAACAACATAATCTGAGTGTGTTGACTATTTGACAACAGTAATTTTGCCGGCTTCGTTTAAGGCCGTTACGCATGAAGGTCAATGGCGTTGCGTTCAGCGCCACTGCCAGTGGTGGACTGTCAATAAGCTGCTCCGCTGCTGAGTCAGCGTGTTGAATCGATGCCGCAGTCACATGCCAGAAGAGGTCGCGCCGGCCGGCGGTTTGAGCTTTAATGAACAAAACAACGGGAACAACAACGTGCACAGGAACCGAGCTGCAAATGACAGAGAGTCCAGCTCCGTTTGACCTCGGGGATCGAGGGCGTCGCCGGCGCCACGTGTTCGTGCGAGTTAGCCGTCAGCTGTCATCGGAGTCGGTGGCGTCGAGCTCAGCGGCCCGTGGCCAGATTCATCAGAAAGGCCCCGGTAGAATCTCTTTTCGTCTGAATGACGACATTTGCAGCAACACCGGGCATCGTTTCTGGCCAACTGGGCCACGTTTCAGACATCCTGGAGCAAATATCTCGTGACCGGGACGCAGCCTGGGCGTGAACTGCACGGTATCGGCCGGATGACAGGAGTTAAGCCCTGGAGGAGGGACTCCAGAGGCTGAGAGGAGGAGCTGTGTCAGATGTGAACCAGCTTGTTTTCAATGGAAATCACATGATCAGTGAGAGTGGCGCTAAATCCTCCCTCTGTTAACGCGTTATGACAGCGAGGCGGCCGCGACGACAGGTGCGCCCTTCCCCGGGTCACGCCCTGGCTGAACCCCAACGCGGGAGCTGTCCCAGCAGTGTGTACGTGTGTGTCTGTGGTCATGAGTGTGATGGAGGGAAGGAGAGGAGTGGAGGGAGGGAGGAGAGGATACGAACATCTGCTGTCCTCCAGAGTTTTGATTTTTGCTGAGCGCTGCAGTACACGGTCACTAATCAAGTCGCACATGTCAGGACTGGCAAGTGTGTGTCTGTGTGTGTGTGTGTGTGTGTGTGTGTGTGTGTGTGTGTGTGTGTGTTCATGCAAGCAACAGAGTGAGAACCAAAATAAGAATCTTACTGGCAAGTGAGGTCACGTTTTGATGTGGGGTCATTGTGGCTGGTCCTCATAAAGACAGTAGTCCAAGGATTCGTGTGTGCAGGTGGGGCAATATTGTAGCTTTCTAGACCACGAAGAAGGAGACGCGAGGGATCTTTTGGCTACATTTGGAACAAATCTATGGAGGACAAAAAATCAAAGGTGACCTTAGGCATTATCTCGACAGCTAGCGTCTTCTCACCAGAGACACGTCCACCTTTTCATTTATTCTACACGCTGTTCCGTTTGTAAACAGCTAAAGGCGTTCCTCATGGCTTCCACGCTCCTTTTATTGACCCGTGGTCTGAGGGAGGTCGCGACCATTTCATCTGTGTGTTTGATTTGTGGGCGAAAGCCTCTCGATGATGCCATGAATCAAATTCACCGTGCGGTCGAATGAAGTTATCCATCATTTAGCCTATCTCTATCAGCGTGTCCCTCAGTAGATTATAAACATATTGAACGCTATTACATCAGAATCTCGTAAATCAATTTAATAACGCGGCGGCTTGGTGGTTATACTGAGTCACAGGACCAGGACGTGAGCGGCGATGCATTTGTTTCAGTGCAGGTCTAATCTAATTTATTCCAATCTACACTAAACCAAAGGATCAGGGGTGGAAATCATCTTGCTGACTCTTTTATTCCACGCTGAAAAGAATAACAATTCACCTGGAGGATAAAAATAGACTTCCTGCCAGGACTGCTGCGAGCTCGTCCATCTTAATGACAAAGATTTATTACGGCGAGAAGCCTCCGCACGTGCGTCCAGGCGCCCGCGCCCGTGTGTAATATATACGTACGTATATTTGCGTGTTTGGGCGCCACCGAATAATCCAGCCCAGCGGTATGACTGATGACTGTTGCCGCGCCGAGTCCTCGGGCCGCAGTGCGCCGCTCCGCTCCACCCAGCTCTGTGCCAATTAGTCCATTTCTCCTGCAGACGGGTCAGGAGCCCCCGCCCCCCCGCCCAGCTCACAAATCCCCAATTTCTCCACACATTCTCTGTCAGACACGTTCAGACCTCAGGCCTCCTGGATGGGCTTAAGCTGCGCTGGAACAGGTGTATCACAGCATGTTGATAGCCCCCCCACCCCCCACACAGTTTCAGATCCTGCGGCTTTGCTTCAAATTACGAGCTCGATGAGACGATATTCAAAGTCCCGTCGTCGCCGTAGCTCCTCTCGCTGACAAAGAAGCCAACGGTTGCTGTTTCATTCCATATAAGCTGCCCTCGTTTCTCCAGATAGCAGAGTATGTAGCAGCGGGCTCTTATTTTGGCTCTTAAAGAGGCTAATCCACAGGATCCAGTATTTTCCCCACAGATTAATGCACATCTGGTGCATGTTTACGATACCAGTCCGGCCCAGTCTATCGTCCTCAGCGGTACCAGACATTTCTCTCTGCTCTTTCACTCAAACTCTACAGACTTCCGCCCACATCAACACCCACCTTTTTTCCATCAGGCATTTTTTCCTTTTTCTTTTTCAATTTTCCGTTTTTTCTTTTCCTGCGTTTGGCTTGTTCAACCTCTGAGCAGCCGAGCGGCCAGCTCCCCACCAGCCCTCCGCCAGCGTGCCGGCTATGCCAAGAATACAAGGTGAAACTATCGCATCGAGGCCGTGGAGCCACAGAAAGTCTGACAAAAGCAGCTGCAAATGTCTGCTTTCATCAGTATTCCCTCTCCTTTCAACAGTGTTTTCCTGTTCCTCTGAGTTGCTCCTCATTGACCCGCGTCTCCTGCGTGCAGGTGCTGTATCTGCTGGGGGCCATGTCCCTGTCCATGGCTCTGCAGCTGGACCGCCACGGCCTGTGGAACCTGCTGGGACCCAGCCTGTTCGCTCTGGGCATCATGGCCGTTGCGTGGGTAAGAGCCGCTAACACCACCTGCGCTAAACTTCACTACAGGGGCTAATGGGCGCCGCCGACGCGACATTTTTTAACACGTGATTAATCCTGTGAGTTTCACGGTTACAGTCAGGCTTGTCAAAACATGCAAATGAAACGCGTCGACGCCGTCTTCCCATTGTTCCGCACTCTGCTAACAGTTTAATCCGACGCTTAAGCTCGGTGCAGAAACATGGGTCTGGAACATGCACACGGCTGAGACCTCTGGATTCCTGACCAGTCAAGTTATTTCATATTAATGCAGGGAAGGGGCTTTAAAAGTTTTGCTGCCCGTGGGTATTAGTCATGGGTTGTAGTTCCATTATAAGTCAGCGTGTACTTCCAGCGAGTCATAATGTGCTCCCTCAGCTGAGAAGATAAAAAGTAATAGTCTTTCAGGCGAGGTTCTCGAAAAAGAAGCCTTTAACGGCGGAACCTCTGACACGAGCCCGTGGCTTTGCTCAGAGACGCTTCTGCATTGGAAAGAGTGTGGGAGTCGGAGCTCTGGGAGTTCCTCGCCGCAGCATCCTTCACACGCTCAGGAAGACGAGGCCCCCCTGCTGTGTGAACCCTAAAGATACCACTGTATGTTTCACTCTATACTCTGTGCTGTTAAAAGCAGTGCTTCAGAGTTCATGTACGCTACTGCAGCCAACTCTGGAGGATTTAGTGTCCACAAAGCTCTCGGCCGCCATTGTTGGGATGTGTTTCCTTCGCCGTAAGCTCGCAGTGTAGTTTAAGGTGAGCGGAGCAGCTTTTTTCCCCTGTCAGATCGATCTCAGCCAATGTGGCGGTTGTTTCACAGATGAATCCTGGTTCTGGTGTTGACACTTTCTGAGTTATCGGCTGTTCAGTAGCGCGTGCCTATTTTCAGCCTCCTCAGCGCCACACCTCGCAGCTGAAGTGCCGCACGCTTTCTTTTTTCCTCCATAAAGCGCCCTTTCATTTCAGCTCGTCGTGTCTCAGCAAAAGCCGACGTACCGAATGTTCCCAGACTCTGCTGAATTAGATCAGTCAGGCGGGGGCCGCTGAGGACCCGCCGCTCAGCAGGAGCGTCAGCAGCAGGAAGAACGAGCGCTGCGGTTTCGGCTCTTTTGTGGTAAAACACGGCTAACCCTCCGAACCAGGGTCAACCCTGAAAGAACATTTTAACTGGGACTTTAACCGGGAGCCACTTTGCATCTAAAATGGCGGCCATTTTTAGTCCTTCATTTCCTCCTACAGCATTGCAGCTCTATAAAATGATGTTATCTGGGAAAAGGACCCAGTAATCAACGCTGGAATTAGAGACTGAAGAGAATTATAAGCATTCTCCAGACGCTCTCTGCAGGGAAATAAAGGGAATGAGGGCAGTGCCCTCCCATTTTGGGTTTTTTAGAATGTGACAGGTGAACAGCCCTGGTCACCGTGGGCTCTCCCGCTTCAATATCCTGTTGATGACCTGGGTTCTCTGTATTAAAAGAACCAGAATATCAAGCAGAGTGTTAGATATCAGAAGTTATGAACAGTAAAATAGTTGTTTTCCTGCATTTCTCGAATGAAAATGAATTTTCAACATTAAGTCTTCAAGGTGGGTCAGAAATAATGATGTTTTACAAACGACTAGAGCTGAAACAATGTTAATTACCATGCTCATTTGATGGTCTGGTACCCAGCATAGCAAAGGTGCAGTTTTGAGTCTGAAGTTTGCAGAAATTTGAGACGAACCTCAGCAACGTGCCATCCAGGAAGTGGATGCAATCGCACCCATTTAATGGCCGAAAGTTTCAATTGTTGCCCTGAAAAACGGCTCCAGACAGATAAACAGAGAATCCATCATCGACAGCAGCATGGCTGATAATCGTGGTTGAGATTACTGACCAATCGGAGGCTCTTTTCTCACTCCAATCCAAAAGTCGATGATTAATAGCTGAGATGACTCTGGCCTGAACCTTCTTCAGGTTTGAACAAGCGGCTCCTTCATGAGCAAAATAAGTCCAGAAAACCGTAAATAAGAGGTGGTTGAGTGGTCGCACACAAATGATTGAATCTGTATTCCAGTCAAGCTTTTTCCTGGAAAAAGCCTCTTCTACTAGAGCTTCGCCGTATTTAGCTCATGTAACAGTCATTTTCTTGCATTAATTAATTAGCAGGTGTATCCACTGAATAACACAGAAGCCATTAATTAAATCACACATTCAGGAAGACAACAACGCCTTAAACGCTCTGTGGGTCAAAATGTGGTTAAAACCATGGTTGCACGTGTTTCTCGGCCCACCAGACGGTGCGTACCATCCGCCGCCGCCGCTGCTACCCCCCCACCTGGAAGCGCTGGGCGTTCTTCCTCTTCCCGGGCACCATGATCGCCACGTCGGCCGTGGCCCTCTACGCCTTCGTGGAGACGGAGGAGAACTACTTCTACATCCACAGCATCTGGCACATGCTGATCGCCGGGAGCGTGGGCTTCCTGCTGCCGCCCCGGGCCAAGCCCGACTCCAAGGTGACGCCGCTGAAGCGCAGGCGCGGCTGCGGCTATCAGCTCTGCGTCAACGAGCACGAGGAGCTGGGCCTGGTGGACCCGGCCATCATCTCCATCAACAGCATTTGTACCAGCTGATGACGCCCCCCACCCCCACCCCCACCCCCCACCTCACTCTCTCACCTTTGACCTACAGACACTCCATTGCCTTCTTTCACTTGGGAAGCTCACACACGCGCGCACACACACACACACACACACGCACACACAGGAAACAAAGCCACAAAACTTGAAAGAGCGATGTAAATACTCCTCGGTTGTCGTTGTCATGGTAATTGTCAACAGGACTGTAATTATTACTCCGTAGTTGAAGTTGTTCTGATAAATCGTGGTTGTACAGTGACACATGTGAATATGTATTTAAAGTTGAAGCTAACTCACTGCTGCTACCTGACGGTGACTGTAAACCTGCTTCTGTCGGTTATTTATTGGCGGCCTGGCGAGCGGGCCGCCCTCTCCTACAGTCGGGTCACGGACCCATCGGGGCGGAGGCGAGAAGGGGCGGGGCCACGGCTCTCCCCTTACGTTCTTTTGAAATATATCTTTTGCACTGAGACACAAAAATGTTCTGTACATTTTTATAACAACGCGGAACTCGCAAACGCCACGTCCGGCCGTCGTGGAATGTCCGGCCGACCTCTCGCGACCGCGCCGCTTCCGCACGAACGTGCAGACCGTTTGGCGACGGGGGACGATTCCAAAGTCCAGAGGAAGAAGGGGAGGACCATTCTTATCAGAGACTTCAAACCCAGACCTCACCTCCCTGTTCTCTCCTGACAGGACCTGCGAGGCGCCGCACTCATAAACAATAAATGTTTTCTCTCTCGGCCTGCGTATCATTTCTGCTCTCGGGGCTCTTAACGGCCGCGGCTGAGGTTCGCACGCACACCTCGCGCTCCCCCCGTCTAATGGGAGTCAGCGGGGCTCAGGCGGACGAGATGAGATGCTGTCAGCCTCCCGAGGATGGGCCACCAGATAAATAATTCCCCCGCTGATTGGTGGCCTTCGGAGAGCGACTTGATACGCCGCCTCGCTTCACCACCAGGACGTTTCTCATCATTCTTTGCTCTTTATCGGCGCTGATTCGGCCGGGACTCCCGGGTGTGTATCACAGCCTGAGCCCATATGAATTTGCACGTGAGCACGATGCGCTACACCTACTGTCAAGACCTTCTGGGTTCTGAGAGCGGCGTGCAACTCGAGCCACGGCGGCCGACTTAAGCCCGGTTCTGCCTGCGACGGGCCCTGATCCCGCCATCCCGTACACGCTGTGCATTTCTGGAATAAAACCAAACACTTGCCTCGCTGCAGCAGCCGCCGTTTCCCCCCACGCTTATTTGCAGGGATGTTTTTTTAATGCAGGAAATGCTGCAGCAGAGGTTAGCACAGCGGGACGGCCTCGCGTTAGGTCTGGCACGAGGTAAAGCCCAGGCCAGAGAACGGTCCTTCAGATCTCTCCCCCCTCTGTTTTATATGAAATCATTGAGAATTATTTAAAGCCAGCCTGGGGGGAAGAGTTTAGTCATGACCTGTACTTGACTGTTGGGGGATGGATATTGCGCTAAAGTACCACTAAAAGACGGAGAGAAAAGAAATGTGGGTCTATTTTTGTGTGATACGCTAGAACGCACTTTGTTGCCTTGTCTGAGACAGTTTAACCTGTACTATCACCTGTACTATC
Source organism: Takifugu flavidus (assembly GCF_003711565.1). Classification (NCBI taxonomy): domain Eukaryota; kingdom Metazoa; phylum Chordata; class Actinopteri; order Tetraodontiformes; family Tetraodontidae; genus Takifugu; species Takifugu flavidus. The sequence goes on along the minus strand of NC_079524.1, from coordinate 5,453,083 downwards.
ACTCAGTTACTGCTGCTTTTTCCAAGGTCGCTTTAAAAAAAACTGTTGAAACACCAGCGTTGCTGGGGGGCAGATAGGGAGTTAATGACCTCTGACATCTTCTCCTGCCTAATGGTTTGAACCTGATGACAGTCCCAAGGGGCTCCAACAGCGTGTGCTGCCCACCATTAAACCGGTTGGTCACACATGGCACACAGGGCATCTGCGTGGAGGGGGCGCAGGTCCGCTGTTTGTTCTCCGCCATTGCCTAGCAACCAGGAAATTAGCCCATTATTGTGAGACCAGATGCATGTCGGGGTGTAAACACAGGCTTCATCATAATTCTTGTTTAAATAATAGATCACGGGTGACATTTTTGTTCAGGCAAATCGAATTACAGGAGATGCAGCCGATGCGTCTCCGGGGTGCATCTGTGCGTCCTGATGGTTGGGGTGAACGCCGGCTCGTGATGTGGTCGAGGCGGTCAAAGATAACCAGCAGCGTCCTCTGGAAGCAGCCTGCATTCAGCTGTGATTGAAATATAAATGAGCCATTAGCCAAGTGAGGGAGGGAGAGCAGACGTTAATAAAGAGAGCAGGAGGCGCAGTGAAGGTGTGATTATTACAGCTGCTGGAGCTGAGGGAAGCTTTGCTCCGAGCTGCCAAACACGGGGCTGCGGGTCAAGCGCTCCACAGGGGAACGCCTCCAGCGGCGCCGCTAACGGAGGCGGGAAAAGTCCGATTCAGGCGTGAATTTGCACGCTCTCGAGTTTTGGGGTTTATAATGTGGGGAGAATACAGAGCAGACCAGGCACCCTTGTAGCTGCTTATCATTACACACACACACACACACACACACACACACACACACACACACACACACACACACACACACACACACACAGGCTGCACGTACGTGTACACCCAGAGTGAAGCAAATCAATACCACAGTGAGAGAAATCCCCCCTCCTCCTCCTCCTCCTCCTCCTCCTCCTCCGTCGCTTTAGCATCCATTTTATTTATTTATCTGCTCAGTGCGGCGTCCTCCTGCTTTGACGCATAACTTTCTTCTTCTTCAGCTCCACTAAACCCTCCTCTCTGATTCAGGCCGAAGGTTCCACTAAAGTGGGTTTTTGACAGATGTAGACGTCAGTTCAAAAAAAAAACCACGAAGCCCAATTTCAGCTGGAGCTGATTTTTTTCTCCTGTTTTCAATTATTATCATCATCATTTGGCTTTAATGTTTTTGGTTCTGCAGTTGTAGAGGTGTGATTAGAGTTTATTTAATAACAACCCAGCAAAAATGCTTTTTATTATTCATTTAATTCCAATTTAATAACTTTGGGACTGCTGAAAGCTGTTAATTCTGAGTCGACATCATCACGACTGTCAACATGTGTTCTTTTGGTTTTCTCTCCCCCCGCAGACGTGTTTCCCTCAGCTCTGATAACTATTATCGCTAATGTGCGTCAGCTTTTATAATCCCCATAAAACATCACACATTTGAATCTGCTGCCGCTGTTTATTCACAAACCAATTTTTATGTCCTTGTTCACATTCCATGATAAATTGGACACAAGCCGGGAAGCTTTCAGCCTCAAGGACCGCGCACACACACACGCACGCACGCACACACACACACCACACACACACACACACACACACACACACACACATCCTCGTTTTTTCTGTCTTTCGTGTACATAATTCATTACCCAGCTCCTCACACCGACCACAACCATCCCAACTAACCCCCCCCGACCCTATCCTAACCCCCCCTACCCTAACCCCTAATCCTAAACCCCCCCGACCCTAATCTAAACCCCAATCTCAACCTTAAAGCCATGTCTTGATCTTCAAACAGTGTCCAAAATGTCCCCACTTCCCAAACGTGACCCCACTTTGCTAGCAGACATGTAGCGAATGTGAGGACACACACAGGGCCCGTCTAATTATGTTGTATTGTTTTGACCCTCAGGAACATGTAGGTATTAATTCTGATGCCTGAGATAAAGAAAAAAATAAAGTGAGAGTCATATCCCAGCACATTTGCTCATAGATCATTATCTTTTTTTAAAAAGAAGACCACGTGGTTGGGACTAATCTAATTGCTCCAGCTACCAATCATTCGGGTTTCATTTAACGAGGGCTCGGACGTGTGTGTCTCAAATGAGTCCGAACAGGACCGATCGGAATAAGCAGCTCTGCATCTTTGATTCGCCGGCGCTCCGTTCCTCTTCCTGACTCCTGTCAGCACGTACTGGACCCAAACGCATCAAAAAGACAACCCGGCAGCCTGATGGGACCCGAAAGGTCACGCTAGATTTCAGATGCTGTGTAGAGAGGGATCAGCTGAGCGCCGGAGCCGGGAGATTTAATAAGGTCTGTCATGCTCCCGCTCGCCACGCAGCGCCGCGCAGACATCTGTCACAGGGGACGGAGTGATGACTATCTTCTGATACGGAGGAGCGCCGCGGGGCTTTGCTAGGACCGCTAATGATCTTTGCAGCCTGGTGTGGCGAGCTGAAAACGAGGGGCCTTGTCCTTGTAGTTTGGCCTCAGAATTGGTTCCCCAGAAAGATGAATGCCATAATTACCCGTCAGCTCGGGCGTGTTTGCTGCAGTTGGGCTGCACGTGTGGAAACGGAGCTTGATAATCACTCGTTCCACACGGATTTTAGAAAGTTAAAGCGAAGTTAGCTGATGAATGTAGCCCCGTCCTCTGCTGCAGATATGCTGAAACCATGTACCGGTGCTATTCCAGCGTGAAAGTAATAAAGAGCTTTTATGACATGAACAGACCTTGACCCCGTTCCATTTTTATATATTCTACCCGCTGCAGCCCGAGTCGATACAGAGCCACTCGTAAACTCCTTTATATCCTGTTAGCTTGTGAAGCTGAGGCGTCGCAGGATGCTAAGGCAGCCGCTGCATGTGTCCTGGGTCAAGGATAGAGCGACACAGCTGCCTTTTTACATCCAACACCGCCCTGCGGAACCTGCCCCGGGGGGTCCGAGTGGGCGTCGGCCTCGTCAGACGCTGACGCCGCAAAATGGGATGTTGGCAAAAAAATGAAAGCAGGATTCAAGGCTTTTTCACATATGCCGCAGCTGTCCAGTATGTAAATGTTGTTTTTAAACGCCGAAGCCCACCTCATTTGTTTTCCGCTCTTCCATCCAAACCAAACATTTCTGTAGCCATGAAGGGCTCATTTTAATTGCAGACGAGCTGATGAACTATTCCCCCCTTATCTGCGGTGGATTGGCAATCACGCGCTACATCTGGCCCCCCCTTTACCTCCAGGAGCTTATGCATTATGCTAAAGAGCCAAATATATCAACAGACCACACGTAGGCTGCAGCCAGCTGCTGTTGGAGTTATGAAAGTGACTCGAAATTAAAAGATTGAGAAGACGAGGCAGAACTTTGCTGACAGAACTTTGAGGACCGGCCTTCATTAGCGAGCAGCACGATTTGTGCATAATTAGCGAAGTTTGTTGACATAATTAATTAGTCCTGCTAATTGAAAATATGCTCTCCGGAACCAACTGGTTTTAGGAAGCCTATTTCGAGTTCTGCTGGTGGCGATGAAACGTTGTGTCGCTGCTCGCCGCCGCCTTTGTGGCGACAGCGGGGTCGGAGCTGATCTGCGCTCTGATCTATTTCCGCTGCGTCTGTCACTAGCATCAGAACCAAGACGCGCTTATGCAGAAGAAAACGCAGGCTTTGGAGTTCGGAGAGCCACGTTGACGCCCTGTCAGCGGCGTTCCGGGACCAAAGGTCAGGGGGCGCCTCGGCCTCTGGGGTCTTTCCTGTTATTCCGTATAGAATCCCTCTAACTGTCGCCGTTTGGAATATTCCTGGAATCAATAACAACCACGGCCCTGACAACCTAAACATCCCACGTCTCCCAAGTTCTCTTTGTTTTCGGCTCGTTTATGAGCTGCGTGACGGACGGCTCCGATCAGCCAGCTCGCGTTTAACGACGGAAAGCTGACGCTGATTTCCACGGAGCGGGTATGAAAGCGGCTGTCAGCGCGTCGGCGGCGGCGTCGGCGGATCACTCTGAAAACGCCTCCCTGTGATAATTAGAGCCATCGGACATGTAAACAGGCGGCGGTATAGATGTGACAAACCGTTTGTTGTGCTTCACGTTTGTTTGGTGGCCTCATCCCACCGTCACCGACACCCAACCACACACACACACACACACTGAGTGGCAAATTAACAAGAAAAACATCACTGGAACACATAAATTGGTTTGATTGGATGGTTTAAGTGAGTTTGGATGAATAACTGCACCCTTTTCTCGGTGCTTTTAATGTTGCGGGGATGGGAAGTGATTAATGGTTTGTGGTTCTGCTCCTGTGGAGAGGAAGCCCTCCTCTCTGGCAAGTTCTGTGGTCAACCCACGGTCTCCTAATTTTACAAGCCTCCGGCGGTGCTTTTAGGGGTACGGGAATTTGGAAACCGTCACCCTCAAAGGTTTCTTGAGGGTTTTAGACAATAATCTGCAGCTTTGTGGGGAAACTCTGAGTTGGTATTAATAATGAAGGTTCTCTGGGTCCTTTGGGGGCCCGACCTCTGGTGGCTGTACTGGACCATCTGAGCACCTACTAAAGAAATGTTTTAACTAGCAGGAACACTGAGGAGCTGCTGCCAATGTAGCGATGACAGGGCTCTAATTATGAGGTGAGGATGGTTTTGCGGCGCAAATGATGTAAAATTGGATCATTTTGGTCCAACAACCAGGTACAGATGCGAGGGAAGATGGAGCTACATGGGGAGGCCTGAAATGAGGTTTAGCTGGAGGTTTCTGATGGTCAAAGGAACCAGCGGACAGAGAAAAACTAAAAGAACCACAGAGACGAGCGCCAGACAGTCAGGGAACAAAGCGGGGCGAACAGAGAGGACTGGAGGGTGTTTAATCAGCCCGAGCAACGGTTGATTGAGCCTCCACCTTCATCAGAGATGGACGCAGAGTAGCGTTTACGTGCTAATGGTGTCGTTCCGCCTCGTAATGGAGGTCTTGCTCACGTCAAACCGGTACCAGGGTGGAGGAACACCAACGTGGCCGTATCGGACCGTGTAGAGCCGGTCCGAAGGCCGATGCTGCCTGTTGTTAGCCAGCCCTCCAGAACGCTCTCAGCAGGGCTGGTTTGTCCTCAACTTAATGTAGCCTGAATAAATAAGCAGCCCCCTGTCTGGAACCCCTCCTCCACACATCAGAGGACCGCGATTCTCCGCTAATTCTCCTCTCCCTGGTTGCTGCGAGGGATTTGGCCTCACCTGCGGCGTGATGATCGCAGGTGCGTCCCGGAGGCGTCCTCGCCTCACTCCTGTATTCACATTTCACTCATGGCCGCGTTGCAAAATGCGATAGCGGCCGCGTCATTAAATCTGCTGGCGGGAAAAAGTGATGTTGGGAACTCAGAATACTGATGAGGCCCGCTCCACCGCGAGGTAGCGGCGCGGCTAAGGAGACGCTGGAGCGGAAATAACGTTGATTTAAAGGCTGTTAGCATGACGGAGATCAGGAAGGCAGCTAAGTCTGTCTGTCTGTCTGTCTGTCTGTCTGTCTGTCTGTCTGTCTGTCTGTCTGTCTGTCTGTCCGTCCGTCCGTCTATCTGACCTGAATTCTTTTATTCGTTTTGAGTGTTTCATGTCCGTCATTATGATCACTTTTCCCTTCGTTCCTGCCACCTACCCACTGCGCTCCCTTCTTTTCATGCCTTTGCCCTGGTCTTTATCCCCCCCCTCCTCGCTTGCTGAAACATAAAACGAGAAATCAAAAGGAATCGGACGTTTTTCTGACGTCATGTTGGATTACAGGAGTTAAAGACACAGTTTCTGTTGAAAGTTAGTGGTGAATTTTGCCGTTTGTCTGGGTTTGACAGAGCAAAACCCACCTCATTTGTATATTGAAAAAATATTTGCAGTAACAGAAGGAAGCTGCACATATACGAGATATTTGTGGTTTTCTCCCCCAGCCTGCGTGTTTCCGAGCCGTGGAGGGTTTTCAGATTAGCGGCAGGAACGTGTTGCTTCACGCTTCGCCATCGCTGCATCAGGGAGTCAAAACGAGCAAGCGCGGGTCATAAAAGAGCAGGAGAAAAGCCAGGCAAAACAATGTTTTTGAAATTGGACTACCCCCCCCCCCCCCCCCCCCCCCCCCCCCCCCACACACACACACATCTGAAACAGCCTCATCTTGTTTACCATCTTCACCATTAACGTAAGTGGACCTGCAGAGTTGCGGCGACATAAATCTATGGGTCAAAACCTGGATTGATGGGGACACGAGCGTGGCTGAGAGGGAGCGATGGGAATTTCCAGGTCAAAGAAAGTGAATCCCAGGGAAGCTTCTACTTGGAGCAGCGCGATTTGCTTATCTTGAGTTGCCAAAGCCATAATCACGTTGTTACTCTGCGAGGCTGTTCTATTTATAGGCCTTTTCTAGTTGTAGAACCGGCAAATTAGCAGGAAAAATATTCATCCTTTAAAGCCATAAAGTTAACCTTGTGCTGTCCCTGTTTGGAGGCACTTTGCCTTCGTCTTTGGCGTCTCAACTTCCGTTGGATTAACGGGCAACATTTGAACAACCGCACGTGAAATTCCGACTTGGCTGCTCCGCGTTGGCGAGGATATCGTCGGGATTTGGTCCGAACACTTGCCGGTTTGGACCAGATGCGACTGGAGTTCTGCCCGGATGACAGTGTGAGACACAAACAAGGTCAGCGAGACATTCCGCGCAGGATGGTTTAGCGCAGTGGCGGCGCAGCAGCTACGCACCATTACTGGCTGATTCGCTTCTCACTTCTGGGAATAGAAATACGGAGAAACCCTGAAACAGGTCCTTCACCTCTGTCCTCAGTCATCAATCATTACCTGCTCATTCAGCCTCCTGTGATTAGCTTCATCACAGCAGAGTCAAAACACATTAGAGGCAACATGGCAGGACAGGAGGGCGCACGGTTACAGGCTGATTTCAGGCGGTTATTAGCACTGCAGGTTCAGATATTAAACAAACGCCCCCTTTAGAATGTGAATGTTGTATCTTGTCATGTTTTCCACCTCCTGACCAGTGGATGTCACGTGTCTGTGTAATTTTATGATGTAACTGTACTAAAACTGGAATAATTCTTTCATTAGCCACTTAGTAATCGTGACGGGTTAGCGTAACATTCGCCACATTAGCTACCGTTACATTATCCAGCGTGATCTGAGTAAAGTTGCCTGTTGCCTTTGTCGTCTCATTACGGGCTGCTTCACGTGGCGCCCAGACACTAATTATTGATGTAGGGAGCCAGGGGAAAAAATAGTATTCTTTTAGCATCCCTGTTGCCACAGCAACGGTGCCCCTTGAGGAATGATCGTCCTCTGCATGACTTCAAGAGTAAACTGTTGTAAACACGTCGATAGGTAGCGAAGGCAGCGCGACCTTGATGAGCAGGATCAGCAGGAGCTTCATCAAAAGTCTTTTCATTGGTTATTTGTTCCACTGTTACAGAACACGCCTCCAGGCCTGTTCTGGGGGATTTGTTCTGATGTGACCTGAAGCCATGTTTTTAATTGTTTAAATTGTTTAACAAGTGCTGCCAAATGAGTAAAATTTCCCATCAGACTCATCACAGGGCCACCGCGGCTTAATTTCAATGAATCACAGTTTAAAACCCTTTCAAAAGAGAAAAAAAGAAAAAATCATAAAATTGTGATTCAACCCTCTTGACAGTTTTTTTTTTTTTAATTTAAGCTATAAAAGCAGAAACCAAAACAAGACACAAAATAATAATCTTGGTTTCCCCTTTTTGTGGGGGACCTGCTGTATATTCTAAAAGACTGAATTCGGGGGGCGGTGAGGGACGGAGGACCAAACCCACGGAGGGAAGTTTGCAGCCATACTCACCCAAAAGGACCCAATTTTTGCTCCCAGGCTGGCGCTCTACAAATTATTAATTGGCTGTTCTGGCCATCTTCCTGTTTTTTTTTCACCTACTCAAAAATTGAAGTGGAGGAAAAGTGAGGCGCTGCACCAGCACACACACACACACACACACACCAGAGTGTGTGATGGAGGCCGACAGCAGCCCCCACCCACAGAAAGCCTCATCTGGTTCATTATTCTTTCAGTAGAATCGCGTCAGCCGAGATGTATCGGCCGTGTTTATTCCTACTGAAAGAGGTTCTAATTGCCCCAGTGATTACATATTCATGCAGTTAGCATTCGTTAGCGCTCGCTCCTGCACCTTTTTTTAATGTGGGAAGCAGTTTTTGCATCACACTTTCATTGGCTAAATATTTTGTGTGTGCTTTCATTTATTAAGAACCTTGTTGAACATGAGTTTTAATTAAGATGCCACTCTCCCGCCATCCCTGTCGGAATTTTAGAATGTCCCAAAGACAGCGGCATTTCACTAGCGCTCTTTTGAAGCCTTGAATGTGCAGCCTGTAACCTTGTGCTTTATTGGATTGTGCCGTAGCCAGAGCCGGGCATTAGGCTAAATTACTTCTATCGTATTCAACTTCCTCCAGGAGCCTGTAATAGCGTTTAAAGGCCTCTGTCCACCAAAGGTCGGTTTCCTTCAAAGACGGTGCCAGTTAAATTATAAATGCTTCCCTCCTGTTCTCGCTTGACTGCCTGTGGTCCCAGGTACACACAAAGTGCACAGAGCATTTTCCCAAAAGAAGCCGAGTTTATAATGGAATTTTCTCTTCGTACGTCAGGAGCTTGTTCTCGGAAAAAGTTTCTGACCTTGTCTAAAGTTCTGCCGGCCCCGGCGGTCAATCAGAAGCGGTCCTGCCTGAAAGTTTCAGACTTGTTCCAGATGCAATACGTCATACTTTGTGTCTGATATTGAACGTCGTGGCGCTGAGACCAATGGACTCCACAAGCCTGGAGAAGAAAAAGGGTAAATAAGAAAACCTCAAAATGAAAAATGGAGAACAGTGTTCTCCATCCAGAGGGACTAATGATGATTTGTTACATCTCCGGGACAGGATTCCTGCTGCCGGGTGGGACAGACGGAGAAACCCGGGGTCGGAATTGAGAACAAAAACCCAAAACTTCCATCCATCTTTTAAGATTTGATGACGAGGAATGTGTGAGGAATATTCCACGTGTTCTTCCAAAAACAAGAGACAGACGTAGAATCAGCGGGAAATATTGCGCACGCATTTTCTGGACAAAGTGACATTTCTTTTATTTAGTTTCCTCCTCTGGGACGCTCGAAATGGCGTCTTTTGTTCCCTGAAAACCGTCCGAGCAGCATCAAAACATTTGGGAAGCGCCGACAACGAAGGGCGGTTCTGTGAAGTGACGCGCTTGTTGCCTCCCCGCGCTCGCGGATCTGCTCTATTCCGCTCTCACCTGAGTTGCTGCCATTTGCTCTAAGTGGGATAAAGTGAAGCGAAAGCGCCGAGCAAGTCGATTTAAATGGAGATTCCGGAGACGCCTGAGCGATGAGTCTCTTGCAGGGCTCCGATGCGCCCTGGACCTTCTGATTGATAACGCAAATAAGTTGCAGAGTGGAGATGCGGCGCGGCGTCGTGTGCTGTGTCGTTAGCAGACATCCTTTCACGGCCCTGCAGAAAACACAGCGCCGACCTTGTCGTGTTCTTGGTGGAAACACCATACTTGTTAGGACCGACGACAGCAGCCAGCGTCACGCCTGGGGACGCTTTAAAAAAATGTTGTACCGCGGGTGCACCATCCATCAATGACAGTTTTTGGGAAGGCGAGGTCAAACAGCTGTGAAGGATGAGGTCCAGATGTGAGGGAAGTCGTCCTGATGCCTGGACGGGTGGAGAAGGTGAGCAGCTCCTCCTCCTCCTCTTCACCGCTCCCACGTGGGGGCTGCGGCCCTTTAAGACATCACTTTCTTGGTTCCTGCTGCAGCTTTCTGCTCGCCGGAGCTTCACCTTGTTACTCCCTCTGGTCGAGCTGAAGCGGCGAAGCCACGCGGCGAAGCCACGCGGCGCGCTAGCGTCCTTTGATCTGCAGCGGCTGTCTAACCCTTTATCAGACAATGGCGTGACAAGAGCGGAAACGCTCTGAGGTAATCTTTGTTATTCTGCTAGAAGTAGCGTCGCCTGCGGAGAGAGGATTCCCAGCCTTGTTTAATCAGCTGTATTAATCGTGCATTATTTATTACAATTACACGAGCAGAAGCTCCAGCACCTCGGAGGCAGCGGCATCAAAACCGCGTCTTGTCTGGGACCAGGTGTCAGTCCAGAGGCGAGGAGGGAGACGCCGCAGTGGGAGGAGCCTCAGGACAGGCCGCAGCGCTCAGGTGTGTCCTGGTTCTTGAAGGGTTCCAGTTTGAACGTTTAAGTGTATCGTTTCCCCTGATACAGACGGACGAGAGTGGGAATTAACAGGGTGGAAATGTCGAGGAGCTCAGAGTGGAGCCGGCTTTTACAGGTATTTCTGCAGGCCATCCATCATTGTGTCAGGGCAGCACTGAGGTGTGCACGGGTGAGCCTGATTAAAGCCCCGGATGCCTCCTGACCTGCTCCGAAGGAGACGGGTGAGGAGGGAGGACTCGCTCCCCGGCTCCATCAGTCTTCCCCTTCTGCTTTATTCATGCGCTATCTGGTTCACTGGGTTCTGCTCCGTGTTCCCTCTCCATTACCTGAATTCGACAGGAGGTGCCAGTGGATTCTGCATGTTCCGCACATCCCTCCAGCTGCTCCTCTGGGTGTGAGGGATTGTACTTGAAAACATTATGACCGGCCATCCTTTTCCTGCCTTTGCCAAGCCCGACAGTGGAGATAGAGATAGAACTAGATAGCAGCTGTGACTGTTTGTCCAAACAGGGAATCTTATCCTGCAGACAGCGTTGGGTCTGATTATCCTCAGTAAAATAAATCACTTAACCTCTGCGAGCTTATCTCGGTTTTACACAATTATCTCCTCATACTGGCACCGGGGATGTGTCAGGCAATACATCGCCTTTATTTTAAACTTAAAGTTGATGCATTAGAAGACAAATTGGGAACATGAGTGAGTTTAACCAAGGGGTCAGTCGGCGCATCTCTCAAACTGCAGCTGTGGGGAGGAATATTTGGGGATCACAACAACTGGTCAGAGGTGTTGACTTGGTCCCTAAAGTCCCCGGATCTCCAGCCGCACCTCAGTACCGAGGAGCTAAACCTCTTGGACATTTTTAGGGGGTCAGAACTTCAGTCAGGGCTGTGTTGGTGCAAAAGGAAGCTAACAGCTTATTTGATGCTAGTTTAAAGCATCTATATTTTTCTTTAGTTGATTCCCTGTTTAACTTTCGAGGGTTTGTTTCCTCTCAGGTCTTGATTAAATTACCTTCTTTGGTCCGGCCGCGTGATTTCACCCTTTTCACCGTGAATTTTGAGGTTTTGGGATGTTTTTTTGTTTTTTTTCAGGCTGAGATTATTTCCTGGATTTGATGTTGAGGCAGGTGTCAGATCGGATCAACATAACTGGTCCCTGAAGGTTACGGATCCTCTAGGTGGCACATTGCTGACACAGTGCAAAAGGCACGCCGGGAGGGGGCAACACACTCTTTCCACGGGGAGGCACAGGCCATTATCCTTCGTATGACCTTGTCACGGAGGCCAACTTTACATTAGCCAAAGGTCAGCAACTGTCTGGAACCTCTAACGAGCAGCTGGCACCATCAGGACCAGGAAAACCCAATGTTCCAGCATAGACGGCTTTCCTGCAAATGCCGTTTCCCTTTTCTAAATTCAGCCTGCAAACAGAGATAGATCATATTTCAAAAGGCGTTCTCGTCGCCGACGGGTCAATATTGGAGCCCGCAAAAAGCGAACTTACATCACGTTTTACTTCCTTTGATGCTCTCGCAAGTTCGGACAATCGAATTAGTTCCGCGCTGGTTGCCGCAGCGAATAAGGTTCCTGAATCTTGTTGGACGCTTTTCAATTTGTAAAATGAGAGGAGAACTTGTGGGATTAATGCAGTTTACCTGCCTGCTCACATCAGGCGCCCGAAGAAGGAGGATTAATGCTCACGCTGATTAAGGTTTTTCTTTCTTGTTTTAATACAACTAATGAGCTGCTTCCTCCCAGGGGCCCAGGTGAACTCCCGATGTGTTTGGAATTCTAAATTATTCACTGTTAATCTACTTTGCGAGGTGGATCTATTTTGGTCTAAATTACACGGCTGATGTAGCCAATTTAGCTCCGTCGGATGTGCCAAATGTCCTCGATTCTTGTTCAGTCTTTCATTCAGAGGTGCCTTAATGTGGTTTTAAAAATGGAAAAGTCGATGAATTTCAGCGACGCCATCAATCAATGAACGTCAGGATGGATTTTTAAGAATTTATCACCGCTGTAACCGGGCAGCCGTTCTCTTTTTTTCCCTCCTCCCACAAATGCATTATCTCTGCAGGGGGATCCAAAAAATGTCACCATTGAGATTCTCCTCCGCCTCTTTCAGGGGGAGCTAAATCACATTAACAAATGTTTAATGTGAATTTTGTTCGAGGGGACTTGGGCACTTCCTTTAAGCAGATCAGGACTCTTTTTGGCAGGAGCCAAGGACGCGAAGTCTAATCGTCTAATGACGGTCAGGCCCGGCCCGGCTCGCCCATTACTGCGAGCAGCTCCGGCAGATCCTGTTAGTTTCAATTTGCTTACTGCTGCTGAGCCAGCAGACTGAACCCGGCGATAAGGCAGCCGAATCAGACCTAATCCCTCTATCTCCCCCCCATCTCTGCCTCCCTCTCCCTCAAATGAACCACTACCAGTTGATCTGCCGCCACCACCGGCGGGGAAAAGGCCGTCGGACGCTCCTCCGGGTGCCATGTGATTTACATTTTGTTGTTTTCCACAATCACAGACTCTCTTTTCCTTTGTGAAATACATGTCCCCCCCCAACACACTCACACACACACGTTCTCTTCCTTCCTCTGGCAGCACAGAGAGATGTGAAAGAGCAGCATCAAACCTTCAGCGGGTCTGTTTGACAGTGCAGAGCTGGCTGCAGAATCCAGAGCCCCCTCCTATTGTCTGCCTACGCCCTGCACATTCTTTTGAAGAGACACACAAAAATGTAACTACTATTGTGATTTACTGCCAGTGGTTTATCCATTTTGGCATTTTGTTCAATAATCACACGCCGGCTGCACACGTCGGGGTGCATTTACACATCATTTGAAGTAACTGGATGCTTCAAAACGGCGAATATATTTATGGATTTCGGTGCAGAAGCCGATAAAAACATATTGCGATACATCTTGAATAAAAACAAGTCAGGCGGAACGCTCTTCTGAGGGCAGAGCTCCTGTTTTTCCTCCCGTTCATTGTTCCTGCTTTGACTGCTGTCAGAGCCGCTTCAGGTGCGCCTGCATTTGAATTCCTGCTCGGGAGGCGCAGCACCTCCGACTGAACCGAGGCTCTGCAGGAAGCTCCAGCAAAGGAGACAAACGACCCAGAAACAGACCAGCGTGCACGCGCCCGCGCACGCACGCGGATATCACTGACAACAGGCTGATGAGATCACACAGGCATCATTTCCAAGCGTGTCATTTGCGTTGGTGCCGGAGTTATAAGACAAGGATCGTTCAGAGGGAGCGACATCACAGGCTGGATTCATCCCTGATCATCGGGAATTCACCGTTTCAAGTGGAGACGCCGACTCGCTAAAGCGGCTCGTGGATGATTTATTATACATCAAAATAGGGAGAAAGTAAAGCATCTGTGTGATGGTTGCTACTGGCTACCGTCACTGTTGTCTTTTAAAGATGTTTTTTTGGGAGGCAGTTTTCCAGACAGCTTTTATGGCTCACATTTCTGAGCTCAATAAAAACAACAAGTGTCACCATCAGGGAAAACATGAAAACACTGGAGAAGGGGGGGCGGGTGTGTGCATATTTTACTGCTTTGTTTGTTAAAATGGGTAAATTTGAGTTTTAAAGCAAGATAGAACATAAAGAACATCAATAATTGAGGGTTTTTCTTGGCAGATGATGGTTGTCGGTGCAGTTTGGAGCTGCTGCTGCCCTCTTCCAGACTGGATCTCCTCCTGGGAGAGAGCAGCAGGTCCGTTCAGTCCAGGACTTGGGAGTTCTCTCGCTAATTAATGTGGCGCTGATGACCACAGCGAAGTGTTCCGAGGGCATTAACACACTTTTGGTTTCTTTTCATTGAAAATGTTGCTTTTTCCCTGTGCGACCTCCAGCTCCGCTCCGTCTCTGAACCAGCGTGGCTTCACCCGCGCACGCACTCTTTGATCGCACCTCACCCCTGACACGTTCCTCCGCCCGTCTCTCTCACACACTTCACCTCTCTTTCACCCCTTTCATTGTTCTGGACTGTTGACCCCGAGCAACGAAATTCAAGAAATTACAAATATGAATTCCATCTGCAGCAGCTCCCAAACGTTGGTGAAGGTAAATGGAGCACGTGGTGTGCACTGACTCGCACCTCCTCTGTTGGAAATGACTTAATTTAGGATGGAGCGAGAGGAATCACGGATCAAAAGCCACCATTCGCCTCTGCCTTTTGAATGTGGAGTGAAAGAGACGGCAGGTCTGAGCCGCTGCCTCCAGAGATGCATCATCATCAACAACAACAACAACAAAAACTGCACAACTTCAATCAGATATGACGAGAATATGAGCTACAGATGGAGAACAGGTTTCAGCTCAGGGTTGGTGTTTGCGTGTCTTCGCAGGGCTTCACTGCTGACACCTAATGGCTGCTGAACAACACTCCACAGAGTCAAAGGAGCTCAAACAAAAGCCAACACCAGGACAGAGAATAAAGGCCGCATTTGCATTAGTTTCCCATCAAAACGACCAGTATTTCTCATAATGCTGGTTTCACTCACCCATGATTAATCTAATAGGTCTCGCCTGTGCGCCACTTTAAAATATTCATAGATACACAATGAAACTGTGACATTTCCTGCCTTAAAATACAGTCTAAACATGCATTATTATATGAGTCTGAGCCTCAAAACTGTGTTTCATGTCCAAGCCAGGGCCCAGGAGTGGATTATTCACACTGCCTGCTTCTATAAGTGAAGGTTAATTATTCAAGAATTCCCTCTCCACACAACAAACGAGGCGCAGCAGCAGCAGAGGATTATACAGCTTCATCTATGCTCCCTCGGAGAGAGTCAGAAGTTTAAAACTATTTGACTATGATTGAAATGCACAACTTGTCTGAATCTGGTGCCTTCTAGCATCACAGGAGAGACACGCTGTGCAGACCATATGATCCTAATTACCACTAGTGTTTATATAAATTAAACATGCATTTTGAGTTTAAAATTGGCTGTATGAGGCTGGATTAATTCAATTAAAAAAACATTTAGATGCTCAACAATGAATATGAGGAACATGGAGTCAACAACACCATGAATTACAATTATTTTTCTGTCTAAAATGATATTTACATCAATCTGGATTCATTTAAGTCAACATCAATCTACTTGGACAGTTCATTCATCACAGGACTGACTCGACCGATAATTCTAATTCTAAAATCAAACAGATGAGTGAATCTCCTACCAGACTGATCAGTGTTTGCACCACTTTCAAAGTGGGGGCTAAAACCCTTCATTCATCAGTAACACGTTCACAGCAGCAATCCCACAAACGCAGCATAACACTGAGAATATGCACGGAATCTCCATGGAATATCAGCTTGATCAGTTTTTCCCTGCATAGATTTCTGCTTCTCCCCACCCTGTGCAGACAGCAGCTGTGGCTGGGGTCAAGTGGTAGAACAATCAGCAGTCAGGTCTGTGGGTTTGATTGCGTGCCTCAAAATGCTGTGTATGTGTCTGATGAGCTTTAGCCAGCAATTATGTGACAGCGGCTGTATGGTAATTTTACCCTGAAACACAAAGGAGCTGTGTAAAAAGACAATACAGATGTGGTTTAAACACATAATAATTCTACCTTGACATCACGTCAAAGTTATTTTTTTTACTAGGATAATACAATAAGGAAGGATAATGATGAAATTTCCTCCTACTGTGCAGTGTATAATTATAGACACCCCCGCACCCCCCCTCCCGCCACACAACCGCGCTCTCGCAAAACAAGCCCCGCCCACTGCCTTTGCGGCAATATTGCATCATTGTAGCTACATCCGGGTACGTCATCACTCCTCACCCGGCACCTCTTGACCGTGTGCCGAATAAATCACCCACTTTAACAAAGTTCTTTTCTGAATTAAGCCTGGGTTTGCTATGGCCGAGCAGCTTGTCGTAGAGAAGATGAGTCAACTGCAAGTGGACCCGGGGAAAACGGTAATGTTTGAGTTTGTTGTATGTGTCCGCCTGTTTTAAGCCGGTTTGTGCAGCTAGCAGCTAGTTAGCTAGCAGAATTCTAGTCAGATTCTTGCTGTCATTTAGCCACGAATGCGGTACTAATGTTGCTGATACTTTGATTTAAGAAAAGCAATAAACACGGTTGCTTGGCAATATGTTTAGAGTCTTTTAATTTTTTTTATCCTTATCTGTCCTTTATTTTGGCTTCGCTGTAGACTTATTTGGTCGACAAATGTAGGTTTAACACATATTACACCTGTGTAAACAAAACTCAATCCAACATTGAAAATTGTATTATATTTCACAATTCTTTGACAGCATAACACATAGGTGCCACAAATAGAAAAGTCTTTTCTGACCAAGCAGGTTTACTTTTATATTAGGGCTCACTATTATAACGAGGCTGTATACTAAATAAATGTTTTAAGCTGGAGGGTATGAGTGACTTTATTTTTCCTAAAAACAGTCATTTTAACTGACCTATTTTTATTCCTAGACGTTTCATCATGTAAAGTTCATTGACCTTATGTCCTAATTTATTTTTCCAGGCTGGAACTGAAAACACCAAAGATGGAGGGAAGAAGAAAGCTAAAGGTGCTGCTGGTGACGCTGGAGGTAAAAGTGAGGTGAGTTGGTCAAATTGTGCTTGTCTGAATGCTTTAATATATTATAACCATGAACTTAAGCTATCAAGTGTGTCACAGAGAGGCCGCGCCATTTTATAATTTCTTCTATTCATTTTTTTTTAAATATCCCAGTAAGACAAGCTTTTCTGGGAAGAAAATAACTTAATCCTTCTCCAAATTTGCTTTTTGTTTTGGAACCTAGCTGTCCCCACCGCCCCAGTACATCGACGAGCGCCTCGGTTTGTACTCAAAGCTGAAAGCTGAGCACGAAGCCCTGATGGCTGAGAGAGCTGCGAACAATAGCCAAGCCATCAAGGTGACCCTGCCTGATGGGAAGGTTGTAGACGGCGAGTCCTGGAAGACCACGCCGTACCAGGTGGCCTGTGGGATCAGGTCAGTTGGTTACTGCAATGCCCCAGTATGTTAATACAAGACAGTTTCATCTGCTGTGCACCAGCTTATCAAATAAATCCTGCCACACATCTGTGTAATTAACACTTAGTTAAGCAGCTCGGCATATTGCTGCTACTAACAGTTATTTCCATCTTATTTCAAATGCGGCGTGTTTCCTAAAGCCAAGGCCTCGCTGACAACACGGTGATCGCAAAGGTCAACAACGAGGTTTGGGACCTGGACAGACCTTTGGAGGCAGACTGCAGCCTCCAACTTCTCAAATTTGATGATGAGGAGGCTCAGGCTGTGAGTTTTTTCAAAATGAGCTCTTTGACGCTTGAAGTACATGTTTTCCTTGGTGATTCTCTGTCGCAGATAAATTGGTGTCACCCCTGACATTTAAAGGGCAGCAGCCTTGAGTTCTGCCACACTGTCCTGACCTGTTGTTTAACGCTGATCCACGGACCCACTTTTCTTGTCATATTTGTTGTATTCAGGTTTACTGGCACTCCAGTGCCCACATCTTAGGTGAGGCCATGGAGAGGGTGTATGGAGGCTGCCTCTGCTACGGCCCCCCCATCGAGAGTGGATTTTACTACGACATGTTCCTGGAAAATGAGTAAGTCTCCGCACCTATTAACTTAATTAAAAAAATAGATAATAGATTGCACGTAAAATTGAGTTGAACCTTGAAAACTGCAGTCATACCCCATAACTGGGGTTTAATTTATGGCAGTTTTGTGTTAAATACCGTTTAGAGCGTTTCTTCTTCACAAACAACTTTTTCATTTGACCTTTATGCATCTGTCTCCTCAGGCAGCAGGAGACTGTGACAAGTGCTAATTAATTCTACAACCTCCTTAACCGAATCATTCTATGCTAATGTGCTCTTGGCCAGTGTTCTCCACAAGGGCATTTCGACAGCGTTAACCCTGAAACCCACTAACACCGACAGTGTGTGCACGTCGAAGGCTATCTGACATGTCCTGTGGTTTAGGGTGACATGTTTTACCATTCTGGTGTTCTGACAGGGGCGTGTCGAGCAACGACTTCCCATGTCTGGAGAACCTGTGCAAGAAGATAATCAAGGAAAAGCAGCCATTTGAGAGGCTGGAGATCAAGAAGGAAACTCTGTTGGAGATGTTTAAGGTACCCACAGGCACAAACTGTAGTGAGGGAACATTGCTGAGCTCTTTATATACCCTCCTCCTCCCTGCAGTACAACAAGTTTAAGTGCCGCATTCTGAACGAGAAGGTCTCCACCCCGACTACCACCGTCTACAGGTGAGCGCTGGAGCTGTGGCGATGAACGGTTTTATTCTTTTAGGCATTAAACCGTCCATCCTCTGTTCCAGATGTGGACCTTTAATCGACTTGTGTCGGGGGCCTCACGTGAGACACACTGGAAAAATCAAGGCCCTCAAGATCCACAAGGTGAGGATCCCTGTTTCCAGCGATTCTAAATCGGTCGTGTTGATTTCTGCAGCATTAATCTTGGCTGTGTCCCAAATCCTGTAGCTGTTATTCCTGCAGCTCCCTCGTGTTCTGCTCTCGGGGGATTTCACAGCCCCACAAGAAAGATGAGCTAACGCGCTTCTCTCCTAGAATTCATCTACATACTGGGAGGGAAAAGCAGACATGGAAACTCTCCAGAGGATCTACGGCATCTCCTTCCCTGACCCGAAAATGCTGAAGGAGTGGGAGAAATTTCAGGAGGAGGCCAAGAACAGAGACCACCGCAAACTAGGACGGGTAGGAAGTGAAAGGAAATAACGAGGATTTGTTAATTGTTTGGTTTCAGAGTGGTGTTCGTGATACTTTAGCGGAGGACATCGCTTTTAAATAACAGTATTTTATGGGGATATAGTTATATATTCTCTATGTCTTTACAGGCGTAGAACACCGTGTTGAACAACTCTTAGTGGTGTCTAATGTTGTGATGTGTGGCTCACATAGGGAACCTTTGGGTTGGGAACAAATAGGGGTTGGTTTGATCAGGACACCTGAAGCCAGGGTGTGTTTCTGTCTGTCACAACAGTTTAATGAACAGTAACCTTTCCAGCACGGCGCTGGTCAAACCAGCTGCTGTCTGAGAAAAGGTGACAGCATCTTTCCAAACCCGTCTGTCCTGAGCCCTTCATTAAAACCTTGCATCACGCTAACAAAATATTGTCTTTGTTCCTCTGACAGGAGCAGGAACTGTTTTTCTTCCACGATCTTAG
Organism: Takifugu flavidus; assembly: GCF_003711565.1. Lineage (NCBI taxonomy): Eukaryota > Metazoa > Chordata > Actinopteri > Tetraodontiformes > Tetraodontidae > Takifugu > Takifugu flavidus. The sequence goes on along the minus strand of NC_079524.1, from coordinate 5,433,586 downwards.
TCCTGGAAGCTGCTTCTTCCTGCCAAAGGGAGCCTTCATCTACAACACCCTGATTGAATTCATACGAGTGAGTGTGCAGTAACGCTGTGAACAAGAGGGGCGCTGTCATCACGCTTTGGTTGTCTGAGTGAGTGTGATGTCTCCGGCAGAGCGAGTACAGACGCAGGGGTTTCCAGGAGGTGGTGACCCCCAACATCTACAACAGCAAGCTGTGGCAAACGTCTGGCCACTGGCAGCACTACAGCGAGAACATGTTTTCATTTGAGTCGGAGAAGGAGACCTTCGCCCTCAAACCTATGAACTGCCCCGGACACTGGTGAGACTTCTGGACTGAGGCCCAGTGAGCACCAGCAGCAAAGTCCAGCACGCCCACATATGTTCCAGACCGTTTCCAGTCTGGAAAAGCTGAGCCTAAAGCTTCATTTTTGGTGAAACGGATGTTTTAGAAGGCCTTAATCAAAGCTCATTTATCATTTAGGGCAGTATTGAAACAGTGGGATGAAACAGTGTGATGAGTCGGGACGGATGGTTAATCTGGCCGTCTCTTAAACTCTGTTTGACTACAGTCTGATGTTTGACCACCGTCCTCGCTCCTGGAGGGAGCTGCCGCTCCGCATGGCAGATTTTGGCGTGCTGCACAGGAATGAGCTGTCAGGAGCTCTGACAGGTCTCACCCGCGTCCGCCGCTTCCAGCAGGATGATGCTCACATCTTCTGCTCCATGGATCAGGTCAGAACAGGCTGCTGCTGCTTATTTACAGTCACAACAATGTAGATAGCGTTTACTTTGTTATTGGGTATTTTGGCTTCATTCCTCATCCTTCCTGTTGTGTCTCAGATTGAAGAGGAGATCAAGGGTTGCCTGGACTTCCTGCGCACTGTGTACAATGTTTTTGGCTTCACCTTCAAACTCAACCTGTCCACCAGACCAGAGAAGTTCCTGGGGGACCCTGAGGTCTGGGACCAAGCAGAGAAGGTGATGTTTCCCTCATTTGGTGGTCTCAGGATTTCATGTTGGTTTTAAAGCCTTGTTAGGAAATGGAAGCTTCCTGAGTGCTCCCAGGCTGCAGCAGTGGTAAATCTGTCCTCTGGACTGACGGCATCAATCTCTGCCATAAATATAACGGATCAATAGTTTTCTCTCTCTCCTGTTGAATGCTTTAGTGCCACACAGCCTTATCTTGCAGCAGTCGATGCTTCTTCAGGCTCTGCTGCCCGAGTTATCGGCCCGCTCAGTAATTGTAATAATTCTATCACCTGGAGTGTGTTATTCGTTTTGTGCGTGACTCCGGGTGGCGTCTTATCATCCTCCGCAGGCTCCACTGTATCGAGTGCGTACAGCCTCTTTTTAAGAAAGGATTTGATAAACGGCTACGGCGCTACACAGCGTGTGTGTAATCATCCTAATAACTGGGTTTTAGCCCCTTTTCATTTCCTGCACTCAAAGCTTGTGTTTATATTTGCTCGTGTGTCGATTTGTTCTGTCCAGTCTATCATTTGTCTGTCGACTATTAACGGCTCTCGGGTCAGCAGGGGTCCTGTCTCAGTGCGATGGGATGGTAGAGGGGGGGCGGGGGTCTGTGGGGGTCAGTCTGGTTGCAGCCCGGAACAGAACTGTGATTACCTGAGCGTTGCTTGGCCGTGTGTTTGGGGTCAGGAGGAGGCTTTAGGCCGTGAACGTGCTCTTCACCCTGAATTTGTGCTTGTTTTCACAGCAACTGGAGAACAGCTTGAATGAATTTGGGGAGAAGTGGGTCCTCAACCCGGGCGATGGAGCATTTTATGGACCGAAGGTGAGTCATGTGACACAGCCGTGGCGCTGTTGGACCCCCAGGCCTCAGGCGGCTCATCGCTCTTCCCTTGCGTGCAGATCGACATTCAGATCAAGGATGCCATTGGCCGGTACCATCAGTGCGCCACCATCCAGCTGGATTTCCAGCTGCCGATCCGCTTCAATCTCACCTTTGTCGGGTCAGCATTCTGTTGCCTTTTTATTGTATTATTTTTTAAAAAAAGGACCCCAAAAAACTGCTCTAAATAGTCCTATTTCCCATTCTCCTCCTGCGTGTATTTGGCAGGCATGATGGCGATGACAAGAACAGACCGGTGATCATCCACAGAGCCATCCTGGGCTCCGTGGAGCGGATGATCGCTATTCTGACGGAGAACTTCGCTGGGAAATGGTGGGTGGTCGCTGCGCTCGTCAGAAGGAAGCCGCCCTGCTTCTTTTATAACGCAGGTGTTTCCTTCCAGGCCACTCTGGCTCTCCCCGTCTCAAGTCATGATCGTACCTGTGGGACCCACCTGTGAGGAGTACGCCCAGAAGGTAACAATCCAGGCGGATCCTCCAAAGTGGATCCTTTATTATGGCTTCATCCAGGCCTCATCAGAAAGACTCGTGTCTCACGTGCCCGTTTCTCCCCCTGACGACGGCAGGTCAGGCAGGACTTCCACAGCAGCGGCTTCATGACTGACGTGGACCTGGACCCCGGCTGCACCCTGAACAAGAAGATCAGGAACGCACAGTTGGCGCAGTACAACTTCATCCTGGGTCGGTGCTAACACGCTCTCCTCCTTATCGCCGCCTTTTCTCTTCCTGTCCGTCAGGAATATTGATTTCCTCTCTGCTCTTTGCCCGACGCAGTGGTGGGAGAGAAGGAGAAGACGAGCAACACGGTCAACGTGCGCACCCGGGACAACAAGGTGCACGGAGAGCGCACCGTGGAGGAGTGCATCCAGCGTCTGAAGCAACTCAAGAGCAGCAGGAGCAGGAACGCCGAAGAGGAGTTCTGAAGGTCCTCCAGCCTGAGGGACAGGACCACGGCTGCCTGGTCTCTGTCCTCCAGCCTGAGGGACAGGACCACGGCTGCCTGGTCTCTGTCCTCCAGCCTGAGGGACAGGACCACGGCTGCCTGGTCTCTGTCCTCCTGCCTGAGGGACAGGACCACGGCTGCCTGGTCTCTGTCCTCCTGCCTGAGGGACAGGACCACGGCTGCCTGGTCTCTGTCCTCCAGCCTGAGGGACAGGACCACGGCTGCCTGGTCTCTGTCCTCCTGCCTGAGGGACAGGACCACGGCTGCCTGGTCTCTGTCCTCCTGCCTGAGGGACAGGACCACGGCTGCCTCGTCTCTGCTTTGTCTGGTGTCAATTTGATCGAGTCTTTGAAAAAAAAAAAGAAATGGTTTCTGTCCTCATCTGTCCTCATCTGTCCTCATCTGTAGCAGGATTATTTCTGTCTGGGGTTTATTCATGACTTGTGATTTTGATAATTAAAATCTCTTCTTCATCCGTGTGCTGTCATTTTACCCAGAAACGCTGATAAATTGTCACATTTTCTGTGTGAAACGGGACATTTTCGGCAACTTTCCACAGTTTACACCCTCAAACCGACACGGGACGTGACCCTGCGGCCCTTGTGGGTGTTTTCTTTAAATCTGCAGCGCTGTGTGCGGAATAGAACCACCGAGGACACGTTTGCGGGGACAAAGTCCCAACCCGAGGACAGGCCAAACACTGGAAATGCACGTTATTCTGGCACACGTGAAGTCTCCAGCACCAAATAAAACCCGTTTCCTGCGTCTTGCGTTCTCACGGAGGTGCACGTACGGACCCGCGTATATCGGATCTGACCACAAGGTGGAACAGCTGGACCAGAATCTTGCTGCTCTTGGGGAGGGGGGGGGGGCGCTGCCAATGGAGTGTGGGAGAGAAAAACATTTTGATAAAAGGTTAATGAAAAAGTCAATGGAGTAAGAGAGTGTCAACAGACGGAGCGAGGCGGGCGGGGGTCTCCGGGGACCGAGGCCCGCTCCCCCGGTAATCCTCGCTCGGTCTCGGCCTGTTGGATCTTTTGGCTGGATGCTTCGCTGGCGACCCGACCGCGAAGGGTCACGATGCTTGACTGAGCTGAGCAAACTTCTCTTTACTCACGCATTCTTCTCTCCTATCTTCCCAAAGGGGCCCCGCCGCATCTGTTCTGCATGCGTCATTAAGAAAAATGGCAGAAACGGCTGCTTCCTCGTGTCCTTCTCCAATATCGGGCAGGAACGGGGATTTGACCTGGCACACGCACTGTTCTGAGCAGCACCCTCGCAGGATGGCTCCCCATTCCGTCTGCCTGCATGCATGTTTTCGCAGGCCTTGTTTTGGGATGTATTTTCCTTCATAACCATGACAACTGACATCAGGTGGCGAATATTCCGCCCGTGTGATGAATGCAGAAAGCTTTTCCTTCTTACTTTTTTCCAGCAGTTGAAGCCAAAAAGCCTCCCCTGTGACACACGCGCGCACACGCACGCACGTGTGATTCTACCTATGCTCTCAGCGCCTTCCATGTTGGTTCTGGAGCAGAGAAACTTCAGTTTCCAGTTTTTTCTTTCTCTTAGCCCCAGTTATCACCCCCCCGCCACACGCGCGTGCACGCAGCCTCTTCCTGCCCCATTACCCTTAAATGCAACAGAACCCCAAATTATGGTCAGCTTCCTGTGATTTTAGTTTTGCTTGGGAAAACAAGCTGCCATCTTTAATATCATAATGTTAGCAAATTATATGGTTCTAATTGGGAGCTTTTTGATGGCGCTCTGACATCTGGAAGGCGAATATGTGACTTTGACGGGGCTTTTCCTCTCATCTCCAAAATGTGGTGGCTGCTTTTGAACGGGCATAAATATACTAACCGCGCGGTATATAATACAAGGAAGCGCAGTCACACCCTGCTCCGAACCAGCACCGACAACTGACTGAACAACTCAGCTGTTGGAGCAACAGTCAAGCCGTTAGCATGTCGTGGCTAATTGCGCAGCTAGCTGCAGTAGGTGAGTTGCCATTCAAATAAATGTAGCTGTTTAATATTGTCATTGTATGACATAGTGTATGTAATTTAAAAGTTAGATTTAGCTTATCTGTCATTTATGGTTCTGAGGGTCAGTAAAAAATAGCTTGTCAAACAAAAGCTGGCGGCTAGCTTTCCTAAAAATGACAAAAAATGTCTTGTGGATATAATATTCTACTAATATGAACTCAGTATTACAAGGATTCTTTAACACGTTATCATCATTGAGGCCTATTTCCTGCAAATATCTTCTATTGGGACCTTTATTAAGTGTAACCGGTCTCCCTACGGTGGCTGCCGAGGGACAATTAAAACAATTTTTTTTTCATGACTGCAACATTTCAGATGTTTGTTGTAGTGGATATAATTACAAATGGGTATAGAATGCAATAGAAATATGGTTTTACATTGCTAAAATTGGAGAATAAGACAGGTTAGGTTCATATTTAAGTGTCATTTCTCAACTGTATAGTCTGGTGGAACATTCCTGCACCCGTGGAGGAGAACCGTTAAGTCAATATTTAGATTTTAAAAATCTTACCCCCCCCCCCCCCCCCCACCACACACACACACTCCCTCATGCAGATTTATGAGCAATAATCCCTGACACTTTAAATAACCTTTCCTGCAAATCAAGGTTTTAATCTCACTGCTCTCGGTGTAACACTGGCAGATGAAGTGTGTGTTGTTTCTGCTAATATGCTCCTTATAGTAAATAACTGCCCGCTGGTGATCACGTAGACGTCCAATCCACCTTCCTCTCATGCCAGTGTGTTGAAATTGGCCGCCAACACCAGTCACGCACGCTCATTATACCCAGAACTCCCATTACTGTGCTGTGCCAGCAGGGAATAACACCTTTTTCTCCATTAACCAGCGAATGTAAACAGTTACACTCTGTTTCCACTTCTCTGAAGCCACTCACAGGTTTTTAACTTTATGTCCTCAGATTAAGAGATTTTTCTTGAGAAAATCACCCCCGTGAATGCATCATTTCCCCCTGTGCCGATCATTCTGCCCTAAATTCCTCCGTTCTCACCTCGCTGCGGCTCAAACAGTCTCCTCCTTATGTGCAGACAGCCAGATGTTTAGGCTCCACAGAGCAGGCTCCAACGGTATGAGTGGTTGTTATTTATCTCAGTTCTATTTTTCCTCTTCCACTGTCCCCCTCCACCGCCCCCTCTCTCCTTGGGGTAGTTTACTTTAACCCCCGTAAAGCTGGACAGGCTTTTGCCAGTGCACTCACCCTCGGCTGGATGAAGCTGAGGCTGACAGCTGCATAAATCACCGGTGCACCGTGCTAATAGGTGGTATAAAATCAAGCGGAGACCACCCATGCTGCGAGGCCGGAGCGGGATATCTGCTGTGCACCACTGTACCCCCCCCTCCCCACTCTGTTCCAGTCCATCGGCCCCTAAGCAACACAGGAAAGAGCCATCAGGCATCTGTAGCACAGTGATCCATTTCATACTTTCATGAAGCTGCTGGGTGGGTTTCCTCGCCCAGGCTATTGTGGAACCTTCGGCCCTTTCAGGAAAAAGCCCGTAAACATTTGAAGGCTGGTAACTTTAACAGCAGCCGGTGTCACCGGGTCCAGCTTTATGTCTCTGGTGCTGCAGGGAAGAAAGGATGCTGCAGCCCGTCCCTGCACGTGTGTGGTGCGTCCACTGGAGAGGGTCCGCCATTCATCCAGAGATGTGTGAAGGTGGCTGTTTGCAGGGCCCCTTCTTTTGTAAGTATGTGTGTGTGTGTGTGTGTGTGGGGGGGGGGGGGGGCAAAGCACATGCATAGCTTCGGGGGGGGTGGGCACAAAGAGAAGAGTACTGCTCAATAACAAGACAGTACCTCTGGTGGAGGGCCTCAGTGCCATCAGCTTTGATTATATGTGAGGACTTAGACACACACACACACACACACACACACACACACACCACACACACACACACACACACACACTTTTACAGCATAAGCTTCTGTGTTTTACAGTCTGCCAATGGTGCAAACTAAACAATTTGTTTCTTCTGTTCTGCTGAAATCTGAAAAAACACAACAATCAGATGTATTTAAAGCCCCCCCCCCCCCCCCCCGCTTCCTTGTCATTCAGGACTTTTACTTTTCATTCTTTAGTTGATGTATTGGCCACAGAGGTGAATAAAGCAGATCCCGTTGTGACGTATTGTATTTAATGAAGCGACCTGTGTAATCGAACATCACCTTATGACCGCTAGGGGGCAGAAAAGAGACGAAAACATTACTCACGGTTCAAAAGGATCACAAAATGATCCCTCAAACACCTTTTAATGTTTGATCAGCCTCCTGAGATGTGTTCAGGTACAAGCAGAGATGAGACTTTATTTTTATACCATATAATTGATTGTAATAATGACCTGGGTCCCCCCCCCTTCAATAAAGTGACTGGAACCATCTCTCATGAGTTTTCAACGTTCTACACATTTACAGTTTATTCAGGAGAAGCACCCACCACCACAGCTGCACACCTCTGCCTTCCAACCTCTGGCTCTGATGCACTTAAGCTGCTACAAGGTGTCCTTTACAGCCTATAAATGGCTACAGGTCTTCTGTCATTAAACTGGAGAGTGTGGTCAAACGACTCCTGCCCGTGTCGTTGCCCCAGACGATAAAGACCGAGTGTTTATGGCAACTACCTGTAGCCCGCTCACACTTTCTGCCCAGGTGGCCTGACAGGCGGGTAAAATAAAATAAATGAGGTGGATGTTTGCAGCCACGAGGGAGGTTAAACCTGGGTCTTAAGGGAAATGGGAGGGATACCAACAAAATGAAAAATTTGGTGGAGTTTAGGGGTCATGACCTTCTGCTTGGTTCAGGAGGGGCAAAGCAGGGAAGAGGTCGAGACTCGAATGCCTTAAATATAAATACATTTAAAGACAAGTCACGGCTTGTAATGCTAGCTGGCTCGTTGCTGAATGTGACTCTCACAGACTCGGTTACGCGTCACCACAACTCACCTGCTTTTATTTCCATCATTAACGACCTTTGCGTGGGTCCAAGGTCAACAGGAGCGTCTCCGACAGCGTCCAGCCCGTCTATGATGTCACCCCACCAGAACTGTGACCTCATCCAGAAAAGTGCTCCAGCAAATTACCCAGAAAAAAACCTCCTGAGAGGTGAGAGCGGCCTGACACGGGCCAGACAAAAGGCCCGCTTGTCCCCATCTGTCTGGAGTTACTGCCCCAATTAACAAGCTTCACTTTTTTTCTTTCTTTTTTTTTGTAATTGGCGGCATAAATATAAAACCGTCAGACTTTCCTGAACAAGTCGCCGGCTGAAGAGCCCGAAAGAAAAACAGCACTGCAGAAGGTTTCAGTTCAGGCCTGAGCGCCATTTTTATTCCGTCTTGTTCAAAGTAGAGAAGAAAACACCAGATTCAGTCATTTGTGTCTCCGCAATCGTGCATCTTTTAATTCAGAAATGTTGTTTACTTTTCTGCACCGTGCGTCTCTCAGAGACTTGGAATTAGCCCTGAAACGGGTTCGCCAGCACCGGCACCATCGAAGCACACACTGGGTCTTTGTTCTGCTCCGTCCTTCACATGTGGACAAAGTCTGGAGCCTGTAGGGAGCAAATGTGCTGAGGAGACGTCAGGAAAATGGAAGTGGTGGTCGTCAGAGCGCAGTCATAGGAGAATTCCTTCTTTCTGTTTGGAAATTAAGAAGGAAAATAGTAAAAATAACTAGTGTGACGATCTGAACCAGAACCGTTGAGCTGCTCCTCAGATGGCCTGAAGCATCTGTTTTTTTTACTTAGGTTGGACGGAAATGTGCACGACTAGCATAATTGACAAGAATACACTGATTTTAAGCTAACAAGCTGTTAGCATTTGTTTTACATGAAACGTTCAGGTCCAAAGATCCAGAGGTCCAAAGTTCCAGAGGTCCAGAGATCCAGAGGTCCAAAGTTCCAGAGGTCCAGAGATCCAGAGGTCCAGAGATCCAGAGGTCCAAAGTTCCAGAGGTCCAGAGATCCAGAGGTCCAAAGTTCCAGAGGTCCAGAGATCCAGAGGTCCAAGGTCCAGAGGTCCAGAGATCCAGAGGTCCAAAGATCCAGAGGTCCAGAGGTCCAGAGGTCCAAAGATCCAGAGGTCCAGAGATCCAGAGATCCAGAGGTCCAAAGATCCAGAGGTCCAAAGATCCATAGTTCCAGAGGTCCAAAGATTCAGAGGTCCAGAGATCCAAAGATCCAGAGGTCCAGAGATCCAGAGTTCCAGAGATCCAAAGATCCAGAGGTCCAGAGATCCAGAGGTCCAGAGATCCAGAGGTCCAGAGATCCAGAGGTCCAGAGGTCCAGAGATCCAGAGGTCCAGAGGTCCAGAGATCCAGAGGTCCAGAGGTCCAGAGATCCAGACGTCCAGAGGTCCAGAGATCCAGAGGTCCAGAGGTCCAGAGATCCAGAGGTCCAGAGGTCCAGAGGTCCAGAGGTCCAGATGTCCAGAGGTCCAGAGGTCCAGAGGTCCAGAGGTCCAGAGGTCCAGATGTCCAGAGGTCCAGAGGTCCAGAGGTCCAGAGATCCAGAGGTCCAGAGGTCCAGAGGTCCTCACTCCCTACTGCTGTTCTCCCTGTCGTGGCCCTGAACTCTAGATGCGTTTCAGTAGCATTAAGACGTTTCAGCGGCGCCTCTCAGCCTGAAACACTCCATTAGCGTTAATCATTTTCCAGACCAAACAGCTGGAATTGCTTTGCCGAGGAAAAGTCCTGCCTGCACGTCAGTCACCGATGAGCTTTTCAGATGTGCACAATACCTTGAGACTGAGGAGCGCGCGCGCGTGTGTGTGTGTGTGTGTGTGTGTGTGTGTGTGTGTGTGTGTGTGTGTTGACCGCCAGAAAACCTAAATAAACTACGCTGACAAGAGCTGTGCAAACACCAGATTAGAGCAGGGTGAGAGGAAGAGGAGGTTCAGGCTGCCGCCCGTCGGCTTCAGTCCAACTTTGGTCCAGTTTCGGTCCAGCTTCAGTCCAGTTTCAGTCCAGCTTCAGTCCAGTTTCGGTCCAACTTCGGTCCAGCTTCAGTCCAGCTTCAGTCCAGCTTCAGTCCAGTTTCAGTCCAGTTTCGGTCCAACGTCAGTCCAGCTTCAGTCCAGTTTCGGTCCAGTTTCGGTCCCAGCTCGGTCCAGCTTCAGTCCAGTTTCAGTCCAGTTTCAGTCCAGCTTCGGTCCAACTTCGGTCCAGCTTCGGTCCAACTTCGGTCCAGCTTCAGTCCAGCTTCAGTCCAGTTTCAGTCCAGTTTCGGTCCAACGTCAGTCCAGCTTCAGTCCAGTTTCAGTCCATTTCGGTCCAGCTTCGGTCCAGTTTCAGTCCAGTTCAGTCCAGTTTCAGTCCAGCTTCGGTCCAGCTTCGGTCCAGCTTCAGTCCAGTTTCGGTCCAACTTCGGTCCAACTTCGGTCCAGCTTCAGTCCACTACAATCACATATTGCTAATGTCACTTGTTTACATTCATGGCTGTTACTACTGTAAGGTCGTCGCCATGGAAACACTGGTACCATCCTCAGAGTTTGGGTGCCTGAAAGGGCGTGAGCTCTGCTGATGGCCCCGCCTCCCTGGTGAGGCAATAAAAGTGCCAACGTGTTGTTTGGTTAGCTCTTCTTGTAACCCCCCCCCCCCCCCCCCCACCCCAACCACACACACCACCATCCCCCCCCCACACACACACACAGCATCCAAACACAAACGAACAGACCCTGTCAGACACACTCGGTTGCCAAACAACGGAGGTAGGCATCCTTGGAGATTAGCAGCGTTGCCCCGGCTCTCCAGGACCCCTAGCTGTGCCAGGGTTGGCCGTGTCCTGCCTGCAGAGAAGTGTGACAGAGGGACCTGACAGTTCTGCTGCCTTGCCCGAGGACACGCTGTCACCGGGGCACAATACGAAGAAAGTGATCGGTCGGCGGCCATCGGCAACTCCGCGGCCCCCTCCGGACGCTGAGAAAGAGCCCGGCGACAAAGAGGCGGCCAACAAAAGGCCCGTGTTAAATTAGGCATTTAATTCAAGGCTTGGTCACAAGGCCAAAGCAATCAGAGAGAGACGGAGGAAACATATTAAAAGGACAAAAAGGGTCAGATAAGCTGAGAGAGATGACTTTTGGTTTAGAGGAACTGGTCCAGGAGGTGCTCAGGAGGATTAAACTATGTTGGGAGGTTTGAAAATGAAAATAATAAATAATCTGTCCGTGGACCGCGATTAGGCAACGTTTAAGAGATGAAACCCAAAATCCAAAGTCTGGAAACGAGCGGCGGCTTTTTCTGTTTGACCTTGAGTTCCAGGTACCCCCAGGGGTCAGCGCCCCCCCCCCCCCCAAATCCACCCCCGGTGACACTGGCAGGTGCTGCATCGCGCTGGTAACCTAGCAACAGCACCGCCGCTGCACTTCCAGGTCAAACATGACAACCTGTCCCTTTTTAACGTTGGACATTCCACACGTGTTGGAATGTCTGGTGACCGCCTGTCCTGCCCACGTTGCCCAGGCTGTGGTATTTATCGGCGTGATCCCCCGTTTGTTTGACGCTGGTTCGGGTCAGGACGGGAAATCGGGTCAGGACGGGATATCGGGTCAGGACATGGACGCCTACAGAAGCACTTCCTGGTCGCTCACGCCTGTCGGAGAAACGAGCTCCCGACGGCGTCGGCAACCTTTTAGGAGAGACAAATCTGACCCTTTCCCTGCGGAGAGGAGGACGCTGCCTGGGTGGACAGTGAGGACAGTGAGGACAGTGAGGACAGTGGGGACAGTGAGGACAGTGGGGACAGTGGGGACAGTGAGGACAGTGGGGACGATGGTGATGGACGGAGAGGAAGGAGGGGGGGCGATGGATTCCTGCACGTATTCTCCTCTCTCTCTCTGTGTCTCTCTGTCTGTGTCTCTGTCTGTGTCTCTCTCTGTGTCTCTGTCTGTGTCTCTGTTTGTCTCCAGCAGAGACTCGTGCACCACCCGCCGTATCAGAGCCGCTGGCCGAGGCCCGACGCAGCCCTCAGAGAAAGAGGCTTTGGACCAGTTTTTAGGATCCCTGCACAAGTTGGAGCCTGCTGCCTGGTGCTCAGGTCCCGAGGAGAGAGAGAGAGACAGGCAGAGAGAGAGACAGGTACAGAGAGAGAGAGAGACAGGCAGAGAGAGACAGGCAGGCAGAGAGAGAGAGACAGGCAGAGAGAGAGAGACAGGCAGAGAGAGAGACAGGCAGGCAGAGAGAGAGAGAGACAGGCAGGCAGAGAGAGAGAGAGACAGGCAGAGAGAGACAGGCAGAGAGAGAGAGAGAGACAGGCAGGCAGAGAGAGAGACAGGCAGAGAGAGAGAGACAGGCAGAGAGAGAGACAGGCAGAGAGAGAGAGACAGGCAGAGAGAGAGAGAGAGGCACAGAGAGAGAGAGAGAGACAGGCAGAGAGAGAGAGAGACAGGCAGAGAGAGAGAGACAGGCAGAGAGAGACAGGCAGGGTAATGCAACAGGTCCAAAACAAACTCCTGCTGAATTTCATTTCTCAACGTCTCCCACAGCCGACATTTGAGGGCTGGATCCAAGAGCCTTCGGGAAGAGCCCCGCCCACCTCGCCTGTCTCTTAAAGGGGGGGGGGGCAGACGATGCACCGGCTCCTCCAGCGGGGTGTCGGGCGACGAGCTGCCGTCAGAGCCTCGAGGCGTTGGGTCGGCGCCCTCGGTCACATGTGCAGCTTCAAAGGGGGAATTATGGGAGTTATTGACGAGTCCGTAATTCATCTCACCTCCGAGGCGGGTCGGGTTTCATCGGACGGGGCGGGGAGAATGGAAACCAGATGATGGCGGGGCCCCGCACCCCAGCTCTCCGACGAGGCCGCGGGTTCTCGGCTCGAATCCTGACGGGAGAAAGCGGGTCTTCAGCCTCAGATACACACAGCAGCACCAAGAAGAAGAATTTAGCCCGGTTTGGTTTGCGGGCCGTGTTCCGGCCCCTTTAAGCCCCTTTCACACATGTTCTCCAGATTAGAACAGAGAACAGAGAGCCTGCCGGCACGTGTTCTGTTCACACATGCGGCCGACGGCAGGGGGTCCCCCCCCGAACCCCACGGCCCTCTGGGACCGAGCAGCTTCCTGATAATTCCGACATTAAACCCGATGAGGAGCGGCAGCGTTCGTGACCCGGGGTCACAGCGTCTCCGTTAGCTTCGCCCCGAACTGGACCTGAGACGTTAGAACCAAATGTGCTTCCACGTTAGCCTCATTATACGTTTATCCCAAAAAAGAACCCCAGAGCAAGCAGCCAAATCTGCATCGCTAATTAGCGAGCGAGGCGTGAATACCTGCTATTCACCGCTCGAAACAATACGGAGCAAAGACGGAGCGCGTCAGCGTGCGCGCGGCCTCTCGTTAGCGTTAGCGTTAGCGGCCCCTCATTGTGCAGCAGCCATCTGTCTCTCAGCAGTGGGTCCTTGTTACCTGGTATTTCCTTTCGGGTCCCGCTCGTTTACCGCCGCCGGCCCCTCTCGCCATCGGGGAGGGCGGGGAGGGACCGGCGTCCCTGGGCGCTCGTTAAATTACGTCTCATGAATGATGATGTCATCAGAGCGAGCCCAAATAAAGGGAGAAGCCTTCTAGGCCCTGCAGGACCTGAGATGTCGGCGGCTAAAGTCGAGGTGGATGTGGGGAGTGGCGACGGAGGGGGGGGGCGGATGCTCCTCCTGAGAGCGGGGGAGGGGATCTCGCCGCGGCTAACGCTCGGACGAGATGCTGCGTTTGTGTTGCGCCAGGATGACCAGGCCCGCCACATCTGGAGCTGGTTAGCAGCAGAGCAGAGGGCCTCGGGCCCCTTCAGCCCCCGCCTGTTAGCAGCGCCGCTAACCGCGCCGACTGTTTTCCAGTCGCTGTCGGCATCAAAAAGCTTCAAACGTGGCCGCCAGTGTTTACTGTGCACGTTCTGGACGTGAGAACCGCGAGGAAGCTCTAATGGGGATAAAAGGACTCACGTGGAGGCCAATAAATGCAGCATTAAAGAGCTAAAGCGGGATTGTTTGTTGAATTTTCACAGTGAAAACGCTGTTTTTGATGGATCGTGTCCATAAAAAGGGACACAGATGCTGACAACTACCTGCCAGGAGCCTTTTAATGTGCTGGAATGGGGCCGACGTTAAAATGTCAGACTGTTTTTGAAGGCAACAAATCAGCAGGCGCTTTCTCGCGCGCAGACGTTCGGCAAAATCAGGCGACCGTTCAGCGCATGTGTTCTTAGGCGGTCGTTATCGTTGAATAACAGGAAGTTAATTTTCCTGCCCCCAGACTACCCAACCGTCGCTGACCGGTGACCCTATGGAAGGAGGGGTCACGGCCAATTATAAGCTGGCCGCTAATGGCGCGTTACCGGCTCCAGATGTAGCGGAGCCTCAGCTAGCTACGCCTGGAACCACAACAAAGTGCATCAGGGTCAACAAACCCTGAAAATATCATTTTCTTCATCAGTTTTCCTTTGTAAGGGGAATGTCTTGTGATCCAACGGCACCTTTTCAATGCACTGACGAGGTTTTGCCTTCGTTCTAGGCTAACACCGTTAGCATCCGTGTTTGTCAATGGAAATGTCATGCTGCCAAAACGGCCCTGAAAAGATTCAGGTTAGAAAATGAATGACGTTGAGCTAACGTTAGCCGCGCAGATCAATGCTTTGTCATTTGGAGTGAGGATTCATGCTAACGGTGTCTGTTTTTGTATGTACAGTATGTGGCACATTGTCAGGATGCAGCTGAGAGACGTGCGCTTTTCAGTATTTGTGTCACTGAGAAAATCCCAGTGCTTCCTAAAATATCCCTATTTCCTCTTAGACAGCACTAGCAACAGTGTGTTTATTTGCCCTGCAGCAGATGACGTGTGTTGGAGCGACGGTTTTTTTTTGTGTCATCTCTGAATAATTTACACGCTCTTTTGTTTGTTTACTGCGGTTTGCTGCATAAAAATAAAGTCAGCTGAAGGAATTCCTCATGTCTTCACACTCAGACACACACGCCTGGCTGGCTTTCAAACCCCCGGAGCCACGGACCGTCACACCCGCCCTCAGCTAGCTCTGAAACTAATTGCTAGCTAAAAACGCGCCTAGCAACTCCCTGACTGCGCAGCAAAAGAGAACACAGCAACAGGTCGTCACTTGTGATATCAGGCAAGGCTTTCGCTCTAAATTATAAGACCTGACACGCGTAAATGATACATCGCCGAAGGAATTCGCGTGACATCATGTAGTCAGAGGAAGTGACACACAATAGTGCTCAGTGTGGATGCGGAGAACGGAAAATGTCAGCATCAGCAGCAAGGAGACGAACCGCGTTATTATGGCCGAGATGAACGTACAGAGACGCATCACGAGGGAAGGAGCGTGCGCACGACAGGAAGTGCGGAACTTACTCGCGTACGTGGTGGTGGAAATCAAGAGAACGAAGCATCGGAGGCCGAATTCAGGTTGAGACGAAAAGACATCTTGGTGCAGGGGGACGCTGATGAGGTGCAGCTGGTCCCAGAGGCAAAGCGCCTTTAAAATTCCTGTTCTCTAATCAGCTGACGTGTGCAAATGTGCCGCGAACCTCCGAGAGTCCAGGAATTTCTTCAGCGACGCCGGGAAGACAGCGTGCGTGTCATGACAGTCTTTTTTATCTCTTAATCTCGCGCTAGCGCTATCTCTCAGCCTTAGCGAAGAATGTGTGCCCCTGTGTCAGCACACACATGATAGCAGGGAGGGTTCCGGCATCCATGGGGTTGCTTGGGTTCAGAGAAATTCAGATCTAAATTTGTAGATCGTGTCTCATTCCAAACGGCTTGCGACAGCTTTATAGGCTAGCGCTACTCTGTTAGCCCACAGAGCTCGCCAGGTTAGCTTCAGGCGGTTAAACGCCCACGAGTTAGCCGTGTTTTTTTAGATCAGATGCTTTAGATCGAGGTCACGTGTGGAATGAGCCACGGCGGGACACCGGCCGGTGGGAGAGCCTCCATTTTGTCTCCGCTATCGCTTTTTCGTGCGTTTTTAAAGAGAAAAAGCTGAACCGATGTCAGATTTCTGTCTTCCAGTTACGCCGTCTGGAGACGCGGGCCTCGCCCGGGAGCTTCAAACCGTGAGCTCATTAAAGCTGTTTAGTAGCTGCGAGGCCTGAGCGCGGCGCTGATAGGACGGCGCCCGGGGAGCAGGCAGATTCTCTGGGGGTATTGTGGGGGAAGATTTTATCTATAGCACCATTCATGGGTAAATATTTCTGTCCATTTGGCAGCGGACGGCTCGCTCACTGGGCCGAGCCAGAAGATAAGAGAGATGACTAAAGACAGGAGGCTAATGGGTGGGAGCGTTCCCATGGCTGCCAAGACCGCTAGCAGCTGGCCATCTGCAAAAACACAACAGAGCACAAAACACGATATTCCCAACAAGCTCCAGCCCCCATCTGGAGCCGGATCGCACGTAGGAATCTATTCAATGAGAAACGCCGTTCGCCCGTTTAGCCCAATGGTTCCGACGCGACGTTAGCGCCGGGTTTGCCCACGTTTCCGGGCAGGTTAGCGTGTTTTGCTGCCGATCCGGGGTTAGGAAGTTTCTCCCTGACTCTCGATCGCCCTCCCTCCCTCCCTCCCTCACGCTGACCCATCCAAAGCCACTGCCGGGAAGTCTGCGGTCAGAGAGAGAGAAAACGTCCATAAACACGGTTTGCCTTGGCCAGAACACCGGTGAGCACGTAAATCTTTGCTGCCTGGTGTGTGTGTGCGTGTGTGTGTGTGTGTGTGTGTGTGTGTGTGTGCAGCCCTCAAGCGGCCGTCTGTTCCAACATGTTTTCTTTTTCCCCTCCTCACGATGACTTAGCGGTGCACAATCGCTTCGATTTTTCCCGTCTCTCAGCGGCGAGGCCTCCGGCCAGCGCCAGGACGGAGTATGGAGTCGCTCGCCAGTCCAACTAGCAACGCCGGCCATTTCCTGTGGCGCGTCGCGGCACGGAGGAAGTCCTGATCCGACCTCTTGACCTGTCCTGCCTGCTGCCTTCCTGTCTCCCTCCCGGCTCCTCTCAGATGGTTCCAGCGCTCCGTGCCGCGAATGCTAATCGGATTTGAAGCTGTGGTCGATCGGCGGTTCATAGTTTGTGCCGCCGCCGTTCGTTTGTGGGGGATCCGACCGCCGCGTGGTCCATTTATGAAGAATATTAAGAGCCAGACAGACAAGGCTGCCTTTCAGCCAAAGAGACCAGAGGAGAAATTCAATCTGGGCGGACCAGAACAGAGTTCTCATCTGGTTCTGTGGGGACGCCACCAGACCGAAGGCTGCGACCCATTTGGCGTTCAGATGTGAGTAAGCTCCGACCCAAAATGAGCTTTTCCCCCAAACCGCCGCGGCGCTCAGAGCCCAGCTGAACCACAGCGATGTGCAGAAAACGCTCCCACAGATTGACACATGCCGACATGCTAGAGGCGCTAGCTTGGGCTTGCATTCCTGACGCTGTTATTAGCCCCGCTAGCATCACCTCCAGTGATTCTCCTCAGCATTTAGGGTTGGATTGTTCAATAAAAGACTAGAATATCGCTTGCAGAGCCAAAGCAGACAGAATTTAGCTGGTGGAGAACGCGTTTTCAATGTCTTGATGCTAACGCAAGCTAACTGGAACAATATATTACGTCACATCATTAGCATACTTCCAGGTAAATGGCAGAAGTTCCTGCAGCGGTGAAGGAGCTGAGGAGGCTTCTATGGTCTGGAGCGTGTCACACACTCCTCCGACACACACTCCTCCAACACACACTCCTCCAACACACACTCCTCCGACACACACTCCTCCGACACACACCCCTCCGAGTGACAGAGAACACACACAAGTTGCTCATTAGACACCAGGGAAGGAACCGACATCGTTTTCATCCACGTTGCACCGATCCGGACCTGCGGAAACACACGTGTTCCAAATTACCCCCCCCCCCCCCACTCCACTACCCCCCCACTCCCCCCCTCCCTGCATGAATGAAAAGATAAATAAAGCAACAAAAGGTGTAATCATACAGTGGCTGAGAGTTAAGATGTTAAATGTGGCTCCGTGCCCTCTGCTCCCTCTTTGAGGGCTGTTTGTTTAACAGAATTTGATCCCGGAGGCTCTTGGAGGTGCTAAAGAGGGTGGAGGGGGGTGGGGGTGGGGGGGTCTGGGGGGGGGGGGGTGGGGGGGTCTGGAGGGGGGGTAGGGGTGTCTGGGGTGTCAGCAGGATGTTGCTCTTCCTAACATTTGGAGTTCCGGCAGTTTTGGCGTTTTTCTCGTCTCCGAAAAGGTTCGGTCGAACCAGAAGCGTCTCTTAAAATCCGGAATTCCTTCATTTGCTGCTCTCGCTCCACCTGTTGAAGGCTGCCCGGGACAGGCCGGTGTGACAGGCGGCCGTTGTGGTCCGATGTCAAAAACGCAGCCAAACAAGAAGGAAGACGTGGATTTTTCCTGCTGTCGCATCAAAGGGAAGCTCCCGACTAGCGTAGCCTGGAGCGCCGTTTATCACACCGACCGTGAGACAAACACCTTCAAAAAGGAGCTGAAACACATGTTGGTGTTTCCAACGTGTGTGAATCTGAATCTGTTTTCTGTTTTTTACAGTTTGGGAGGCTTGTTTATTTTAAGGCGTGAGGCTACGCTAACACGCTAAACCAGGCAGAGGAGCACACACACCAGGATCTCATTAAGAAGGATTCTGGTTAACCACACACACACACAACACACACACACACACACACACACACACACACACACACACACACACACACACACACACACACCTGCACAGTTTAGCTCTGCAATTAGCTTGTTTTGCTTGATGATGATCGCGGCCCTGCAGGCTCCAACCTCATCACAGCTGCAGCGTCTGATCACCTGATCATAAAACTAAACTAAAACTAACTTAACCTAAACTAAACTAACCCCAAACTAAACTAACTCTAAACTAAAACTAAACTAACCTAAACCAAAACTAAACTAACCTAAACTAAAGTAAAACTAAAGTAAAGTAAACTAAACTAAAACTAACCTAAACTAACCTAAAACTAAACTAAACTAAAACTAAACTAAAACTAACCTAACCTAAACTAAACTAAAACTAACCTAACCCAAACTAAACTAACCTAAACTAAAACTAAACTAACCTAACCTAAAACTAACCTAACCTAAACTAAACTAAACTAAACTAAACTAAACTAAACTAAACTAAAACTATCCATCAATATTCACGTCTGCAACAACAATAATAAAAACCATCAACGTTAAAGCTCCATTTTAACGGGTCGGTGCTGGTCTGGCTGACCTGGAGCACCAGGCGTTCCTGCGACTCCCGCTCAAACTTTCCTTTAATCATCGGGTTTTATGGCCGAAGGCTGCAAGGACACGGAGAGAGGACGGAGAAAAGGGAACGGGAATAAACGGGAACGTCGCCGTTTGGAATCGGGAGCAGATGTCGTGTTTTCATTCCGGACCTGCGACCCCTCGCAGGAAAGGAAAGGAAAGGAAAGGAAAGGAAAGGAAAGGAAAGGAAAAGGAAAGGAAAGAAAAGGAAGGAAACAAAAGGAAAAGAAAAGGAAAAGAAAATGATAAGAAGGGAAAGAAAATAAAATAAAAGGAAAGGAAAGGAAAGGAAAGGAAAGGAAATAAAATGATAAGAAGGGAAAGAAAAGAAAAAGAAAAGAAAAGGAAAAAGAAAAGGAAAGGAAAGAAAAGAAAAGAAAAGGAAGGAAACAAAAGGAAAAGAAAAGGAAAGAAAAGAAAAGGAAAAGGAAACAAAAGATAAGGAAACAAAAGCAAAGGAAAAGGAAAGGAAAGGAAAAGAAAAAGAAAAGAAAAGAAAAGAAAAGAAAAGAAAAGAAAAGAAAAGAAAAGGAAGGAAACAAAAGGAAAAGAAAGGAATGGAAAGGAAAGGAAAGAAAGGAAAGAAAGGAAAGAAAGGAAAGAAAGGAAAAGAAAAGGAAAGGAAAGGAAGGAAAGGAAAGGAAAAAAGGAAAGGAAAGGAAAACAATTAAAGGAAAGAAAAGGAAAGGAAAGGAAAGGAAAGGAGGAAAGGAAAGGAAAGAAAGGAAAGGAAAGGAAAGGAAAGGAAAGTCCCGAGATGAGCGAGGCGGCTGGGAGCGGCGTTCCGCAGGGCTGACATCAGATCTGCTCACAGCCACCTGTCCCAGCGAGACGCTCAAGGCCAAATCTCCGGCAACATGTCAGATTCTTTGATTAACATTCCAGGCCCGGATCGGCCGGTCGGCTCTGTCAACAGGTGGACGGGAGACGGAGACGGGGACGGGGGGGACACAATTACTGGGGGGAGGCCCGACTGCGTCCCTCATCGCCCTTAATAAACGGACAGGTGAAAGACGGAGCTGAACCCGGAGCTGCTTCCCTCTGGTTCCTCTGACAGGGAGTGTGTGTGCGTGCGGGAGGGGGGGGGGGCACAAAAGCACGTCGGTGTCGGGAAAACAAAGGAACCTCCGCTGGTGCTGCTGGTCCGGAGCCACTTCCTTGGCAGTCGGGCTTTTTTAACAGATTTCTCTTTCTTCCTCCGAACCCCCCCGAGGACCCTGCCTAAGAAAATCCCGTGAAAGCAACAGCTGTTGTTTCCTCTCCGACCAACAAAGGCCGAGGACCCGCTGGATTCTGACCCGCTGGAAGCTGATCCGCTGGAAGCTGATCCGCCTGTAAAACGAAATGTGCAGAACTCCGAGTCACTCCTCTAATCCAAGACGACTTGCTGCTTCAGGCAAAGCTAGCGCAGAATTCCTGCCGCCCGTCTGCAGTCGGCTACCGACAACAATCGCCCCCAACCTGGGAGAGGGGATCCACTGGTCCACCGATCCACTGATCCACCGACCCACTGACCTACCGATCCACTGTTTACCCAACCCACCGATCCACCGATCCTCCGATCCACCAATCCTCTGATCCTCCGGTCCTCCGGTCCACCGATCCACCGATCCACCGATCCACCGATCCTCCGATCCACCGATCCTCTGATCCTCCGGTCCACCGATCCACCGATCCACCGATCCTCCGATCCACCGATCCACCGATCCTCCGATCCTCCGGTCCACCCCACGGAGACTAAACCGGCATCTCGCAGCCCCGTCCTTCCCGGCACGTCACGGCTAAAGGATCCATTTTGTTGTTTGGGTTTGGGAATCTGGAAGGATTTCCCGGTTTACAAACCCCACCTCTGTTGTGAAAACACACTCGGCTTCCTTGAGTTCGCCGGAGCCGCTGCCGGGACGACGGCGGCCGGAGGTCAGACGCAAATCCAAATATTTACCGCCGCTCTGGAAATCCACTTTTCTGGTCTCGCGCTTGCCTGTCGGTAAATAATCTCGAGGGTCAAAGTCAGACAGTCGGTAGTTTTCCAACTGATTCCGGCAGCAGAAACAGACGGACGACAGCAGAGTGGCGGAACGTTTGTGCTCCGGACGATTCCTGATCTTTGAATCCGAAGCTTTAATTTAAAGAAGATCAAGTTTTACAACAACAAGCAGAACTTCGGATCCACGTGGACGACGATGGAGGAGATCACGAAATCTCCAAAGGCGACCAGCCAGTAAACTGGGAGCCTCTGAGCACTGTGAGGGTGCACGACTGTATCTCAAATTAAAGCTCGAGCCGTGCACGGTGCACGTAGCACGTAGCACGTAGCACGACACACACAGGCTGATGCATTTTATCAGTAGAACTAAATATAAATTATGTGCATGGGTGTGTGTGTGTGTGCGTGTGTGTGTGTGTAGGATGGAAGGAGTATTAAGGATAAAGTGGACGCAGCTGTTTGTCAAAAGTTGAACTGTCTGATTGCTGCCAGCCTGGCGTCTAAATCTGCTGCGGAGCCTCAGATAATTCAACTTATCCCCCAACACACACACACACACACACGCACACACACACACACACACACGCACGCACGCGCACACACACACGCACACACCCAGAGGCTGGAGAAGATATCTTCCACATACCTGAGTGAAGCAGAGAACTGAGAACCTTTGGTGTGTTTTGGTGTCAGGAAACGTTGTTTGTATTAATGTGTATTAATGTTTGTTACTGTGTATTAATGTTTATTAATATGTATTAACATGTATGGATGTGCATTAATGTGTATTAACGTGTATTAATGTGTATTAATGTGTATTGATGTGCATTAATGTGTATTAACGTGTATTGATGTGTATTGCTGTTTATTAATGTATATTAACGTGTATCAATGTGTATTAATGTGTATTAACATGTATCGATGTGTATTAATGTGTATTAATGTGTATTACTGTTTATTGATGTGTATTGCTGTTTATTAATGTGTATTAACGTATATCAATGTGTATTAATGTTTATTAATGTATATTAACGTGTATCAATGTGTGTTAATGTTTATTGATGTGTATCAATGTGTATTAATGTGTATTAATGTGTATTTCTGGATCAATTCAGACAACTCGACCAACACTCCACAGCCAGCGTGAAGCTCAAATGAACAGGATGAACCTCAACGTGTCTCAGACACTCTTGGATCTTGTGAGCTGTCAGAGGCTTCTGCACAGACGTCAGAGGTTTTCCCTGATCACTTTCACGCCTGCAGCTCAGAATCCGCCTTTCTGGCTCCAGACGTGACTGAACCTCCCCCGTGCACGCCCCATCTTCCCCTGCTGTCCCTGCAGCTACTCTCACGTGCTCGGAGCTCAGGAAACTACCAGCTCTGGAGAGGCTGGGTTCTGACAGGAGGACTGGGGGAGGGTCTAAATATGATCTATTTCTTTAAAAGCTAACAGTTTCCAGTGTTGAATCACAGCGTTATTACACAGCGGTCGGGCGGTAATGAGTGTTTAGAAACTGCGGGCGCGTTAAGCCCACATCAGGGTCCAGGGAAACTGGATGAATTCCACGTTGCCCTCAGACTGGAGCGGCGGCGGCGGCGGCGGCAGAAATGTCACAACCCCGTCCCATCTTCCCTGCGGGTTCACCCTGTCATGCTGAAACAATGCAGAGACATGTGAAAACCCTCCAGCTCCATCAAGAACCCAAACACAAAGGGGGCTTTATTAATGACCCCGAATCACCGGGGCTGCTCTGGTCGCGTTGGTAAACTGGACCATTGTGTGCAGCTCCTTTGCTGCCAAACTGGGATTATTCATTATGTGTTTAGCTCATGTCGGCCGTGTTCCGCGCAGGCTGACCTTGATTCAGGCCTCAGTTCAGGGCCGAGGGTTCGGAGCCTTCAACGGGGACGCGGACGAATTAACGTTGAGGAGAAAACTAAACACGAATCCCACTTTTGTTTGAGTTGAAATTAGTCCCTCGGCCTAATCGCTTCCTGCTCCGCGCCACACTCAGCACTTCTTTTACTGCCCCTGTTCCAGGACTTCAAACGGCGGCGTCCTTCGCTCTAAACCTCCTGCGCCCCGGAGGTGAATGACATGTGTTTGCTCTGGGGATTTCACCACGAGATGTTTACAAATGCCCCCGCGGGGAGCCGGCCGGGGAGAAAAGACTTAAAGCTCTGTTGTGAAAGTCACACTGAGGAGAATCTGTGATGAAGAATCAGCCGTTTGCTCCTCCGGGCTGCGCTGGAGCCTGCAGACGCTCTCAAACCCAACATATTTATGACCTACAGTCGCTTCTGCGTGGAGCCCCCCCCACCTCCCCCACCTCCCCCGCTGTGAGAAGAAAGGGCGCATAATAGAGGAAATGAATGTGAGGGGGATGAATACGTGGCCCTGGGGGTCAGCTTAATGGAGTGGGACCCCCGGCCCCTATTGACTTCCACTGCTGAACTATTAACTCCTCACAACTCTCAGGCTTTGCCTCATCATTCATGTCGGGGTCGGAGCGAGTGTCCCTTTTTACGGAGTTTTAGCTCAGGAGACTTTTTTAAAAACTTCGTATCTGGATCGTGATAAGAGGGCAACTCAGGTCTTTTGGGGGGGGGGCACACATTTGGATGGCGCATTTGTGTTTAAAGTGTCTTTAGGGCATTTTGGAGGGGGAGACTGGATAACATCAAAACTTTGCTAGGCTGAAGAATCCGCTTTTCAAACACTCATGTGGCATCTGGAGATGTTGAAGATCCCAAAGTGTGTGTGTGTGTGTGTGTGTGTGTGTGGGGGGGGGGGTTCACTGGGGGAGGAGGGTGCTATCAAATACAAGTGTGTTTCTTTAAAACGAGTCCATAAATGGTGGCCCGGTCACCACCTCCTTCCCTGAGACGGAGCTCGCCGGAGTCCGAGTTTTCCTTAGCGGGTCGAGCCCGCCATTGAAGTGTGAATGGGCTGCCATGGCAGATTACACCCCACAGCTGTCCCCCTACCGTGGAAATTAAGTTATGCCCCGTGTCAGCAAGTTTTGTGTTTTCCTCCCTCTGAGTCTTTCTCTGTCTCCCGACCCATCCCAGCCCTTCCCCCCCTCCCCTCACTTCCAATTCCTTGAATTGCAGCGGCCTCTCCGAGGAGCCGCCGGAGGCTTATCGGGAGGTAAAGGTCCTGCTGATGAGTCGCTAAACAACGTCTGTCTGAACGCAGAAAAACAAGGATGGCGTGGACACTTGGAGGATTAGCGCTCGCAACAACAGGCCGGTGCTGGGAAACCGCAGCGCTCCATAAACACGCGCCCGCTACCAGCTGCACATGCAAATATTTGAACAGGCTCCGCTCGACGCTTGCGTAAATACAAACAACCAAACAAACAGTGGTTGCGGCGCCCCTCTAACCGAGCGCACGAGCTGCACCCTGCGCCGGCGGCCCCCGCCCGTGTGTTGTTTATTTGTGGGTGAAGGTATTTGTGCTGTGGTCAAAGTGGAAGGCAAACACTCCGGCTCTTCCAGAGATGTGTGAACACGCCGGGAATGTCCCTCGGCGAGCAGCTGGACCTGCCGCCTGAGGGTGCCGCTCGGCTCGGAGCGCCATCCCCCGTTTGAAGCTCCGGCGGGAACAATTTGACTGCACAGAAGGGCTGATCAAGCAGGGCAAAGGGTAGTATTGGCTCAAAATACCCCTTGTTGGGGTGCAACACAGTAACGTTCACCGTTTACCCAGGATTTGGAAAAGCCTCAGCACGTTCCACCAGAATTCCCTGGGGAAAAAGGTTCCCTCCTGCACCCAAACTTTCCCTAAAATAAGTACCTGAAGGGGGGGGCTTCTCAGATTCACCAGAGTTATTTAGGGGTGGGGCTCTGTTCTTTTCCCACTCCCCCATAAGCCTGATTTGAGTCCATTTTCCAGAAGTTTGAGGTGCAGTGGAAACGGCACAGATTACCAGGACTTTTTTTTTTATCCAGGTAAATAAATTCCTGGAAATAAAATTTCCTGGGTATTTTAGTGGGAAAGCGGCGGTAGTGAACGAGGTTTGTGAGTTTTGTGCATGAAATCTACACCAACGGAACTTGGAGCTCTAACTTTAATTGTACTAATTAATTAATTACTAATTGTATCACTTGAACTGTCAATCGGTGCTGAAGGTTCCTAAAGTGAGGACCCTGACTTCACTGATCCACGGAAAATCTTTACACACTAGCTAACTTTAAAAAGAAAAAACAACCTTCCACTAACTGGAACTAAGAAAAACCATCTGCAACAAGTGGGTGAAGTTCTAAACAGAGAATAAATCAAATGGCTGCCAGGAGCTGTCAGGTAGCCGAGCGTTCCCCTGCTGACAGTCAGATTAGTGCGGCGGGTTTTCTCTCAGGACCCGAGGAGCCGGGCCGCAGCTTGAGTAACTGGATTACAGGCCGTTTGCTCATTTCAAAGGGTTGTGAACTCAGCAGAGGTCTTGCGTGATGGAATCAAAGTGGCAGCTGAAATAGGAGGGAGAAAAACAACAAGACTTTCTCCGGAGTCCGCTGGCATCGGCCCGGCGGCTCAATGAGAGAGGCGGAATCGATGATCTTTGCCCCTCCGTGTCCGTGCCTTCCCCTTCAAACCTCATAAAGGGGGACGCCGTCGGCAGGCGGCGGCGCGGAGCCGCCGCATCAAAACATTTGCGTAAGAAAGTAGAACCAGAACTTCGGATGGAAACTACCCACCTCTGACACGGCCGCGAGCGGTGGCGGAAGCGCGGGGGCGGAGCCCCCTCCGTCGAACACCCTGTGGTAACTTCAGGGGATTAGTTCCAAATCCCTCTTTCCCTCTCAGTGCCTCCTCCTCCAGTTCAGCCATTCCAACTGTCCGACCGTTTCTTCATCACTTTCTGCACAAGCTCGCGGGGCGCCGGGCCCAAAACAAATGCCTGAGAAATATGATCAGCGGCGAGGAGGCGATCAGGCCTAAAGAGGTGGAGCGATGGGAATGCGGCTCAAACCAACGGGAAGCCAGCCGCCGTCCAGCCTGTGGGACGAGATCTGCGATCCACGCGGGGTGAAAGGGCGAAGCGGTGCGCACGGGCTGAGGGGAGGGCCGTCCCGCTCCGGGAGGAACGCAGCTCGTAGGTGAAGTGAGCTCAGTGAAGCAGAGTTGATGGCAAAGATACCTCACACACATGCTCAAAGAGCTGGAACACAAACAGCCAAAGTGTGTAAATGACACACACACACACACACACGCAGGAGACAGTAGAATGTTATCAACAATCCCATCTGACACATTAATGGTGGGAAAAATAAACACACAGCAACAAATCGGCCTGGAAGTAAGGCTGCGAACACACACACACACACACACACACACACACACACACACACACACTTCCCTTGGTGGGTTTCGTGGGGTTTTCTGTGTTTCATTCAGCATCTTTTCTCTCTGCACGCAGTGCGATGCCTAATCAACACACGCTGCGCTTCTCCTGAGGGCCTGAACAAATGTGAGAGGAAGAAGAAAGAGCAGAAGGACGGAGGGGGGGGGGGGGGGGGGGGGGGGGGGCAGGGCTATTCGCCTCGGTGCACGCCGGGCTGCATACCGACAAGGAAATGGGGTTTTTTTTTATGATTCTGTAAAAAATCCAAAACCTGTTTGGCATCAGGTGTTTGTTTTTTTTTGTCTTTTTTACAGTTTGCTGACACAAACCCGGGTGGAACAAATCTGGGTTTTGGGATCCGTTCTCTCGTCTCCGGCCTTCTTTTCTCCGGCTGAGAACGGAGCGGCAGCAGATCGTTCCCACATGCTTCCCCGCTGCTCGGCTCTCCAGAGGTGTCAAGCCGGCCTGAAAGAATGAAGTGCCTCCCTATTGTGCTCCCCAACTATTATGTGCTTAACATTAGCATGACAAAGGTGCCACTCGACTTCTCCTCCGTCCTTTCAGCTGGAGGGCTCTCGCCCCCCCCCTCTTAATAAAACATTTTGCAGAAATTCAGAGGTTTAAAGCTCCTGAAGCAGAGCAGAGAGGGCTGCCATGATCTGCAATATAGCGTAAACACAAACACGTCAGCCAACGGAGGGGGGGAGGGGGGGGGCAGCCACATGCAAATTCAAACGCCATTTTTCTTTAACATCCCGAGTGTTTAGAACAGCATTTAGAAACTCCCTCCCCCCAGTTTAAAGGAAATGAAAATGTGACACGTTTATTTAGCACTTTACCACGAGGCCGTAACCGAAAACTCTGATATCCGAACGCGGGGGTGGGGGGTGGGGGGGGGGGTGTTGATTTATGGTACCAGTTGCTTTTGACAACAGCCAGCTAAATCAAGACGTCGCAGGTCGTCAGGCCATCAGTCAGAGGTCGAGGCACAGCAGAGCCTGGGCCGGGCCCGAACCGTCCGGATCCACGCTCAGAAAGGGGGCGGGGCCACACGCAGCACTTCACATCACTTTATTATAGATCAAAATAATCGGCTACTTCTCTTAAAGTGCTCTCTGTTAGCTACAGTCCGACGTTTACATTTTAGAAGATTTTAACAACAGTTTACGAGTCGTTCCTCACTGAATTACAGATCCTCACCTGATATTTCACTGACTCAGCGGTTTCTTCGTGCACACGTGAAGAGAAAAACGTGACAAAATCACAGACAAGACGGACGTCTTCGGGTTCTCTTTAAGCCTTCGATGGAAGTGAACAGATCATACAGTGGACTTAGACGTTTCTCTCTCAGGCAATATAGTGAATAAATCCTCTCAAGGCCTCCGACATAGAAAATTCTCTGACAAAAAAACTCTATATAGGCTTTTCACATATATACAATGCACATTTGATGCAAGATAATAGTCAAAATAACTTCCCTTTAAAGCTGGAGTTTGTCTTTAATTCACATGATGGCGACTGTCTCTGTAATAAATTATGGTTTCACTTTAACTTCTTGTTTATTTACAAGTTCCTAGAATCCAGCGTTAAATACCCGCCGTGCCAGGCAGCACAGCCATAAAAAAATAGTGTGTATTTTTTATAAAAAGGGCAGTGCACAGCATTTACTGACTGGATCAAAGCGAGCCAACCTGTCGGCCAGGATAATTTCACGACTGAGTCCACGATCTAGTGTAGCTTATGGTGTGGAACGGGGACCAAAGGTCACTTAAAAATAGAGTTCTCTTGTCACTTGCATAGAAAGTAGGCGATCCGAAAGTGACGTCCTTCGGCCTCTGAGAGTCTGACATCAAAGGGGTCCTGTGCCAAAACGCCTTTTCCTTCAGTCTTTGAGAGTCTGACCTTTGACAAAAGCAGCGGGTCACTCGCTGACTAGAGTTCAGATGGCCTTTCATCTGGACAATAGTGCAGCCAGATTATAAACCCGGGGACTAAATGAGCCCTCGTTACACATCACCCCCCCAATAGAAGCAAAATGGAAGCCGACAGGGCCAAAACACAGCTGGCCCCCGACTGAGACGCTCCGCTCTCCAGCTCCACTGGATAGTCCGGATCCGTGGGATCGTCGTCGTCATCCGGGTCGGGGTCGTAGTCGGAGCCGCTGCCCTCGTCCCGGTCTGGGGCGTCGAAGCACAGCGCCTTCATGCTGCCCTTGACGAACTCGCAGATGGGTCTCTCCGTCCCGTCGCACACGCAGGTCTCCAGCTGCTGGCCCTTGGGGATTTTACGCATGTTCGTGATCACGTTCCGACACGCGTTGGTGCAGATCGCGCCGCTGAAAAGTTTCCCGCAGTGGTTCAAATAGTCGTGCATGGCGAAGTTGCACTGCTGGTCCCTCCCGCACTGGCGCCGAGCCTCCGTGCAGCCGGTGCTGGTCGTCCTGGGCAGGCAGGGGTCGATGGCCCGTTTGGCGCTCGCGCACACCGGGTCGTGCGCGCAGCTGCAGTCCTCCAGAGCTGGCCCGTTTTTGGTCATGTTGAGCTGGACGAGGGAGGAAATGCAGTGGCTCGGGCACTTCTTCTTATCCCCTCTGAGCACGGGGCCACATGCGCGCAAGTAGTGCTCGTACGCGTAATTACACTCGGGTTCGGCTTGGCAGTTCATGATGGCCTGCCAGCAGATCAGCCGCCGGCCGTGGGTCGCTGTGGCCGTGGAAAAGTAGCCAAAAACCAAAAGCAGGCACCCGATGAGCCAAGCGCATCTACAGGCGGCCCGTGTCGGAGCCCCGGAGCCTCCCATTGTTCTGGCGAAGGCGAAACTCAGAGTCGTGGCATATGTGGAAAGTTTCACACCGCTTCCACGGAGAGAGTCTTCTTCATTCCGAGGCAGATGCGGAGCGAAAGGCCCGTGTGTGGGCGTCAGGCAGCCTGGCAGCGCGCCGCGGAGCCCCCGGATCCGCAAACCCGTCCCAGTTGGTCCGTTCGGGCAGGATTCCTCCCGTTATCCGGACACCATCGCGCCAGCGGAACCGGACCGGGCCAAAAAAAACCAAAAACTTCTCCCGCAGTTTAGGAGGATTTCAGCAGCGGCTCATTCCATCGCCGCGTTCGGCGTTCCAGCGCGAAAATCCCGATCCCGATCCTGCCCCCCCCCTCTTCCTAACGGATCTCCGCTGCGCCTCAGAGGTCGCGCGGCTCCGCGCCGGGTCTTTGAGCGGCTCTGGTGCGCAAACAAACAGCGCGCGGGGGGAGAAAAACAACAACCGTGGCGGCTCGCAAAGTGGTCCTCGACTCTCTCCCCTCGGAGCATTTGTGCGGCTGCTCCCCGGCCCCCCCTCACTCCCCCTCACTCCCCCCCCCGCTGCACATTAGCCGGGGGCCTCTCATTGGTTGGCCACATGTTGCGGCCTCTACGTGAATGGGCGGGAGTTGGAAGAGAGGGAGATGTTCTGGAGAAGCTCAAGGTGATGTGGTGAATGTGTTGAGGCTGGAGAATTTACACAGTTAGTGGTCAGAGTGCTGGGGGGGGGGGGGGTTACACACACCATAAAGGTTTTGGGCTTTTCTAAATGTTTTGGTCACTTCCACCCCCCTCGCTTTAACTCACTAGCTTGTTCTCTTTTCCACGCTGCTTCGTCCACATTCCTTCGAGGCAACATAACAGGAAGTCAGCAAACGTCTCCCGGAGACCTGTCCACCGCGGAGCCCGTGCTCACATTCTCCCGCCGGTCAGAGGACCTCGCTCGCCTCTCGCCCGCGGCGCCCCGTGCCCCCCCCCACCCCTCGTATCCCTCAGGGTGATCATTGATTGCTCAAACATCCCTTAATGAGCTCTGCTGCCCTCATCCCCCTGCTGACGTCTCACGCTGCTGAATCCAGGTCTTGTCTTAACACGCGTTCGGATATTTCATCCTCCCGCCAGGTTCATGTCCGTTAAACCAGGAGGGTGTCGGATTTGTCCTGCAGGAACCTCATCCGCCCTTTTAACCCTCGGCATGGTCCTGTTTGACAGGGAAAATGGCCTTCAGAAGATTTCTTTAATGTTTAGATCGGAAGGGGGGGGGGACTGGATTTAATGGCTCTACATCACCATTTTTGTCAGCTGTTATTATTTATTTAGGGATTAGTGATCTGGACCCATCAGTGCTCAGAGTAACAATCATGATTATCCCCCCCCCCCCCCCAATAACTAATAATTGGTCTTGTCTATAAAACAGAATATAAAAAACACTATAAAAACAAGCTGTCGCGCGTGTCACCGCAAAGAACCTCACTAATGGAGACAAACGGAGGTTTTATGCTGCGAGCGTAAATCTGTCGTCACAAAACGCTTTTTAATCCTGACGGCAAACAAGTTAGAAGGGGGGGGGGGGGCACAAGGGGGCTGAGCGGCTGTCAGGAGGCATCAGAGAGGTCGAGACAACGTCAGGATCCTCCGTCTGCTGGAGCAGATGATCCATCTCCCTGGGCATCATCACCAGTGAGTGAGAGACCCAGAGAGGCAGAGAGAGGGGGGGGGGGGGGGGGGGTGGGGGGGTTAAAATGATAGCCCACATGTTGACACATGAGCCCGAGGAGGCAGTTTAGCTCCTGAGGCCTCGCTGTGGATGAGGGAGCCGGGGAAGGAGCGCGGCGGGGGCACAAAGGCTGCTTGTGTGTCTGATCTCAGGAATGTACCTTCGGGCCGCGGCCGCCAGCTTCCCACCGCAAACAATGCACTCAATGTCAGTCACGGCCGCTGGCGCCGCTCCAAGGGCCCGGCTCGTCAGGAATGATGGAACACCGGGAACCCTACACCTCGGGAGTCCCTCGTCTGTGTTCCCAGGAGCAGGAGAGGGACGGCCACGTCCTCATTGTTCCCCGAGCAGAACTGTGGCGACGACTTCAGAGGTGCGTTCCCGGCCGCCTCTTCCAAGCATTTCCAGACCTTAGCCGGACTTTTAGGAAGAAAAGGAACGTCATCGGCCTGTAAAAGAGATGTTAAATCACCCAGCTGTTGCCTTTCCAGCAGCTGTTTTTAACCAGATGTGCTGAGGAGAGATTAAAGGAACAATAAAGGGCAGATAATGGAGGAAAGTTGCTCCTAATTCCTTTACTGTGACCTCTGCTGAGGACGACGGACTTCCTCGTCACCGCGTCGGGAGGATCAGGAGAGCGTCCCAGGGAGCCGAGTCCTCCAGAAAGGGAATACCGGAATACCGGGATACAGGAAATGGGACTGCAGGAACCATACGTTCAAATTGCTTCCTCTCTGGGATGGCGGAGCGGTGATAATCGTGGGCGATAAGTTATCCCAGAGCAGACTCGGACCAGATTAGGCCGCCGTTTCCTCCCTGCTGGGGGGGGGGGGGGGTTATGTTGAGCAGTGATTAAACTACAAACGACCACTTCCATTAAGCCCCTTTACATGAAAGTCATCATCACCTCTGCAGCACCGTCGGGATCCAACAGGGCTGCAGCTTGGATCGCTCCTGATTGGGATCCACAACGGTCCTCATGTGGGATCTGATCTGATCTGATCTGATCTGATCTGATCTGATCTGATCTGATCTGATGCGTTCAGCAGGGTTCTGGTTCTGTTTCTCCTCCTGCACAACACTCACTTCTGATTGGCTCGTTTGAAGCAGCCATAGACCGAAGGAAGGGTTCATTGCACACCTGGACATCACCTCACCTGCCCCCCCCCCCCCCCACGTCAGCCTTCCAGTCGGCGTTCAAACGTGCGTCCTGCAGCTGCAGATTTACGGCCGCCCTCCAACCCCCCAGCACCAATCTAGAGATTAGAACCCCCCCCCACCGACCCGCCAGCCCCCCCGGCCAACCTCTGGCTGCAGCGGAGCGCATGTGAAACTCGAGCATGTTTCCCCATTTGGCTGGATCCCGCGGCCCCGTCGCAGTTATGAGGCCACTTCACAGGAGTGTAAACTGTGTATTTAAAAAGCCGTCATTGTGGGACGGCGGCTGCTCTGGTGGGGTGTGTGTGTGTGTGTGTGTGTGTGTGTGTGGGGGGGGGGGGGGTTAGAATAACTGAGTGACACAATGGCTGCTTTTCTAAATAAACAGATGTGGGCAGGCTGTTAAAACCTCTTTTTTCCCTCTCAGCCTTTTCATATCCTCCCCCCCTCCTCAATCCCATCTGTAAAAGGCTGCGCACGCACACACACGCACACACACACACACACACACACACACACACACACCCTCTCTGCTTCTCTCTCTCTGTTCACATGTCTAAGAAAGGCAAAGGGCTGCTCAGCTCCTGCAGCTGTTCCCCACAAACGCTTCTCTATTCTGGCCTCGGTGCTCAAGTGATACCACTCGTCTGCACCGGGTGATTAATTAATTGCCCCCCCCCCCCCCCCCCCCTTTACATATGGAGGAAATAAACTGACCACAACAGACCAAATCCAATTTACAGTAGTACCGGTAGTTAGCAGTAGCAGTATCAGCTAATGGAAATAAAGGTTCTGTTCTCCTGAAACGCTCATGCGGCTAAAGGCTAACGCTAACGTTCCACCATTAAATTCCCGCCATAGGGAATTTTTCAGTAAGAGTATGAGGATGGCTCAGATAAACTTGTTGTTTTTGTGAAATCCAAGCTGGAATGCTGCTTTCGGCGGCTAATTGCCACGTCCCCAGTGGTGCTGGAGCGCATTCCCAGCTGGCTCCGCTGTGCTGATAAAGCAATCAGGCCGCCGGCGGCAAAATAAAAAGCACATGTCTGACTTCCTACCAGAGACGCATCAGCACCGTGATTGTGGATCATTGCCGGTAAAAATGGGACTGATCCGCTCGATTTATACCCGAGTACTTGGAATTATGTGAACAAAGGGATCAAAATAACGGACCGAGGCCTTTTTGGTTGTTTTTGGTCTGGTTGTTAAAACACAATATGCATATCAGCCAATCAGAGAGAGACAGTTTCAACGATCAAAGCTCGATGAAGACGAAGAAAATAAAATAAGTCTGTAAAGGAAGTTCAGCAAAGATCAAAGACATGACGTGAGGAGCGGAAATGGCAGCGTTTCCGAGAGAGCAAAAAGCTATTTTCTCATGCTAATCCTGCTTTTTTCTCAATGGCAAAGCAAACACAAGAAAAGGGGAAATGCTAAGTGAAGATACGATCAGAGAAGACAAGTTGAACTCAAGCTGAACAGTTCCCTCTGACTGTGATTAAAGATCAGAACATGTGGGTCCAACTGATCTAAGGATCAGTGGTAAATGGTTAACATGTAATGTTCTAGCCTAACAAATGGACTCGTGGCTGTGATCTAGTCCTCTTCCACTGACTCGCTGTAATTACACAAGGACCAGTTCAACATTGGGCAATCAGGACAAAAATCCATCCAAACCAGCCCCCACCTGTGTAAAAGGAAGACAAAAAATGAAAACAAAAGAGGTCTGGTGATGATGTCTTGCCACAACATGGCGCATCGGTGTCTGCTTTCACCCGATAAGGGCCCGCCAATAACTCCAGGGGCCCCAGGTGGTTTCAGACAGATTGATAACCACTAGCACCCCAGGTCAGCTCCAGGTAATCCATCAGGGCCCTGAGAGAGCCCAGCAGAGTCAGGGGGAGGCCTGCACAGCTAACACAGCTAACACAGCTAACACAGCTAACACAGCAAGCACAGCTAACACAGCTAATACAGCGAGCACAGCTAACACAGCGAGCACAGCTAACACAGCGAGCACAGCTAACACAGCTAATACTTTTTAATAGTTAAAATCACACAACTGCTTAAATGTGATTGTCAATTTTAAAAATGCATTTTGTGATGTGACTTCTGTCAGACGTCGGGTGGTTTTAGAGTTCTCATCAGATTTCTCGCTCCAGCGCAACAGTGTATATTTCGTTGGTTTATATTGCGTAAACAAGCAATAAGCTGCGTGGAATTTACAGCTAATTTAGCATTTATCCGCAGGAAGAGAGAGCTCAGCGTCGTCATGCGTGAAGCTTATAGATATTGCACAAACCGTGTAATTCATCCAAATATTTACTGAGGTATCATTTTCTCTAATTCCCTTTTTTTCCCAAGACTGCAGGACTATGCTTTTCTTTCCTTCTTTCTTTCTTCCCCTTTTCTCTCTTTCTTTCTTTAAGCAGGAAAACCTTGATGCATCTAAATGACTAAAACTTTCCCACTTAGTTGTTGTTTACCATTTTTAAGTCTCCATCTTTGTTTCAGTTGCAAAAGCTTCACCTTGAAACCTGAAAAGAACCAACAATCCCTCTTTAGCAAGTTTCCTCCAAGAGGAAATCCATATCCAATCCAATCTTCCTGATTTTCTCCGAACAGGTTCATCACATGGTTTCTAACGGTTTGATTGTTTGCGCTTGCTAACATCCAAGCTAACATCAGTAATATTTAAAAGCCTGGTCCTGGGAGGTAAAAGGCTTTTTTTGGCATCATCTTGACTTGGTGAGCTCTTAAAATAACCATTACGACCGTAAGACTATTTAAAGTAAATCAAACCGCACATAAAATTAGGAGCGGTGGAATGTGTTTAGTCTTTCTCTGAATGCTGGAAGCAGTCGGCTGCCTGGGGAAACAGGAGCCGAGGGCAGAAAAGAAAGGCCCCGAAATGGGTTGAAATGTGCAAAAAGAAGCAGATTTTCTCAACACTTGTGTGTCCCCATGTGGTGTCAAGGGTTCACGGAGGATTTTTCTTTTCTAGAGACGTGAGCGAGGGGCTGAAGTCGGAGCACCCCCCCCCCCCCCCCACGCCACGTCTCAGCGCTGTTCCCTATTCGTCACCGACAAAGGCCACGTTTGGCATAATCACGGTCATTTCCTGGGCCCGGCAGCGAGCTCTGGCCGTCCTTCTGTGCCGACTCTGGTGCACAGTGGACGCACTCTTCCACCCAGCAGCCCCCCCCCAGCAGGCGTCCCCCCCCCAGCAGGCGTCCCCCCCCCCCGAACAAGCCGCTCCTTCTTCTGTCCACCACAGATGAAGATAAAGCAGAACAGCGGCTGGACGGCGTCGGCGCCGTGACCCTGCCCCCCCGCCCCCCCCCTCTGAGGGTCGCTCTATCCAGCTACTGCACACAGATTCCTCAGATGATCAGCTCTCCTGGATTCCCAACCTGGATCTGGATCCATCTCACAGATCAAAACACGTGATCCACATCACAGTAAATCTCATCTTCTTCTTTCCCCCATCTGGCTCATCTGGCTGGTCCGGTTGGATCTACCCCCCCCCCCCAGACCAGCCCCCTGCAGCCTCTGCAGGACAGGAGCAGCTGCGCCTCCTGACAGATCGGCCATGCCATCACCAGAATTCCTGCAGCGCCGCCCGGCTCTCAGCATTCCTGTCAACACTCAATGTGACATTCTAATTTTAAAGGAGGCCGCCGCCCCCAGAACTCTCACCTACGGGCCGGGTCGGGCTCGTCCGGGCGCTGGCAACATCGGCAACGCCGCGGATCAGAAAGAGGACGGAGCGTCGTTAGCGGCCACTAATGCTGTCGTTAACAGAGGAAGACGAGCGTGAGCCGGAGCTGGAGGGAAAATTAAAGCGTTCCCAGACAGAAAACGGCCCAGTTTGTGAAGCCTCGAGGGCCGACGGACAGAACCCCAGACAGATGAAATTCCAGCCCTCTTCGCCGGTTCCGATGCCAGATTTTGTCACTTGAGGTGGGATTATTGAAACATTCCCACCGGATGTTCCTGCAACACCGAGGAAAAATGCCGAAACCGACACATTCCCACACTCAAACCCCCGTAGAAAAGAGCAGGGAATAAATTTAATACAAGTATCTGTTTCAAGGTTAATTTTCCAGAAAATTCCTGTAATTCCAAGAAAGTGTCGGATCCATTACAAGTCAGAGCAGATTTATGCCATTCTGTCATACTTGGATCATGATATTGGGGGGGGGGGGAGTTCTGGGGCAGATCCGACATTTTACTGCTTCTAAAGAAAAAAACTTCCTCGTGATAACTGAGGAATTTCCATATGACCTCAGGACAAGCTGGGCTCTGTAGCCTTCAGTCGGGGGGGGGGGGGTCATTTTATTTACTTTTAAAAGGATTCAGCCTTTATAAAGAAATTCTACAGAGCTCAACGAGACGGCAGAACTTCTCCCCCCGAAGGTGAAGCGGAAAAAAATGAAAAAGAGTCACTGGAAAAACACAAAACTGGCCGATTCTTCAGAAATGAATGAGGATCTAGCAGCCGTCAGAACCCTGTATCCGGGTTCTCCTGGTCCCGCCCGTTCCATCCGGGCCGTCAGAGTCTCCCGGTGAAGCCTTCGCCCAGCCCCCCCGCCTCCGAGATTCCAATCTGTGCAGCTATGAGGACGCCAGTGGCCTTAAACCTGTGGCAAATTACAAGGAAAACAAAGCACACACACACACACACACACACACACACACACACACACACTCCCCTCTGATACTGTTTATCCCATCGTTCCTGCAGCCGCGATGGGATTAAATCATAAATACCCCATTAATGACTTCAGTGGGATCACCCCCCCCCCCCCAAACCCTCATCCCGCCTCGTAATCTTGGATTTCATGGGTGCTGTTTGGGTTCCCAGTTTTTCGGACCTGCGTGCTCGATGTCCGAGACTGAGCCCCCCCAGACGTGGCGTTCAGGCGGGGGTCAATAGTTGAAGTGGAGCTGATTTTAGACATCAAAGCCCTTTTGGAGATCCAAACACACACACGGGGGGGGGGGATCTTTGAGTGGCTCCAGAAGGACTTGGGTGAAATCTGATCGAGTGATGTCACCAGTCAGGGGTGGGTGAGAGGGAAGCCGGGGGGGGGGTTAGCATCAGGCATGAAGGAATTTCTTATCCCACCACCAACGACAGATCCATTTTTGGTCTCCAAAAAAAATATGGTGGTCATGTGACCTGGGGCTAATTACCACTTCTAACTGGCCTAATAAGTTAAAACTAAGAAACAAGGAACTTTTTTAATGGGAACTTTTTTAATGGGAACTTATATAGCGCGGTGCGTTCGAGCGCCGTGCACCAACACGCTTTCATTCTTCGCTAATTCCGACTTTTGACTTGGCTCAGCGCAGTAAAACTTCATGTAGTAATTTGGGCCGACACGCTTTGATGCACCAGCGGCGGCGCAGGTTCAGACACTCGGCTGATGTCAGAGGAGCCTCTGATAACAGGAAGGAGACAAATTGAGCGTTCTTGTTAACACTGACGTACAGTTGAGGAGCAGGATTTACTGCCGCCGCTGCCCGGTGACGCCTCGCTGACGTCCTGGTCTCATCAAGAGCAGCTCAAACTGAGAAAGATGGTTTCGATTATTGATCATCGGCGTGGGGATCAAAGGAAAGGGGCTCCCTCCCTTTCCTGCCTCTCCAGGCTGCAGTTTGTCCTCTGTTGCGTCCTCAGTCTACCAGCAGCTGCAGGCCCGCATGCAGCCGCCTCCAGGAAGCCGATCTGCTGCCTGCATCCATCACGCCGACAGAAGGATCCAGAAGGAGACGGATCAGGTTCCACCGTCACATGTGGATGAAGAGGATCACTGAGGTTGTTCTTTTAAGGAGTGAGGGCGGGTTGTTTTTTTTTAACGTTTTCAGCCTCCTCCTCCTCCTCTTCTGCTCTATCTGCCCGCTTGGGTTTAGGTTTTTGCTTCCAGACAGACCACGAGACGACCTCTGACCTCTGAATCCATCAGAGGGGAAAGTGAGTCGGAGCCCCGACGAGAACTGCATCAATTCTTTAGCCTGAAGTTCAGCAGCGACGGCGCGGAGCTCCGATCCAGCGCAGCTTCCACGTTAATGACACCAACACGGGAGTGTGTGTGTGTGTGTGTGTGTGTGTGTGTGTGTGTGTGTGTGTGAAGAAATCTGCTCGATCTCCTAAACTGCGGCCAGTTAAAACAAACTTTGAGGCGAGAGGACGGACGAATTCGCTGCATCTATTATCATCTCACAGTGGTGATTTCTAAATACTTAAAGGGAAATAAGACACCGACAACTTCTGGCGGTGACAGCTGGTCAGAGTGGAGAGCTCTGTGCATGCGTGTGTGTGTGTGTGTGTGTGTGCGTGTGTGTGTGTGTGCACAGGAGGATGCAGCTGCAGTCTGGCTAATGTGATGGCTGAGAGGTCCAGAAGCAGATGGGGGCTTCAGAACACTCCGCAACACGATAGCCATTTTGAAATAGCTGCATATTTTGCTGTGTTTTTTCGGAGCCGTGCACGCTGGGTCCTCCCGTGCACAAACGCGGCGCATAATTCAGGTCTCTCTCTCTCTCTCTTCAAGCCCATAA
This sequence comes from Takifugu flavidus, assembly GCF_003711565.1. Classification (NCBI taxonomy): domain Eukaryota; kingdom Metazoa; phylum Chordata; class Actinopteri; order Tetraodontiformes; family Tetraodontidae; genus Takifugu; species Takifugu flavidus. Next base: position 5,394,873 of record NC_079524.1, on the reverse strand, counting down.
ATCCTGACTTTCCAGGTCTTTAAAACCATTTCCTGAACCCCGTTAAGGTCATTTTGTTTTACGATTGTAATTAATTCATGTTTTGTTTTGCTTTTTTCCTAAAGGTTTCATCATGGGAAGCAGCGTTATCATCAGGTCTGGCGTCTCGAACGCAGCCTTCCATAAAGGCAAACATTCTGCAGAAGAAACCTAATATTAGTAACGCCCCCCCCCCGCCCGGCCAGGCCTTTTAACCTTTGCCCTCCTGAGACCTGACTCTAATCATCAGTCATTTTGGAAGTTACATGAAATCTGCAGAAAGTTCCCATTTTATGTGGCTCTTTTTCGTGTCTGATTTGGGTTATTAAGAGCTGTTTAAAATAAAACACACAGCAAAACAGAGAAACGTCGACATAACATAAAAAACCTTTGAGCACTATAACTTAGAATAATATTACTTGTATCATAATCATCTACTTGTAATTGATTTATTCCATTTGAAGAGGTATCAAGAGATGAAAACAAAAAAAAGTAAATTTCCTCTATTTAAGAATATTGTTAGATCATCATAATAATATCAAAAATACATAATATTCCAGTGTATCTGTTATTGGTGCTTATTGTCCCCTCTAGGCTACTGTAGTAATATTTCTGAGGGGGGCCACTCCATTAAATATATGACTGAACAAAAGCGCTGCCATTATACTTTATTAAATTATTTATTTTACACTCCAAAGTGTCAGTAGATCATCAGTGGTTACAGATTCTCTGTCTTGATTAGTGAGGTTAGTTAGAATCTTAGTTAGCCATTTCCCACATTTAAAGTAATTTTTATGCTACTTTAATGATGCAGGATATGAGCTCATAAAAGCTTGAGCTACCACGCTCGTGCAGACGCCCGGACGGGTGACCGGAGTCAGGGGCAGAGTTACAGCCGCCATAACGTGGCGGCCGTTTGGCTTTTATCGCTCCAATTACGGTTGAAACAACGACACCTGCGTAAGTGGCTGCTTGGACTTTTCACTGGTGGCGAGGAGCCGCGGCGAACGCAGGGCCGCAGAGGGAAAACGTGCGCTCCGCATTGTTAAGCGGAGGTTTATGAAGAGTCTATCCCCCCAGCAGGAGAGGTTTTATTAGCGCCGTTTAAATGGCTGCCTTGTTAAAGATCAAGCAGCAGGCGGGCGAGCAGGCGGCTGTGGCCTCGGGATCCACCGCACCGCTACACCGCTGCCTATTTTCACCCTCTTCAGAGCTTTATTTGACATGCTAGTGTGTAGACAGGCCTGTTTGGAGACACAATAATCACTTTTAACTTCAGCCGGAATACTAGGATCCCACCTGTGGGAGTCCGGGCTCGGGTGGTCCCGGCTCTTCAGGATGTAAATGATAAGTTAGATAAACAGGAGCCTTTCCCGACGCTTTGATGAGGTTCTCCCCTCTGCACGAGCGGGAAAACACTCACAAAAGTTTCCTTATCAAACCAGGAGCTCCGGTTCTGAATTAACTGGAGGGTCGGTCGGACGTGAAGTCCCCGCTCAGAGGTCGCGGGGGCGCATGAGAAACGAGCGATCCCGGCAGTCATGGAAAATCCTGGACATCATCCTCGCTCTTTGATGATGCTGCCACAGACGGAGCAGCAGAAATAGTCGGCGCTGATTATTTCCTCTCATTTGTCCGAGTTTAGAGGCCTCCTGAAAAAGGTTTATAGTTCAGTTCACGTCTTTGCTGTTTCACAATGGAAACCAGGAGGAAAGAGAGGGAAAAGTGACGCTGCTGGACGCTCCGCGGTGTTGCGCAACTGCTGTTGGATACGCAGAAACCTTCAGAAAAAAGGTGCTCCGCTCAAAATCCCCCCTTTTAACTCCATCTTGGGGGAAACAAACAGCCTCTGTCAGCGTAATAGCTGAATAAAACAATGTATGTTTTAACAAAATGTCGGCATTTGGCGGGATTTTATAGGGAACAAGAGTTAATTGCTCAGAGAGGTCGACACCCTGACCCCTCTTTACAGATTTACAGTCAGCGGTAAAGAATGTGAACGCTGAGCGAATAAAGTGCAATAAAAGTGATGTTTGCAGCCTTCGCTGACGGGACAAAGGGACAGAAATGGACCGTTAGGACACACAACCCTGCCAACTGTGAGTAAAAAGGTTTTTGACTGTAAAAGGGGATCAAAGAACCTTTCCAGCCTCAATCTGAGGCAGCAAAGTGAATGATTAAAGGAATCACTTGATCTTTTGCCATTGACGAACTTGACTTTTGTTAGTCAGACTGAAGACCAGAGAAACGTTCACTGAATCCAGCTGCAGCAGCCAAAAACCCCCTCTGGACCTGGACGGTCCTGCTGACGTGGAACACTGCGAGTTGGTCTTACAACATGATAAGACAGTCGTAATAATCAATCATGTGTGTGTGTGTGTGTGTGTGTGTGTGTGTGTGTGTGTGGTGTGTGTGTGTGTGCGTGCGTGTGTGTGTGCGTGCGTGTGTGTGTGTGTGTGGAGCTATAGGCTGTCTGAACTCATCATCAGTGACAGAGAGCTTCAGCCATCACAGCACATCTGACCAGCCTGACTTTAATCCTCCGGGACCTGAAGGTCGTCTCTTCGGCTCGCTGGAGCCGCAGTCTGAGCAAGGTCAAAGGTAAACATCACATGATCTCGTTCTTCGGGGGGGGGGGGGACCAGATCGCATACTGTAGCCACTTCCTGGATCAGTCGAACAGGGGGAAGAGGAGAACCTTTAAGTGGAACAAGCTGAACAAATAATCCTGTAATCACATTTTATTCACTTAAATCAGGTTTGTGTCCAGGAGAGGGAGGATGGAAGGATTGTGCATTAATGCCTCACTGGGGAGTTCCTGGGTTCCTCACAGAACATATTTCATCTGTCAGAAGGCTGGATGCATTCTTTGGTTTGGATCATCTTGAGCTTAAACACCCCTCCTGTCTCCCCCGCCATGATGGGATGCAAAGGCAGACCTCTGGGAACCATAGACAAGCGTGTATTTCTAACCTCTCTAGCTTCTTATTCATTCTTCCTCTTCACATCTGACTTTCAAAACTTCAGAGACATCCAGATGCAGTTTTTCCGGGTCTCCAGCGGGGTTGACATTTACGCCCAAAACGTGTGTTTACGCGTCCAACAGTTTGGCGTTCCCAGCGGGCGGGCTCCTGCCCCGGCTGGCTGTTTATGTTCGGACCGACCGCCTTCCACTGACACCAGCTCAGGCGAGAGAGACACAACCGCCGTGTGTGAGCGTTCCTCTACTGTAAATATTTCTTTAGCTGTCAGCTGCCCTCCCTGCCAGAGGTGGGGACTCCGTGGTTGAAGGTCCTCCCCGCAGAAATGTTCCCAACATGAGGAAAACTGCACACTTTCGCTCAAAAAGGTTGTGTTGCCTTTAATTTCACTTCATACCGTCGTGAATCTATGATCAGAATTTGAATATAATGGTGATTTACTCGCGTAAATCACCATTATATTCAAATTCCCCTCCCTGGGCGCTGGGCTGATGCTCCTCCACGGTTCTATGGTAGCACAGAGGGACTTAAAGGGCACTTGTTGTGGGAACTGTGGTAGAAAAATCTATTTTGTTCCCTGGCAGCCACCGTAGGATCCCCGACACCCCGAGGAAAGCAGGTCGGGGTGCTCAGTCGCCTGAGTTCTCACCGCTCACTGTTGAGATGATGCTACGGGCAGTTCGGGAAATAAGAGGCTAAGACGCAACAGTCAGAGTTCAGAAATGGATTTCTGCAACGGCTCAGGGAAAATATGATGTCGCTGCGGCGGAATGTCTCCTCTCTGTCCTGCCAAATCTGATCTGGAAACACTTAGGGGAACCTGCCTGTTCTAGGAACCAATAATAATTTGCTTAAGGGAAGTCACATCTGGCTGGACGGAGCGAGGCAGAGGTTAAGAGTGGTGAAACTGGGCCAGAGCTGCTCACCAGTCGCAGGATGAGAAAGAGGCCTGATGTTAAACAAAAATCTTAACTGCAGGAAATAGGCCTGTTATCATAACGCAACCATTTGCCTTGGCAGGCAACCAGGCTCAAACGGACGCTTGTTTACTACTTCTATTTCTTTCTTTCTTTCTTTTTTCACGAGCGGGGCCAGAAATTTATGGACAGATAAATTACAAATCCTCAGAAGAGCAGCTGCCGTCGAGGAGATGTTTGTTTTTAGTGCGGGGGCCAAAAAGAGGAGGGAAAGAAAATAGACCGAGCAAGTGCGAGAAAAGGCCGGTTTGTTTACGCAGCCACGAGCTTTGTTTGAGGGCTCAGATGATAATCAGGAGCGTTCGGCTACCGAACGCCGAGGAGAGCCCAACGTTTGGCAACAGGTGTTTTCAGGGACGAGGAAAGTTGGAATCCAACTCAACAAAGCCAACGCACCCAAAGCAGCAACTCTACAGCCACCAAGACAGGCAGGTAGTTGAAGGGGGGGGTAAAGTCAGGGATTTGGGGAATTTGGGCCTGGCCCGCCTTCTCCAAACGCGTTGGTGCCCCGGCGATGAAGTGTTCCTTCCACTTGAGCAAAGTTCCGTTGGGTGATGAATTACCTCAGCAGCTCCACCCTGCGAGAGCAGACGGCCGTTCGGAGACCCTCAACCGAATAAGCGGCTTTCACGCGACAGCAGCAGGAACCCGAAGAACTCGCTGGTGACCCGCATCGAGGCCCGACCCAGAGCCGTGTTTTGACAGTGAGCTGATGGGGTCGGGGTTTTCATTCCTGCATCTGGGTGTAGTTTTCTGTCAGAGCCGCGCTCGTATGAACGGCCGCATACTTGAGGCGATTAGGGGAGGGGCCCGGCGGTCTATGGTGGCACGCAGATCTTCGGTGGACGACCGTGTTTCGTGCGACGCGCTGCAGACACACGAGTCAGCTGGGAACGCTTAAAACAGACAGATGGAGTTCTCCCAAAATACACAGAGAACGTCTTTTAACGTCCGTCACCATTAAATCAGGCGGCTCTGAGGGTTTCCCACAGCTGCCCCCCCCCCCCCCCCCCCCCGGTGACCCGCTCATCACATGACCATCAGATTATTGAAGTGATGATGTAAACAGCATGATTTGATACGATTTATCAGGAAACAGATTTTTATGGTCATGTCAGCATCGCAGCGTAACGATTACTCCACTAGCTAAGCTAATAACGCGAAGATCTGGAGAAACAGCTGAAAGCAAAAGTCGGTATTTCTGCACGTGGGAATTCTTTATTTTTATTTTTTTTTAAAAAGTACTTCATGTTTAATTGTAGCCTGAGTTGTCCTTGGTGTGCTACAAAGCTGAAAATGTAGCTATAGTTTATGAATCTGAGGCAACCATGTAAATTGTTCTCGGGATACGTGTCGTGTTTCCAACCTTTTGACAATTACACTAAGACACAGCTGCAGGGGGACGTAATTAATGTCCCAGACCAACAAAAAACAGATGCAGTGCTGTTTAGGAAGGGGCCGGCGTGCAGGCTGGACCAGCGGATTTCACTCCAACTATTTGCTGCAGGCGCTGCTACGTGCTTATTTTCCGAGAACAAGGATGCTTATAGGCCCATACGTGTCTTTTATTTAGGGCGTAAAGAACAAAGATATTACAGCAGCAGTAAAAGTCTTTCAGTTTGAGGCTGGGACGCAACACGTTTGACGGGAAATTTAACGGATTTAAAGTTGGCAACTTTTATGATTATGAGCACGAATCCCTGATGTATATTTACGGCCACCGTGCGGGTGAGGCTCAGGCGACAAAACAACCTAAAAGTGCAAAGTTTACAAAAGCTTTCTCACTGGGTATGTTCTACAGTTCTGCTAGCTGCCGCCATGTTTACGCCCGTTATTATGTATCAGCCACTAATGTTTTATCTTCTTTTTCACTCGCCAATGGATTTGGTCGTTAAAAACTATAGATCTCACACCAAGCTTGCGAACCCAAATAGCCAAATGGCCTTTAATGTTAGCATGGTAGCGCCCTCGCTTCACAGTTCAACCATTCAGAAGCACGTTGAGCAAGACATCGCCATGGTGACGTTTGTTCTTTGTTGGTCTTTTTAAGTGTCCGATGAAAACAACGAACGGTTCGATCCTGATGCGCAGCTGCGGGATCCCGCTGATATTTTAATGATTAAAAACCATGCCTGTGCTAACGCTAGTTCCTGTGGTTCCGCTGCGATCTCAACAGTGCTCTGTTTTGTTTTCAGCGTGGGACAGGTAAAAGGCTGCGTGAGACCGGCCAATGGGGTTTTTGTCTGCGGGCCTATCTTAAGCATCTTAAGGAAACTTAAAGCAGGAGGCGGAACACAAAGCTACAGACTCTTGTCAGAGTTCATTTCCCCCTAAACCTCCTTCTCCCAATGAATTCCAGATGTTGCACAGACGAAAGTGAATTTTAAGGAAGGGGTGACGGGGTGGAGGGGGGCCTACACAGTGAGAGTAATGTATGTATGTCGCCTACATTAAATCCAGTTTAGGCCCCTTCCACATGGTGAGACTCCAACATCACGATTTCCTTAATGTTTTAAACATCACGTGTTTCATGTTTCAGCTGTAAAACTGCGCATATTTCTGCATTAGTTTACATGGATGGCACATGTGTGTGGGGGGGGGGGGGGGGACTTGGCTGTTCCTGTTGTTTTCAATGAAGAGAACAGTCAGACTTGTATGTTTGTCAAAGCAATCCAGGGAACAACAACATAGGAGCCACTACAAGTCTAATAAAGTCCTGATCTGTGCATCGTTGGCAGGAAAAAAAGCCCACGATTCCGCAAAACCCTCAAATTCAAATAGTGGGTTATGCAAACAACCAGAGGAATGGTTTCAGATCTGCTGACTGTGTGTGGTCTGCCTCAGTGGAATAACCTGAGGTAATGAAGTCACAACTGGAAGAAATACAGTCTTCTCTATTTTTAATAAATACCAAATCCTCCGCGCCGGAGGGCCAGATGAGGAGACGCCCGGGCCGACTGTTTGTCTTGGCTCGCGACAAAGTGGCAGATTCTCACACACGGGGAAGCCAATGAAGAAAAATCCTAGAAATGCAATTAACGTCCGCGTTGCTTCTCGCCATACGACTGGGGGATCAAAGGAGATGGTTGATGCAAGCTCCACGCGGATGCCGCTTCTTCTGTAATCGGGTTTTGGCTACTTGTGGTTTCCTTTCCCCCCCCCACATTTACATATGAAGAATGCTGATGTGAGAAACCAGCTTTGCTGCACGTCTCTAGCGTCCCGCTGCCCTCCGTCCTCTCCCAGCGCTGCTTTCCCACAGACAAACGTGGGTTTTCTCGCTCTGACCTCCGACCCGCCGGACTGTGGGCTTGTTGTTTGCTTTTGTTCTCAGTGGCGGCACACGTCGGCTACCGCGTGCGACACTGGCAGCAGATGTGGCGGGGCGCCGGATAAACAAGCTAGCCGACGGCGATGCCATCCGCAGAAGTTAAATATTGACTTTAGCGAACTGTAATCAGATTTGCACACATGACAGAATGGAAATAAACAGCGACGTTTGCCCGGGACGCCTCCGCTAACCCTCCCACCACAACACAGGAACCTGGGCTCGCTGGGAAGAACATGGCTGCCTGGGGCCCTCAGCTCCACCGATATAGCAGCAAGACCTCATCCTGGTAGCCAAGGACTGGGAATTAAGGAATGTCTCTAAAATCATGCAGCGAAACCTTTAAAAGAGCGTTTCCCCAGAAAGGTCTTTAAAGAGCTCCTCGCGTTGTAGCTAATAACGATCACAGCGGATTTAAAAGGTGATCTTTCCACACATCTGTTGAAGAAATGAGTCCCGCCGTCCGTTAATCTCTCACAGCTCATCTCACAGCTGGAGGCCACAAATATCAGGCTCCAACATGTGGCTCAAGTCTGGAGATCAATCACGTCTGATGCGAAACGTTCCTGTTTTTAGACGCATTCATAGCATATATTTATGATACGCTGCAGGATATCTGTGCGCGCATGTGTTTCGTGGCCTAATCCAGTTATTTCCATAGTTTTTATGACTGATAATAATGAGGCTTCGATCGAGCGCTACATAATTATCTTCTCTCTCTGCATCTCTGCAGTTTATTTGCTGCAGATGTTTGGAAAAACCGTCCGTGTTATTCCATGAAGCAGCTGTTATTAATTGGCTCATTTTTGTTTGGTTTCCTGTAAATTGAACGCTGTAAATGAACGTTCGGTACCTTTCAACGGCTGCCAGAGGGCCGAGCTAATGAGACATACAAAAGCTTTCTGTTCATCTTTGTTTCAGCACTTAAAACACGTGATTATCTGCCACATAACTGTCTGATCTGCTGTAAGAGGCAGAATAATACCGATGTCAGGCGCGTAGTTAAAAATAAACCAAGATATGTGGACCTTTCTACTCTATCCCAGATATTTTTGCACACATAAATATGTCAAGTTTCTTCTTCAACCCCTCTTAGAGCCCATCAGGAACAGCTCTTGACCATCTAAAGATAGAAGACTTCAAAAGAAATCCAGTTTTCATCCTTATGTAAGAGGGTAGCCATTGGGACAGCTCCCCCGGTGGACCCTTTGTGCTACTACATGTTTATGAACAAACTTGAAAAATAAGCGTTCCGAGTTCAACATTTGAGTGAGTATGTGCCGATGAGTACGCCTGGTATATTGGTATTATAAATGTTAACTACTTGTGGACAAAGCAAATCTTTTCTGCAGCTGAGGGGCAGAAACAACTGCCACATGGTTCTCTTTACGTGTGAGAATGTATTTAAAGATCTACATTAACAATCCAAACGTTGCCTTTTACTTCAATGAGAGGCTGTAATTTCCAGATGCCTGAATAAACTTTCAGCTTAGAACAATTTCTCCCTCAACATCCATCTGCACCGGTCACATTTTGGCCCATTAGTGCCCTTTTTCCTCCCCAGAATGGCGGCACTGTTTTGGCCCATATATCCATATGAAAAAAGGAGATAACGGCTGAGACGAGGCCAAAGGTAATCAGGAGAGGTTTAAAAAGGCCCTGGTCACCGGTGCGTGGAATTAATTGGTGGCTAACAACAGCATGACGGGCCAGCCTGGTGGAAGCGTACACGTTGCTCCGGCTCCTGCCGCTCTGCTTCTCCCTCCTGCTCTCCTCTCCTGACGGCAGCCGGAGACACGTCTGTGGTTCTGCGGCGTCCTCCCATGTAAACAGGCGCGTTTCACCGCCAGCCGCCTGCCAAAACCCCCTCAATTTGTCACTTCTCGGCTTCACTTCTGCGGCTTGCAAGGTGCTAGCGAAGGTGCTCCGAGAGCGGGAAAAAGAAAAACCTCAAGCCGACGGAGGGCGGAGAGGGAAGGCGTGCTCGTGGCGTTCCGTAGGTGTGTCGGGAGGATAAACCGCCAGCCTGAAACCATTACAACCTCCGCCTGTTGGTTTCTGGAGGATTACAGCAGCAGAACTTTGTGTCGGCGTGCAGAGAAACCGCGTCTCCGGGCATCACCGGCAGGTCCTCAGCGTCCACGTGGAGCTAAAACACCAAAGTGCTGCTCATGAGCAACACGTGGCGAGAGGAGATGAGTCCACCCGCTCCTGCTGTCCTGTCTCCCCACAGTGAAGGAGGGACGGGAATAAAGACAAACATGTGAGGGGGGAGGAGAGGAGTGAGGGTGCTGAGGGACGGAGAGAGAGGGGGAGAAAAAGGAGGAGTGGGAGGGGTGAGGAGAGTGAGGGGGGAGGAGAGGAGGAGGGGGGAGGAGAGTGAGGAGGGGGGAGGAGAGAGTGAGGGTGCTGAGGGACGGAGAGAGGGGGGAGAAAAAGGAGGTTGAGGAGAGTGAGGAGGGGGGAGGAGAGTGAGGAGGGGGGAGGAGAGTGAGGGGGGAGGAGAGGAGTGAGGGTGCTGAGGACGGAGAGAGGGGGGAGAAAAAGGAGGAGTGGAGGGGTGAGGAGAGGAGTGAGTGTGCTGAGGGACGGAGAGAGGGGGAGAAAAAGGAGGTTGAGGAGAGTGAGGAGGAGTGAGGAGGGGTGAGGAAAGTGAGGAGGGGTGAGGAGAGTGAGGAGGGGTGAGGAGAGGAGTGAGGGTGCTGAGGGACGGAGAGAGGGGGAGAGAAAAAGGAGGAGGGGGGAGGAGAGGAGTGAGGGTGCTGAGGACGGAGAGAGGGGGAGAAAAAGGAGGTTGAGGAGAGTGAGGAGGGGTGAGGAGAGTGAGGAGGAGTGAGGAGGGGTGAGGAGAGGAGTGAGTGTGCTGAGGGACGGAGAGAGGGGGAGAAAAAGGAGGAGTGGGAGGGGGGAGGAGAGTGAGGAGGGTGAGTCAAACCGAAGAAAACACATGCTGGCCTCCTGCTGATGTCTGCATTAGCTGTCACACACACACACACACACACACACACACACACACACACACACACACACACACACACACACACACACACACACTCTGCTGCTAACTTTGAACCCCTGACCTTTGGCGCTCTCCATTTTCGGCCTCTCACGTCTGTTTCTAATGGCAGGAAAATTTAAACTGCGTCACATTTAACAGGCAGATTAATGACGAACACTTTGGGCTTGTTTGTCGTAGCAACATTAGCGCTGATTTGACAATTAGATTAAAAAAAACCCACAGATTTAGATGATAAATTCCTCAACTGTTTTAAGGTTGGATTTAACTGAACCTGAACTCAGCGAAGGCGGACAAGTTTCTGTCCCCGGTGAACACGTGTCTTGTTTCGTTGGCGTTCCGCAGGGTCGGGAGGTCAAACCGGAGCAGGCAAAAGGCAGCGGAGCCGCCGGAGAAATGTGGAGAATGTTGAAGATGGCGGGGAGACGAAGACGCAGCTGCGCTGGGCCAGGAGGGCTCGCGGAGTTACGAGGCCGCTCACACACGACTGTGTTTGCTTAGTCTCTGACGTGGAAAAGTCAACCGAGAGGGGGGAGACGGGAAGAGAGCAGGAGGGAGGACGGGGGTGGGAGAGGAGCGCGAGGGGGAGGGAACATGGATGGTAACATACAGACCCTGAAAGGGATAAAGTGGTCAAGAAAATGAAAGGAAAACAGAGAGTTAAGGCGCGGAGAGAGTCCATAAATGCGACGTATGGCCGAGGAGGTGCTTGGCAGGCTTCAGTCGTCACTGGAAAACACAGACATCCTGTGGGCCTCAAACGCACCGTGAGTCTGGACAAGAAGTTAAAAGAATGAAAAGTGTTGAAGAGTTGCCTTCCTGCAGAGGCTTCTGAAGACGCTTTTCAAAGTGTTTTCTCTCATTCAGGAACGACACGTTTATTTATTTGCTGTTTTTGTTGTTCTTCTCTGACAAAAGCGCCCTCTTTTATAACACGACCGAGACGTGCAGCTAAATCTAGCAGCGTCTGACTTTTAAACGGAGGCCTTATTTTTGTCTGAGGCAGCAGAAACAGCTGGACAAGCTCAGCCCGCAACAGTGGAGGCAGCAGGTCCATTTGGGACCAGGGCCTGTTTGAGCTTTTGTCACTGGTGTCAGTGAGACAACAGCACTGAGAGCCGAGGAAGATCTACAGCCTGTTCCTCGCCGCTCGGCTGGTGACAGGCCACCCAGAAAGAAGCTCACATAAAACCACTGAAGACTTCTGCTTCATTCAGGATGTGCAACCGACGAAGCAAACCAGCAAATATGTTAAACTTTTTAATGCTGCAACGGAGGGTTTGATGATTTTATCTCACAGGTAAAGTTGAAAAATGGTGGTGACATCATTTCGCAGTCGGTTCACTACCTCCCCCTGGTGGTGAAATACTGACACGGCAACAACGATGTCTGGAGATGAACTCTTACATTCATAAAAGTCATTAGTTGACACAACGTTAAACATATTTTTCTTTAGAATGTACAGTTTTGTTGGCATTTCTGTCGCATCACTAGTTTCATAAATAACAAAGAAAAAGCCAAAACAGAACAAAGACCAACAGCTGTATAACAGCCCCAGACGTCGTCCCTCCACATTCATCTGACTTCCAGAATCAAACATGGCAGAATTCCCAAGTTCTGTGAGAACAAGCACTTATAAAGGAACAGAAAATCATACATGACTTCTACAAAATGCAAACAAACAAAACCAAAGACAAACTTGGGTTTCAAAATTGCTAACTTACTAACCATGAAATTACAAGTCAACGCTATAGTTTATAAAGCTATAAAAACATAATTATGCACTGAGGCTTTATGAATAGTGCGGTTTTCAGAATGGGGTCTCTTGCAAAGGCTAAATACCTTTCCGTTAATTTGTTCCTTGCTCCGCAGGTCTTTCATTTGGCCGCGGAGGTGAGAATAATGTTTTATGAATCACTGGTTTCACATTGGAGACACTTTCTGAGAGCACACGAGCGTGTCGGGCCTCAACAAATATGGTTTTGATTTGCAGGGCACGCCAATGCACCAGCCAAAGCTAATCACCCTGGAGAGCTTGTGAAAACCATGATGGATTCTGCAGACCTGGTTTTTCAGCTGAGGGTTTCATCACACGTCCATTTTGGCTTTTATGTAATATGGTTAAATATACAGAATCGTTTCATCTTTTTATGTCTCCATTTTGGGCTCACAGTCTACTTGGAAAATAAGTGTGTGTATGGGTGTGTGTGTGTGTGTGCACGAGGGAAACTCCCGCTGTATCTGTGACAGCATAAACATAGCTGAAAGCTCTATTACATTGTTAAAGAATCGGAGAGGTTTGTTTTTATTATTATTGCACTTTTTCCCTTTGCTTTCAGACATGCTGAGATGACTGATCACTGATCTACACTATCAGCTGCTGCCTTTCAAGCTGCAAAATGAGACGTCTGGAGTTGTCACCGCGTCCATCACTTTTTAATATCCTCCTGAAACCTCCGGTTCAATCCATCAGCGGTTGCTTTGCGAGAGTTTGTAATGTTGTCGAGCTGATAAAGATGATTTAGCAAAGTTGCAGGTTCACAATCTTGAGGCACACTCAGAATAGAACTCAAGGAAAATCTAAGAATGTGTTGCATTTCATCAAACAGTTTCAGATTCTGAACAATGAGTTCTAAATGATTGTTTGAAAGTTTCATGTGTGCCGCAGTGTGTCAGACTGTGGGAGGAGTTGCAGCGCCACCAAGTGGTGTCCGTGGAGTTTTAATTCCCTACAAGTGTGGGATGTTTGACCTGATGTAGGGTTGTCAAGGGGAAAGTTGGGGAGAACGATCATTTTCACCATTTAAATAAAATAGGAAAATACGAGAAATGTATACCAGTTCTAAAGATCTGATGATAGATGAACAAAGTAAAATACATTTGCAAGACGGAATACGAATGACATGCTATGGTGAAAAAAATGGCTACATTTTAATGCAAATATGCTACTAAAAACGCCAAAGATGCTGGATTTACCTGACACTCTCCACGGCCTAGGTCTGGTGCCAACTTGTCAGTTTTGCTGTTAATCCACATGCCATTAAAAAAATAAAATGCTGTAATATTTTTTTCTAAACTCAATTTTCAGGTGTATTGTTCAAATGGATCAAACTTAAACAACATGCTGGGTTTTTTTTGGGTTTTTTTTTTTTTTAAAGAAATAACTGTTCTTCTTCTGTATGTTGGTCTGAGACCACATTGGGACAGTGCTGCCATCTAGACGTAGGCTGTAACACTGGCATTTTTCGTAAACTTCGACACAAACGCAAAACACCTGCGGGAACTCATAGACAGTAGATTAAAGTTTGAAGTTAATTACTGTATAAAGCCATTGTCTTTCTTTCCCGTATTATTAATGACACAGTCGGTGGGCATTAAAAGACGCTCTTCACCCCGGAACTGGAACTATAGCTACTTGGTGCTTCGGGGGAACCAATCTTAGGACGGTACAGCTTCCGGCTGAGTGGCAGGTGGCGATTGCTCGTTGTTTATGTTGGGGTTGTTGTGGTATATAAACGAAAAATGAAAAAAGGCGTTTTTGTATAGGTTTGTATTTATCTTGCTGTCGAAATGGGCGCACATTACTGTGCCGTATGTAGACAAACAACGTTCGTTGGGAAGGGACACATCTACGGGAAAAGTCATCAAAGCAGACTGAGAGTGGTTCTACTCAAATTCCTAGAAAAGGTCTGTCATATATGTTATGATTGTTTTGTTTTTATTTTTTTTATATTCATAATCTGTATTATGTATAGCCAATCGCTATATTCATTTGGTTAACGCATTCAGTTATGGTGAGATTATTGGGTAAAACTCATTCTTAAGATAAGTATTTACATAATTTCTGAGTTCCTTTTTTTAAATTAAGAAATCGAGCATTTACTAATGTTTTAGTAATCTCCAACTTTACTCAAAGATTTAAGCAATGTCACAGTGGCCTCTAGGGGGTATAACTGAGACATTAAAACTGCCAAAATGCTACTAAAAATTGTAGATTAGTAGTAGTTTGATATTTATAGTTAGGCCAAGGTTTCCCCTGTTAGGTGTCACAGTAAGAAATAACAATACCCATAATATCTTACCATGGCTTAGGGTTTCTTTGTTTTCAAACTGCAAATCCATGACTTTTTTGCTATATACATGTAGATTATAATACAAAACTTGAAAAGGTCAGTGGTTAAGGTTTTATAATCACACCAGCTGATGTGTGGGAGGGTTAGGTGTAAATAAATTAAAAACTATTCTTTACCTCCTGCGTCTCAGGTGAAGGAAGCCCGTCGAACACTAAAGAAACCCCAAGTGGAGAAGTTTGATGGTACCCAACATAAGGAGACATTCTGGTGCTACTGCTGTGGGCTTGAAGTAGAAAGAAATGTTACAGATGGAAACATGAGTGTACTGCACGGAGGCTTGATAGAGCATATGGTCACGTAAGTTTTGTGTAAATCAAATTTGATCTTAATGATAAGTGATACATGTCTATGTCCCATGAATGTGCTTGACCTGTCAAAATTAACACAAATCTATTCTTACCATTGTTTGATTTAGGCTAAAAAGGGAAGTATAGGCCTAATCCCAAACACTTCCCAGATGGTTTTTTTTGGTGTGTGTTTGGATATGTGTTTCTCAGATTAACAGATTTAGGTCAAATGTTTTCTAAATTCTTTCCTAAATTGTTTGTTATTACATGAAAGAGATCTTTTAGTTTGACATTTAGACTCTTGGATTTCAGCCCAGAACACAGGAGGAATACTCACAAATTCTGGTGGGAGAATAAGGCTGAAACCAAATTTAGAG
Organism: Takifugu flavidus; assembly: GCF_003711565.1. Lineage (NCBI taxonomy): Eukaryota > Metazoa > Chordata > Actinopteri > Tetraodontiformes > Tetraodontidae > Takifugu > Takifugu flavidus. Next base: position 5,379,756 of record NC_079524.1, on the reverse strand, counting down.
ACAAATTCATCTTCACAGAGGAAGAAAGTGAAAGGTAGGACTGACGAACCCTGAAATCAACAGTTCTTGGGAAATATGTGCACGGAAAAGATCCTGTTTAATTTTTGTGCAGGTTCAAAACTGAGGTGGCTAAAGCTCTGGAGTCATTTGTGGAGGAGGAGGATGAATTCATAAAGCAGGTGATGCTTCAAGAAAACATGAATTGTCATCCAGAATATGCATTTCTGTCAGAGAGCTGTTAGAGAGCGATCCATTTGTGATGTGCCAAGAACTGCATGACATCAGCTGACGTGAGTCTCTTGTTTAATCTGGATGACCGTAGCAAGCTGATCACATCCGGGCCCAGGAAATGCATCGTCAAGAGGTTCTTCAGTCTCTTTCAGAGGTTTGTTTTCCAAGGATGCGCTGGCAGTATCCATCACTGTGGCTTTCATTTATTTATTTCACTCCACATGTTTTATTCATTTTAGTAGAAATGTTCTTATTCTCAGAAAACATAATCAGCTGAATTCATTAAAAATCTTGTATATAAGTGCAAAAAAAAAGAAAGAATGAAAATGAAACTATGACGCCGAAAAAAGGGGGGAGAGTTATGATTAGTGCTCAGGCTTCCTGTGTGAACCACGTTTGGCTTTTCCTGAATCAATGTCAGCGTGAGGCAGAGCCGGAGTTGCTGAACGGATCCAGAGGCACAAACACATCTGCAGGGAACGCTGTCCGGTAAGCGCCGCGTCTGCCGCTGGCTTTTCATCCTCGCTAACACTTCACTAATAACACAAATTGTCATGAATCGGGCTCATCGTGTCTCGGGAGCAGCTCTGGATTTACACCACAGGGATCCAACCGGCCAGCAGGAAGCGTGGATGATGACGGACCGTGGAGCGCCGCTGGACAAGGCCTGACTTTCATCGGCTATCAGGTGATCAGATGAAGGAAACAAAGTTAGCTTTTTTCAAAAGGCGAATTTTCAACGCATCGCTCACACGCTCGTGTGTTTCCTGTCCTCCAGGATTCATCAAACGGTGGAAATGTTCATACAGGTACAGTCACGTCAGACTCAGATTCAGAGGGAGGAGTGGCCGTGTGCTTGGGGGAGGATGCAAATCACGGCAAACAATACCTCTAATGAGTCCACATGCAAAGCGCTGTTGAAATGATTGTATGTTAAATTGGATCTAAGTGTTTGTTGCTCCGTTTGTTCTTTAGTGTACGAGTCAGAAATCCCGAGCTTAGGTCAATTCATGAGAGCAATGACTCAGAGGCTCAGCTTTGGTTTGTTGCATTGTAGGTGCTGTTCCTCCTTGGTTCCAGGATGATCCTCTGGAGGGATCCTCTGGCACCGCAGCCCACGCCCAGATCGGCCCGTCGCTGCAGGATTTCCTCAAACACAGTAAGAATCCTCCCAACATTTCATCATCGTTTGTGTTTTAGCCTAAACAAGTTTGAGTGTCATTAAAGGCATCTCCTTTATTTCCAGAGGAACAAGAGAAGTTGAGAAAGCTTCCACCAAACAGAGTCGGAGCCAACTTTGACCACAGCTCACACACTGACGCCAACTGGCTCCCCTCCTTCGGCAGAGTGTGGAACAGTGGCAGACGCTGGCAGTCCAGGTGAGATAATGGCAGCCTTGGCTCCACCTGCACGCCGACTGAGACTTCACTTGTCTTTCATATGCGCTATAATCTTCATCTCCTGTCCCTGGCCCAGTTTAAAATGGACATGTTTAGGGCTGCAGGTCAACGTCACCACTGTGTGTTGCTGTTTTCCCAACAGGCACCAGTTCAGACAGGAGGAAGGACAGAACAGAAAGAAGAGGAGGAAGGAGCATGGAACAGAGGGGTCAAAGAAGGCAAAAACAGAACAGATGACTGGTTCTGACAAGCATTAAGAGTGTGGACTTAGCTTTCTGGAAGATGAGTGTAACATGTAAAATGTGTTTCCGGGTATGGGATTGGCATTGTACAGTTAATAAATTAGTATTTTAAACAGAACCCATTGGATTTATTTGTGGGAGGAAAGTTACTTTGGAATTATGAGTCACCTCTTCAAAGACCGTGTAGGTGAATCCTGAATGATTAACAGCACAACACAAGATGGAAATCAGCAATGTCAAACAATGACTGGGGGGGAGGTAGAGCAACCTAATTTGGGGTGGGTGGGTTGTTGGAACAGCACTTACCACTTTCTGAAGGCCATGACAAATGTCTCTTCTGAGCGAGGCTTCCAACATGTCCCTCCTCAGTAAATGTTAAAATGCTGCAATGGTTTGAGGTTTGCTAGGAGGCTGTAATCACACTGTGTGCAATAGTTGTGTTGTCGCATATTTATTGTGCTTTTATTGCTCATTTTCCACTCATTTGCAATAAATCCTGGTTGAAATGGTTGTCATTTTGAAAGCAAACATGTAGTTAAGGAGATAACCGCAACCATGTTGCCAAAAAAACGAAAGAGACACCTTTTATAGTACAGGGGAAAAGATACTTACAGCTGGTGAGCATAAATCAGTCACTGGGAAGAACATCACCAATGTCCTCTGCTATTACAAAACAATCCAGACAATCCGGGTTGAGGGTTGAAGAACGCACCTATGACGCACAAGGGAGTTATAGTCACTCGTTGACGATGGATGTAATTGCAGAGTCGTGATTTGGGAAAGTGAAACGCCGGTTCAAACTGGGTCTTTTTCACTTCTCGGGCTTTCAGTGGGCCCTTTATCTGAACAGCCTTCCTGTCCACAGCAGTATAATGAGTACCTAGTGTGCTCTGGAGAGATGGGCGTGGATTTCGGTGCAGCTGCAAGGCAAACAGGGATTCAACGTGTAGCTGAGCTATTCTTAGCTCTGTGACAACATGGCTGTAACTGAAGAAATGGGGCTAAACGCACGGCTACGGGTCTAATCCGATACACATTTTTAAAAAGTCACTTATTCCCTCATATATAACAGCATACAGGCTCATCCCCACGCCTGATAATGGATTATCGTGTTTGTTTTTAGTTTAAAGAAAATTAAATCTGTTGACACCCAGATCTCTTGCACAGCAGACACCCTTGGCCCTGAAATATGGGAGGAGGAAAAGTGCACGTGTACTGGGCGTGTCTCTACTTAACCCGCTGGCCAATCAGAAGGTGGAGTTTTTTTAAACTCATTTGCATGATTTAAAGGGACCAGAATCACGAGTGCTGATTGGTTGTCAACGACGGAAGCGGCCAATCGTTTAAATGACAGGCGCTCAGCTGGCTGCGACGCCCCGCCCACCATATATAAAGTCCTGCGAACCCCGGAAACACCGTCGCTTAAAGAAACAGGAGGAATTTCAAGCAAAGGTTGAAACAACGAAAACAGCTGCGAGTACAAAAAAAAAGACCCACGGAGAGGAAGAGACTGGTCAACACTTCGGAGAGGTATGTGTCGAGGGAGTGGAGGAACTACGTTGAAATCATCTTAATATCTCCCGATCGAACATCGTTGAAGACGGCTAACAGCTTTTCGTTGGTTCAGTCTCCGTTCCACACCGTTTCCTAGCTTGAATCCGTCAACGCAGCAGAGACACTAGGGGTTTTAAAAAAAGGCCAAAGTCACTGACAAGAGGAAGGCGTCAGTTCAGGCTTCAGATTGCATATTTTTTTCTCTCCGGGCCAACCTTCTTCTCGTCAGGTGAGTAGGCTTCACCCTTTGCTAGCTAGCTGCCTCTTAATCTTTGTCATTGTCTGAACCTGAACGCTAGCCACAAAGAGGTTTTAGTTTTCTAGGTTCAGGTCGTGTGCTATTTTATGGATTCCATCTGATCTTTTGTGTTCGGCCTCTGGTGTTGTTGCGTTTTATTATTTATCTTTACATACGAGTAAAGGGAAATTTACCCTGTACTGACAGTACAGTATCTTCGCGTGGGGGGCGTTCCCCTGCTTTGTCTGCCTTCTTCATTTTTTTTATGTGTGTGTGTGTGTGTGTGTGTGTGTGTGTGCACGCACTCTGCAGCGGTGAGCGACAAAGTGAATTAAATACCACTGTGTGTCAAAATGCATGTGCGACCATTTAGTTCTGCCCCGCTGCATACTCATACCCACCTGGCAGCGTCCATAGAAGGCCGAAGGGATGAAGCAGCTATATGTATTAGTGGAGTGCTGATGATAACTGGAAAGCTTATGAGTGACAGTGTGGGTGTATTGTTTCCTTTCATTGCACTCTGATTTTGCTTTGCATCATTTAAGCATCTAGGGAAGTGTACCTGGAGGTTGCAGCAATTTTTTTAAATCAGGTACAATAAAGAATAGAACGGATTAGATCCACTAGCATGTTGTATGTATCATAAAATGTAGGAATTGTTAGTGTCGGCATGCTTGGCTGAAAAGCAGTGCAGGGGCCTGCTATTATCCATCACCGCCATCACGGCACTGACATTGTCATTAGGCGCACATGTGTGCACATGCACTCTCTCTGCAGCACCCATACAGCACACGTGCACATGCACCCTTCCAGCTGCATTGCATGTGTGTATGCAAATTTACACATGCACGCAGACAAGTATCACAGCAGCAGATTTATATGCACTCAACATTTTTCTCCCTCATTCACTTGTCACTGCACTGCTCTTCCCATCGCTGCCCCCCCCCCCCCCCCCCCCCCCCCACCTCCCACCTCTCTGTCTGGGAGAAACCAGTGGGCTTTGTCCTCAGTGTGACGTCATGCATCTTTGATGTACTCAGCCCTGAAGGTGAGGTTCCAAGATTTTGGGCCGGCCCAATCATTCCCTATCTGTCTAAATGTTTTTCATATTTTTCAATCAAACAAAGGAAAATCAGAAAATTCTCTGGCATCAAAAGAAAATAGACTAATGGGATCTAAAACCGGGGCTCTGAGCATGCATGGGATATTTTTAGCATCAAAGGAGAACAACAGAAGGGATCCCCAGTAATGACTACTACATTTGCTTATTAAAACACATTTTATTAAGAGCTCCATCCTCAAACAGGCTGAACGTGTCAGAGTCGCCTCTCTTCTCCAGGACTGGCCCGTGAACGTGGGTCTGCAGCCTGCAGGCGTCGTCACATCCGTCTCAGCTCACCATCCGTGACATTATTGGCATTAAGTGCAGAATTGGCTGGACGCCTGCTGTCCTGGTTGCAAGTCTCTTGTTTCGCCATCTGAACCTGGAAGGTGTGTGTGTGTGTGTGTGTGTGTGTGTGTGTGTGTGTGGTGGATTTGGTTATTAAGTGTGGAGCTGGTGAAGGCTTGTCAGCCCTCCATCGTGTCGTTGCAGGATTGATGTCAGAGATTACTGATGATTATGTGGGTTAGACCCAGTCCTCGACACCGCTCTGGGACTATATTGATCTGTGTGATTGTTTGTGTGCTCTGAATGGTCCATCTATTTAGCCATCGAGGGTTTGATGGCCAGGGAAATCATTATCGGCCTCCGAGTGACGCTTGAATATTAACAGGAATGTGAACATACTTATGTGTTACGCTGATGGGAGCGATGAGACATTTCTGTTCCAAATTTACAGCCTTGTGACAATGATTTGATTTTGATTAATTATGTATTCGGCCGTTAAGACGCCCATGAGGAGATTACAATGAAAATCCTGATATGGATCACTCAGTGCTAATTAATGTGTTTAATCCCTTGGTTAAAAACAGGCTAGTCCTTAAATAGCACCTATCCAGCTTTTACTGGTGCCACTTTAACCCTAAAACCCTTGTTTTGTCACCTTGGGTCCACACACACGGCTTAAGCTTCAGGCTTACGATAAAGGTCAGTTACTCTAGTTAGCACTGTCAATAAGAGAAACTGGTTATTCCTCCTACAGTTTCTGGATGTTCTTCTGCCCCTAATAATGGCAGTATTTCCTCTAAAGCGTCATGGGGCTGCAGTTCTTTCACTTATTCCTCACGCGGCGCTGAAGGGGTCGATCTGAAGTGGCTGCGGGGGCAGATTCTGCACCTTTATTCAAACACAGCTGCCAACAGACATCCGGAGAAAGGGAGCCTGGTGTCACGGCCACAGTACCACCTGCTGAATAAATCAACGTGGTTTAACATTACGCCCTGAGTGGCACCGGACAGGCCACACGGGTTTGTAAGACCACCGCGCTACAAATATTCTGGATTTTAGAGAAAAGACCGTTTGACTCAACTGCACGTCCGATAGGGGATGATTCAACAGTGGCATCAGGAAGCCTCAGGAAGCTTATAGAGACCCGCTCCGGGCGGTGGGACGTGAGCAGGCAGATGTATCTCTGTGCATTATATAGGTCAATACAAAGCTTATCAAGCTAAGACCTGTTCGCTCTCGGCCTCGCTCCCCTTTGTCCTTGTCCTGTCCCCTCTGTCCATTAGTCTTTCACTCCATCATCGCTGCTCTGTGTCCCCCATCGCTCCAACATGTCAAGCATCACCTGCTACTGAAACGGAGCAAAATGGACCTAAATTCAATTTAAGGTCAATAATATTCTGGAGAGAGAATGCTAGTTTAAATAAATCAACATATCATCTAAAATCTAAAGAAAGTGTTGCCTTATGTGTACCTGAATGGCGTATTAATGAAAGCATTAATGTTTGTGTTTAGTTTGTGTGTTAATTGCTGCAGATCAGCATTTTAGTGGCGACGCATGTGGAGCCAAAGCTTATCATTATTAACTGCTGCTTAATGATGGTGCAAGTGTGTGTTTGTGTTGGCCTGATCTCAGGATTAACCCTTCCGGGACCTCTCTCTGGCCTCCGCTCTGTAACGCCAGAATGGCTCAGCCGTTCTGTGGCGATTTAAAAACACACGTGTGTGTAAATAACATTATCAATAAATAACATTCAAGCATTTTTGGATCTAGTAAGAAAACCCAGTCATTTCCTTCTGCTCCCCCACTGAACAGCTGTCACATTCTACTGGTTTCAGGTGATACCAACCATCTAAACTGGTTCCATATATAAAAAGAAGATAAAGACTTCTGAATAAAATAAAGAACCAGTAATAGATGTTGAGAAACAGGTTGAGAGTGTGGGGGGGGGGGGGTTGGCTGGGAGGGAGGAGATGAGGCAGAGAGCATTATTTCCTGCCCTCCCTGAATAGGCAGCATATTAATTTGGAACATTCCATCTGCTAAGCTGGGCTGGCTCGTCACCAGGACTCAGGGTGCCACAGTCCTCCCATCTCAACGTTGCCTCCCATCCCACAGAATTCCCTCTCCAGTCGAGTTTGCCACTCACATGACGGACGTCTCCGACAACGGTGGGGATGACGCCACTTGCAGGGACGGATCCGTTACTGGAAAAACAAACAGTCCTTATTTAGGACAGTATGCTGTTAGTAAATTAATAAGAAGCCCTCTGTTCCACCATGTCTGTTTGTTCGGAGACGTAATCCGGTGGATCGAAATCAAATAAACGGATTCAAAGTTTGCTGCTGTTTTGATGAAGAGTCATTAAGTAAACAGGGCTCACGCAGTTGTTATCTAATTTGGAGAGTCAAATAAGTATTTCTCTGTCTTCTGCTTATTGACTCACAGCTGGTTAAACATACTGGGCTGCTACAGTGCTCCTTTTGAGTCAGAAAAAAGACAGACACCTGTTTATTCTCTGTTTCTGGTTTCTTAAGCTAATGTTAATACTGTGCGGGGGTGGTAAAAATAGAAATGAGGGCTGCAGCTAATAGTTTGTGCAGGGCAAGTGCAGTCCCTGGTTTAAAATAAGCACCTAAAACTTAAACCCGGTGAGTGATGCAGCCAGTAATAGTTTAGTTTTGTTTTCAAGGTGTGTGACACGACTTTAGAGGTTTTTTCTACACTCTTCGCAGGTGCTTGGAATCGTGTCGCATCACGTTTTACTTCTATGTCTAAACAAGTGTGTTTTGGCATTTCACCCTCAGACGTAGACGAGGGAAGCCTGTGCTGCTTTAAACATGCTCTCTGGCCGCCCTCCCCCACCCCAAACTACGCATACTTTCCTTTTCCAGCCTTTCTTCAACACCCATCTTCCAACCCTGCAGTTCTGGCCTTTCCTGGAGATGAGTTGGACTCTATTTTGCTGGATTGTAGCCTAAATCTCTGCTACTCGAACTGGCCAGACCTTTTAGAGGTCGTGCTGAGTGTGGTGGATGTCGAATGTTAGAACCCCCTGAGACCTCGGTGAGACAGTGTCACTCTGAGAGGCCTGGAATAACATGGTTTTGCATGTGCTTATAAACATGTTATATGTCAGCGCTGTAAACCCAGCCCCCGTTATCCTCATAGGAATCAAAACAAAGTGGGCCCTGCTCAGAAGGCAGGATTTCATCAGTGCATGTGTTTGATGGAATGTCATTGTGTGTTTTCAGAGCTTCTCTCCACTCAGCCCCTCCCCTTTATGTCGTCACACGGAAGCCACGCCCCCTCTCCTAATATGGACGGCAACATGGGCTGTTAAAGGGGCAGCCGCGTGCACTTGTGTTGGCGTTTGAGGGCACGCAAAACTTCTGAAGGCAAAAATTTCAAAAGATTTCCGGAGGTGGAGGCTGAAATATTTTAATTTACCCAGTTTCTGCCAGATTATCTGTGTCAGTCCATCTGCTGTCTTCTACCCCTCCCACATCTTAATATTTTGACGTCATTTGGCTCCAACGTCCAAACGTCCCTCCATTTTGCATACAGTATTTAATATTTTGGCCACTGCTACATATGGTTTAAACCATTCAACAGTACATGGCTGATTTAAAATAGCGATGCAGGTCTTGTGATGTCACGCAACACCAAATACGATGCACTTTGGAATCATTGTGACACTGACACCTTATCTTGTGAGTAGTTCCTCATTCTATTTGAGGAAGCATTCTTGAAACCTTTAAAAAAAAAAAGTCCTGACAGCAGCTGGTTCCTTCAGGAGAACCTGTGGAGGAGATCATGAGGAGAAATGGCTGCGCTCTCCCTGCTGGCACGTCTGAACCGGCAGGCATCTGATAACGGGCGCAGCCTGCGTGTGTTTGTGTGCGTTAGGCTGGGGCCACGCGCGCCGGGTGTAATCTCAACCCCTCTGTGGAGTAGGTTTGTGAAACTGTTGCTGCGCTCTGCACTTTTAACCACAGCGTCTTGTTTAGAACGGATCTCCTCTGGTGATCGCGTGAAGTCGCCTGAATTGAATTCGCAGGCGACGGCGGCTGCGCGCGGTTCATGCAAACGCGCCTGATGTCAAGTGTGAAGGCGATGAACATCGCGGCAACTTTGACGCACAGTTTAGTTGACTTCTTTATTCTTTATATTTCTGCAGAGACGGCCGAGCAGGAGGAGGTGGGCGGGGTTTTGGCTCCAGCACCTCTCCTCCCCCATTCTGTCTCTTCCCCCCCGTCCAATCCGGGCTGCAGCCACTACAGCTGGCTCTGCTTTTCACTGGCCAATCAGCTGACAGCAACCCCCCCCCCCTCTTTTTTCTATACCCTATATGCCTTTGCTACTGAATGAGCAAAGCAGGCTCACTCCATCAGCTGAGAGGAAACCAGTCCGAACACAAGAGGGGAAGGAGAGCGCGGGTTGGAAGGAGGGGCCTGAGAATAGAGGAAGACAGGAGAGGGGTGAGAAAGAGGAGGAATGGCAGGACAGGGAGGGGGGGCACATGGAGAGCGGCTTTTGTATTCATGATATTTTGGTGGGGCACACATGAGGGAATCGTATAAAGAGGGCAAGAGGAGCTGGAGAGGCAATGGGAGGGAGGGGGAGAGGCGAGGTGGTTGAGGGGAGTTGATGGGTTTTTGATTTGTGTTTGTGTGAGGGAGGAGAGACAGGAAGAAAACAAGAGAGAGGGAGAGAGGGACGGGGAGAGGGACGGGGAGAGGGACAGGGAGAGGGGGGCCTGTAGTCAAGGCTAACAGGGCTCCTGGCAAAACACACAGAGGGAGTCTTTTAACACCTATTCAGGAGAAAGGCAGCAAATCAGCCCAGAGGGAGAGGAGGCAGCCTGACACACTGGAATCAGAAACTCCGTTGAGGACGGAAAGGCGAGACGGCTGTCCTCCTTCACGTCCCAATAGGAAGGCAGGAGGAAGAGTCAGACAGTGAGATAAAGGCCATCCTTCTGAGACGGTGAGTGTCACAAGCTCCGCCGCTGTCAGCTGCGTTAACGGCGTCCCCGCCGTGCCATCGGCACGGCCGGGATGACTTGCCGCATCCTAAAATGGCAGGAAGACAGACGGGCAGAGAGGGAGAGACAGAACGGGACCCCGTGTCAAACTGCATTCTCAGCAGCTCTGTCAGCGGGCCGGCTTAGTTTAGACGGCCGCGGCTCGGCTCGCTCTGCAACACAGCTTTCTCACTTTCGACGCCTCTCTGGGCTCGCTCTCTCTTTCTGCATCACATCCTGTCTTCAGTCTCGCACTCAGGAAACACACTGACACACACACACACACACACACACACACACAAACAGCTGTTGACCAATCCCTTCGTGCACAGTGACATCAGTTTTCCAAACTCCTGTAATCTAATCAACAGGTGATTGTTTGCAGGGGCAGTTTCTGTGTTGGAGTGTGTGTGTGTGTGTGTGTGTGTGTGTGTGGTGTGTGTGTGTGTGTGTGCACGTGCGCGCGTGTGTTTATCAGCCGTCGAGCACACAGCAGGGACTGGGAGTAGCTCGGGTGGGGTTGCGCTGAAAGTTGATGAAACAATTGCGGGTTTTTCTTCTTTTGCAAGGCGGCTCCGCTCATGTCGATGCTATCACATCACACCTTGTTGGCAGGCTGGGCGGAAAAGGTCGACACAGACACAAAGGGAGCTGATTCGCTCTACTCTGCTCACCTTGAAATGTTGTGGCTCCCTCAGCCCTCACTAGCGCGTGCTTTCCGCGTGGAGCACGCTAGTAAAGTTAGCCTCTAATAAAGTTTAAGAGGAGTGTTGATTTCTGCACTTAACCACTGGAAACATCCCCCAGAAGAAGTCATTTTCAGGGGGTTTCTCTCCTCTGGACTTGTTTTCTTTACTCACTCTGCGTCTCAATAACATTGCTTCATCCCAGGACAGCGTCCCCACCATAAAGTGCTCTGAACAGTGTGCACGTAGCGTCAGCCCCTCATCACCACCCCTCTTACTTCTGTCACGACCAGCAGATGAAGTGCCTCTGGGTCTCCTGATGTGCTCTAGTGTCATATGACTGCCGGCCCCGGCTGCATTCTTCATTGGCTGAACGCGGCCGAACAGGCATGCGCGAGCGCACCTCGGCAGCAGCCAGTAAAACTCTTGAAATGCTTGGCCTCGGAGGCCGATCATAGCCTCACTGCTCACTTTTAAAGGCACTGAAGCGGTCTTCATCTTTTATTGGCGAGTAAAGCAGCCAGTGTGGATTCGACGTTCTTTTCTGGCTGCCGTCTCTGCCACCTTCTGGGTCAGTTCTTCCAAAATAAGGTCAGGAATCAAGCGGGACGTGTCACAGAGACTCATGTCCTCCATGTGAGCTCTGATTTTCGGCCTCTATAAATACTCCTTGCCTGCTCTTAATCTATAATTCCCCCCTCCCCCTCTCCTTGCCCACCTCTGGAGACCACACCTGTCATGACTCAAAGACAAGAAAACAGGAGGTGATCCCAGTGTTATGTTGATTGAGTTTCAGCCTGCTAAAACAAACGGGACGTCCCAGTTGGACAAGTCAGTAGATTCACTTCTAAAGTGATGCCAGGAAAACGCTTTGACATTTGATTAATTGCCTCTAATTCCACAAGAGAAGAACTGAGGAGTGTCGGATACGTGGCAGTGAAACCGGTATTTACTGTCAACAGAAAGCTCTCTAACATCAGAGAACGTGCGTCTCACTTCCTTCCTTCCTCGCCATCAAGTTGCGGGTCACGTAAAACGGCTTCGCCGCCGTTGGAGCCCTGATGGAGAGCGGCTCACCTGTTGTTCCCCTGAAGGAGCATCTCTGCACCTCCTCCACCCTCTCACTCTGCAGCCCTGCTTCTCCCCTTCCTCTTTTGTGACCAAGACAAAGGCGCTGTTATCCTTGAGCTGCTGGTTACCATGGCAACAGACCTCCACACACACTCAGCAACCGCCCCCCCCCCTCTTCACATTCCCAAGTTTGGGGTCCAAGTGGGTTGGGAAGCGTCCCACTTCTGCTGCCACAGTTCCGTTCGGCGCCAAGTTGTAACTGGAACTGTCGGCTGAAGTCCTGCGCGAGATTCCCGCAGATGTCCGCGGAGATTCCTGCTCCCGTCTTAAATTCCGGTCATGAAAGTGAAATAAAGGGACACTGAATTTGAAATGCTGGCTACCTTCGTGTATTTTTGTTCATTTGTGCCGTTTTGTTGGATGGTAAAAATCTTCCCGCCTTTGTCTCCTTCCTGCCTCCTGCAGGGAATTTGGAATGAGCCTACGATGACGCTGCAGCCGCACCGCCGCCCATCACCAGGTGACCAAGCAGGTCGTCTCTGGCTGGCAGCCAATCACAGAGGGAGCCCCAGGAGAATAAGCTTGGATTCCAGCTCGGCGACGTTTCCTCCAGTCTGCCCAACTGGTGAGTCTAAGGGCGACCGCCTCCCGTGACCCTCTGAGGTTCTTCTCCATCGCCGCTCCTCTGTTGACGCTGGGGTTTTCCTGTCGTTTCCCGGCAGCTGTCGTCTGACGTAGATGGTTCCTCCTCCAGACCGTCTTAAAGCTCCGCTGGCTGTGCGAGATGCAGATTGTCCACGCTGGCAGAATTTGACGAGGACAGTCATGGAGGTGCTTCCCTCGCGCAGGTGTCGGAGGCCTTTCCGTGTTTCTCAATCTGTTCCTAACAACCAAACAATGCTTTTTCCCATCAGGTCCTACTTGGTTGCACTTCCTGATTCGCTCTATTTGAGAATCTCAAAGCAGGAACGTAAGGTCTTCCCATTTCTGCAGAACACCTTGCTCTGAGCCTGGACTTGAGGACCCGCTCCAGCCTGTTGCACACAAGTTAGGAGAGACTTTTAGCATTGAAGCCATGCGGCACATCCACGTTGAGTTGCCTCATAAAAAGGCTCCGTTAGATCTCCGAGCCCAAGAGGGGCACCTGCCTCCGACGACAGCCCCGGCACAAGGCCTTGTGCCGGGCACACCCCGGCACTTTGGGCAGGAGGAAATGCGGCTCCAAAAGGTCTACCAAGTGTCTATTTTCTCCCCGCCCAGGGGATTTTCGACCTCTACGGAGTCCCTGCCGGATACCCAGAGAACCGTACGTCTGGGTGTGAAAAGAGGCCTGGAGGAGCCGCAGTGGCCTGCTGCCAAGCGTCCGTCACTGGGGGATTCTTCAGATGAGGACGCGCTGGAGGGAGAGGTGCTCTGCGGGCCAGCACCTGCTCAAGGTGTTTCCATCTCCTCAGAATCCCTCTCTGACACGCAGAGGCCCGTCCGCTCGGGTGTGAAGCGCGGCCTAGAGGAGTCACAGCGGCCGGCAACCAAGCGCCCCTGCCTGGGGGATTCTTCGGAGAAGCGTTCGCTGGAAGGGGAGGTGCTATGTGGATCGGCTCCGGCTCAAGGGACGGGGTTAGCCATGGGCGCCGGCGGGCCCACATCTGTTTACTCGTGTACGCAGATGGAGCAGAGAGACTCTGAGGGTGGGCCGTTACCTAGGTCTCCACCCTTGTCCCCAAGTCACAATCCCTCCCGCCGTTCCGCTCAGCACAATCACGACAGGCAACTCCCCGATGCATTCGCACCCCTGTCGTCTAAATCTGTTACAGTATGCGAGCCACCGGGCCATTACCTCATGAGCTCAGCCAGGACTGAGAACCATAACGGCAACCACATTTACTCTGCCGGTAGCCCCGTTTATGAGAGCTGTAGCAACGGGTCCCCCGTGGGCCAGCCCAGCCCCTACACATATGAAAAACCAGTGTACGAGACTCCGAACCCCGCCAGTCCCACCAGCCCGCCGGGCCCTTTCTCCCCCCCACACCACACTGAGATGCAGGAACCAGGAGAGGCCACAGAATGGGAAGCGGGACTTGAGTCCTCCCCACCTGAGCGTAGTGCCACCCAGGCGGCCTCCTCCTCCTCCAAAGGCCTTTCTTCTTGGGAGAAAACTCCCATCACCAATGGCCACCGCTTGTTCTCTGGAGGCCACTGTCAAGCCAAAAAGAGACTCCTGTCCCCGCCGGACACAGCAGAGCCATGTGTGGAAGATGAGAAACCCTCCACTTCCAAGAGCAGCAGGCTGTCCTTGTTGGCTCCAGGACTGGGACTGGACGCGTGTCGCAGCACCGACTCCAAAGCGGCTCCATACTGGAACCACCTGTTGCCCTCTGTGAGGGAGCAGCCTAAGGTGAGCGGATGCACGCAAACACAACCACAAATCTAGACGGAAATACTCCTGTTGGTGTCACAACCAAATCCATTTTAATATTTGATTCTCCCGGAAGATTATCATATGTTCTGTTGTGCCCCCCAGACTGGGACCGATACCAGCCCAACTGGGAGACTACTAAAAAGCCGGCGCAGCCTAAAAAGGTTAGTTTTACGAGAATCACCTCTGGACCTGCAGACAAACGTGTTGTAATGGGAAAACAAAACTGTCTGTTTGTGTTTGTGGTCGTACTCAGTCGGAAGCTGCACGGCACTCGGACGGACGCCGTACGCTCCACGCGCTCCAGCAGGCCCTCTTGTTCTGTCAGCAGGTCTTTACTGGTCAACTTGGAGGTGCCGTGCAGCTTTAGAAATATTTGATTAACTGTCAGACTTGAAGGTCTCGCAGGTGTAACCCAGCAGGAAAAGCTCTGACACTATCGCCCCCCCCCCCCGCAGGAGTCTATACTAAAGGAAAGATTTCCCCCATCGGGCCAGATTGAAGGCTTCACGGCTGAGATCGGCGCCAGCGGCTCCTACTGCCCGCAGCACGTCACCCTGCCAGTGAAAGTCTCCTACTTCGTAATCTCTGAGCACAGTGCACCCTTACCCTTCCTGGTCAGTACGCTAAAGCTGGAGCAAACTAGCTAAAACGGGCCGTAAATACAGATGCATAATCAATACCCAATAGCAAAACATCCCCCAAATAAAGGCCAGCGCGAACACATGAGAGTAAGAGCTCTCACTCTCTGTCCCTCACAGGGGGTGATATTCCTCGAGCCCCTCGGGAAGAAAGGATACAGCATACCCAAAGCAGGGACCATTCAAGTGGTGAGTTTGGTTTTTGTCCGTGGCTCACTCCTTTTTTTTGCACCCCCCACCCCAGTCTGAAATGCTAACTGCTAACTCACGTCTCCTCTCAGACCTTATTTAATCCCAACAAAAGCGTGGTGAAGATGTTCGTGGTGACCTACAACTTCAACGACATGCCGGTCAATCACATGACCTTCTTACGCCAGCGCATCTTCCTGGTGCCCGTAGAGGAGGGAGCCGAAGGGAAAAGTGAGGCGTCGGCTAGGGAGCAGAGCGCCGCGCCGTGTAGACCCAAGAGCCTCTGCTACCTGATGCATCTCAGGTATGACCAGTCTCTCGGGTTTTCCATTTTATTAATGGTGTTTTATTGATGGTGTTTTTGTCTTCTGCTCGCTCAGATTTCAGAGTTCCAAATCTGGGAAGATCTACTTGCACAGCGATATCCGCCTGCTTTTCTCCCGAAAATCCATCGAGGTGGATGCGGGAGTCCATTATGATCTCAAATCTTTCACAGAGGTGCCAAGAAACCCCAAATATTCCCCCCGTGTGTGACCAGCCTCATTCTCCGACCCAACGCTAACCCAGCCCATTCTTCCTAAATGGGGGGAGGGGGGAACTAACAGACTGCTAAGATGATGGACAAGGAACTTAAGGAGAGGTGATGCAGATACAGACACACTAAAGGACCCGACAAGACTCGACCGCAGCACACGGTGCACACGCCAAACACACCTGCTGGCGCCTGAGTTCAGTGTTAACTTGCATGCCTTGTGACTTACACATCTGAATTTTCCTCTAGTGCCGTTTCACACTGTCCTTCACTCTGCCTGCACCCGCCTCGCCAGGGCAATGATTTCATTTCGTCACAAAGCAACACGCGCGCGGCTGAAAACAAAGAACCTTTGTCTCCAATTCGAAGGCGTTGAATTTAAAAAAACAATACAGTGATCTGATTAAAACCAACAGGATGAGGTTTTCTGCATTTAAAAAAAATTATTTGAAGCTGTAATGGGACAGACCACTGTGTAAACTCCAAGCCAAGAGGGACATACCAAGTCGTGAAAAACGGGGGAATAAATTGACTAAATGTAGCCAGACTGAGGGACACTGTGCTGTTTCTTTTTTTAGATTCTGTTCAGAACAATCTCATTTTGGAGCAGAACATGTAAAAAAAAAAAAAAAGAAAAGAAAAAAAAGTAGTATTTTTAATTTATGTTTTTTGCAAAATGTCTTAATAAGCAATATACTGCACAAAGTAGAGTGTGTTTTGCAGCTTGACGATCTTTCTCTCTTGAAGGGGGGATGGAGAAAGCAGTGAACTGAGTGTGAGGGGAAAAGAAAGGGTGGTGGGGGTATTTAACATGGGAAAAGTCTATGTATATTTAATTGAATAAACTCTGCGACTGGCACGTGTTTGGTGTCATCTGTCTTGTGTTTGTTCACTTTTGTCTCGGGCATGATGGTTTTTAAAACCCTTTTCTGACCCCTAGTGGCAGAGGCCGGTATTGGCAGGTCCGCCGTGGGAATCCGACACTGGAAAAATAAACGGTTAAAGCCTGCAGAGTTTATTGTTGCCGATTAATCTCAAATAATGTTGAACGTTTTGGTGGATCAAGTTCTGCTGACTGTAAGCGATGGTTGATTTGTGTGTGAAAGACACTGTCCTTACACAAGAAACAGAACAGCTTTTATTTATTCCCCACCTTTAACAGGATCCATCAGACCTTTTCATCACATGATTACACCACAGAAAGTAATATTTAGCTCATACAGTCAAACTTAGAATAATACAATATCCGTCCACTCTGTATAGCAAATTTAATTTAGCCAAAAATGTCAACAACTGGTTTTGGTTCCAGTTCCAGTTCCAAGTCTAATAATAAAATATGTTAATTCTGAGACAGAGAGGATGAGATTTGTGTATCTGCTCCCACTGTTTCTGTCTTTATTTTTTTTTATTTCCTCAGCGATTGGGTCCTCCTCCTTCGGCTATATGACTTCCACCAGCATGTCGGCGGCACTGTTGATGGCCTGACTCAGCACCGACAGGTGATAGTGGACCTTGCCCCAGGCGCTGGGCTGACCCGGTGACTCGGCACTGGCAAAGGCATCGGCCAGACCCGGGAAAGTGGACTTGCCGGCACTACTGGAAGCCCAGATCACGTGCCTGTATAGAGGAAGGTATAGATAAAGTCGGTAGAAGAGGATTATGGGACATTCGGCGAGGGTTCCGTACCTGAACGCATATTTGTCAGGGAAGGCCAGAGGGTCCAAGAAAGCTCGGTCCAGGAGCATCAGCTGGTCGTTGATCTTTCTGACCTTCAGTGGGCTGAGAGGGGGGGTCATTTTTCTTTTAAAAAAAAACCTTAACCATGATTCTAAAGGATTTCTCTTACGTTTCATTCGCCAGGTCCGAACTATGGATCATCTGGTCCATCTGAGTAGCTGCCTTACGGAAGTTGGCCACCGCACTTTGGAGAGGTTCTATAAGAGAGGAGCAGGAACAGTTGCTTCCCTTCCTTTACGTACCCACGTCTCTAATTACCGTGCTTCCTCGCGGTTACCCATGGAGATGTTCCACGTCTGCAGCTTCTCCTGGTACAGGGACACGGCGGTCTTCAGGTAGTCCTCCAGGCTCTCGGCGTAGTCGCTGCAGTTCAACGGCAGCACCAGGCTGTCGGCCATCCGGATCAGGATGTTCCCCGCGGTCCGGGCCACCGCCTGGTGGCTGAGGAACCCTGAGGTCAAGATGCAAACGTGTGAGGAACCGAATCCACCTTTCAGGCGTAACCCGGAGCGCGGCGTCACCCACCAGGATCGATGTACTTGGAGCAGTAATCGAAGGTGTCGTACGCCGTGTGGTAGGCAGGGTAGATCCGCGCGTTCGTTTTACTCTGAAGGAAACATTCGTACGTCAGGATGCGTGAGGAAACAAACTGGCTTCCGTGGTTTGGACTTACCCTGTCGTATGTGTAGGACATGTCCAAGGCCGTTATTCCCAGGTAATGGACGAAGGCGGCGTAATCACTTCCTGCTCCTGTCAGGTATCCCATCCTGGAATCGATACACCTGATCTAAAAAGTCTGCAAACACGATCGCCTACGTGCCCTTAAGTCGTCATTAAGACGAGTGAAGCTGGGGACGAATCTGTCTGTCCAGAGTTTGACCCAGTGACCTTTAGACCCTCATAAAGTCACACCCCTTTACCTGGGAATGGTCCCGTGCTCCGGGCTGGTCCTGTTGGAATATTTGAGCCAGTTTTCATACACGGACGTTGAATCCACTCCGGGCGCGTCGACCTGCAGAAGAAACGTTTGTTCCGGTGACCCGTTCCCGACGCAGCGCCTGCGATGGGTCCGCTCGGGGGTTTGAGCTCACCTGCTTGGCGGCTTGGAAGATGACGTTCTGCACCGACGGCATCCCCGAGGCCCTGAGGGTGGCGTTGGCTGCGGGGAGGAGACGAGTCTGTTATGGTTCCGGGTTCAGATCCTCCAGAAGGACTCAGCTAAACAAGTGGCGAAGACTAGGGCTCGGAGAAACACCCCTTTAACAGGAAGAAACCTTGAGCAGGACCAGCCTCCTACTGATGCTCCTTTTATTCCATTACGATATCATTACGTTAGCCTTCTTTCATCCTGGCAGCTAACAGCAAAGATGAAAACCTCTTACCAAAGACGGCAATGTCCACGTTGATGTAGGCAACGGTGCGTTGGCTCAGCTTGGGTAAATATTGCTGGAGTGATAAAAGAGTCGTCATAAACAAGACATAAAGAGCAAATCTAGTAATATAAAGTGATGTAATAGTAATCTAGTAATATAACGACAGGCTTGTCTGCTCATCACCTCTGTGTATTCTGCCGATCCAATGAGTCCGAACTCTTCAGCGCCCCAGCTTCCGAAGATGATCGACCTGCGAGGCCGCCATGTTCCTGCCTCCCAGAGCAACAGAGGTCAAACTCCACATCTGGAATAAGCGTTGGTCTTCCTTTTGACCGAGAGCTCACCCTGCTTGACCTTCGTGCCCAGCACTCTGCTCAGCTCCAGCATCACCGACGTGCCGCTGCTCGGGTCGATGGCGCCGTGCACCCAGCTGTCCCTGTGGTTGCCGTAGATCACGTACCTGTCTGCAGAGGGAAAACGGGAAGGATGTTCGCCAGACTCGGGTGGGAATTTCAGCCTCACCTGGCTCGACGCTCCCTCTGATGACACCCATCACGTTGGAGGAGTTCCTCACTTCCCCGTAGTTGCTGATGTTCATCTGCACGTCGCTGGGAAAAAGGAAAGGAAGATGCGAGTCCGGAAGCAGCTGGAAAAGCTTAAAAGCCCGAACACGTCGGGCATTTTGTTACCTTTCTTTGAAGGTGGACGTGTTTTTGAATCCTGGGCCTCCATAGTTGTACTTGCAGTGGAATGAACCCTGCCATTCGTCCGGAGCGGCGTCTCCACCCAGCTCGCTGACGTGAGCAATGTAAAAGCATAAACCAATAAAAAGCTGTTGTTCTCAAGCTGTCTTTGCTCTTGTCCATTTCTAAAGTGCACCTGCTCCAGGACAAACCAGATTAGTCTTTGGGCGTCCCCGAATCCGATTGGCTGAATTGGAATGGGAGGGATCCCTGTGATGTCCTCTGGGGAAATTCTGTACGTTTCCTCTGCAGGTTAATGAGTAGAACGGTCATTAAAGCAGCCAGTAAACACACAGGAGCGAACTTTACATTGTTACCTTTGGCAGCCAGGTAGGGGGTCAGCGGGTCTCCATAGTTGGTGGCGAAGGCGCCTCTCTCCACGCCGGACGGCGGCATGTACCACGAGTGAGGATACGTCTCGTTGACGTCCGACATCAGTCCGTCGTTGATGTCCAAAGGGTCGGTGTAGACGAGCACGCCCACGACGCCGTAGGGGGCTGCGTTGATGGCCTGCATGAAAACAAGTCGAGGTTTTTCCTCGCCACCGTGGACACGCAGGCGCATTTTCAGGACATCTCGTCAGCTCACTTTAGCGCCTCGTCCTGCTCCTCCGTATCTGGTGATGGCGATGGTTCCCCTCAGGTCCACGGTCCGGTTGAGATGGAGGTAGTCGCTGGGTTTCCCCTGGTTGGCGTACACCAGTTTACCCTGGAAAGCAGCAGCAAGTCAATGAACACCTTTTGTTTCTAATCCCTCTTTGACTTTATGTTTTCCAGACCAAATATTTTCTTTTCCATTGTGTCCTTGAATTTTAATTTAATTGTAGCATTCAAGGACCCTGGAAACATACTTTTTTCTCTTCTCAACGAGCCTGAGAACTAATCTAACTTTACAGCCCTTATCATGGCCTTCACTTCCCCTAATGCTGATATTCCCAGCCTGCTTTATTAACCACAAAGAACCAGTAAGAACCTGTAAAGTCATCAGCACTCGCAAGGACGTGCACAGATAGCTATAAATAACAATCTATAGCAATTAGAGCATTGATTACTGTTCTGAAGACTAAAAAAGGGTGTTTCAGGAGTCACAAAGAGACTCAAAGGGACACCTCAATGTTATGACGTTTATAGCTCCCCTTTACATAATTTATTTTATCTCCAGCCAGAAGTTCTGTCAACACAGGCTACCTCTCACCTTATCAGTGTTTGTGTGTGTAGTAAAACACTCCCTTTGTGGAAATTGTCTCCGTATCTTCTTTTTTATTATTCTGTGTTCATTTTGTTGGGATAAATCTAGCTTCACAAATATTGAAGGTTAGCCTGGTCAGAATCCACATCCATCACCTTTGTGAACAGCAGAGTCTGAGTGATGGTGGACCTTAGAGCTCTACCTCTACCGTAAAGGTCCTACCTTTACGTGTCCAGCAGGAGAGTATGCAGCGTAGGGCTGAACCACGTCTGGATCATTTTGGTCTGAATTGGTGTAGTTTTTCTCTTTCTCTTGGACCGTGTGCAGGGCCTCACCAGATGGGCTCACTGAAACGGGAAGTTCTGGGTGACTGGCCAGCGTCGGACACTTAACTCTCAGACTGGAGACTTTTAAAGTCCAAAATGAAGGTGAAAAGTCACAAAGATGTGTCATAACCCCAGCAACAGCACCCTGACTCACCCACTGTGACCTTGTTGGGGTTCTTGGGATCGGGGAAGGACAGGTAGACCTTGTATTCCTCCCTCCACGCTTGGTCCAGGCCCGATTCGGGATCCTGCCACCTTTTCAGCATGTACTGCACCGTCTGCTCGTCCCCGGCTGTAGTGGCCATGTGGGGCACCTTTGTCAGCTCCCTGTGGAGGAAGGTGACAATTAAGATTGAGCAAAACACTACAAACGACAGCTAAACCCTTCACAAACTTACTTCAGGTTGTCCTGGATCCGGAGGTTGTCCACCTCTGATAAAAAGGTCTCAATGAAGCTCTCGTCCACATCTTTGCTCACCTCTAACACCCAGGACGGTGGAGGGCTGCTGCTTTTGGGGATGCCATAGTGTCCAATTAAGATGCCGACTGTAAAAAGAACAGCGCAGCACAACAGAGAGATCAAAATCTTTATCATCCTTCTTGAAACGCTTAAGGACTCAGTCCGGCTCGTCTTTGGTTCTGGGCAACAGTGCGTCCGCTGATTTCTAAATCTGTCAGATGATCAGTGTTCAGCACCGGTGCCGCTGCCAGAGTGACCTCCCATAAGAGACACTGTAAAGTTTATTCATTAATGTTTGCAGTCAAAATGGACTTTATCCCCTTTTGTTTATGCGTCGATGGGGGGAGGGGGGGTTAGATCGCTTTTTGTTCCTTAAAAATATACGTCTGCAATCTTTTGCTTGGTCTCATTGCAAAATTAGCAATTGATTTGAGTATTCATGCAGCTTAAAAGTAAAATATCTTCAGTGTGTGACATTTTGACTAAAGAATAGATAGATAGATAGATAGATAGATAGATAGATAGATAGATAGATAGATAGATAGATAGATAGATAGATAGATAGATAGATAGATAGATAGATAGATAGATAGATAGATAGATAGATAGATAGATAGAGATAGATAGATAGATAGATGATAGATAGATAGATGTGCTGCTTCAGGGTTCCCAGAATGCCACCATATTTAAATGTTTATGTGGAGACTTTTTCTAAAACTCAACAATAAAGTACCTTAATCCTTGTAATCAGTACCAGCCGTTATGAAATGAGTGTTCAAATTTGACTTTAGATCAAACTGTGAATCATTCACACATTTATGCAATCAGAAATCTACGCGATAACTTGTTATTACGCAAACACATTTAAAAATAAATCAAATCCATTCATTATTGCACCAAGACGACAGTCTATTACCACAAGAACTCTGAAAAGTGAACATTATTAAACAACTACACCATCTAGTGGTCATCGGTGTGATTGCATGTTTAAATGACGACTTCCTGTTTACTGGGACGTTTTCTTTAAAAGTCCTACTTTTAGAAATGTTCCGGCTTGATTGTAATTTTTAAATATATATAAATATAAAACCAGGAATCTATGCAGGCTTTGTTGGGTTTCAAAATAAATGGCATAAATACTCTTTTCTCAGACTTCCGTCCGTGATGAGCTGAAGGACTGAAGATCACCCAGCATGCAACTCTTTCTGTTTCACTTTCAATCTTTCTTATTTCTGCGGAGCTCGACACAGTAAGTTGACATGTTTTATCTCTCAGGTGTCTGTTTAAAATGCTTAGACACTTTATCCAATAAGCTCTTTTGGGGAAATGGACGTTCTCCCTCCAATGCGACTGCGGTTAAACGAATGAATGGTCTCGACAAAATCGAAAGTGTTTCATCTTTATGAGCCACCATTTTCAGAAATTTTGAGTTCCACTAAAATTGAATTCAGGAGACATTGGCGCGCAATGGTCCCTCTCTTCATCTACAATGCCGACATTTCCAGTAATTTGACGATTCCCAGATTATCATGAGGCACTTTTAATTAGAAGCGATGACTCTAACTACTGTGTTACAGACGAGGGACACCATGTTGGACAGCCCCCCCCTGCTGCTGCTGCTGCTCCTCTTTGCCTCCCCATCGGGAGCTAAGCCACCAAACCCAGAACAACACAAGGAAGTGTTGATATCCAGCAGTGGCCAGCCGTTTCCCTGGAACCACATGAGACTTCCCAAAACAGTGTCCCCCCTCCACTACGACCTGGGCATACACCCCAACCTGACCACGCTCGACTTCACGGGAGTCGTCCGTATCCAGCTGCAGGTGCACGAAGACACCGGCGTCATCGTTCTCCACGCCAAGCAGATGCAGATCACCGAGGCGCTGCTCCTGGCTCCCGAAGGCGAGCGGCCCCTCCGGGTTCTGGAGTATCCTCCCTTCCATCAGCTCGCCCTGCTGTCAGACACCCTGCTGACCAGAGGCAGGACCTACGAGGTTCTGCTGGGCTTTGCCGCCACCTTGTCCGACAGCTTCCATGGGTTCTACAAAAGCAGCTACCACACCAGCAGCGGGGCCGTCAGGTGAGAGCTCCCTCTCCTTCAGACGTCTTTGAGATCATTCCTGGGTGCGGGACACGGTAGATGGAACGTTTCTTTCCCTTTCTTTAGGGTCCTGGCGTCCACCCAGTTTGAAGCCACCTTTGCTCGCGCGGCCTTCCCCTGTTTTGACGAGCCAGCTTTTAAAGCCAAATTCACCATCAGGATCATCCGGGAGCCTCGCCACATAGCTGTTTCCAACATGCCCACTGTAGGCGTGCGGTTAGCTTGTCTTCCGACATGTTTGGGGTCTGCGGGATTGATTAAGGGTTAGTCTAACGTCTCCTTTCTGTGTCTCAGGTGAAAACGGTGGCGTTGCCGGGCGGCTTGCTGGAGGATCACTTTGACACCACGGTGAAAATGAGCACCTACCTGGTTGCGTACATCGTCTCCGACTTCCTGTCTGTGAGCAAGACCACGCAGCGTGGCGTGAAGGTGAGGAGACTGATGAAAACGTCCATCACCCGTCCACCCCCCCCCCCCCACCACACTTCACACTGTAAATGCTGTAATTGTAGATTTCAGTCTACGCCGTACCGGAGAAGATCGACCAGACAGCCTTCGCCCTGGACACTGCCGTCAGGCTCCTGGACTTCTACGAAGACTACTTCGACATTCCTTATCCTCTTCCCAAACAGGGTCAGTGGAGATATGGGAGGAGTGTGGCGCCAGGCCACCAACTTTAGGTTGTCCTTCTCCCTGCAGATCTGGCAGCTATCCCCGACTTCCAGTCTGGGGCGATGGAAAACTGGGGGTTGACCACCTATCGAGAGACGGCCCTCCTCTACGATCCCGACAAATCGTCCCCTTCGGATAAACTGGCCATCACCAAGGTGATCGCGCATGAGCTAGCACACCAGGTAACCGACGTTTCATCACTTCAAGTAAATGAATTGTTCTCACGGTGGAAGATCCAGTTCCGTTTCTGAGACTCGGGTTCCGTTTCTGTGTCCAGTGGTTTGGGAACCTGGTGACGATGGAGTGGTGGAACGACCTGTGGCTCAACGAGGGTTTTGCCAAGTTCATGGAGTTCATTTCCGTCAACGTCACCAACCCAGAGCTGCATGTGGTGAGCGAATGAATTCCTCGACTAAGATTTACTGTTGAGACTCCAATAAAGCAGGAATAGTTGGATGATTGGAAGCTGTGTCCCAGGATGACTTCTTCTTGGGGAAATGCTTTGAGGCCATGGAGGTGGACTCCCTCCCCTCCTCCCATCCTGTCTCCACTCACGTGGAGAATCCCATGCAGATCCAGGAGATCTTTGATGATGTCTCCTACGACAAGGTCAGAACCTGTGGACTGGGATAAACCGTTCAATCCCGGTGTGTTGGAGTCCATAATAAACCAGCCAGCTTTAATAACCCTTCCTGGTTTTCCAGGGAGCGTGTATCCTGAATATGCTGCGGGACTTTGTGACTCCTGAGGCGTTTGAAATCGGCATCATCCGATACCTCAGACGCTTCAGCTACCAAAACACCGTCAGCCGACACCTGTGGGAGAGCCTGACGGACGTGAGTGCTCACGTGCACACGCGCGGGCGTGCGTGCGGTTCAGAGACTAGAACTTGCCTAAAAGACGCGGCAGGACCTAATTTGTCCGTTAAAGACGGGATTTTAAAAGTCAAAAGTTGTTTTCCCAGTATGAGTGTGCATGAGGGTTCACATCTGACTGTTTGTTGTTGGGTCGGGTCTTTACCAGCTCTGCAGCCCAGATCTTCTGGACAAAGGAGACAGGAAACATACGGAATTCTGCTCCGCTCGGAACCGTCCCTCCGGAGCTTCCGTAAGTTTGGTCCGCGTTTAAAAAAAAGCCGCGTTTGCTGTTGACCACGTGCACCTCACAGGGTTGTATTTTGTGCGTGCAGAAGTGGTACTCTGGCGATGAGCTGGACGTCCAGGCCATCATGGACACCTGGACACTGCAAGAGGGTTTCCCGCTGGTCACTGTAGAGGTCAGAGGTCGCGAGGTCCGGCTCAGCCAGGAGCGTTACCTGAAGACAGATGAGCCCTCCCTCACTGACGGGTAAAAACAGACTCCTGTCTTTCCCGTAGGGGACTGCTTGTTTTTCCGACGTGTCTCCTACGTGTCCACGTGTCTCGATAGATTCCTCTGGCAGATCCCTTTGACCTACGTGACCAGCGCCTCCAGCACCATCCGCCGCTTCCTCCTGAAGACAAAGACGGGTTAATATCGACGTTAAACTCTTGATCATTGAGGAAATCTAGAAGTGAAACACGTCTTTGTCCATCCGTCTCCGTGCAGACGTCCTCTACCTCCCCCAGGA
The DNA here is from genome assembly GCF_003711565.1 of Takifugu flavidus. Lineage (NCBI taxonomy): Eukaryota > Metazoa > Chordata > Actinopteri > Tetraodontiformes > Tetraodontidae > Takifugu > Takifugu flavidus. The sequence goes on along the minus strand of NC_079524.1, from coordinate 5,353,933 downwards.
GGTGGACTGGGTGAAGTTCAACGTGGACATGAGTGGCTACTACATGGTCCACTACGAGGGCGACGGCTGGAACGCCATCATCAACCTGCTGCAGCACAACCACACGGTGCTGACCAGCAACGACCGGGCCAGCCTCGTCCACGACGTCTTCCAGCTGGTCAGGTCCGTCGGAAGAAGCGGCACAACGTCCCGGAACGTGGAATTCCCGCCGCTCCGTCCTTCACTCCTGTCTTTTGTTGCAGCGTGGGGAAGGTGAGGCTGGACACGGCTCTGGAACTGTCCCTGTATCTGTCCAGAGAGACGGAGACCATGGCTGTGACCCAGGGCTTCCAGGAGCTCGTACCTCTGTACAAGCTGATGGAGAAGAGGGACATGGCTGCTCTGGAGAACCGGATGAAGGTTAGAACACAGGCCAGCCGTGGACCGCACCGCCGTTGCTCTTTTGCTTCCTACACATTCCGTGCGCGTTTTCCAGAGCTACATCGTGGATTTGTTCCGCGGCCTGATCGATCGGCAGGAGTGGACTGACTCCGGATCAGTGTCGGAGCGAGTTCTGAGGAGCTACCTGCTGCTGTTCGGCTCCGTCAGGAACTACCCTCCCTGTGTGGAAAAAGCCACCCAACTCTTCAACGCGTGGAGGGCCTCTGGTGGCCACATGAGGTCAGGGGTCGCCGCCCCCCCGTGAGCGTTAAAACTGTGAGACCGTTAGCGACAGCTAACAGGGAACTGATTTGTCCTCAGCCTCCCGGTTGACGTCACCATGGCGGTGTTTACCGTTGGAGCCCGAACGCCGGAGGGGTGGGACTTCCTGTTTGAGAAATACCGCACGTCCCTGCAGATGTCCGTAAAAAGCCGCATGAAGGTCGCGATGGCGTTCAGCCCGCTGCAGGACAAGCTCACCAGGTGGGTGCGGCACGTCACACCCCCACTAGCATCTCCTACCGTTCTAAACACAGCACCTCCTCCTGACATCTGATCATTAAATTTGCTCGATTTTCCCGTCCCCGCGTCTGAAGGATGATGGAGCACAGCCTCCGGGGCGAGGTGATGAAGCTGCAGGACCTCCCGGACGTGCTCGTCACCATCAGCAGGAACCCTCATGGCTACAAACTAGCCTGGGACTTCCTGCGAGCCAACTGGCACACTCTGATCAAGAAGTGAGTGTGACCCGTGATGCACCTGCGCACTCATTTAGAACTTTGGACTCCGCTGGTAGATGAAATAAAACTCTTTCCTGGATCGTCACAGGTTTGATTTGGGCACGAGCCTCGTCGCCTACATGGTGAACGGAGTCACCAACCAGTATTCCACCACTGAGATGCTAGACGAGGTAAGTGGGCGGGGGGAAGCGTCGACGCAGGAGTGTGCGGGCTTGTAAATGTGGCCGCTCTGTGCTCAGGTGAAGCTCTTCTTTGGCTCCTTAACCGAGGAGACGGGCTCGGAGATGAGGTGCATCCAGCAGACCTACGAGACCATCGGGGACAACATCCGCTGGATGGACGCGCACCTCCCTCATCTGCAGGCCTGGCTGGACAAACGCAGCAGCCACACGGTGCACGAGGATTTATAGTGGCAGCTGTGCACGAGGTGACTCCGCCCAGAAGGGTCCTGTCACAGCCCAGCTGGGAGTTCAACCCAAAACAAACAAGAAGCTGATGCAGAAGAACTTAAAAGAGCTTCTTCTTATTCTTAATGATGATCACACTCCTGAGCGCGGACGCGCTGGAAATCGCTTTAAACGTCTCTATTTTCTTCTCCTTCGCCCCTGAAATGTGACAGGAGCCTAATCTGGTTGTAGGAACCCCTCAGTGATGTCATCGGTCAGCGCTGCTCTTGCGAGCCCCCACTGACGTTATAGAATTGGCATTTTTATAATAAACAGGAAGTGACTGGAGAAGGTCTCACCACACCGGGACGGGGGGCGACGCCGCTCGTCTTTTCTGTGGAACTGCTCACATCTGATTGATTCCAATGTGATGGCCACGATCGGGACTTTGGTTTATTACAGGTGCTTTTTATGAGCAATTTTCAGAGCAGCTTTACTGGTCTGGAAAATGAATGACAAATTGTCTCTGACATTGTGTTTCCACCTCTGTTTTGTCTTGCGGGGGCCGTTTGTAAAGCAGCAATGAACCATCCTGAGTCTTGAGTCCAGATTCTTTCCTCTCTCGTGATCTCACAGTATTGGATCTGTTACTCTGCTAGCATAAAAAAAGCTAAATGTGTAAACTTTAACTTTAAAGGAGGGACCAAGCGGCCGTCGGCGCTAAAACCCGGTTGAATCATTTCTTCTCTCAATTTTGCCAGTATGGACTCTGCTCGAGTAAACATGGAAGGAACAAACTCTCACAAACAATTCTTCCTGTACAGACTGAGACTTTCTGCTGGACTTGACCTTGGGTCCCTGAATCCAGATGGACCGCCAGGTCTCAGGTGTCTGTCACTTTAAATCTTTTCCAACGCTGCCATAAAATCCACCTGAAGGACCTTCAGCAAAGACTAATAAACCAATGCTAAATGCTAAAGCTAATAAAATAGACAGGCACACGCATACGTTCATATTCCCTCAACGGTGTGTGTAATAGATACAAAGAACCCTGAAACTGATTTTGAAAGGTGATTCAGAGGCTGATAAACATGCGGGGCTTTGCACTTGCTCTCTCTCCCTGACACACACACACAGACACACACACGTGTGCACGCACGCTCACGCCGCCCACCTTGGCAGCACACCCACAATAGAAAGTGTACTCTGCTCCACTGAGTTTTCCATCACAGTCACACGCCTGAGACGAGCCGACCGGAGGTAAGAGCCTGAAATTCTTCTTCTTCTTGTTCTGTTTTTTGTTCCTGAACCTGAACCCTCCGTGAGTGCCCCCCCACCACGACCCCTCATTGGGGACTCTTTGTTTAGTTCTTGTAGACTTGGCCCTCTGCTCCACCGGGTCGTGTGGGCTGAATTTTGACTTCACCTGCCTCTCATGTGATTTCTCCGCTCTACTTTGTACCTTTTATTCCTCCCAGATTGTATTAACGACCAGTTATGGGTTGGAAATCATGTAGCTGTAATCACCAGACAGCAGCGCTTCAATATAGATCTGTTTATTTTAGCTGTTACCAGTTTAAGCAGCTCATAGGCGGAAAACCTCAGGAAAAAGAAATCCTGATGTTGGATTTTAACAGGAAATCTGAAATCGCATCAGTTTGGTCTCATCACTAGAATCTGTAGCTCATCAGAAAGTGAATCGAGGAGCGTTTTGAAGGAACCCAACTGGGGTTTTTTAGGCGTGGGACTGGACCAAGCAGCAACTGGACTCAGGAATCCAGGAATAAATACCAAACCCCCCAATGAGCCGTCATTAGTGACCCCGGCGCCCCTGCCAACAACCCTCTTTGATCGAGACACCTTTGACAGGTAGAGCGAGTTAAAGCCGGTTCAGCCTGGAACACGCGTGATGTTCGTCACCGGTCTCAGCACAGCCATAAAATATCCTCAGACTAAACATTTATGGGTCTTCGGGTCAAAGTATATTTCCAGGAGCTCCAGGAACACTGATGGACTTGTGACGTTTTATCCTCCTCAGATTCCCACTGAGCTTCCTGCCCCCCCCGGTCTGTTGTGCTCCACTGAGAGATCCTCCACACACCTCTAACCATGAGCGATGACTTCCTCCCCTTCCTAGAGTAAGACACGCTCCTCTCTCTCCTCTATCATCTGTGTCAGAACCTGTCTGATCCGGGGTCTGGGTGACGTTCCTGCTCCTATGTTGCTGTTTTTGACTTCATCTTGTTTTCATTTGACACAGTGGAAAATAGTTCAAATTTGGAATCTTGCTAAAGTGATGTTTACACTTGAGTCATAATTCCTGGTCATTGTGGTGTTTACACCACATTAGTGACACATTTATTCACTTATTCAGCGCCTGACTGAAGAGTCGGACTCAAGCTTCTCTCTTCTCCAGTCATAAGTTCATGTAATCATCTGTTGGCTAAAGGAGCAGCTATCTGTATCAGGACAGTAAAGCCGCATCCTCGGTGACCTCCACCATGATAACGCTGTTGTATAAGAGCTCCTGAGGTCAGGGCTAAGGGGGAGCGGTCTGCTTCTTCATCATCCTCAACCTCCTCTTCTCCTTCAAGCATCTTCCTGGGCATCCTGGGCGTGGGGCTCTCCATCCTGTTCTGCACCAGCTTCTGCCGGGTGTGCCACCGTTACAGGGAGGCGCAGATGGAGCGGGAGGCATGGCGACGCACCGCCCACGACGGGCAGCCCCCTTCTATATATTTCATCCCCTTCCCTGGAAACTTATCGCTCCGCGACGCGGAGGATCCCAGCAGGGATCCCCGCTACAGCCAGGACCACCCGCCACCACAGTACAGCACCGTCAGCTGCGGGCCCCCGCCTTCCTACAACGAGGTGGGTCGAGTGCCACAAAAACCCGAAATGTTCCTGAAATTCCGCTCCTGAAATTTGTGTCTATTCACAGCTGGGATTCAAACCCGAGGATCTCCCTCCCGCCTACACGGAAGACGCCCCCGCGGTGCTGCCCATCACACCCCCGCCCCACACCCACGAGGTTCGGCCACAAACACAATAACGGGAGCATCACAGCGCACCTGTGCTGACCTCACACACACCTTGTTTTTGAATGACAGTGAACGCACCACGAGGAAACGGTCTGCAGAGGCGACGCGTTTACAGGCGCGAGCGCCAAAAGGAGCCTCTGAAACGTGTTCGCTGAGCCGCCCGAGAGATAAACAGAATCTATGCACGTGATTTTTTTATACGCCTCTGGAACACTGTGCAATTTAAGGAAATTCAAAATGAGCTCCCGTAAAATGGGGACTTTGATTTAATGAGAGCGGCTTCCTGAAAGCCAAACAGCTGCTTTTTGTACAATTGCGCACGTATTTATATTTGGCTTTAATTCAGAAAAAGAAAAGACTGTGATATCTGTATGTACAGTTTATATGTATATGAGGAAGGAAGTATTTTAAGGAATAAAAATCCTGTTTTCTTATTTTCTTTTTATTTGTTGAGTGGAGGGATGCACATCCGTGATTTGGGTTGTTTTTTAAGGATTATCGGGGCTTTTTTTATTTTATTATAGTAACAACAGACAGACACACGGGAGGAAAAAACTGCTAAACGTCTTCCGAATCTCTGTTTTTGACAAATGCTTTGTCATTTTACACACGCAATCAAGAACTTTATGGTGATCGGACTGAGATGTGCTGGTCTATGTCAGATCATGTAATTCAGAACAAGCGGTGATAGAATTTCAATGGGAGGGCAAAGGTCGGCAGCCGAGCGGAGATAAGGCAGCAATTGAGAGGGACATACAGTGTGTTTTCCTCTATCGTGCAGACTGTTGCAACATTCTGTACCGGCGTTGCTGCCTCTGCCTCTTCCACGTTCTGTTACAAAACATGTCGACATGTTCTGTGTTCTGGGATCAGCATTGGGCAACATTTGGGATGTCTGAGGTGATCAGGAGAGCCAGGAATTTTATATGCGGGGGGGTTGGAACTAGACCTCCTGGTGGTGCTGCCTTAAAGTTTCGCCCAGTATGAAGGGCTGACATGCAGCAGGTCATTCCTACCTGCGGCCTGACGTTATCTCTGCTCTTTGTTAACTAATATTTAACTAAGCAGCTTTCTTTCCCCCCTCAGTAAAGGATCAGCTGTAATCTATTGTTGACAATGTTGCCTTTAGGCAGCATTTCAAATCTATAAATGTCTCCTCTGTTTTAATGCCTACTGACTGAAACTTTGATCATTCTCTGGCTCCTCTGAATACGCAAGACCTGGTTTTAGCTGGTGGAGGTAATACACGGTGTGACCAGCAGAGGGAGACAGATCCACTCAAGAATGTTGGTGTTTTTTTTTTTTAATTTTTGAAAAAACTTATCACATTTAAATTCACAGCGGAAGTAAAACTCATCGTTCCAAAACCTGGTTTAATGTTTCAATAACCTTTAATATTATTGGAATCGTAAGAGAACACAAAAACATGTGAGGTAATGTCAATGTGCAATTCAGACAGCGCCAGAATTGATAATGAAAATCATACTTAAATTTGGTTGCCCTGCAAAAATAATAAAGTTGTTAAAACATATTTGCTGCATTTTTAAAGGTTTTTCTAATGAAGCAGCTGACAGTTAACCTTTGGCCCCACCGAGGTCATTAAAGACAAAGGATGAAACATTTTAGTTTAAAAAAAACTCGTTAGAACAACCATTCACCTTTGAAGTGAAATAATAAATAAATGAATAAATAAAGTGAAATAAAGTTCCATTTTTTCCATTATTACAATTTTTTCTGCCTCGCGTTTCCTATAGGATGTTTTTAAACAGAAGATGCCAAAACATCTAAAAATGCCAATTCTAAAATGTCCTATTTAGGAAGTCTTTGTGTGTGTTTGCACTGCTGGACAGGGGTGGTAACTTTGGAATGGGACGGGTGTTTGTTGACGAAAAACATTCCTCTGTGTGTGTGTGTGTGTGTGTGTGTGTGTGTGTGTGTGTGTGTGTGATGTGTGTGTGTGTGATACACTACAGTTTAGGATATCCCAGGTCTGAAGATACTCCTTCTCCTCTGATTAGTTTACTTTTTGAAAATCTTGTTCTTTCCTAATTTTAACTTTGCTTTAACAAACTGTGACTCAGTCACCAAAACATGTATTCTAACATATTCCTAATGTGCTCTAAATAATCCCTAGAAAACATCGTCAGAGGAGTTTAAAGAACCGTAGCACTGTTGCTTGGGGCATTGTTGAAATATTTACATTGCAAAAAATACAGTGGTGTGTGTGCATGTGTGTGTGTGTTGTGGGGGGGGGGGGGGTTACATCAGTCCTGCAGCTACACTACACACTGTTGCCACAGGTACTAATGATTGCACTAATGCTAATGACATGAGTAAAAAAGGAAAGATTTAGTTCCATAGATGCGTTCATCAGCATCCCAGCAACCGGGATGGAAGAAAACACATGAGCGTGAATCGAGACTGTGTGTGTGTGTGTGTGTGTGTGTGTGTGTGTGTGTGTGTGTGTGTGTCTGCTTGGTGACTGCCATCTAAACGTTGTTTTCCTCACGCATAGGCAGCTATACAGGCACTCGCTTGTATGACGTCAGAATCACCTGCAGCGCTGTGACGTCAGACCCGCCTTTGGTTTTTGAATTTGCGCGTGAGTGAGCGGTCGCGGGTGGCAGCGGAAAAAGGACCTTTGTGCTCCAAATCCGGGACATTTCGCAGCGTCTCTGAAATCACCTGTAAATAAAGTGACCGTCTGAGTGGCCGCCGCGCTCTGTCCAAACCAGGCAAAATAAGGCGCGTGAAATAATGACGCTTCTTACGTAATCCACGTCAAGTCTCCCCAACTCGGGTGTCCTCGGGGGTCTGACGCCCGCTCGCGCACGCGCGCGCTTCTCGCTGTCCACGCCCCCTCGCAGTCTTATAGGTCGCGTGCAGAGGTAAAGATCCCACCGAGCTGCGCCGCCTCAGTCGCCGCTCCGCTCCGCTCCTCTCTGCTCTCTCTGCTCCGCTCCGCTCCTCGCTGCTCCTCTCCGCTCCTCTCTGCTCCTCCATCAACACGCAGCCGAAATGCCCAGCAAGAGGAAGAAGAACAAGCGCCGCATGACCAGGGTGGTAAGAGGATTTTGCATTTCATTTTTATTCACCTGAGGAGCAAAGAAAAAGGCCAAACTCTCCTTTAAAAAAAAAAAAAAAAAATCCGGTCATATCTGGTTTTTTTAAATGCGCATCTTTTCTCCCCACCTTTGACATTAGAAATCGGTCCGGTCCATCGTCCTTGCTCACATTTCTGCGCCTTTGCCTCGTTAAAATGAGTAAAAACTTTCGTCTTTCCTGTTTTACTGCCCTCCTGTGCCCGAGGAGAGACTTTTGACTTCTGAACATTCAGTGCCTAAAGAGGAGTGGGCGTGGCCGGGGGAGAAATTTCACTTCTTCAGTTTTCCCATGGCCCAACGCCACACACCACACACACACACACACACACACACACACACACACACGCAACTGCTCTGGGCTGAAGAATGTCCTGCTTTACTTTTATCAAAGCAGCGCCAGACTGTGTCTGGCTGCAGCATCTAGATAGTCGTGACCCCCCCGGTCACCTTCAGCCGTGGCCTGGACACGCTTAAGAGCCTCGGAGAAGAGGCCGAGCGCTCCCCTCCCTGACACACGTTCACATAAACTCCGCTGAAGGGTTTCCTCCTTAAATCCTCAGTGTAATAAAATATCCCACGGGCAACGCGGCTGTTTGTGGTCAGCTGTGGGGGGGTGGTGGTGGCGGGGTTGTTTTGACGGTGACTCCACAGACGCTACCACATGTACACACAAGTCTGGTTGGCTCTGCCAGTGCCCGACTGGCTCCTGTCCTAACAAAAGCATTTACGCACCGTGATTGTAACCCGATTATAAGCTGATTATGATGTGATTAGGTCGACTGTCTGGCCCGCAGGGCACCCAGCAGTGCTGCTGACTCCAGCGGTTTCCATTCCCGCTTCACCAGACCTGTCAGGACGGCTCTGATTCAACTAATTAGCTCCCATTATCTGGCCACCGTCACTGGGCCCACTCCCAGAGACCACTCCTCTTCTCCACCACTGCCCCCTCTCTCACCGTTCCCCTCCAGGGGAGGGTGCTGAAATCATCTCGCACGTGGCTGGAATGGGACGCGTGGCCTTCTTTAGCACAGAAACGCGCCAGATCGGACCCAAAGACGGAAAAAAACCACCCAGATCAGAACCTCGCTGGTGACAGAATCACCACCGACGCTTCGGCTGCATCGTTTTTTTAAAAATTTCGACAGGAAAAGACCAAACCTTAGAATGAATGGGCGAGAAGACACTCTGAAAGACGGTTCTTGATCATCCTGATCCGTGGTTCTTCCTCCTTTGCAGCAGGCCCAGAGGAGAATTCTTGAAGAGCAGTATGCAGCCAACCCGCCCGCCAAAGCCAGCCGGGGGACTGGGGCGAGCGTCCCCCCGGCGGCAGCCTCCAGGCTCAAATGCACAGCGCCCGCTCCCCAAAAGATCCTAGAGGCCGTTACCACCTCAGAAGTGATAAGTAAACCTGTCACGCCCGAGCCCGAGGCGGCGGCGGCGGCGGCGTCTCCGACAGAAGTGCAGGCCGAAGCTGCAGATGTGGGAGCTGGAGAGACGCCCGTCGCCACGGAGACGGCCGAAGCTGAATCTGAGGCGACACCAGAGGCCGAAGCGGCCCTTCCTGACACTGAAGCAGGTACTCAGGTAAGAAAGGAGAAGCGCCTCGTGGCCAGGCTGAACGGGCGCCGGAGGCGGCGTCCAGAAGGTCAGGAAAGAGTTAAAGGCAGCAGTTCTGCAGGAGGCCGTCAGGTTGCAGAAAGAGCTGCCTGTTTGGGTCTTTGTGGGGGAACCGTAAAAATGCTGTGGGGGTCAAACGGGCCGGGAGGAGGGAGGGACGGTAGGTGTGGGGCAGAAAGAACAACTTGTTCCCTTTAACAAAGAGGTGGCAACGACGGAGAGGGCGGGGCTGCTGCTCTTGACCTTCGACACCGCACGGAAATCCGTGGCCCTAAAGTGTCGGAGCTCCGTCCATCAAGTAGACAGAACATTTGTGAAACTTCCTGAATCGTCCCGCGGAGGAGGACTCGTTTCTGGACTTCAAAGACGCGGGTCCTGGTTTGTGCTCGTTCGGGGAGACGACGAAATCACAGGTTAAAGCTTCACAAAAGCTAAAACTGACCCTAAAAGGTGTCCACAAAGTCCCGTTTGAGAACAGAATGTTCAGCCGGTCGACTGCAGGCTGCACGTCCATGGCCACGCGCGCGCGCACGTGCACTCGCACACGTGCACTCGCACACGTAAGCTGTTTTTGTAGGCATGCGAGAGGGGAGGATGATGGGTGTGACACGGACCCCCCATCCCCTCGCTGAGCGCACACCCACAGGCTCCATGCCCACCTCCCTCCCTCCCTCCCTCCCTCCAGCCACCCATCCCTCGTTATTCCTCCCCTCTCTGCTCCTCCTTTACTGCCTGCAGATGTGCCACAGTCGGTGTCGGAGCTGACACGGACGCTTCAGTTTTTTGAACCTGCGCAAGAGGAGTGGCGGCGGCTTTTACTCGCTACCTTTCTTTTGCCTGTTTTTTTTTGAATGTGCTCCGAGCAGACGGGCTAGAAGTGGACGCCACTTGCTCGGTCAGCCAGTAGGACACAGGTTTACCACAAGAACTTCTGAAATGGGGCTGGTTTTCAGCTGGCTCTGGGGTCGCAGGGCGCTTCCTGGAGTTGCCGCGGAGACGCAGGTGAGTTCCCTCCAACACCTGCCCCGTCTGCGATGTGCCTCAGAACATTATGTACCAGCTTGCTCTGATTCTCCAGTCCTCTAACCCCCCCCCAGTCCCTCCCCTTGTAAACTCCCCCCCACCCTCCTGCATCCTGCCGTTTCTCCGCTCCTCTTGTTCTCGGGCACCTCTGGGCCCACGTTATCTTGACCCTGCGCACGGATTTTTGCACGAAAGCTCCCTCTTCCTGTCAGCGGGGGGGTTCAGGACGTCCACGGCTGAGTCGCCTCCGAGCTCAGAGGAGCTCCGACAGCTGTCGCCTCAGCTCAGCGATGCGAGCGCTGATCCTTTTAGCCGCTTCGCCTTCCATTTCAAAGGCTATCACCTTGTGGCAGAAGCATGCGAGGTCAGCACTCCAGCACGCCAACGAGCGCAACCAGGTTTTACGAGTCTGTTTGCACTGAAGCGCTGGAGGGCTTTGTGCCGACTCAGCCAAAAAAAAAAGTCCCCTCAGATGCTTCAGATTCTTCAGCTCCTGAGTTCAGGCCTGCCCCGACGTCTAGGATTCCAGATCTGGGTGTTGGAAGTGAGCAGGAGGCCGCGTCCGTGTGCCGATCGGTTTGGGACACGTTGTTCTGTGGCTGTTTGGGAGGGCGTGTGTGTACTTTATGGGAGACGGTCGTTCGTGTGTTTGTTTGTTCGATGAAACAAAGATTGTTCCTCCCCGGGGTCATTATTTACCGTTCTCAGCTGCATTTTGGAGCTTAACTGCAGACGTCGTGAATTCCCAGCCCCAGCCCGAAGGCACCAGGCTTGTCCCAGAAAGAGGCCGCTTCAAAAGTCACTAAATAATTCACAGATGAGGACATCCAATATTTATAGGTGATTGTTGTCTTGGATGTACAATAATCAGCCTCTTGGTCCGTCAAATCACACCCAAAGTGAGCAGCAGAGATGTAAAACATCTCAAACTGACATTTGGAATTGTGAAAACCCCTCCAGGACAGAGCAGCCGCGGCGGGACGGGTGCGTGAGAAGCAGAAGGTTGGTTTGCTCCCGGCACAGTTCCCTCACAGCATCTATGCGCTCCTCCCAGAATATGACCTTTAAAACCCAACAACCACCAAATAGTTTGAATTTTTCAAGTTTTCATCCTTGCTTTGACGGTTCTCCTGATTTTATTTTGGTAACGACAACGTGCTCGTCTCCTTTTGTTTGATTCCTGTAACACTTCTCACCCCTGTTCCTCTGAAGGTGAGTTCTCCAGCTGAGGCTCCAGCAGAAGCTCCAGAGGAGACTGAGGTACCCGCACACACCCTTAACCCCCTTCCTGCGCATGCATTTTCCTATTTGGGGCTCGTAATTCGCACGATTATGCTCTTAATATTGAGCAACAATCGTGTGTTTCAGTGTAATTTGGTGTTGCTCCCAGTTTCCACTCGCATTTTACTGGTTTAAAGCAGCTGCAGTGGGGCAAACAGAGTTTTCCAATAAAGGTTTTGGTGACATAAGCGTCACAAATAAAAACCAGCGGGCGCAGCACAGCTCTGAGATCAGCGGGCTGAAGTTGTTTCCAGAGAGAAAAGCCACTAAAGCCAGCGTGCAGAACTCTGAAGGTTCTCCCCATATGACACAACTGATGTGAATTTCTTCTGATTCAGTGGAAATGAATGCTACAGGTTAGCCGGGATCAGCTAGCTCATTAGCGTCTCTTATCTGTCAACTATCTCACTGATTTAATGAATTTGTTGGCTTTTTTCTCCAGATCTTAACAGAAGAAACAGCAACTGTGACAACAGAGCCTGAACTGGTGAGAAGAAATTCCCAGACCATCCGGTTGCTGAAAATTTGTAATTTAATGTCTGGATCTTCTCCCTGCAGAGGCATGAAACCCTTGAAGCTAAAACTGAAGAGGAGCCCGAGGCCCCCGCAGAGGAGGAGGCCCCCGTGGAGACTGAGATGGAAGTGGCCATCACGGAAGCCCCCGAGGAGCCCGAGGTCACAGCACAGGCTGGAGGCCGAGTATCCCCGGTGGAGGAACCGGCTGCGGTCGCAGAGGCCGCCGTAGAACCGGCAGAGGTGGAGGTCGCCGCCGACGTTCTCAAGCCCGAACCCATTACTGAAATCGTCTCTGGTGGGGAGGAGGAAGAGGAGGAAGAGGCAGAAATGGAAGTCCTGGCTGCAGAAGAAGCATCTGAAGTCTCTGCTGAGACCACTGACCTCATCACCAAGACAGAGGTGCCCCAGGATGCTCCTGTCCAGCCCATGGAAATCCAAGGGGTGAGTATTCAGCCCACCAAAGCCATCGGGTCCAGCAGGAAGTGCACCTCAGGGTGAAAACCCGTGCTTAAGAAGCACCAAGGGTTTCATCCACACGCTCAGTGTTGCATGTCTGCTGCATCGGCAGGTTGGAGACGCTCCGCTAGAAGAGGCTGAAGCATCTGCAGCCGAGGTGAAAGAGGTAAAACCTGACCTCTGGAAGCGTTATCATGAATTTGGACTGAAGTCTTCCCCTCCCACTAAAGGGAGAAGCTCATTGCTACATTAGCCTGAACACATCTCATCTCTGAGTTTAGGAGCTTAACGTCTGTAACATGCAGACTTTGTCCTCTTGTCCTCCTTTTTCTTCCCCTTCCCTACCAACCAGGACATCGTTGACAACCTGGCCGATGACTTTGTTGTCACGGAGACCGCCGAGGCAGTGGAGGTCGCCATCGCAGAATCTTCGGGCCAGCTGGTGAGGGACAGGCCGCCTCTCAGGTGCAAAGAGATCGTGATCGCTGATGTTCAGAGATTTCAATGCTGCCTCTGGTGTCTGCGTTAGGAAACCGTGGAGATGAGCGAAGCTCTCAACAGCCAATCAGAAGCCTCGAATGAGTCTGTTGCTGAGTCTGTTGCCGAGGTGGTTGCTCCACCTGCAGAAGAAGCGATGGTACCGAGTCACCTTCGTGATTACGAGCACCCGTTTGAAACGCTGTGTTTGGAATCCTCCTGTTTATCCTGTCCTCTCCTCCAGGATGCAGATGGACAGGCGTGTTTAGACGCTCCTCTGGAAGAGCCGAAGCTGGAAGAGCCGAAGCTGGAAGAGCCAAAGCTGGAAGAGCCGAAGCTGGAAGAGCCGAAGCTGGAAGTGTGTGAAATGCCGTGTCAGAAGCAGCTGGCGGTGGAGTCTTCGCTGAGCGGACATGTCGTTCCAGAAGTCACCATCGAGGGATGAGGAGACGGCAGGAAGCTTGAAAACCTCGTTTGTTTTTATCTTTGTAAGTCCCCCCCCCCCCCCATTTTTTTTTGGCCTTGGCCTCTGTCAGTCTCTCCTCTGGACAACCGGCACCGGCAAAAGCCGCTTCAGGAAACCAACCAGCCCACATTTTGTAAAGAAGGAAAGGACCGGAACTCCAGGAGACGTCCGCCCTTCCAAGTGCCTTCTCTGGCCTCTCGTTTCCCTCAGAGCTCTAAACCAGATGGGCTCCAAAACTGCTGCGTCATCACAACACGACCCTGCAGGTTCACACGCACGATGGAGACCCCCCCCCCCCACACACACACATGTGAACATCACAGCACAAATGAATGTTGTTGGGACTTAAGTCTGCAGTCATGTGACCTGTTGTGTCTCCCCCTCTTAGAAATTCCTTTCATCTCCTCTCTTTGTTCTCTCGGGGCCAGAGGCGAGGAGTTTGTACACGTTTTGTATTTTACGGACACGGGGAGGCCTGTCGCAGTTTTACGGAGATTTTCTATTTTTCTGTCACCTCTAGCTTTAAGGAAAAACCTTTGTTTTGTAAAGGACATAAGCTGCGCTGCAGTTTTTGTCTTCAAAGGGAAAATCAGGAGGTAGCGTGCATCGCTCTTCGGTCGACTCGATCCACCTTTGAAATAAAGCTGTAACGCGCAGTGACCAAAGGCTCCTTTCTACCGTCTGTCTGAAGAAAAAGGTGCATTTTTATTTTACAATGCAAAACAAACTGATCAAAACTCTCGTTTTTCCCCCTTTAATTTTCTGGGATGTATATTTGTAGCAGTCTGATGTAGCCGGTTCAGTAAGCTAATGTGGATGCAACCGTCAGGATTTCTCCCCCAAAAGGTTCCAGAGGGAATTTCAGGCGTTTTTGTGGCGTTGCTTCACTGTCCTGTCAGGGCGGAATTTTAATACACCGTCAAAAGAATAAAACCTCAGTTTTGCGTGAGATGAACAATTAAAGTAAATCAACACACTCCACTTGACAGAGGAGAAATATATATTTGTAAATGCACATTCATATCAGATGCTTTGGAATGAAAACAGCAACAATGAGGCTCAGTGTGGTCAACTGTTGCTTCCACTTGCACACCGCCCAACCCCTTTATATATTATCTGATTTTCTTTTTTCAATTTTGCCATCCTGATGCACGAGTAGGTGTCGATATACCTGCCTGCAAAACCACAATAAATAAGAAACCAGGCAATTTGATTGGTCCACGGGGTAAAAAGGGGCGAAACAATATTCAAAAGATGAGAGGAAAGAAATGATTAAAAGGAAAAGATTGTGATCACATAATAACAATGATGCTGTACAATCTTTTTCCCTCTCAAAACACACATACACTCATTCACACTCAATTCAAGAGGTTTAGAAGGAATCGATAGCTAACGAAGCCCCTTTTAAAGATGATAATACTCAAATATTTACATTGCAGGGAGTATAAACTGAAAATTAGGCCCAAATTGTGAGTAAAACCAAGAGAAATCAAATTGAATCACTGCATTTTCTATTTTCATTCCTTCATTTTTTTGACCTCTGCTGACGACCTTGGAAAGACGTCATTATCCGGAGCCGGTCAACGCCCACACAGACAGTTTATAAAGACGGTGAGCGCTACAGGTAAAAGAGCACTTGGATGAATGAGCCCAGGCTGCCAGTTCAGGATCCCCCGTTCTCAGACCCTGTTACGGCGAGTAAACACTCAGCCACACACAGAGTGTGGGACTGAAAGAGCACTTCAAAAACACGGGGCCTTCGTGGGCTTCCAGAACTGTCGAGGACGCAGGTTTCAGACGTGATTGTAGAAGCAGCGAGCACAGCATCTAGCGGGCGGTAGTCTTTCCACACAGGAAGTGGCTCAGGAGGAATAAAGTGAACAGCCTATAAAGGTGCAGCAGTAGCACTTCGGAAAACTCCTGGGTTCTAATCTTCCCAGGGAATGTTTTAATTCATGCTTCCATTTAGTCCGTGTTCAGATATTTAATCACTTCAGAGGCAAATAGCTTTGAAAACATTCAAATGATTTTGCAAATGTCCATGTTTTACAGCCTTATAAAGTACGTTGTGACAGGCTGTTTGCTCTGCCTCCACAGGACGATGACACTTTGGGCTAAATTCCTCTTTTATGGGAACTCCACTGTGACGCTAATTAGCTTGTTACCATGGATTTGGTCTCATTCTGACATAATTGTCCAGTTTCTCTGTGGGGTGTGATTGTCACCCTTTCTGCCCCCCCCCCCTGCCTGGCATTCACACAAGTAGGCAGTGGCTAAAAACCAGTGATTCTTTTTACTGGTGGTGAGGAATTTTTCACTTTGATGCACAATGCAAACTGTTCTTTTCTTGAGTAAATGGGTGAAAAAAGGAGTGAGGGGAATGCTAGAGAGGACGCCTCTCAGAGGCTCAGCGCCCCTTCAGGCCCAATGTGGGCTCAGTCAAACCTGGCTCGGCCCAACGTTTGACAGGTTAGGCCAAAATCCAGTCGAGCTTGATCTGGGCTCCAGATCTGTGCTTCAGAAGAGCGCTTTGGAGCCCTGGTTCTCAAACTCTGACCAGGCATCATTTAATTCCATGAAGATCATCTTGGCATACTCTTCATACGGCTTTCCTGCCGCCTGTGGAGTGACACAACATATATATTAATAACTAAAAACAACATGGGGAACAAGGTTTGTAGTAAATTCAATGATCTTTCGGACAGATAAGCAGTAAACGTGCACCTTATCTGGATGGACCACCAGCACAGCTTTCCTGTAGTATTTCTTCACCTGATCAGGCGTCACCAGCTCAGACATGCCCACGGGCTTCCAGCGGGTCTCACCGTCCCACAGCACCGTGTGCATAGTCGACATCAGCGCTCGGATGTTTCGCTCCTTCCCATCGATCCAGTCCAAAATCTGTGGCATGACAACACAAACCAGCTTTCATTTGTTTTATTATATTAACAAAAGATTCTAACTCAGCGTCTTAAGCCTCTTTTACACAGGTTGACTTCATCTGAGGCACAAGTCACTGGACAACCTCAGTAACTAAAGTCAGATTATCGTCGATGATGATGATGAAGATGCAGAGCACGAAGCCTCTATCACCTGAGACCCACCAGCGCCTCATCCCTTAGTTGGGATTTGTTAAAATAGGAGTATAAAGCAATCAAAAACTATACAAATGTGACAGATTCTAAACTGCCGGCATGTTCAGTGTTAAGTGTTAAATATTCTAAATCAGTTACCTGTAATTGAAGTGGGTCTATTTCCTTCGTCATCTCCTCCCGTCTCATTTCTGCTATGGTCCTTGGTCCCTTCTTATCGGGTCTTGAAGCAAAACCCTGAGTTGACAGCAACTCCTCAAAGTCGTCCTCCTTCACCTTTGGTTTGGGGCCTGGGTGGTGAAACAAAGCACAGCACTCAACTTCTGACAGAGAGGTTGTGGGGAATAAATGTGCAGACTTTTCCTGCGATGAGGCAACAGGATTATTCCACTTGTAGTAACCTACCAAAACCTGGCCCACGAATCCCTCTCTCCTCTCTGCCACCAATGACAGAAGAGAAGTTCAGGTTGTAGTTGGGTTTGGGGTGCTGTGTGCTTGTGGGCGGAGGCACGGTGGGTGGTTTGGCTGAACCAGGTCCTGACCCAGACATCCAAGGTTTGTTCGGGGCTGTGGTGGGTCTTCCAGACTGCCAGGGCTGGGCTTGAGGCTTTGAAGAAGGAACCTTTGAGCTAAAAGAGGTCCCAGAAGAAGCTGCGAAGACACGAAAAATAAATGAATAGCAGTAGATCGTCGATTTATCACGATGTCACTGCAGACAGGGACGCTACCTGGTAAATTGGAACCCAGGTTTCCCAGGTCAGCAAAAGGATCAAAGGTCTGAGACTTGGCCTTTGACATAGATGGTGCACCAGAAGCTACAAGCACAGAAGTCTCACAGTTACAGCTTTCGTGTCTCGGGTTTTTTCACTCATAGAGCACATTTAAAAGGTCACTCAGACTGCTCCTCAGCTCACCTGTGTTAGTATAGCTGGATTTGTTAGTGGTAGCACTCACACTTGCAGTTTTCCCAGCGGCCCAGCTGTCCCAGCCACCAAGCAGGTCCGGCTGGCTGGCTGATGAGGTCATCTTAGGAGTATCGTTCACTAGTTTATCTGAAAAAAAACACAAGAGCCTCAGGGACTGCTTGAAGCAATAGTACATGGCTGTAAAAATACCAGCAGGGAAAAAAAAGAAACAAGTTTGGTGTCTCACAAGACAAGAAGGCACTATTAACTTTGGTACTTACTGAGGTCAAAGAGGCTTGAGTTGGATGGGGCGGGGTTAGCGTGGGTTGGAGGAAATTTGCCAGCATTTGAACTCTCAGAACCCAATAAGTCTACAAACAGGTCAGGTCCAGAGGACTGCTGAGATGAACCCACGCTGGAACCAACACCAGAGCTGGTTCCCATACCAAAGGGATCAAAGAAGTCACCCACGGCTGCAACACAGTCACAAAGACACTTTAGACTGCATTAAAAAAACAACCCTGAAACATATAATACTTTAATGCAGCAGCAGCAGCAGTGCATGAAGGATTTCTCATACATTTTGAAGTGGCTGCAGCCTCGCTGGTTGGCTCATTGAAGAGCAAGTCTTCCTGTACTGGGGCTGCCTCGCCAGCAGGGGGCGCAAACAGGTCATTGAGGAGGTTACTGTTGCTCGTTGCAGCTTTCATTCCTCCTTGAACGCCTTGATGGGCAGCAGAGGATGAAGCCGTGGAAGATGTTTGAGTGTCCGTGTTCAAACCCAGGAGGTCAGCCGTGTCGCTGACGGGAGCTTCCTGGGCTGCAGGAGGGGGGATCTGGGGAAGAAGGTGGGCCGTCAGCAAAAAAACTCGGAGTTGGAGGATGACAACATGGCAAAATCAGCATTTTAACACCCGCTTTACCTGGAAGTCAGCATCAAACAGCGGTTCGCTGGGTTCACGTGACAGCGGCTCTCCACTGGGGGCCGAGTAAGAAAAGGATTCTCCTTCAGACTGATCACTCAGGTCATCTTGGTCATTCATGGAGCCCCTCCCTTGACTGTCTGAGGCCTCTTGAGAGCAACGCACATCTGCAAACACAAGAGGCCAGTGGTTACTACTGAATTTCTTCCCACAGTATTCAAACAGGGGTCAGTGAATGTACCTTCCCAATCTAGTGTCTGGAAAAAGTTGTTGGCGTTATCATCTGTGCTCCCAGGAGACTCTGGTTCATTTGCACTGGAACCTTCTGGGGTCTGAACGGGCTGGGGGGAGTCGGCATCATAAAACGCTGATGATCCCGGCTGACGAGGTAGCTCCGGTTTCCCTGCAGACAGGAAAGATTGTGGAAAGTTCTGCTATTAACAGCTCGAAGGGAGAAGATGAACGATGGGGGACGAGAGCAAATCAAAACAATGGCTTTGGCTTCATACCAAATTTGCTGAGTATCTCCTGTTGTTCATCACGTGAGGAGAAGAGGATTTTGGGGTTGAGGCCCTTGGTTGGGAAGCCCTCCCAGGGAGGGCTCTTGGTCCTGGGATGGTCCCTGGGATCTACGTCAATGTTCAAATTCACCTGGAACAGGTCTGGGTACTTCTCCTGTATGTCGCAGGCATCTAAATCATACCTGGCAGGAGAAACAGCGGGAGGGAAAATTGAGTTTAAGGACAGTGACCTCGTCGGGTTAGAAGTAGTTTGCGCCAAAATTATATGCGAACTTTGCAAACTTGACGGTGGTCGCGTTTCTGGGGACAAAACCGGTGTGGAACTGGATCTGAAACATCTTCATGGACGCCATCTGAAAAGAGTTTATACAACGATGACGCATTTGATGTCTGATGTAAGCGTGTGTGTGTGTGTGTGTGTGTGTGCGTGCGTGTTTACACACCTTGGCTTGCAGACGACCTCCCAGCGTGGATCTTGCATGATATATCACCACCAGTACATCTCCTTGGACCGTTACATTCAGGGGTATCTCTGCCTTCCCATCTTCCATTCTAAAATCCCTGCAAAAAGTAAAATATTGAGCAAAACGGATTAAAATTGCTTCATTTTCAACTGTTAAAACATCTCAACTTACCTCATTCGGTCGTATTCCTGGGATGTGGTGAGGACTCTCTCGTCTCCTACATAAACCTCACAGAACGGCCTGCAGCCGTTTCTTTGCTTGTTGAACAGAGGTACGGGAGTCATGACGATGGAACGAATTATTATGGGCTTGCAGTGGGGAACGATGGGCTCTTCTGCCATCATGTCACACATGTACTCGATGTACCTGCAACAGGGCAGCAATCGTGACCACAAATGATTAGCATTTCAAATAAAATAATAAACACTGGATTAAAATAAAAGGCAATTACACTAAAGAGTGACCATCTGTTTAAAATAAACTTTGCACCAATAAATCCGCATTATTTTCTACACATTTATACCTCTTGTGCGAGGGCGATATGCCAGGTGGGCAGCGCTTCATGGAGAACATGTAGACGGCCGCCTCAGCCGTGGTGAAGAGGCGACAGAAACACAGGAAGGAGCAAACCGCCACAGCCGACGCCGCTTTGCCGTCCTACAGGCGGCAGCGTGTGAGGGGGAAGTTTGAGCAATTTTCTCCTTCACGGTAAGATAAAGTGAACCCTGTCACGTGATCAACCTCACTCACCAGACAGTGAACTATACAGATGTTCCTTTGGTCCTGTTTGAGCCACAGATGCATGTTCTTACACACACTGAAGAGACTGCGCAGGTTGGGGGCACGTCGCAGCTGCCAGTTACATTCAGACACCTGCACACACACACACACACACACACACACACAGAGTGTAAGAGCTGGAGTATTGCGGGGTAAAAACAATTACTAATTGTTATGAGGCATCAGACACACTACACACTCTGTTATGGAATCGGGAAGGCCTGTATGATCGTCTGGAGAGGTTGTAGACAGCATAGTGGCCAGCGTGGCGTGAATCCAGGAACAGCCGTACGTCCTCTATGTTGTTCTTTATAGCCGATTCCACCCCTTCTGCTGGGTAGGACATGACTGCATGCATGGACAAAAGGAAAGTCAGTTTCCTTCAGCTGTGAAGGAATTGTGACGAGTCGGGGGGGAGGACGCCTACCCGCTATTCTGGAAGTGATGTAGGAAATATCCAGATCCCCTTTGGCATAGCTGTCAAATTAAAGGTCAATAGAATTAATTAAAAGGTCAAACAATCATTAAAAATGCTCGGATGACGACAAAATCCAGAACTTTGATTGATGACGAGTTCCAAACAAAGCATAATGAGCACAAACATCCAGATTATATATAACTGTGCAGTCAGCTACAAAGTCTCAGATATTTACATTATTATACTGAGATGATGATGAGCAGGATTTAAACAAAGATGATTCTGGCTATCAAAATTAAAAATTCAGTAGGCAAAAACTTTAGGCCAAGCAAAAAAACAAACCACATCTATGTATATGTGCGGATGGCTGACAGATAAATCTGTTTCAGGACAAATGATGCTGTTAGAAAAGACAGAACGGTGAAATTACTGAGGAAACCAGAAATGATGTGTTCATTTAAAATTCTATCTGTTAAATGGTCAATGGTTAGCCTCTGGACGCTAATGGACGCGTTTCATTGTGTTTTGACCAACAAAACAGGCCCAGGACCATTAGAATGAACGTAGGAGGATGACGTTAGCCTTTAAAAGACAATATTGCAACAGTTTTTTTCCTTCAAAGTTGCTGTTTATGTTTCAGCTGTTATAGTTTGATGACAAATGATTGAACATATGATGTTAGGAGCAGCAAAGCTCTAATGCTGGACGCAAGTCAGCACATTGCTTAGTGAGATTTTTGCTTCATCTAGATTAAAAACACAAACTACAGGAGCACACGGACAGAACAACTCATTAGTCGATTAGTCGACCATTATTTACCTTGGGTTGCTATGTGATGGACAGAGAGGGACCGTGTGGGAGTGGGGCAGAGAAAAGAAACAAAAATAATAATGAAAAGGCCCAAACAAATGAAAGACAACGGTGAGAAACGGTCTAAATGAAACATCCAGACGGATGGACACAATTAAGAGTGGCACATAAAGGAACGCTTTGTCAAAAATGTCCCTGGATTCACCCTCGGCTGGGACGTTTTGATAAGAGGAATCATTTCAATCAACAACAAAGTGTTACATTTACACCTGATGCATTAATAAATGAAAATATTAAGATTTAAGCAAGTAATAATTGTTGCTGCTCTGAAATCTTTAAAGCAACAAAATGTGAATGTTCTCATTGCAGCCACATCATCTGAAAACACCTGCTGATTCAGAAGGAAAAAAGGCAGCAAAGGAAACAAAAGAAGAAAATAACGAGTGAGGTGAAGCAGACTGGAGCTCCGTACCTGGCTACGGACTGGATGACCTTGGAGGACGTGTCCTTAATGTTGGTCAGGAAGCGCTCTGTTCCTCCCTTTAAGATATCCAAGAAGCCGCTGCCTGGCTGGTCGGGGTCATAAACCCCTACAGGTGAGATATAAAGACATTAACAAGCTTTAGCAGTGTGGAATGTTAAAGGAGCATGAACTAGCCAAATCTGTATGGACTGAAGCGTTAAAGAACAACAACAAATCAACTTGGAAACTACTTCTTAAAATCTTTTTGATTCGGAGGTAAGAACATTGAATTTGATCTGTTAATGTCAGCTGAGCTGCAGGTGGTTGGTGTTGAGAGATAACTGCCTGGCCAAGGCTGAATATATGAAGAGAGAGCAGAGCCGCTCCTAAAGGAAAAGAACGTCTTCAGACTCTGCACAGATGGTTGACAGAAATCCTCTTAATGGGCAGCACAACGACTCTACACTCGGCTGTGCATATTGATCTGAACGGTTAAAAAACACCCCTGACAGAAACCATTGAATAACCAAGACTTAGTATTTCAGGGTCCATATTACAGAACATGACAGAATGATGCGAATGTTTAGGTCAACTTTAAAATAATAAGCTAAATCAAGAAGTCTAGCTGGTAAATTTCAGCCTAGACAGAAAAAAAGCTGGAAGAATGACACGAATATAGATTCATTTTCATGCTCTTACAGGCCATCTCGCACAGCACTCTTCTGAAATAAGAGGGAGTGAAAACGCTGTTTAAAAGCACACATTACCTGCATTGTTGTGGAGGTTTTGGGTCGGCATGGGCGGCTGGGCTGCGCTGTTGCCGAAACCCCCGTTCTGCTCCAGCAGCTGCAGACATTCATAGCCGTCATAAACCGGACGCCAACAGTAGTACGCACTCAACATTGTAACAGGGAGGCCAATAAAACGACAGCCTGGCGCTTTTGACCCCTGCCGTAAGACTTTGCCTAAGATGTTTACCAGGTATAAGCAAGGCGGAGCAACAGTCGAGAGGGGAAATATATTCCACACAAATGCTCATAAAGAGTATCAAGAAAAGAAAAAACGCTAGAAATCGGTGCTCAAGTGCAGCTCTTGTCTCTGTCTTTCTGTGCAAAAATTTTCAAAATAATCCTCAGGTCAGACGGCCCCCCGCTTCTCATTTCCTGTCTGGTATATTTCCTTTTCAGTGTTTCACTTCCATCTCTGAAACCATCCTTCTGCCTCCACATATGTCTGCAACACTGAATGGCACAGAAAAAGAGGAGGAGGAAGAGGAGGAGGAGGAGGAGGAGGAGGAAGAGGAGGATTATGCCCTCCTTATGTCCAACAGGGAAACTCCTTCTTAACTCTAATCAGATCAACGTAAAAGCTGCCTTCACTTTGCACTCATTTACTGGCAGCAGCAATGTTTTGATCATAAAGAGCAGCTCTCTCGCTACTTAATATGTTTCAATACATATTTGTGCATTAAACCCGGGGCTGAACATAACAATATACATTATATAGTGTTCAGTCAGATGTATTATAAAGCAGAGATTCAGGATTCCAAGATAAGTATTAGGATTTGTGTTGAGATAATAAGAAAATGCTCATTTGGTGCGTTTTTTTTCTCACTAAAAACCCCTGATAAAACCCTAAAATCCGATTTGGTTGAATTAGCCAACAGTGGGCGACAAATTGAAAAGCAGTCTTAACATTTGCAACACCTCCGAAAAGCTGATCTGATAAAGCCAGTTTAAGTCGTTTCTTTGGTGCTGCTCTGGATAGTGGGGAGAGAGGAGACAGCATACAGGCCTCTTTGAGCCTTCCTCTGTGAGTGTGTGCAAATGTAACCACATTAGCAATTTCAGCACACGTTTACACGCGCGCACACAGACACACACTGGAAGAAGCAGCGTGGGCAGAATTTCAATGGAGCCTCCACATAAGAGGGGCCATGTTAAAAATGTGACCATTTACAAAAAGTCAAAGACAAGATCAACAAACTATCAACCACCTTATTATCATCGATAATGTGATCGATCTTTTTTGCTGCATCACATCTTCTGGTTAACACGGAGGAAAACGGGGCTACCTCTGTAATGGGGGACTTGGGGTTGACGTTGCGTGCTGCTGCGATCTCCTGGAGCAGGTTGACCAACTCTGTAATGGACAGACGCTCCTCTGGGTTCACCTTCAACATAGAACCTGAGCAGCAGGACAAATGTGACACGAAGCATGTCAGAAATGCTGGTTTATGGTCACCGTGGAGAAAAGAAGGGTTCTTATATTATCACTGGAGCAAAGGAGGGGAGGACGTACGTATGAGGTCGTGGTAGACGACGTATTTGACGTCGTTCTGCGGAATGGAATATTTCCCGTTGACAATCTGCAGTTTGGCTCCATCCTCGAAAGGGTGCTGCTTAAAACACAAGAGGTAGAGGATGCATCCGAGGGCCTGTGCAGGTGAGAGGTTGGAAAGAAGGTGTTAGGGAAAACATCAGGGATTCAGCAGACGCTAAAAGGATGGAAAAGCTCTGACCCAGATGTCCTGTTTCTCATTGATGGGGAAGTTGGAGTAGAGGTCGATCATCTCTGGGGTCCGATACGCCGGAGTGGTGTTTCTTGTGATCTGCACAGAACCGAAGATATGAGAAGATAAAGCAGCTGCAGGAGATTAAAGACAGGCAGGAGTTGGTCAATCTGGAAGTCATGACGTCTGAGGTCATCCTTGGCAAACCTCCTGTGTGTGTTTATGGTAGAAACATAATTGACCTGAATGGCCAGTGCTTCCTGCATGTCTCGTTGGTAATTCAATCAAAAGGTTTCTGGTTCCTGCTCGGCACCATGATGCTCAGAGTACTGCCACAGATCTACTGACCCTTTTCAGGCTGCTGTCAGCCCGGCTGACGCAAGGCGAGCCAAGTCCCCGCTTCCGTTTACAGAACATTTCATGACTCTACACTGGGGGTTTACATGTATTCATGCTGCCCTCATTGGTGAAAACCTGAACCCTGTTTATCGTTAGGCACCTCCCTTTGTACAACCTTTTTTGGCCACCTGAGCAACCGGTAAATCCTGCCAATAAAATCATCTTTCCCTCCTTATTTACAAAAACACCAGCATATGAGGGTTATGGATGTATGACAGTGTGTGTGTGTGTGTACACACACCTCATCCTCCACCATGGACCTCTTCTGTGCCGACCAGCTGTAGTCTGGGTAATGTGTCACTGTGGTGGAGCTGCCAAAGTCACACAGCTTGATGGTGCCCTGGTTACTAATCAAGAGGTTCTCGATCTGCACAAAGGAAGTGATGATTTGCACGTCAGTCACATTATTGCGCACACGGTTATTCGCAATTCTGCCCTTAAACGACGACCGACCTTGAGGTCTCTGTGGATGATCGGAGGCTTCTGCTTGTGCATGTGCTGGACGGCGCGGCACGCCTGGTAGAAGATTTTCAACACCGTGTCGCACGAAAGGGAGGCCTTCTGCTCTACCCTCTTGATAAAATCCACCAGCTGACCTGAGGCAGAATAGACACATGTTAATTAGTTAAAAAATATTTAATCTTACATTACTTACGATAAACTGCGTTAGATACATTTAAAAACCTGCAGGAACTACTAGGGTAAAGCTGGCAATTAAAAACCAGTGACGCTGGCCAGAGAGGAAGCAGAAGAGGATGTAGTGCGGCTACAAACAGGAAACGGTTTCTGTTAAAGTCACTGAATCGTGAATCTGACGGGTGGAATTCAGATTGCACGAATAGTTGCTGATTCAGGCGTGAAAAGAAGATGAAGGAGCCAAAGTACGAGTTAGTGAAGTGAAAAAACCACATGCACTAACCTTTGCACAGCTCTGTGAGGATCAGGAACTCAGCCTGGCCTGTGTCCGACTCCTCCTTACTGATGGATGCAGCGGAGCAGAACTGGACCGTGTTGGGATGACCCGACAGCTTTTTCTACGGCGCGTGAAGGTCAAGGAAAATCCAACAAAAACCTGACTTTGGGTTAATTGTCTAAAGGTCACAAACAAGTCACTGACTAAAGTTATTTTTAGGGGAGACACCAAAGAGACGTTTAGAAACAGAAGCACATAACAATAATTTGGTCCAGTATTCAGATTCAGAGTTAATAAGGACTTTTCTACACCCATGGGACGGTCTGTAAATGGCATAAGGATACCATGAAGCAGACTTCCTGTATGATTTCCTTGTTCTTTTCTTCCTCATGAGACAGCAGCCTCTGGAGAGAAAGACACACAGGTCAGTGGTTTGTGGTTGATCCGTGACAAAAGGCGCAATTCCACTGCAGGAGCTTAAGGGCAATTTTACGTGGCCGGGGCCCTTAATGCATGTCTAGACCGCATGATCATCACCCAAACGGCCATTTATGGCGTAACTAAGTCCCTGCTCAATATAAAAGGAGCATTAGCCTAGCAGGCACCGCTGCAAGTACGCAAACACACAAACCAGAAATGCAGCAATACCCTGCCTTGTTTTGAATAAACATCACAACGCAGCATGACCTGTTCAATATTCATTAGCACGCGAACGTGTTCAGAGTGATAAAGCTGCATTGATAGAGTCTAACAAAAGGTTCTTGTAGGTAAAACTAACTGTAAGAAATCATATTTTCTTAGTCTTACACCGCCTCAGCTGCCATCATTTTTTATACCCTTCCTCATTGTTTTCTTTGTTATTATTTTTTCTTTTGTTGGCCTGCCCAGGCGACGTCACAGTTGAAACCTTTGGTGTGACGCCATCGAGGCGTTATACCCGTAGGGGAGACACGACTCTCAACGGTTCCAATAAAGTTCCTGTCCCCCCAGTATTTACCAGAAACTTCCTCATGAGAAACGTGCCTCAAGTGAGCCTTCCATAGCAACGATTTCATGGCACTATATTCTGAAACATCTTGTTAAAACAGTGTTGTGTCTGAAGATTAGATTGATTAGATTTTGCTGATTTGTTTAAGTGTCAGCCAAAGGATGCAGCAATATGGCATAGATAATTAGCAATACAAGTCAGAATAACAGCATTTTTCTCACCTTGAGAGCATAATCTTTACCGCTGCTCGTGTCCTGGGCCTCGTACACAAAAGCAAACCCACCTAAAAATGGCAAAGCAGAGTGATTTAATTATGTGATGCATCTGCTCAGGCAACATTCATCACGGCTCTGTGAAACGAGGGTATGACATGATGAAGGTGATGTCAAAGTAACACGTGTCCATATAGCAACTGGACAGAATGATTGTTTAAAGATCTAAATAGCAGCCGTATCTCTCACAGGACTTGAATTCAAGGCTAACTTACTAATGAATGTAACAAGCTTCCCACACATATAAACCTGAAAGTAGCCCCACGATTGTTTGAGAACAACGGCAGCTTTTGTCGCAGGCTCGCTCCTCTGTCACTCGATCTGACCGTACACCCTTTCACCCCGGTGAAGAGAAAGTGAAGAGAATAAAGACAAAGCTGCAGTAATAATATGTGGTATTAGTACTTCACACTCCCCAAAGAAAGCCCCTTGGCTGTTACCAAACCTAAAATACATGCTCACGTTTGAAGCTTCACAGCATTTATTTTTCTGTTTTGCCTCGAGGCAAGACTGGTGCATGTTCCAATGGTCCTGATGTTCTCATTTTGTTCTGTTCTCCTGCTGATCACGCTTGTTCCTTCACATTAATGGTTTGGCCAATAAAGTGAATACGCAGTACGACAACAAATACCTAAGATCCCAGTCATCAATCCAAAAGCGTAATCTTTATTGTCAATTACAGAGATCTCAGGCGTAGAAAACACACCCATCCCAGAGAGCGGATTCTTTTCTCTTGTTTTATGTCGAGCTTGTCGACAGAGCCCCTTTTTCCTCACTATGGTGAAACAATGTGAGAATAAGGAAGAACACCGTGCTTAAGAGTTGAGCCAAAAGAGCACTTTCTTTACTACGGGTTCTCCTGCTCAGGTGTCACTGTTGCCAAAAATCTTGTTTGTCCTGTCAAGACTGAAGAGACACAGAACACAGTCGCGATAAAAGATGTATTATTTTGTCAGGAGGACAGAAATGCTTTAATACAGCCATAGCTTGCAGTTAATTCAGCTCAAGTTTTTGGTGTTATTGAAGGACAATTATAATAACTGTTGCTCAATGGGGTTTAATCACGTTAGGTACATATTGAATTTTTTGGATTTCTAACAACTCTTGCATGTTTTTCAGTGTAAGCATGAACTTTAGGTTATGTACATGTAAAACTACTAACAACACACCCTCTTATTAAAGATACGAGGCGAATGCGGCAGGAAAGATAAAATACTGTTATATACGTGTTGACAAACAGCATTTTACTGGACCTCAATGTTCAACCAGACTAGTTGTGCCAACAAAATATGTATTTGTGACAATCAAAATACCCACAGGGATGAACTAATTGAGAACTGGACGAAACAACCGTTGATCTGTGAGACATCGCTTACTTATTAACTAGTTTTTCTGCTGTTGTAGAGGTTTTGGTTCCAGTTCAGGTATGCCCCTGATGCTAACCTTTAGGTAGCTGACCTAGCTAGCAAGCTAAGCAGTGGAGTGCTATCAATGATTCTTGTGGCGGCAAACTGTCTTACCTTCCGCAATAACCCTCTTTATCCTCAGTTTCATGTCACCGAGTTCAACCACCTGTCCTACGAAATCATTCTGGTCCCGACTGGCCGCTCCCGACGAGCCGGGCCCGGCTAGGAAATCCAACGCCGACTGAAACAGAGACATTTTATCCAGCTCCCAGCTTTTAGTCTCACGAAGCCCGGAAATGGAGGAAAACCTTGTTCGACCCCCAACAGGTTTATCGTAAAAAAATCGGTTTATCTTACTACAATAGTGAACGATCGGCTGATAATATCATTTGAGTAAAGAAAAACATCCCCTTCCTTCTATTCTGACAAGGCCGCCGCCATCATCCACACCGACTTCCGTGAAGGATGATTACGTCACGACACGACTCGGTCATGTGACGCAAAAAACAAAATACAGAAAAAAACGTCGCTTGTATGAAGCAAACGGACCAACTTGCAGTAGTGAAATACTGCATGCGAATAAACAATATCGAACCAAAAAACGGTGATCCGTCATCAAATTTATCTACTACATTTTCCTGTTTGCAACTGCTTCCAAAAAAGGCACTTTTTCTAAAAATTCACGACTACAGAAACCTTTACCAAAGTCTTTCTAACGGTTAAAATGAGGTTAGAGACTCTAACTTACCCCTCAGTGCGTGTTTGAGAACATGTTTCGTGTATTCTGCCGACTTTTGAAAGGTGTTTTTCTCCCCTCTGCTGGTGAGTGTTGGGATAAACTCTAACACAACTGCAGGTGAACAGATCAAAATTTAAATATAAATACGAATAAAATATTTGATAAAAGATGCAAGTGCACGTGCACCCAGGATGAGTAAGTTTTTAATTTTTTTTTTGCTTGTAATCAGACCACAACCCACCGGCTTGAGATAAATAAAGACATGGTGGTGGTGGTTCAATCCATTGGTAATAGGATGAGAAGCGGACAAAACGTAGGTGTTCTGGTAGTAGGGAAAGGTGCCAGAACACCTTCAGAGCACTGCCGAGTTACCCTTGAGCAAGGTACCGAACCCATAAACACTCATATAGCGAACTGCGATGAATTGGCGACTCACCCAGGGGTGGACCCTTCGCCTCTCCTCGACCCTGAAAAGGATAACGCGGTTATGAAGACGAGACGAGACATACACCAATACCATGGCTTTAAAATCTTCGTTAATGTGATTTCTTACGATTTATCACTTACACAGACATATTTAGGTGGCTGCATGGAAAACTTGCACGCTTTAAATCCTCTGCTTCGCGTTTTCCTTTTTTAGCCGTTCTGCAACGAACGACGGATGCACCCTATCACATAGGATAAGATCGTAAATTCAAAAGATTATTACTTTTAGACTCCATTAAATAACAGCATGCGCAATTATAGTTAGCTTTTCAAAAAGCACATTTATTTTATTTTATTTTTTTACAGGAAATGAATAGACCTCTAGAGATGTCAAAATATTGGTTCAAAGATCGCTGTTCGTGTTTTGTAATACCAGTTAATGGAAAAACTGGGATTGATCAGAGCACACGCGAGGAGAGTCGCGCTTTCTCTCCAGTGATTGGTCACACCCCTGAAACGCGTCCATACCACCACCCTCTGATTGGTTCATTTTCCAGCCGCGAGGCGAATCAAAGCCGTTATCCGGGCCGCAGGAAGCCGCCGCTCCGACGCTGATGGTCCGCCTCCCACATAGACCGATGGGTCGGCTGATGTGGGACCAGAGCGCGGCGGACCAATCACAGCGCTGCACTCCGACAGGCCTGGCACGAGAGCACACGCGAGCCCCTCAACCACGCTGGGACCATGGCGCGTTCACGCGCTGCTGCTGATGAAAAATTCACAAGAACCGTCGCCACCTGCTCGGTGTACCGGTTCATTATAGATTTTCAGTCATATTTAGAACATTTTCGAAATATTAATGTATTGTTGATTTCTATTTGAACATTTACTATCTATTGGCGCGTGTTAGTGAGTGTACGCTTTCATAACACACACACACACACATGAACTCAAGTAGCCAGTTTAGTATGCGTGCGAACCGCTTTTAACGTTTCTTCGCATTCTACTTTTCCATTTTCCAACGAAATTCAAATGAACCGTGATAACGTGAGGGTGCGCTAAATTAAGCAACACTTTGCTCTTGAATCCACCTTGGATACGTCATCACGCCGGGGCGTGGCCCCCTGTCACTTTACTTCGGTCGCTCCACGCTCCGGTGACAGTTGCTAGCTGACGCGCTCTGTAATCGCTAACCCAGACAAAGTAGCCCGGTGATCTAATTCCACAGGAGCCCTCATCTGTCGAGATTGTTATTTTAAGCGAGGCCCGCTGGACCTTCACCTTCACGACGTTGTCCAGCAGTTAACGATACGGCACTAACATGTCTAAGGACACGGAGAGAAAGAGCGACAAAATCATGGATATGGACAGCAAAGTGCTGTGGTACCCGGACTCCAAGCGGAACACACACATGGACAGGTTCAGGATGCAGGTCAACAGGGACTATGGGCTTAATCTGGGTGAGTAGGCTGGAGGACGCAGACAGAGAATGGGTGCGTTAGCGTGAGTCTAATCAGTCATCTTAAATACCCTGTTAGCTACATCACTTTGGTTTGTTATGCACCCTTTTGCTAATTCATAACAGAAAGCAGCAGTAGTATCTGATTTTTACATGGCAATGCACATCTACTTGTTCTAACGTTCAAAATCCCATTTAAAAGAAGCATGCTTCTTTTAGATCTGGAGGAATGTGGAAAAACCTGGCCAGCTGGGTGATGATCCAAGACAGACGCAATAGAATGAATATAATAAGTACAAGAAAATCTGGATATACAATATGGTTTATTTTAGTTACCTTGCAACCCCACTCATATATAGAAACATTTCCCAACACATTAAAAACCCATCAGTTGCATTGCAAATACCTTAAGATAAGATAAGATAAACTTTATTGATCCCACATCGGAGAAATTCACGTTACAGTAGTAGCCAGTGGTATACAACACTAAATGAAAAACTATTATGTTATGTACATTACTATGTACATTATATACAGAGGGGGATATTATACTATATATCTTGTGATGTGCAGCTGCTTTAAATTTGAAAGGTGCCCTGTTGCATGGTGTAGGTATGCAATTAAATCAGCTTTGTACTTCTTAATTTGTCTGCATGTTTTTAATGAAACATTGAATTAATTTTTTTTTGAAGCAAACAGGCCTGATCTTGGTTAGAACAACTTGAATCACAGCTGAGGAGGTTTTGTACTTTTCCACACCTAGATTTTCACACACAGCTTTGAGTCAGAGTTCTGAGGTCTGCACAAAAGAGGCCAAACAGCAGTAATTACACCCCAGAGAGAAACTGTGTCCATCGACTGAATCAGTTTAACGTGACAGAATGGTAACGGTGAGTTTTATCCATGCGTTGGACACAGAGGGGGAGTTCAGTCCACGCTGCATGTAATCAATGTTCAAACGTCTGCTCTTTCTTCTGTTTACTCAACTGTTGCAACTTAACTTTCTGTGTTTGCTAATTGTCATAATGATCCAGTCAATAATCGCCGCTCTCCCTCCCTCAGCCAACTACAACGACCTGTACCAGTGGTCCGTGGACCGCCACTCTGAGTTCTGGGGGGAAGTGTGGCGCTTTTGTGGCGTCCTCAGCTCCAAACCTTACGAAGAGGTCAGTCCGATGTGGTCACGGACGTTGTCTAGCCTGAGGTGATGGCTTGTGTCTCTGGTCTGACGCCCAGACAACGCTTTGTGGCTCTGATGTTATTCGGGATGTTTGTCCTCTATCTGTCTGGGACAAGGCGTTCCCAGATATTATTTCAATAACCTGCCAGACATCTGACAGATGATCGTAAATTCTACTTAATGTAGAGCATTCAGAAGACTTTTGTAACATCCTGGACATACATCTAATCTAGAGTCGTGGCTGATGCTGGAGAACCAACACTTCTGAGGAAAATGTATAATTACCACGCCCAGGATGTAAAATAACTCAGTTATGAATCTGAAATTGGGAGGCAAAGATTGATAATGGGCCAAGGAAGAGCTGATTAAATCTGGTGATATTTCGAATTCCGGAGGGACATTGACCTTTGATCCTCCAAAGATCAAAGCCAAGGGTATTTGATCATCCAATAAAGGAACCTGTTATGTAACTTTCTATCGCTACTGCCTCCAAAAATGTCGGAAAATGCTTCTTACGGGTGTCACAACATGAGGGGGAAATTACCTGCATCCTTTTTTTACCAGTCATACCTGTCACAAGGTGCACATTCTCTTGATTTACAGCTAAAATCGAACATTTCTAATGAGGCCGATGTATGCGTAATTCCTTTATCTTAATTTGTGTTTATTTAATTTATGGTACTGTCTGGTCTCAGGGTGCAGCTTTGTTCCAGGATACACGGTAGCTGCTCAGCTGGGCGTGTGTCCTCATAAATGAGGTCTCAGGTAAAAGTGCAGCTGTGTTTGTTGTTATCTTTCCTTTTATAAGCACAGATAATTCCTTCCACGTCTCACTTGGATTTGTGCCCCTATGCGTGGCCCTGGGTGATGAGGGGAATGCGTTTAAGGATTTTCCTGTGTCCTCTGTAGCGAAAAATTTAAGTTAAAATGTATGGAACGCAGGAAGAATGAGGATTCTGTTTAATGCACAAAGGTCTCGGATGCCTTGTCAACGCCGCATCGCTCTCATATGTGCTTTGTGGGTGTGTATTCCAGGTTGTGGATGTCACCAAACGGATCTCGGATGTCCCAGAGTGGTTCAAGGGAGCCCGGCTCAACTACGCCGAGAACCTGCTCAAACACGCCGACCAGGACAAAGTTGCTCTCTATGCTGCGAGTGAGTAGAAGAGCTGTGTTCGTGCACGAGGAGAGAGGCAGGGTGCAGTGGACTGCTGTGGTTTTCCCTCCGTTAAAGCATCCTCACACACCAGGAGGGTTCAGAAACACACAGTTTCTGCTCTTCTTGTGCTCGCTCATGCTGTCTCACAACGATGCGTCCCAGGCCCGTTGCCTGACACCTTATTAGATTAACCGCTGCTCTCTGCTTTTCCTATCTGCATGACAGTGTCTGTGCACGGTCACACATGCGTGAGCGTGACCTTCGCTGGGAGCTGTCATTTGATTATGAGAAGGTTTTGGAGCTTTGTGGGGCCATCTTGGCTATTACTTAAAGACAGAAACACTTCCTCTCAGTTGAGATCTCTTCCTGTTTCTGCTCCCCAGCGGAAGCAAACGAGGAGATAGTGAAGGTGACGTACGGGGCGCTGCGGCGGGACGTGGCTCTGTACGCCGCCGCCATGAGGAAGATGGGCGTTCAGACCGGTGACAGGGTCGTAGGTGAGTCTCTCCCACATGAGTACTGCTGTTGTTCTGAGCGGGTGTCTGTTTGTGTTGCAGCATCTTTAACACACACACACACACACACACACACACACACACAGTCTGTGCTTGTGTTCTGAGGTGGGGGGGGTGCTCTTACTGGATTGGCCCCCGTCTCCGGGTCTTACTGAAAGTTGCCTTATAGCTCATATTTGCAGAGGGAGGCTGAGCTCAATGCTGATGCTTTCTGAAACACTCCACTGCATTGTACATTCAGCACTAGACACACACACACACACACACACACACACACACATGCCAGGGACTCCATATTTCTCCTACATTTTGGCCAAAAGACTTTTCAAAGCACCACATTGTCTCTTGGAATCGGACGTGAAAGCAGAGCAGCTCAGCTGTTGATCGGTCATTTGAAAGATTGTTGCCAGCTCTTTTCATAAACGAGGCATCTTCACACAGTTTCCTTGTTTTAGCTGCAAAACCAAATGCTGCCTTTTACTGTCCTTTATGTGAGGGATCGTCGGCGTGGTTATTAAAGGATGCGTGCGTAGGGGAACACTGTGATCCGTGCCAATGAGTGTTTCAAATTCTAGCACGTCCTGAACCAAATTCTGGTCTTTCTTGATACTCATGTTCATAAAAAGAGGATTTAAGGGGAAAGGAGGCCTGTCTGTTATCTCCTCTGCCCAGAATAAAAGTTGTGCTTCCCCTGTTAGATATTAATTGAACAATGGAGGTTTCCAGGTCTGTCCATGATCCGTTGAGTGACACTGGCTATAGTGAACATCTTGCCTGTGCACATACTCAAGGGAAAGATTCCATCCTGCTGCAGTAGCGAAATCCATTAAGTAAAGGACTGGAGCTCTGTGGGAATCTCATTAGACACAAGGGAGGGATGGAGGGAGATATTTGAGGAGAGAGAGAGAGAGAGAGAAAGAGAGAGTACTAATGTGCAGTTGTAAGTGTTGTAGCAAAGAAGTCAGTGCCTATAATCCAAAAGATATATAAGCACTTAGCTAATGAAAATGTACATGATACGCACGCACACACACACTCACACACACACACACACACACACACACACACACACACACACACACACACACTAACATTATGCCACTAGTTTTTGTTCTCACACATATGAAACATCCTCTCTTTGCTATTTAGAATGCTGCACCACTCCCCAGAACAATATCGCACTTTTCCCCAATATCTTTGGTGTTTGCTTTCCACTTCTTATGCCCTCTCTCTCTACTCTGGGGACTCTTTGCTGCATTCTCACATAAAAGTCCTCCACAGGCATGAAATGTGGTACAAAATGGTTGTATTCACACATGCAGTTGCTTCAGATACCTTCATACATTGATGTCTGGCATAGCTCAATAGCGCTGGGGTTTAAAGGTGTTGCACGTTTCCTGGTGTGACTCACTGTTGCAAGTTCCTCCTGTTGATCATGTTGACATAAAGCTTATGTTGTAATTCCCGACCTGTGTGTAGGTGTGTCTGCATCTGGGTGGTGATCAGGAAACCTCTGATTCACCTTGATAGCATTGGTGACCCTGCAGATGCGCCCCGTGAAAGCCAGTGGCTGCAGGTCCTCTGATGAGTGGACAGGCTGATATGATGGCACACTGTTTGCCTAAACCCTCAGACCTTGTCGGGTTTGTAGAAGAAGAAACAACGGTGTGTTGCTTTGGCAAGCAGCAAATCCGCAGAGCAAACACCAGGATTAGATGGGCCACCGGGGCAGCGAAGTGTTGTCCAGAGATTATTAACCATGATAACGTTTGTCCTGGTGCAAAGTGCCACGTGAGTCTGTGGAAATAAACTGTCATGCAGTCTGACGCAGGCGTCTGGTCCCAGCTGTGGGCAGCAAACTGGGATTAATCATGAAGCACAGCAGGGGGAAAGGTTGGCTTTCTGGTGGATTATGTCCACACGACTCCTAGATGTATCATTCTTTCTCATTTTTAACATTTTTCTGAAGTTTTTTTTGCCGGCAGGGGATGTTTTGGAATAAAAATCTCACCATTAATGCAGAGCAGAATATGTGCATAAATTAGATAAATGAAGACTGTAATGGATTTCTTGTATCAACATTTCAATTGCAGGGGGATTTAAATGTCATTTGCATCATTGTTCAGTAGCAATCATATTCCATTATGCAGTTGTCAATATATTGGCTTTTATTCCTCCCTTTCTCTCTCATTTACATCTAAGTTTGCCCTGTAAAAACAATTGTAGTGTCCCTGTGTCACATACCACATTGATTAAGTAATAAATTACAGTAAAACTGCTTATATATTCTCAGCACTCTGGATGGTCACATGTCTCTCATACCTCTTTAGGAAACACACTGACGATTGTTTTTAATGACCGTTTAATGGCCTCTCTCTATTTCCAGGCTACCTCCCCAACAGTATCCATGCAGTAGAGGCCATGTTAGCCGCAGCTAGCATCGGAGCTATCTGGAGCTCTACATCTGTGGACTTTGGAGTCAATGTAAGTACAAACTACTCGCTCCAATAAGGCAATAGCTCGAATCAACATGTTTAAAAAAGGAAATGTCTTTTAAGTGTTATTTAGTGGAATAACTATAATGTTCATTAATGTTTCTTTCTTTCTTCTGTTTAAACTGGGTTTGTGGTGACACTGCCCCCCTCATGCAGATCAGAGAACTACAGCATTAATGACATAATAATCTGTAGTTTTTGCATACTTTTAAAAGCTTTGTGCCATTTAGCAATTCTTCAGATTGTGTTGTAATTATATATTTTGGTTTGTTTGTATCGATTTATCATTTCCCGCCCTTTTGTGTGTCAGGGTGTGCTCGATAGATTCTCTCAGATACAGCCGAAGCTGATCTTCTCCGTCGCTGCAGTGGTGTACAATGGCAAAACACACGACCACATGGAAAAGCTCCACAGTGTTGTCAAAGGTTGGTGTCCCCGTGTTGTTGCCTGCTGGCAAATGGTGTGTTTTATGTCTCATGATGACCTGGTGACCTGTTTACGATGTACCTGACCCGACTTGTGATTTTTTTTCTCTTTCTCCGTAGGTCTTCCCGACCTAATGAAAGTCGTGGTGATTCCTTACGCTCGCTCCAAACAAGAAACCGATCTCGCCAAAATCCCCAACAGGTAAGGAGCAGCAAGAAAAGCACATTCATGTGAAGACAGGATGCTGAGGTCATGGTCATTACCTGGTCTGAGTTTCTCTTCATCTACTTCAGTGTATTTATAGATGACTTTTTAGCCTCTGGACGCGGTGAGTTGGACCAGTTTCCTCAGCTGGAGTTTGAGCAGCTTCCATTCAGCCACCCTCTGTTCATCATGTACTCCTCTGGCACCACGGGGGCTCCTAAATGTATGGTCCACTCTGCCGGGGTAAGAACATTATGCTGAGGGAAGAGAGATATCTCTATCGCTTCATGGGGGGGTCACAAAGGATTCACAATTGATGCCATTTTCTAGTTATTTGCAGAATTTTTCAGATGTTTGCATACGTTAAATAAATGTTGTCGTTTGATGCTACAATAATTGCCACAAGGTGGCACCAGAGCCCATCTGCAGATTTTTCCTGAGCTCCTCTGAGCGTTTGAATGACACACCCCACACACACATACACCCACCACAAACCACATCGGAGTGAGTGAGACTGTCAGCAAATGTTTTTTTTTTTTTTTTTTTTGAAGGCTGAAACACTCATCATTAAGTTAAATTTAGAAAAAAACTGCACATTTGTGTTAATTCTACCTCTCTTTGTCACGGATGCTTTTCGCAGCTCTGCCGGGTTTCGTGTTTGCTTTTAACCCACTGCCTTTTCTTTCTAAAAGCTTTTATACCCTGATCTTGAAAATGCTTGTTCATGTTTGAAACGCCTCCCTTTCAGCTTGGGTTTTAATCATTCTTCCTCTCTGTCTTCCTTGTTTCTCTGTACTGATGATTGCTGAAAGTATTTAGGGGCTGTGCTTTGTTTCCCTGGCTCTGCAGGGCACCCTGATCCAGCACCTGAAAGAACACGTTCTCCACGGGAACATGACCAGCAGCGATGTCATCATTTACTACACCACAGTAGGTCTACAGTCAGTCTGCAGGAGCTTCTGCCACCCCTTTGTTATTTAACATTAGTTTTAAGAGAAGCAGAATCCAACACATATTCATTGTTAATCTTGTAATGATTTCTTTAGAACACACATTATCATTTAATGACATATTAGATAAATTATGTTAAAGTTCTTTGAATTTCCCGGACTATTGATTGAGCGTCTGTCAATCAAACCGGCAATTTATTGTCTAACTTGCAGCTTTGCTGCCTCAATTTTTCAGCCAGTTTAACTTGTGTGGATGACAGGAACCCGCTGACCTCTGGGTTTTTTTGTCCGCAGACCGGCTGGATGATGTGGAACTGGCTGGTGTCGGCGCTGGCAGTAGGGGCCTCTGTGGTTCTGTACGATGGATCGCCGCTGATGCCCACGGCCAGTGTGCTGTGGAACCTGACAGACCAGCTGGGGTGAGTTAGTCGAACAGGAACAAAAGCAACACTTATTAATGTATCCACCCACTGTCTTTTTAAATGTTTAAATGGATGAGAGCGCATAAAAATGCTGATAGTAAACATATGATGGGTTCTAGCTAAAAGCAAGGTCTGTCTTGGAATCTACATTCATCATCTGAACTGTTGCCGTGCACACGAGAGCAGAGCTGAGCCATGAAAAGTTATGCTGATTACCATGTGTATTCTAAACTAGGATCTTATTCAAATCCTCATGTAATAAACATTTCTGATGTTTATTCACTTATTAATGTTTGCCAGAGAGAAAAGGAAAGGGGGGGGGGGGCAAGGAGAATGATGAGCACAGATAAGCTTTAGACTTTAGGCGTTATATCACCGCCGACCACCAGGGGGAGGTGTTCCTTCTTGACAACGTGCAAGCTACTCACGCGCACTGGAAATTTGGATGGATGATTGGGTCACCTCTTTGCTGCTCTTTGATTGGCTGGTGGGTTTAATCAAAAGACTTAATAACACACGAGTACCCGCTGTCTGAGATGACTACAATACCACCTTTTGATTGCTCTTTCCACCCAGCTTTGGTTCCCATCTCAAGTAGTTTAGAGGATATAGAAGATCACCACCATCAATATAGAGGTTGCAGACGCCTGAATCGATCTGCTTTTGTCTTTTAAGGAAAAAGGAGAAACAAATGGGTGAGAAGCAAAGTCTGTGTGTGCTCAGGCATGCAATTAATTTCACCCAATCTAACTGGGAAGAGGACAGTTGCGTATCGGTTTCAGCACCTTTCCTCTTTTTATTATGTCTGGAGAAGAAAACCAGGCGCCTTCAGATTGTTGCACTTTTTCATTTTTGTTCATTTAAACAACGTTTTACATTGTCAGTTCAATGAAACTCTCATTAAATTCAGTCACGTTTCAGATTAAAATCGATTTCTTTGTTATTTGTGATGTTGAAAGTTTTGGACTGTTGAAATGTTGCTTAATAACAACACGATTTACAATCAATTTAATCGGGACTTTAAAAAAAAAAAAAAAAAAGCTCCCAATGCTAACTGTTCATTAGGACAAAGTGCACATGTTTTTTATGTTTGATCAGATAAACTTGATCTAAGTAAAATAAATTCGATCACAAGAAACGACAGGCTTTGGTCAACAGATTTTTTTGACATCTGCTGGGAAATGTGATATTTCACAAGGATTCTTTTGATAAAGATTAAGACAAAAAACCATAAAAGCTGTTCACCTGCTGCCCCCCCGCGTGTGTGAGCCGGCAGATTGTGTCACACGAGGGTGAGAGTGTGTCACCTAGTTCAGCTTTGGTTAGATTCCGAAAAAGAAATCCGATGCGGTCAGCACAAGTGTGACCCTACGGCGGCGGCGCCGCTGCAGAGGCAGCAGATCGCCGCCAGCGAGCGGAGTAATGACACGGGCGGGGAGGAGCGGCAGCCAGGAAATAGTCCTTCCTCTGCAGAAATGTCTGCAGAGATGCACAGGGGTGCGCTGAGGCTGATCCGTCCGCTGGTCGAAGCCTCTCAGTCCTGCGTGTTGTGTTTAAATCCGTCTACGCCGTGTGGACGCTAACGGAATTACTCCTCCCGTCCAGCTCCGCCGCCTGTTGTGCGGAGGTATTTACATTTAGAAACGCGCTTCCATAAAGAACTTCAACGGACTGTGTGACAGAAAGATGGATGGAACCTTCGAAAGCTCCAGAAATTTTGAACCAATTAGGTGATGTTGCCCCCCCCCTCGCTCGTTTTTCCCATATCTCAGCTCTATATGATGCAGTCCTCAGGGAGATGCTGACAGGAGACATTTTTACACCCTCATCGTTTGAATGGAGGCCGGACATTTTAATTGGGGCTAAATCTGTCAGCTGTTCGGAGGGTCTTGAATTTACTCCAAAGTGCCCCCATCACCCTGACTTTTGTTGGTTAGTTAGCGCTGCAGTTCCAGCTTCTTTTCTTCATTCTGCCTAACGCTTGACATTTGCAGAGTTTAATTGTCTTCATAGATTATTTTTTTTCAAGAAAGATGACATTTCCAGTTATGCCAAAACGCTGGCAGAAGTGGATTAACGGCGTTTTAATGCTTTGCGTAAAGGGAAAAGGGCGAAGACGGATGCACGAGAGGAGTTTCCTGCTGCTGCTTCATATGAGTGGAGAATGTTCTGAAGTCAGAAACATTGTTGTGGAACGAATCTATAGCTAAGGAACGAGTACACTGATAGTTGGAGCCAAGTAAAAGTAGAGAGGGGCCACGGCTACGGTGGCTCATAGGGAACAAAAATGCATTTTTATAATTGAATTCAGATTTCAGTTTTTGGAGGGACGGAAAAATTAGAGAAACATGAACTACAGCGAGTCTTGTTGGCTTAACACTGACTCGGTGGCCACTGGTAATACGTTTCCATGGGAACGGCCATAGAGGGACAGCTGTACGTCTAGCGCCATCCATCCTCACCAGCGGTTTAGAGAGGTTCCCCTGGTCAACGGAGGGACCATCACCATGGTAATTGGCAGGAAGTCAATTCCAGATGTTGGTCAGGGGTCAGAGGTCAGAGGCAGTGAATGTTTGTCACATGACTTAAAGGCTTTTAAAGCATCATCGTCTTTAAAATCCCAGCATTTTTCACCTGTGATAAACCCCCACCCCCCACTCACCAGACGCGCGCCCGAGACACGTCTATTACCAGTAATCGATTTGAACCTGCGAGGCAATTATTTTCCAAGAGACTTGTTTGTTTGTTTTTTTTAATCTTCCTGAGTGACACACGTGGTTATCACACTGAAAGGAGGCGTGATTGATTTAAGAGACGCGCTCGGCCATTTGCGGAGGCCTGCCGCCTCCGAGGCTGCAGCCGCGCAGCTGACAACTCCCCCCCCCCCCCCCCCGAAGGTGTCGTCCGTCCACTGTCAGGCGTCAGGCGCGTCTCCTTTCACACACCTGAAGTCATTTCCACAAAGAGACCACAAAGCCAGCGAAACATTTTTGATTTTGTGGTTTATTTTTAGCCCTGTGAAGAGTCACACACACACACACTCGTCTGTCCCGAGAGCTGTCAGAACCCTCAGACTCCCAGCCCTCCGGTAGAGGACCCGAGTCTGAAGGAGGTACCGCCCACGTGGGCGAGGAAGAGATTTTTTTTTAATATATACATTTATTAAAGAATGAACAAACATTTGATTGAGTGCTTTCTAATGATGCTTTTGCAAATGATTCATGTCGGGGGAGGAAGAGTTTCCACTGCTTGGGCTGACGGGGGCTTGCCTGTTGAAGGCGGGTTGTGTTCTGCCTCAAACCCAAATGAGTGTTATTAGAGATGATGAAACCTCACAACCCGGCGCTTCCCTGCCTCGAACCAGATATGTCATAACTCAATAGCAGCCAGATTGCCATGGAATCTGCCAACAATGGCCGCGCCACCCCAGGGAATGATTCATGTTTGCGCGTTTGGTTCTCTTTAAAGGTTCTGCTGTCATACTGCAGAACGCAGCGGGCCTACGTGGTGTGGGAGGACACACAATAACTGTCACTTCTGCAGGAACACAAATGATCGTCTTCCTTTTGACGCCATCTTTCACCTCCAGAAATCCATGTAGGTCCTGTTATTTCTGCCTTTTTAAAAGAATATATATATTCTTGTTCTTTTTAGAATCACTATCTTTGGAACTGGAGCCAAGTGGCTGTCTGTCCTGCAGGAGAGGAACCTGAAACCCAGTAAGTGTTGGTCTAGCCCCGCTTGTTCAAATGCTGGTGCTCTCTGCCTGTAAAGGCCCTCTGTCGTCCTCCTTCTCTCTCGCTTTTAAAGGTAAATAATCCCTTTAGAATCCCTTTAAAATGCTGTTGAATCTGAGCCCGGGGGCTCAGATTCAGATAGTTTTTTCAAGAACTCAATTTATCAAACTTGAGATAACGGTTCCAATTTCTGTTCTGTCTTATCACTTGATGTTGAATTAGCCGGCGTGCCTGATGTTTGCTGTATAAACAGTTGTACTGTAGTCACTCTCAGTTACACCCTTTTTTATTCCTCCTCCTGACTTTGTGCTTGTTTGTTTGTGTCTTTGTTTGCTTATTTGGATGCTTATCACAGAAATGGAGCATGGCAGAGGATGCCATTTTGCGTTTGAAAGTGTGTGCGTGTGTGTGTTTAAGCGATCTTGCCTCCACTGGGATAGGAGGAGATTCTCCATTGGTTTTCCTCAGCAGTGGGTCTCTTTTCTCTGCCTGACATTTGGACTGGACACCTGGTGACATGGCAGGGGGTAGCAGGAACTGTGTGTGTGTATGTGTGTGTGTTTGTGTGCGTGTGTGTGTGCGTTGGCATTCATTAGGTCAGATTTGGTTGCTGGAGGGTTCTTCTTTGCACAAATGTTTGAAAGTTTTGACCTTTGAAGGGGGGGGGTGACAGAAAAGGAGTATTTTAGTGTGTGTTTGTGGATGTGTTACTAAATATTGAGTACCACAATACTCATTCTACTGACAAAGTGAGGACATTTTTGGGAAGTGATAAGATTTTGGTTGGTCCTCACAACTACACAGGCCTGGTTGATTGTTAAGCTAAGTTTTAGGGTTGAGGTTAGAATTGGGGTTAGGAAAGGTAAGTGTGAGGGGGTTAGTTGTGTATGGTTCGTATAAGGAGCTATGGAATGCGTTGTGTCTAGGAAAAATAGAAGTACAAGTTGTGTGTGTGTGTTGTATTACATGGAGGCATTTTGCTTTATTGTTGGAAAAGAACCACTCGCCAACAGCCGCCGCCCTTGTCGTGACCTCAGCACCTTTGTTAACTCCAGAGTTGTGTCTGGTTGGAGCTGTTCAGCGAGGCCTGATGTAGCTCCTGTGGAAAACAGTCTCAACTGGTGTTCACACATGTACACGTGCTGTTGGGTAGGATGGCCACGGTCAGACACCAAGGCGGTAGCGCCATGTGGCTCCGGAAAAGGTTTTTGGGAGGTGTCCCCCACCGGAACATCAAACCAATGAAAACAATTTGCATTTACTTGGCGTATTAAAACAGAACTTGCAAGATTGATCAGATTGAAACAGAAGAGACAAACAGACCGATAAGATCGGTCACATCTTGGTAAAGTTACTCAAATGTGTCTTCTGTACATAAATGTTGTGCATTTTCTTTTTCTGAACAGTGGAAACGCACAATCTCCACTCTCTCCACACCATCCTGTCGACGGGGTCTCCCCTCAAGCCGCAGAGCTACGACTACGTTTACCGCTGCATCAAGAGCCACGTGCTGCTGGGCTCCATCTCAGGTGACCCAACATTTACTCTGACGCATAAAGTCAGTCTCTATGTAGCAGTTTCGTGGAGGTTTGAAAACTCCCTGGTACCTGTCAAAAAAAAAAAAAAAAAAAGAATACATTTAAAAAATCAAGCAACGCAACATATACACACAAAAGAGCTGAGGCGCAGAAAGGAAATGAAATTCCAAAACACAATCCTGTCATTCAGATAAATTGTATAGAACTTTAGTCTTTCCCCGCAGCCCACACTCGTACACAAAGAGCGGCTCGTTCAGCTTATTGTTGTGTTGACAGAGCAAAAGAATGCACTCAGCCCGGATGACTGACGCATTTCGCGTGCGTCACACGTGCACAACACTAAAAGCAGCAAAGCTCATGCTGTGAAAGACAACCGCCAAAGATGCACTGATGTATATACACACAGACACACACACACATGGGCGGGGGGCGCACCCGATGGCATCCAGGTTGAAGGATGTTACACAAAAGAATCTGTGACAGTGAAAAAAATGCGAGTGATTCTCTTATAAATTCACTTTAAAAAGTTTCTACCTCTGTTTTGAATGACCAGGAAAGAGCTAAAAGGTGTAATATGTAATGTTCACTTCTCTTCAGGCCCAATCAGGGATTATCTTCCTCTGAAATGATGAGCGGTTATGTGTTTGTGCTCTTTTTGGTTCTGTGTGTCTTCCTGACGGAGGTCCTGGCCCAGCAGCTTCCTTTTTGTTGCCAAGGGCAACAGCAGGCGTAAACCCCTTTGGCTGCCAACAGACCTAACCTTGACCCCTGAGGTCATCGCTGTGTGTGTGTGTGTGTGTGTGTGTGTGTGTGTGTGTGTGTGTGTGTGTGTGTGTGTAGTGGATTTGGGGTCATGGGATTTACTGAAGCATATGTGACTGACTGTGACCATGGCAACATATGTGATGGGGCTCCTTCACACAAATCATCCTGTGTGTGTGTGTGTGTGTGTGTGTGTGTGTGTGTGTGTGTGTGTGTGTGGTGTGTGTGTGTGTGTTGTGTGTGTGTG
Source organism: Takifugu flavidus (assembly GCF_003711565.1). Lineage (NCBI taxonomy): Eukaryota > Metazoa > Chordata > Actinopteri > Tetraodontiformes > Tetraodontidae > Takifugu > Takifugu flavidus. The sequence goes on along the minus strand of NC_079524.1, from coordinate 5,309,281 downwards.
TGTGAGTGTGTGAGAGAGAGTGTGTGTGTGTGTGTGTGTCAGGTGGGATATCAGACCCCTGTTCTCTGTCAGTGGGAGATTTTATCACTTTCACTGTTGGATTTTGTCTGTTCTAATATACCTCCGTCTGACTACCCGTATGTCTCCTCCTCTCCTCTCCCCTCCCCTCCCCTCCCCTCCCCTCCTCTCCTCTCCTCTCTCTCCTCTCCTCTCCTCTCCCCTGGCTTTTCCCCCCGACCCCCCACTGTGCGGGATGCTCAAACGCTTGACGTGTGAGAGCAGACTTGCGCGTGCACACGAAGGCGAACAGCTAGACACCAAGTGGGGGGTTCAGTGGATGATTTTACTCAGTGTTCAGAGCAGTCTTTGTGAGAAGTTGCCCTCTGGTGTATACACACACCGTGCAGATTTAATGGCTGGTGATGGAAGGCATCCCGAGAAAGCGTGAGTGGGGGGTTTTTGGCTGAAAATACACTTTGTGTGTGTTTTCCTCATGCGTACCTACCATTAGAGTGTAATCATAAAATAGCTGCACGTCTTCCCACTATTTAATCAGAAGACAAAGTTTCCACTACCTCCAGGGAGCCAATTAAAGCTCAATAAAGAACTTGGCAGAGGGAGAGAGGGAGAGTGGATGAGTGTAGAGAACAAAAAATAAAGCGAGAGAAAGCGAGGCATTGGAAGGACAGAGAGGGGAAGCAAGGAAGATGGATGGATGAGTCTGTGATATGGAGAGGTAGCGACACAACAAGGTGGCGAAGGAACAGAGGGAAAGGAGATGAATAGGAGTCAGGAATAGTATATGATCGGAGAAAAGGAGATGAATGGAGGGCGAGGGTGTGTGTACATGTATGTGTGTGCTAACCACAGGCTTGACAGCTGTAACGGTGTTGAACTCATAAATAGGTCGGTACAGGTGCAGAGAGGTGTGCAGCGTCTGGTTCATATGTGAAACCTTCAATGTTTCGAACCTCATCAAGGACGGAGACAGACCCCAAATCATCACCATACCAGCTCAGTTGGGGAGGGTTCCAGTCAGGATGTGACTTGTCAAAAGAATAGAGGGGGATGTGAAAAACAGGAAATCGGTAGGCCTAATCCTTAACGCAAACTAAAAAAGACATGAAATAGTTAATTTTCTTGCCATTTAGCAAATCGTGCCGCTGGTTGCAGCCACCAACCACGTGTTGCGAGACGCTTCCAGCAGCCTGAGCAAGGTCGGAGCTCTCGTCACAGAAGTTGTCCTGAGCTGGGCCATTTACCTCCACTTACCATTTAGAATAAGCTATAATGAGCTGTATTTGTTACAATTATTAATGTTACTATTATTATTATTATTACTACAATTGTTGTGATTCTTATTATGTACTGTACCATGAGGAGATTCAGAATAACTTAACATTTGCATAAAAGCTTGTTTTTAAACTCTATAAACCCACCTAAAATGTTCGTTTCTCGCGTCTTTGAAGTGCAGAGAACCCAAAGTCATATAAAAATAAGCTATTCACACATTTTCAAAGCCAAACTCTTCAGTGTGGGTGTGTTCTGCTGCTCTGACTAGATTGGTTTCATTTTTTTGTTGAAGTATTAGTTTGATGTCCGCGCAAATCTTTGGAAATGTGTTTCCTTTCATTAACCAACCAATCAAACTCCTTCTTTTTCTCCCTGTCCAGGGGGCACCGACATAGTCTCCTGTTTCATGGGTCAGAACCCGACTGTCCCAGTGTACCGTGGCGAGATCCAAACCAGAAACCTTGGCATGGCCGTGGAGGCCTGGAGTCTTGATGGTGAGTGTGTGTGTGTGCGTGTGTGTGCGCACGTTTGCGTCCGCCCTCTAAGCTGACAGTCTGCTGTCACTCCGATTCAACATGTGGTGCTGTTGACAAGAGCGAATCCCCGATCGGCACTGCAACCTGAGCAATGCGAGCCCAAGAAGAGCGACAGAAGTAGAGAACAGATGACGACCTAGAGATAGAAGAAGCGAGAGGCTCGCTGCCACTTTCCGTTATAAATAATCAGAGTCCCAGTCACGGGGACACAGCCAGCGGGATTATTCTCTCCATGATGTAAATGCATCCACATCATGTGTTTAAGTGTGCGTTCTGTGTGTTTGTGTGTCCAGGTAAGCCTGTGTGGGGGGACAGTGGGGAGCTGGTCTGCTTGAAGCCGATCCCCTGCCAGCCAACACACTTCTGGAACGACGAGAATGGGAGCAAATACCACAAAGCCTACTTTTCCACATATCCAGGTAATCCATAAACCATCAACATTGTTTTCCTTAAAAGCAAAAAAAAAAAAAAGATAGAATGGCGTTTTTTAATAGTGTTCTGTCTGCTCAGGCGTGTGGGCTCATGGGGATTACTGCAAAATCAACCCAGAGACAGGAGGCATCGTGATGCTGGGCAGGAGGTCAGCCATGAAGCCTTCCAGAGCTTTTCCCCAACATTACGTTGCACTTTTTATGTGAGTAATCTGCATCGTACGACGCCTCTAAAATCACCGTCTTGTGTTTCGTTTTGAAGTGATGGCACTTTGAATCCTAACGGCGTCCGATTTGGCAGCTCAGAGATCTACAACATCGGTGAGTGGGGCTGCTAACGATAACCTGCTTCTATTTAAAAAAAAAAAAAGAAAAGTTTTTGCTGTAAACTGAAGACCTTTTTATCTCCTCTTCCCACAGTGGAGGCTTTTGAGGAGGTGTCAGACAGCCTTTGTGTGCCTCAGTACAATGCGGACGGGGAGGAGAGGGTTATTTTGTTCTTAAAGATGGCGCCCGGAAAGGCTTTCTCTTCAGATTTGGTAGCAAAGATCAAAGGGGCCATTCGTAAAGCTCTGTCCGCCCGACATGTCCCTGCTCTGGTGCTGGAGACCGCCGACATTCCCGTAAGAAAATCCCAGATCAATCAGATAATCAGTGAAGCAACTGTGGCCTGTAAAATCAGCTCTGACGTGAACGACCCTTCTTCCTCCGCAGTACACCATCAGTGGCAAGAAGGTGGAAGTGGCGGTCAAGCAGGTGATCTCCGGCCGGGAGGTGGCGCAGAGGGGGGCCTTTTCCAACCCCGCTTCACTGGACCTTTACAAGAACATTCCTGAGCTGCAGAACTATTAGAGACGCGGAACCGTCGCTGCTGGACCAGACTTGTGTCTGTGTAATTACACCTGTGGCCACACGGGGGCCGAGCGGGAGAAAGAGGAGCAAAACCTGTCGATGCCAACTTCACAAATACCGTTAATTCAGATGACAGATGCTTCAGTGCTTTAATGGCGTGAGGAGACAGACTTTAAACTGAATGGAAAGCTTCAGGCGCCTTTGAGCCTCAACAGAGAAGTCAGAAGCACTTTGCTGATGAAACGTGCGAATTACCACCGTCTTTTTAGCTCCTGTCATTTTTATGTGCTTTGTCGCTCTGTGAAATGTATATATAAATGTATATGAATATATCTATATAGTTGCCTTTGCAGTTATTTTAACATTGTAATTAAACACTGGAAAACTGATGTTGGGTTCGTGGATTACAATCATGGTTCACTTAACATGACATTTAAATTATTCCCACCATATATCTGAGATTTTATCCCACCTTTGTTCTAACACGTGTTGTCTTTGAATCGGCTGATTTCTGATGATTACAGGAATGTTGGGTGTTTCAATATTTCAGATTGAATAAGTACGAATGTAAATACGTGACTTGGAACCTGGATTAATCTCGAGTGGCTTTTCCTGGATTCAATAAATGGTTTAAATATGAGAGGGAGTCCGGGGTTTATGTGTTTTAATTCAGGAGTTTCTCCGCCACGCCGTCTCCCCGGCGATTCATTTAGGGTGACGATCTTCAGCATGAAGTCAAATGTATATAAATGATTTATTTTTTACAGCTTTATAGCATCAACGCCATGAAGATGTCAGTAACGAACTGTGATTAATACGAACCGGCACCCCAGTTTTGATGACTCAGCAGAGTTGTGTTTTGTTTTTTTGGGGGTGCGGGGGTTAAAAAAAACTGTCAGATGGGTGGAGAAAAAGAACACTGTGCTCGTTTGATTAAATCTGTCTGTGTTGTTTCGACAGACGTCTGCTTTAGCAAGAAGCTCGGAAATTCTTCGTACCTTTATGAGCGCGAAAGCTGAGACCTGCCAGTCAGCCCGACATCAACACTGTAAAAATGAAGTGTCTGGTTCTTCACTGAGGAGAGACGCCTTCAGTCTTTAAACAAAGGGAAGTGTTCAGCTGCCACTCCAGTAGCTCCTAGAGGAGGATTAAAGGTTAGAATGGTTAGAGCTGGGGTTATGGTTGGGGGTAGATGGGGGGGCTGAGGGTCAGGAGCCCTATGAAAGATGAGTGTGAAGTACTGGTGACCCGTGTTTCTTCTACATTCACATGGGGACCTTTTCAAGTGAAATCAGTTGACATGGAAATGTGTGTTTCAAACTTCCCCCGGTTTCTGTACAAATGATGGTTTTCCAGAACGCACGTGTCCGCGTGCACGATACAAGTGTTGCATCAGGAAAAAGTGCAGCCAGCAAGTAGACCAGGGTGGGAAACGACAGCTTTTTTAGCGCCTTGTGTGCTTTTGTGTAAACAGCACTTGTTTTCAAAAGAATTTGAATCTGTTTCAATTAGATAAATGAAAAAGGGGAAAACTACACTGTTCCAGCAGGTGGCTCACTTGTTAACGGAGCTTCAGGCATCCTGCTGGGACACTGGTTCTGACTACACAGCAGGAAAACATGGAGGATGGATGGATGGATGGATGGATGGATGGATGGATGGATGGATGATGGATGGATGGATGGATGATGGATGATGGATGGATGGATGATGGATGGATGGATGAATGGATGAGTGGATGGATGGATGGATGAGTGGATGATGGATGGATGGATGAAACAACCCAAATTCATTTGGCCTTTAGCATCTTCTTGTGAAGCTAATAAATACGTTGTTGTGACAACGGCTCACACAGAATTTCGGTGGGATAGAGGAAACCTGGAAAAAATCAAATCTGCAAAGCTTTGAATGGATCTTCAAATTATAAATAAATAAACAAAAAGCAACGCAGCGTTTTATTCCTCCCATTTGAAGGAACCTGTGATGTCTCCCATGATCTCCATCCTCCAGCTGTGAGGATTTCACACATTTGCCTTCCTGCTCCACTCTTGCGCCGGGCTGAAAGCTCTCAGTTGCCCCAGACCTCCGTACATCCCATATTCCACCTCCTCAGAGACGCTCCAGAGGTGAGGACCTGTGCACCAAAGCCTCCCGCCTCCCTCTCGCCCCAACACACAGGCTGTTAAATCTAAGTTGGTTCCCACAGAGACGCCTGATCACAGCGATGGTAAAGGGCCTCCCAGACGTGTTCAATCCTGAAATGAAACAGGCAGCACGTCGGCGACCTGCTGCGGCGCTTTGAAGAGGGGGGGGGGCACCCTTTTTAGTTGGGTCAAAGGAGACGGATTCCCCCGACGGAGCAGCACCATTTTGATCTGGTCTGACGCTGCAGGTTCAGGAGGGGCAGAACAGAAAGGAAGGAACCTTAAACACGAAATGCGAAACACTCACAGCTCAAGCTGTGATGTTTTTTTTTATAAATTTTTATTGGTTTCTCTACATGATGACGAACAAATGAAATTCTCTGCGAGGTATCAGCAGCTTCTTCATGTCGACTTTGATTGAGCTCATTCTCAGGAAGGTTTGTGTTGCTCTTAATCTGCTTTGAAACAAACTTAAAGAGGCTGATTGAGCCTCGGGGGTGATCCAACAGCCGAATCCACCAAGTCGGAGATCCAAATATCCAAACCGATTGCACGTCCTGCAGTGGTGATAATTAAGCTCACCAACACCTCGACGACGAGACGATTTAATCGTCACTTCATCGGTCTTGCTGTCTTTTTAAAGGTGACACGCGCAGCTAAACAGGCAAAAGTGTGTTTTGCCCAATTAGCAGCGGGACTTTTTTAAGCCTCCTGGGTGGTTTTGTTTACCCACCCACTCAGTGTGTAGCTGGAGCCCGAGCGTAGGTGTTTGCTAATGAATGACTTTTTCAGGCGTTCTTCGGCTGACACCCGCAAAGACAACTTCTAGCTCGGGGATTCTGTGCTCTCCTGGAACTTTTCATAACAAGGTGTCACTATAAGATTCGTGTTCATCGAGGTGGGTGGATTCAAGTTTAGGACCGCTACATTTGAGGTTAGTTCGCAATATTCATATTTTATCGGGGTAAACAAAAGGCTTTTCTTGATGGTGCGAGTCTCCATACTGACCAAATGCACCTTTGTTGCCTAAGTGAGTTTAAAGGCGCAGCGTATTTAGCTTTCTTCCAAAATGGCCGCTGTGAAAATGAGGTGTTGCAGGCTGCCACGGCTGATTAAGTGCCCAGCGGAACTCCGGGGGTTCATGGCATTATTTTGCTGTGAGGTCAGACAGTGCAGGGTTGTGATAGCGTGTCTGTCCTCAAACTGTTCAAAGGAGATTTATTTGGCGCTACGCTGGTGTGTTTACGGCACAGTGGACCACATAAACTGGGCAAACCTGCCAGTTTTGTGTCAACCTACGGCTAAACGCTCGACCTGCCTCCCTGTGTGTCGCAGCAATCATCTAATTTTCATCTAACTTCCAGGGCAACCAGCATTTATTCAGAAACCCCCTTTTTCAAAATCACCGAAACTCCTCTTCCATTGGTATTAAAGGTATGAAACAGCCCCCCCCCCCCCCATTAGGAGTGCCAGGCGAGAGCGGTGGAATCGCTCTCTGATACTTCATTACCGCTTTCAAGAGTTTCAGCTATCTGATGTCGACGATCTGTCGGCGCAGGAGGCCCACATCCCCTCCCGACTGCACGCGGAGCGGGAGGATTCTGAAGCCTTTCCACTCCTGTCGCCTTCAGAACCACCCACGAGTGTTGTGCGGAAAAAGAAGTTGCCTTATCCGGAGTCTGACCCACTTCTCAAACTGAAACAACCCAACGTGTTCCCGCCGGGAACGCCACAGACAGAAGTTCAACAGAGGCGTCGCGTTCCGCAAGAGTCCGATATTCTCCCTTTCTGATCGACGGCAAATCCAGGCTGTCGAACTTAAGGAGCTGGTAACTACACCCTTTCAAAATAAAAGCAGAAGATAAACTAAAGCAGCAAAGCAAACAAGGCGTTAAACAAGAAAAAGAACGAAGATAAATAATCAACACATTGGAGACATTTTAATTGGCAGGAAATTTGAAGGGGAAAATAAAAATCTCCTCGCGTCTGTGTCTGTTGAATTGCTGCAGCGAGGGCACGAAGCATAGAAACAAATTACAATAAGAAAGAGGGAGCGGGAGAAAGGTGTAATCAGGTAGAGACAGGTGAGACGAGGTGGCACCGTTGAGGAACAAGGAGGAAGAACTAAACAAGGGGAAGGCAAAGGAGGAGAGAAATGGGAGCCGGGAACAATATTTGAAGTCACAGACGGGGTGAGCGCCATCAACATTTGGAGTTTTCTCCAATTTCAGCTGTCAATCTTGTGATGTGTTTTTTCCCCCCCACCCCCAGGTTGGAGGGGCCGTAGGCGGCGCCCGTCATTATCGACGTGGCTCCTTCTCTCACTCTCACAGCTTGATATATGTTGATTTTCCAGCTCCTGAAGATGGACTCTTTCTGTCCGACGCATCCTGAAATATCCTGGCTCTCCTCGGTGACACGTGACTCACTGATTGGTCCAAACGTGGTGGAAGTTGTACTTTTTTTCCCCACAAAACTGGACTTAGTTTCATCAAAAGCTGCCAATGAAGTGGGATGTGTTTTGGCAGCAAAACAAACCAGCGACGCCGCAACAGATAGATGGCAGAAAATAGAAACAGCGACTAAATTAAAGCTGTCACTCTTAAATCAGCCGGGGCGGCCAACATTTAAATATCTTGCAACACACCACCCCCCCCCCTCGCTGCTACATGGGCCAACGCGTCCGTGCGGCCCCACCTCTGCTGTCGACATCAGCTCCTTCACACAGTTTGAGAGCGAGCTCAGAACTGACGTGTGACTGCAGATGTGGCCCATAATGTCTCCCCTCTCACTATATCATGTCCAGGGAGCTTGAATCTATTTTCTTCTTGTAACATCACATCGTTTTTGCTGTTTAAAGCGTTTCGATGTGTGTTTTACTCTCTGAACTGTTTTGTAATTAAAGTTTTGAGGACGCAACTGAATGGAAAAGAGACATTTGAGGTGACCTCCACATCTGGAAAGTTTCAGCCTTGGTAATGATAATTATGAGTCAGGATAGAAGCCGGCAGCTTTTTCCCACACTTGAGTCTATATTCCACATCTGCATCGACCGGCGGCCCTGATCACATTCACCGAGCAAGCAAAAAAAACCTGTCCGACGCACAGATACTTCCTGTTTGTGTTTGTCAGGGTCACTGGATTACTGAGGGATAAAGTGTGTGTCCTGCACGTGTGTGTGTTTACACTTTCACATGCATACACACAGGCAGAAAAACACCTTTATCAGAGCAGCTGGATTACACAGGGATAAAGCTCAACTCTCGTTATTGACCCACTCTCTAAACACACACACACACACACACACACACACACACACACACACACACACACACACAAAGACATACGCATGCTCACTCACACTGTGTACACAAAACATACTGATGCAGACAATGGCCAGTCTGACCTTTACCCCACCCATCCATCCATCCATCCATCCATCCATCCATCCATCCATCCATCCACCCACCCACCCACCCACCCACCTATCCATCCATCCATCCATCCACCTATCCATCCATCCATCCATCCATCCATCCATCCATCCATCCATCCATCCATCCATCCATCCATCCATCCATCCATATTTCTTCCATCACAACCTGCATTATGCTTCTGTAGCAAGCAAACACATCCAGCACAGATCAGTACTCCTGTAAATTAGGTGCAGAGATCATTACTGCAAGTCTGGAAGTGATATTAATCTGCTTTATATAACTCCTGGAGCCTCACTGTGGGAAGATCCTCACCCCAGCCCTCCATGGGACTGTGGATCGATTACATCTCCATCTAAAATATTAAAGAGGGCTAAAGAATCATCACCCGGGAGTGTTTTCCCAGCTACGTGGGTCCCTCGGGGAGGAAGCTGAAAGTCTTGGTGGACCACTAATATCATGTCTGATATGGACGGAGCTGACACAAACTTATTAAAGGCCGGGCAAATAATCGACTAACGGCAGCTCTGGAACCGCTTTGGAAGCGATTTTCCTGCGATGGCACCACTGTTAGCACTAAATTTCATCGTCATGGTTGCAATTTTGCAGCGCTGCTCTTCCAGAAGAAGACAGCGGGTGAGAGGCAGGCTCAGATCTTCATTATTTTGGTGGACACACATTCTTTCGGTGTGATATTCTTTTATTTCTCTTTCACTTGAGTAAACCTGCGTTAAATGATCTTGCTGTGTCGTCCTTCCTGTCTGGTCTGGTCTTGTCATTCCTGCCTCATCCTCCTCACCTTCCTGATTGACCTTATTGATGTCACCTGCTCATCCTCACCTCGCTCCCTCCGTTTTTCCCTCCAGTCTCAGATCTTCAGGTGTGTCACCGGTGTGTTCCTGTATGGTCCGTCTGGTTTGCGTCACGTTTCTGATGTGTTTTCTACAGTAAACAGGTGTTTATTTTGTCAGTAAACATCATCCATCATCATGCATCAACCATCTTTGGCTTCATTTACCTACGATTACGAAGCGCCGGGGACGTTTCATCACTAAGGTAAAGTTCTGAGTTTTTCCTCTCCGTATGAGTCCACCTTATTTGCTTCTCTTCTAGCATGTTGGACCTCCAGTCTCTGGATGCTACGTGCTAGTCTCTGTTCATACCACAGTGATGAGTGTGATGCTTTAGTTAATAAATGTGGCTCGTAGCAGCGGAAAAATGCTTTGGTGAACGGGCCAACTGGGCCCATCTTTCGTTGGAGGTGATAACGCTAACTTACAGGGTCCAAGGTAGTTAGATTTGCATCACATATCCTCTTTCACACTGTTTTGAATCATCAGTTTAAAAAAAAAGAATGAAATTGTAACATTTTTTCATTAAAAGTGACTAAACAATGATCGATTTATTGAAAAACGGTGGGTGAGTAAACTGGAGGCGAAAATGTCTGACAGATCACCTGCGCACCAACCTAAACATTTATATATTGTTCAGCCCATTAGTCATGTCACTTGTACAGCTTCAAATATATTCCCCACATTTGAAACCTTGCTCCACAGCAAACGGCGTGATGTTTATTGATTATGCTTTTCTGTCTGCTTACAAATGAACTGGAGTGAAAGTGTGACTTGAAAAAAGACGCCTTGATTAGCAAGCAGACTGATCATATGATCACACATTATCCTGCTGTCAATTTATCCAATCATCTCTCATTAGAAAATTAATTAGCTCATTTGTTATCCGCTCCAACCACGCTCAGAAACTACGCTTGTCTAATTAGCGATGCAAATGCTACCTGAAGTTTCCTAACAAAGACTAATGAGCCTCTTGTCTCTTGAGGGGCATTAGCTATATGGATTTAAGGCAATACTATAATGTAATGTGCACTTGAGACCATTTTTTACAAAAAATTGTGAGTGGACAAAAAAAAGAGCGCAAATAAAACACAAAGTAGTTTTTTGTTCAATCTGAACAAATGCCAATTTAATGGAATGGATTCATAAAAGTGCTGATGAATACCTCATAATGAAGGTTTTTCTTTATTTCTTTATATTTATTCAGGTCTGACGCCACGCGTGCTTGGAGATCACTCCAATTCATATTCAAGGTTTAAAACAAGTAATTGTTCCCGATGTTTTTCCGAAGGGAAAATTGGTTCAGCAACCTGCTGCCGCATAATTCATAATTAAAAGAAAAAGGCAGAATCCTGAGTATTAAGAGCGGATGGATAAAAGATTAAACGAGCCAAGGTGTTTGTGTGTGTAGTCGGTCGAAAGCAACCTTTTGTGTTTTGCTTTACTGATTTCAATTCTGCTTCAGATGCACAAGTGACCTGAGTTTCTGTTGGTAACTTAGTGTGTGTGTGTGTGTGTGTGTGTGGTGTGTGTGTGTGTGTTGTGTGTGTGTGTGTACCAGGGAACAACGAAGGGTCTAGGTTAGACCAAATTGACGGGGGGGTTGTCACTGTTTTTAAGCCATTATGATCCTCAAGCTTTGTGTTTTAAACACTCGCGCAGCGTTAAACTCTGAGCATGACTCCTTGTTGGAGCTTCACCAGGGGTCATTCTCAGCATTGTTCAGTATTATTCAGTCCTGCATTTAAAAACGAGTCGAGGACAAATCATTGGTAGCTCCAGATAAACTGGGTACAAGGTCAAAGTTCTCGTCAAAAAGGTATCAATTCACTAAAGAAAACATCATTAATGTGAAAAAGGTTGTTTGCACTAAAACAATTATGGAATAACTCAATTTTGGCTGGATTCATAACACAATTGACTGTATTTTAAGGTGCGCCCCGATGCACTGGGCAGCAGGTTCTGGCTTTGGTTCCAACTGGGACCTTTCTTTCTGGATTCTGCACGTTCTCCCTGTGTAGGTTTTCTCCAGTTTGCTCCCAAAGTCCAAGAACTCATCAGGTTGATCACACGCTCTAAATCAGGCGTCTCGCGCCTGTCCGCTCTGAAACAAAGCGGGTCCAAACGGATCCAAGATCTATTTCCCAATGTTACAGAAGCTACGGGGAAGAACAATGAATGAAACCTGAGGTTTGTGGTGTTGTTGAGCAGGTCCAGGATGAGCTGTGTGTAGCTCTGTCTGTGTCGGACGGCCAGGCCGGTCACTCGTGCGTGTGGGGGAAGCTGAGCAAATAAAGCGCGTTTCCTCTTTGATTGTGTTCACAGTGTCAAGCTCTCAGTCTGTAATTAGCACACAGACGGCCATCTGTCCAAACAAGTGGCCCTAAACTCTGTCCTGCTCACTTTCACCACCGCCACAGCCGCCAACTCTTATTTGCTCGCCGCTCCCTCCATCTGCCAGGCCCACTTTGCGTCTGTATAGGCCTTCATCTTCGTTTCTGTAGTCATCCTTTATCCTTATATTCTAAATTTATCGTCATTCTACTGAAGCAAATAATGCCAGGGTCCTCAATTATTTGGGATTCCCTTTATAGCAAGTTGAAAGCAAGAGGGCTGCTTTCTTTTCAATCTGACTTTAATCAACGGAGACAAACCATTTGCTTTTACATTTAAAAAGGCCTTAAATGACTAAAGAGAATAAAGGAGTGGAAATACGGTGATAAAGTGTGTGGACCTATGGCAGGCTGGAACAGAATCTACAGTGAATTCCCTTGAATTGTGTGTCCTGGTTTCTTTTTCTCCGCTGTCACGGCAGCTTCTAGTTGAATTATATTTACTGGCCTTGTCTGCGTGACATTAACATCATTCTTACGAGTCACCATTACACCCCCCCCCCCCCCCCCCAGTTGTAAACAGCAATGCCTCCCCTGGGTAATCTGCCAAGTAAATTGGATGTTTGTTTGAAACGCCACCGGGCTCGGGCCCGCCCGTGTTGTGTGTGTTATTGTTAGTTTGGGTAATTGCGTAATCTCAAACACGAAAGCGGAATATTGAAATGTTGCCTTCTGCCGATCAGCTAATTTCACTGGGACAATCGGAATAATAGGGAAGCGCTGGGGCCGTGTTCGTCAGCGATCCAGCAGACTAGTGGACGCCATCATTTAGTGGCGCTGTTTTATACAGAAGGGATTATTGTGAGGACCCTGGCTGTGTTTTCCTGCCTCCCTGTTGTCTCCTCCCTCTCTGCAGGCAGTGGGTGGGCCGATGCTGCTAAGTGGCCATCCAGCTCACCTGGACTGATCAGCTGTGAGGGCGACACATGCTCCACAGTCTTGGCAGTCAGTCTCTTGCTTGGCTCCCTCCTGGTCTGCTTGGGTGGTTTGGTTTTTTGCATGCACCACCTTCCTACACTAGATGTTCCCTCATGCCAGCACTTGCATTCATTACTGACCTTACAGACTTCTCACAACTTGTTGATCCTTTTGGTTGAAGAGAATTCCTATCAATAAATTCCCTTTTTTCTAAAATCCGTCACGTGTGTTCTCCCTAATTTGTCTGAGCCCTGAGCTGGTTCGTGACATTATGGTCGCCGACTTGGGTTTACTGGGTTCCAGTTGGAGGTCGCCATGTTGCCTCACCTATTGACGATCAAACATGTTTGTACACATACGCCCCCCTCCCAATCCGTCTGGAACGGTCAACGGGACAAGAATGATGCCAACTCTTCATGGTTTTCAGTGTGTGTAGCAATTATTGGCCTCTTTTCCTCTGCAAAAAAAAATAAATTGTGACCCAGGATTTTGAAAAATAAGTGTGTGTTTCATCTGAAATTACCAGGGAATCCCCCCCACCCCCCCATCCTCAAACTTTCCCTGAAAATAACACATAGTCAAGTTAAATACTTGAGCGGCAGAGCTTTGTGCTGAAGAACACGGATTGTTGGAACACACTTGCAGCCATCCATTAATTCTTACACTCGTGTTGGAGGAAAAGAAAATCCAGTTGACCAGATCTGAAAGATGTTTGTTTACCTGGGGAAAGCTGCCGTGAACTGAGATTCAGATTTTCTGCTTCTTCAGCAGAATCAAACAAACCTACAAATATACCCACAGAGAATATCTCCCTTTGTCTGAGTGCCACCTGTGCACAATCGCACAGGAACACAGAAATAGAGTAAACATAAAACGCGTGCGCGAATGCGCCTTCGCCGCCGGGGCTAGCGTGTGCCGTGCTCGATAACGGCGGGGGCTGCGAGCGTTTTAAGAGTTCAACCGCTGAAGAATCAAAAACGGGGACTCGGGAGGGACGGCACGCTGACGCGATGAAGCGCTCCTCGCGGGGAGGCCAACCTGGTAACAAACTAAAGCAAATAAATGGTGGGAAGCACGAGCCAGGGGGCGGCAGTCAAGACGAGAGCCCTCTTGGAGGGGGGGGGGGGGGGGGTCGTAAAGGTCAAATGTTCAGTACCTGCAGGTCTTTCCCACCACAAATGATTTTCCAAGCTCGACCCAGCCCCACCTGTAGTGGGGTTCCTGGTCATTGCTCCCACCATCACCAGTCTCCTGTCCCTTATTAAATGACAGTGACCAGGGTTATTTCATCCAACGGAGGTGTAAACTAACATGAAAATTTAAACCGAGCAAGATACAAGTTACAGGATGCACGCGTGCGCATGCACGTCTGTGTGTGATAGTGAGGGGTCAAGGCCAAACTGACATCAAATGGGCTAAATTAGCCCCACTTGTCTCCATTGATTTACGGTGGTTGAGTAAAGTGCATCTGCACAAAGAGAGTATGGGGGGGGGGGGTTGCTTGTGGCTGCTGTTGCAGCGTTTCCACGGTAATAAGAACTGTCCAGCAGAAATAAGAGGAGCCTCTAATCCCGACCATGTGATTCCTGGCATTTATTGGGACCCCTGTGTTGTTCCGCTGAGCTTCCTGTGTTTTTGGCTGTTGGGTCTCTGTGCTCAGACTCTGCCGACGTCTCCACGTGTGGATGACTGTATATTCTGGGATATCAGAAGGTTCAGCTGTGTGGCTGAACTCACAGTTGCAGCAAGAGCAACCCTGCAGTTCTTTGCTGCAGCTCCAGTGAGTGTGTGTGTTCTTGCTACATGTTGAGCACCCACATACGCATTTTACTAGCAAAGTGGGGACAATTTTGGGACATGAGGACATTTTGGCTGACTCCTCCCAGTTTCAAAGGGCCGTTTAAGGGTTGTGCCTGGATTTAGGTTAGGGTCGGGTTATTTGGAAGGGTTAGGAGCTGTGGAATTAATGCCTGTGAAAGTCCTCACAAAGGTAGAAGTCCGTGTGTGTGAATGCAGTTATTCGGCATCCCCCAATTTCAGACTGAACATGGCCAGTGTAGAATGCAACACTGGGTTATTGATTCCACACGCATGCAGACGCCGCGAGGCTGGCTGAACACGCCTCGTGATGTTCTGGCACCGGGTCAGCATGACAGCAGAACGCGACTCTGCACCCGACTGACTCGACCCGACTGACACGACCTGTGAGCGCAGACACAGATCAGACACGCAGACGCGGCGCGGCGAACACCGCGTGGCGGCTGCACACTCCCAGCCTGAGCAGTTCTCTCCAGGTTTAATTGGATTCTGATGTATTCAGTTTGCTCCGCTGAGCAAAGGGTGTGTGTGTGTGTGTGTGTGTGTGTGTGTGTGTGTGTGTGTGTGTGTGGTGTGTGTGTGTGTGTGTGTGTGTGTGATAATCAGAGGTCAGTCAGTGTCATCTCCTTCGTTAGCTGTCGGCACAAGTTGACAGATTTTCATAAATGACATCATTGACCTGTTTTTGCTTCTCCTCCGTCTGACATTTATGAGGCAAACACACTTCTCACCTTCATCAGCACCAGTTTTGATTTACGTGGAGCAGCAAAGAAGTTTCCATGCTACGCCGGTGCCACAAACCTGGAGTAAACCAGACTCACAGGCAGAAGGCAGAAACGTTCAAAGCTCCTGTAAATACGTATCAACAGAACGTCGGGGCTGCTCTTGGCTGCATCTTTACAATCTTGTGCCGACAGTGAAAGGAATTCCTGGTGGACGGATACTGTGAGTTGTTGTCGCTGCTACTGGGCATGAAAGCACCAGCTCCTCGTGGTTATGCAGGTTTTGTCGAGTAGGTTTTCTTCCGCAATCCACAAACAAGCGCAATTTGCTTTAATGGTATTGATCAGGCTGCCTCTGATACCTGGTCCTCACTACAGGCGTTCCACAGAGCTTGGCTGCAAACGATGTCTCCAGTTCCCAACTCCTAACTCCCAGACCTACCTACCCTGCCACGATCCAACCACAAGATGTGCTCTGTGATTGGTTGACAGCGGTTAGGGTTAGCACGCATGTGACACGTGTACCTGCATCCAGAACGTATTTTAGGTCTCCAGTGCTTCAGAATTGGCAGCCAGCAGCACAGATGTGGCGTCAGTCACGGTTTAAAGGTCGCCTCCCTGACGACTGAAACAGACAGGCTGAGGTGCAGCGGCCTCGGGGTGGACACCCACGACTCAGAGAGGCACCGGCGCCGCCTCCGGAGTTTTATTTGAGCAGAGATTGTGTTTCAAGGTGACCTCCAGACAGTCGGGCTGGACACTACTCCTCTAAACAGAGAATCTGCAGCTCCCTTAAAAGATAAATGGCCTCTGGCAGCGCACTACTGCACCTCTACTGGAGGTGGCGCTGTATTCACCTTTACCACAGTCTCTGAAAAGAAGCAGCAGGAAGAGACCCTGCTAGGGGTTTGAGAAGATCCTTATAATGACCTTCTAATCACATTTTTGCTGTGGCCATCTTGACTGAAGGAGGAAGCTGAAACAGCTCATCTATCAGTGTGGCTGTGACAACACACAAGTCGCAACACACGCAGCAAAACAACAATCTCCATTCATCACTAAACATCTATTGCGAGCTGTATTTGGAAACCTGACAGTCCCTCCTTTATGATGAATGTGTATCTTTCTGTGATTGAATGAATATTTGATGCCTCCAGGTTTTCTCTCCAACAACCTTAGAGAAAAAAGGGAAATATTAGTTTCCTCTCAGATTGTCTTAAGCCGACCACTGGAACTCAACAGTGGAGACATAACAGCTCTATAGAAACCTTTTTAAAAATTTATTTCTACAGATTTGTTTGCTCGTCCTCAAGGACTCGTTGTTGTTTTGTTTTTTTTGGATGTTTTTAAAAAGCCTTTACACACTGCACTCGTGCAAATATTTTTGTTTCATCCTTGCTGAACTAGTGCTGGTTTAAGTTTTTAAAATCCAGGTGAGCGGGGAGGTAAGAACTGTTGTGCAAAATCAGGAAAGACGAGAATATGGAAGTGGAATACACATGAGGCGGCGGTGGTGACATTGATTTAATCTGTGAGCCAGAGAGGCGTCCTCGTCAATGAGGACCTGAACCTCTTGTCTCTTCTCACATTGCAACACTAGGGGGGGCTGTCGCTTCTTCTTTGGAGTCGGGGGCCGCGGACTGAGCCGCGCTGAGAGAGAGACAGGGACGCGGGGACGCACGTATCTCCATCTCCGGAAATCCTCCCATCCCTCCGCCGGCGGACTGATTTGCAATTCAATAAGTCACAATGTCATCTCTTTAGCTTTTGCACATTTAGCTGACACAGATAACCAGGCGCGGCGCATTAGGAAATGTCGGACTCACAGAAGATCTCGGTGATCTTTCTCTCCTGGCTTTTCCACCCTTCCGAAAGTGAGAAAGTGAATGACTTTTGTGTTACGAGGCAGCAGGCGTATCCTATTTTCCGTACGCGCGTGGAGAACAGGGGCGCGCGTGCGTTTTGAAGGTATCGATCGCGGGAACAGGTGCTTCGCCTGTGTTTGAATGAATAATGTAGACCGAAGCTTGGTTAACCACGCACAGGCCTCGATCACCTTTGACTGTCTTTCACCACTCTCCCCCTGAGTTTAATGTTTCATTCTTCTCTTCTGTGGTTTGTGCGCGTTCATGTTCTCTTTGAGGTGGTTTTTATTTGTTTTTGGGAGCCTAAATGCCTCAACAGCCCCTTAAGTTTGAAAACCGAGAAAAACGTTTCAGTGCGTGATGGAATCCAAAACGTCTCAATAAATTCCCACACCCATAATTGGCTGCGCGTACCTGCCATTCAAATGGCCAAACCCCGCCCCCTCCCCACCTTCAGTCCCCAAGCCTTCGCAGACCCTCCTCCTCCTCCCTCCGCTCCGCTCCGCCGGCTGGTGGAGGCGTCAGAACTCCTCCTGTTCTCTGCTCTCTGTATCCCGCGGACGATTGTGGAAGCAGCCTCTCGAGTTGAGTCAAGACGAGCAGAGCAAGAGAGTCGGGGGACACGAGCACACGCACGCTGTTCGGGAAAGAAGGAGCTGCTGCTGCCAGGAGAGCGGAATTTAATTCGGGCTTGTTTGATGCGCAAGCCTTAAGTGACAGTTTTTTTCTTCTTCTTGGGTTTTGATGGCTCGAAACGGCGCATCAAGTTGACTTTTAAATTCGCCGGCGCGGCTCCACGTCAACTCCGCAGCCGTGCTTAAACTTTTGAAGAAAGGAAAGTGCGGAGATCAGCGGAGACTCCGACGTCTCTTCCCTGTTTTGACTCTCCAGTTTGGATAAACAGGCCAGAGGAGCGCGCCGGAGGAAAAAGCTCATCATCGGGCGAAAAGAAAGGATCCAACACGCTTCTGGCTCTAAGGAGAAACACCGCGGACTTTTAAGGAGAAGTGGAATTAAAATAAGCCCGCCTGCATCGGAATTGCCAATTGGACCTTTGGTTTCTTTAATTCCAGACTCCAAGAGGATTTATAGTTGACTTTAAACCCTCATCTGCGCGCTGTCTCGGGTCAAGATCGCAGTTTGTTCAAAACTCGATTATCAGTGCACCGATGCCTCAGTGATCTGCTTGGAGGTGAAGGAAAACAGATCAAATCCCGAACGAGCCTCCCTCCACATTTTTGAGAACAGTTCCGGACCTTTTGGTGCCGACTGGAGGGATGGAGACGACGCGGAGGCGAGGCGCGTCTGCGGGCGCGTGCCTGTGGAAGACCGTGTTTCTCCTCTTCGCGTGTAGAGGTAAGACGCGCAAATTAGGACTGAAAATAAAAACTTGTTGCGGGTTCGAAAGAATGTCGACGTAGTCCAACATTGAAAGGATGCACCGCGCGTTTAAAGCGCTGCATCATCCACAAAGATGCGTTTTTTTGGGACGCGTCAATGCTCCGGGCTGGAAATGCCAGGCTCACACCCACTCCATCCAGGTTGCGTGACATTTGGTGTTTTTATTTTCTTTCTGACCTCTTAATGTTTGTCTGCGCGTGTGAATCCCGCTTTTTCCGTGCGTGAGTGGACGCTTTAAGGAGAAATGTTGTTGGACGTATGCGCACAATTCGAGACCGAGTCAAAGTCACACTTAGTTATTTCATCTAGAACATTGCATTGGTTGATTTTTTTTCCCTAAATTGTCAAACTAAAGCAAGTTTAAAATAAAAAAAAATATATATCTTTGACACGAGGACGAACACACGCGTTTACGTTGTGATTCAACGATTATTTTACCGGTTAAATAAAAAAATCTCCCGAAGCTCACAGCTGTCTTTTTTGGTGCCAAATGACGATCGATCAGCCCCCGTTCACCTTGACACCTGCTGTATCCGCACATGTGACCGGAATAATAAACCATCGCATTAAATGACGGATGCGTAACCGAAGTTGGCGCTCGGGTCGGTGAAGTGTCGGAGGATGTGGACAGCTGGGGAAGCGCCCGTTCTTCCGAAATCACATCCAGATTTTTTTTTTAACAAAAATGGGAGTGAAGGAAAGACTGTCTGACCACTCGTGACCTCTTTTGCGTTTCATGGAATGTCGTATAAAGACGCGCTCCCCCATTTGACTTGAGAGGCTGTGAAAGGAGGCGGTGAAGTGACAGAAAATATCTCCGAGGCAACTACGTCAAAACATGAACGTGAAATCGGGGCTGGTGTATTCGAAATCGAGCGCGGGCACCACAGCCACTCATTTCCTTCCGAGGGAAAAGACGGGAGGAAGTTGAACATCTCTCTTTAAAGTTTAAATTCCTCTGCGCCACGGCTCTAGCGCTCCGCGCCAGCGTCGCCCCCATCCAGCGCTGTGCGCGCCTGTTTAATCAGCTTCGATCACACGCGGCTCACTGAGCTGTGGTCGTGCGCACCGGAACGCGGTGGTCGCCGTCGCCTCTGCCGCTTTGGCGCACGGCGCACCATCAGGAGAGGGCAGGAAAACAGCTGCGCCCGGCGAAACGGCTGAGTAACCAAAAGATGAAGCAAAGCAGAAAACCCTCCCCCGCTGTCTCCGTCCCTCTAACACCACAGTGGTTTAAACATCCTTTTACCGGACATCAGGGAGCTCTGGCTGTCATGCCGAAGCACCCACTTTAGCCCGATAAAGAAAGCAAACCTTGCAAGATTTTTCACCCCTCCCCCCCCTTCTTAGTGTGGTCATCTCAGCATTTGCTTGCCCCCTTTTCCCTGGGCGAACACATGTACACCAGCAGGAAATCACCTCCTCGCTCCTCAGATTGTCGCCCAGTTTCTGAGGGTGTCACAGCCGAGTCTTGCTAACGTTAAACCCAGGTGTGGCAGAGCGGAGCAGTGGCGCGCAGAGCCCCTAACAAAGTTCTGTAATGGGCTTTCATCTCGTCTCCAGAGTCAGCCACTCATAATTCCACAAGTGCTGCGACTCTTTCATGGTAATTACAACACACTGTCGTCATCCAGGTTCTCGTTGCTGGTTTGTTCAAAGGCGACGCTTGTGAGGCGGCGAAGGGAAGAAAAGAGGAGAGGAGAGAGAATTTCGAGTGTGTTCACTTGAATGCCTTCTCCACTAAACCTGTGGCAGAACGTGAGGGTTCTGCAGCATTACTCGTAGAATGAGAACATTAATAACTACCGATGTAAAATCTCTGGCCTGCATGCACACACCTGCACATGCACACGCATACACATGCACAAATAACTTGCCCTGTCCTTGTGCACCCTTCTGTTTGTCCTCTGCATATTTCCCTTGCCCCCCCCCCGACCCCGACTCGCAGCTCCACATGACAATGTGTGTGTGAGTGTGACGGAAACGGTGGTGAACTTAAAACATGTCCTCCTGAATGCGGCACAGTGGGGTAGGCTGCTAAAACAGCGGTGGTGGAAATGGAACGTTTATCTCTCTCTCTCGCCGTCACATGACTTTTTTTTTGTCATGGCGACGGTGAGGGGGCAGAGGCGGAACAGTCACAGAGGCACTGGAGGAATGCTTTTGAACCGTGAGGCAGGGATACGAGGGGCTCTTCAGGTGCTGATTTGAAATCAAGGTTTTTCAGCAGATCTTCCGCTGCGCTGATTCACACGTCCTGGATTATTGAAGCGTGACGGCGAGGTCGCCTCTCTGGGACAACAACAAAAAAAGAAAAACTCTTGGAAAAACGTTTGGCGTTCGTTCAGGAAACGGTTAAAGAAATAGCCAGTCTGAAACCCTAAGATGTTCTAATTTTGTCCAAGGACTGTTGCCGGGAGGCCTCTGAGTGTGATGAGAGCCAGTTAGCTGCGGGGAAGTCTAATATTTTGATGCCTAAAATAAGGATTTCCTCATGGTGGGACAGCAGCGATGGAGGGAGGAGATATTAGGGCAGAGAACTAAACAAAGACACTCTGGGTTGAAACTTTAATCCAAGAAACCCTGGAAGTTCAGCTATTCTGATCGGCTCTATGTGCAAAGAGTCATCAGTGAGGGAGGCGTGGGGGGGGAAGAGGTTTGGGGGGGGGGTTGTCCAGCAGATGGGGAGCTGGAGAGTGCGATAGAGAGGTGTGCTTTTGTTACTCTGCTATAATTTGTGTGATCACTGGACGGATTGTTGATGTTTGCACACTTTCCTCTGCAGTCGTTCTGTGGTGTCAGAATTGGGAACATCGCAGTGAAAACTTGCACAAATGTTGATATTTGCAGGCTCACGCGATCGCTCCACGTCCGACTCGCCCTCAATTTATCAGGAAATGGAACTAAACTAGGTGGTGCCAGGGGGAAAAACCCAAAATAACGGTCTGTTGCAGCCACCGTCAATGCAGAATTCCGTTTTTCTGGGAGGGGGGGGGGTTGCGTCTCCGTGGGGTCATGCATGTTGCAGAAAAACTGGCGATTGGGGCCACCGGGGGGGGGGACTAGGCACACAATCTGTGAAATTGTTCCCTTAATTGAAATAAATGTTTTGTTCGTCTCACTTTTCCACCTATTTTTCTTTGTGCCATCCCAACTGAAGCGTGTAAACGCTGTATCCACACCCGGACACACGGGGAAGCGCACGTCCACTCTGGAGTACACGGAAGATAAGGAAAATAATTGGCTTTCATTGACACAAGGAGAACAACTTTTCTTGTCGTGGCACAGGGGGAGAGGGAGCCTCAGAGATGGAGAGATTGAGGAACGCGACTGGGGGTGGGTCTCCATCCCTTGAGAGCGTATCCATTCTCTGTCCTCTCCTCCTTTATCGCCCGATCTCATCCCTGCAGATGCCGCCCGCTGCAGGCTGTGGACATATTTACACTGGCGACGTGCTCGCACACCCCGGCGCACATTATCTCTCTTCGGCGTACGCATGACAGCAGCGTCATTAGGAAGCCACAACATGCAATTACAATTGGGGGCTCACAGTGTGGGCATATTAGAGGCTAGATTACAACTCTAAAAAGAGGAAAAGTGGAATTTTTGCACAAATGCTGATGTGTCGTATCCTTATTTTTTAATTTCTCCGTTTAGTTTCTTGTTGACCGTGAGGCCCAATGCTGAGGTGGGAGGTCGGGGTCAAGGTCAGGCATGTGGATGAAACTCGTATCAAATTAGCTGTGCTTTTTATTTGATGCTCCACCCGAGGAAGGTCCGTAGGTTAGAAGGTGGAGCAGAGCCAGCGCGTGGGTGGATCCCAGCCTGGTTCTCCATTACCGGCCGCTCGGTTCAGCTTTGAAGCTTTTCGGTCTTTTGCGTAGATGTTTTATCCACCTCTGTTCTGTTTCCTTTCCAAAAAAAGTCATGGGGTTATTTCGAGCGCTGCGGGTGCACGTCTGCCCGCGCTCCTCCGAGCTCTGTGACCACCGTTTAAAGGCCTGTCGAGGGGTTTAAGGGTCTCGCTAATGAGGAAGTCGTTTTCCTTCAGATTAATATGAATGGCCTCCTAATTTGGTGTGTGTCACTTTGTGCAAGTGTGTGAGCCTGAACTGGATCTAAAAGTCATGTTTGTGGGGGTTTAAGGTTGAGCTAATTAGCAATATATTTTCCCTATTTCCTCCTGTGTCAGTTAACAGATTAGCTTGTGTGTGTGTGAGAGAGAGAGAGAAACTGCTTATCATTGTAACACTGACTCAGGGGAAACTACCAAAGTAGCAACATTAGCTTTCATGTTTCCATTGAACTTTTACTTATTTATCAAACTTGCATAAAGGCTTCACTGTTGCGAACGTTTACAGGATTTGTACCTTCCCCTGTGGCATTCTGCCCCATTTGAAGGCCACGGAAGGTCACACGATGCCTGTTCAGGTTGAGTGCTTGTACTTTATAGAAAAATTCGGCAGACTGCACCATGAGTGAATCATGATCCCAATCATTGGTTTTAGTAGTGAGTTATTGTTTTGAAACGATGCGCCATCTAGTGGTTGTGAAAGCAACAATAGCAATGATAAAGTCTGGGATGTATCTGGTGTAGATAACAGATGGTTTTATTTCTATACTTCAACACGGTGCAAAATGTGTTATACAGGTAATTACAAGTAACATTTGGACTCTTAAGTCTTCAATGACTCAAATATTGGTAGTAGAGATACTCTACTGCGGCGAGCTGTCATTCAAAGTGGCCACACCCTTAATTATGTAACAAACGCTCCCGAGTCCCGATTTAATATAAATGAATTATATATACAGAAAACCCACTCCCCGTCGTGCCGCATTTCGTCTTTTATCTGGGTCGGGAAGTCCAAATCCCCCCCCCCTTTCACTAGCCACCAGCTCCTGTGATCATTCAAAGGCTCCCCTAATTCAGAAAGGTGATGTAATCCCTCCCGTCTGTCCGGGCTCTGACCCCGGCGTCACGTCCTGGCTGGACACGGACAAAGAGGTTCAGCGCGTTTACACTTGGGCTGACTTCAACTTCCACATCTGCCATTTATTTTTTCCCTTCTGGAGAAGCGTGACTTGAGACTTAGAAGGGCTGATCCTCGCAACAGCCGCTTCACCCTGGGCTACAGGAGGACCGGGTCATCTGCAGGAGGAGAGGAGATCCACTTTAGCACTTTCTGATGTTGCACTTTATTGCCTGTGCGCTCCCAGCATTGGGCAGTGCTGTCAGACGACCCTGTGCTGACGTGGCCATAAAGACTCGCACATTCTCTTCAGGCTGCTGCAACAGCCCATATTATCCCAGTATTACTGCAGCCTACCACCAGGGGGAAACCAAATCTGTTTTATTAGCGTTGAGGGAGCGATTTTTTGCTTTAATTTTACATGCGTTCAATTAAATGCAGCAGAGGTTGATGCTCGCTGTACCGGGGAACAATTTGAAATGTCCCTCTCTCCCCCCCTGGATTCCTCTCATTAGTCCATTTCTGATTTAGTATTTGCCCCCCCCCCCCCCCCATCACATGGGTGATATTTAGCTGCCGACATGCTGCCTGGCTGACTCCTTTGATAGCTCATAGTTTATGTTCTTTCATCACAACACTATTTTTCTGTGACAAACATCTGAGGAGCAATAATAGGAGTTTAATGGGCCAGCACTTAGAAAAATCACAAGGGGAAGAGACAAATTTCTCTGCTCCTTTGCTTTTCTCCTTCTTTGGTTTATGGTTCCTCTTGGCTCGTATCGGCACAATTATTAACTGTAACTATACGAGCTTTTTGTGTTCCTTTGTAAACTCTTCTTGCTTTTACTGCCGCTCTTCAGTTTTACTTTGTTCCCCAAAGTGTCTTCATTTCTTTCATCTAATCTCAGATTTCCCTGCTGTTTCCCACCTTCCTCTAAAATGCCGTATTCCTCCTCCTCCTGTCAGTCTAAACTTGTCTCGCCTATCTTTTTCACATTTAGTCGACTTTTTTTCTCCCAGCCGCTGTCTCTCATCAATATTTCCGCACCTGCCATCTTCCTCTCTTCCTTCGTCTGCTTCACTCCATCTCTCCTCCTCTATCTTCCCGCTCTGAGCGGCTCTCAGCCGCTCCTTTGAGAGCGTGTGAGCTGCTCGGCCTAAATGATTTTCTATTACCGCTGCCTGTTAACAGCGCTCCATTTGATCAAGCTAATGAAATTGAAAACTTTCATCTCGGCCAAATTGATTTCAAACCTGAAATCACACGTGGCCCAAAAGAAAAGTAGCCGAAGAAGAATGTGGGAATGCTGCCTGCTGAATAGAAAACAACCCTATTCTTTAAATTCCAACAGCAGAGCTCTGCGTCAGAGCATCTGGGCGTAAACCTGCAGCCAAAGATTAGCTTTGAAAAGTAAGTTGTCATTTTTTGGAATTTCCTGGTCACATGATTTTAGTTATGGCCTCATTTTGATTCTGGACTTGTATCCCTGCTCGTCAGAAGGTGCATGAAGGTGACATAACTATCAATTGTGGAGTCGTTTTGTCACGGTGACCCCCTAAAGTCGTTCCAGGAAATGATGGAAAAGGTTCCTCAGTGTGGTTTGTGTGTTAAGTGCATATCAAAGTTTAGGATTTCCCCCCCCAAATCAGGCTGATGACTTTTTAGCTTCTCATGAATATGCTGCCATGTGTCCATTTAGGTCCAGCAGCTGTTCGGCTGCTCATCCATAGACTTGGGGCTCCTGCTGAATTTCCTCCTCCTCTGAAAACAGTCTGGGCCTCTTCATACGTCCACTTTTTTTCTCCATTTTAGCCAGAATTTTTAGCTGTAACACAAGTGAAGTTGAGCTTGTGGAAATAGAGATGTTTGCAGCTGCACACTGGCTTAAAAATGGCAGGTGAATCAGCCAGTCAGTCTTTGCCTGCTCCGCCCACAAGAATTCTGGGTAATAAAAATGACCAGGTACATGTTTCAGGGAATGTTTGGGATTGATGGAAAGGGTTTTTGAGCCTGGGAAACTTTAGTAGAAACGTGCTGCCGTGTTTTTTTTTTTTTTTTTCACATTGTGGATACATTCCTGGAAAAAACACTCAAGGTCTCCTCCCACTTCCTGTAGACGCTGGGGAACAACTGGACAACAGCCTGCTCCTGTGGCAAACTGTTGGAATCTCAGGTGGGATGACGGATCCATAGAACTCTCCAAGACCACACCGCTTTAGAATCAAACAAAGTGATTACGCGTGCACAAATGCTTAAATGGAATAATTCTAGACATGTGACCCGTGTGACTAGTTCATATTGCAGCAATCCTGTTTGGAGGAAATGGCATATTACTTTTCATTTAGACTGTAAATGCATGAAGGAACGCCTCCTCTTGGCATCATGTCTGAGTCGGGCTGAGGAAACACTGGCTTTGAAAATTTGGCTCAAGAAGGCTGCAAACACTTGATGGCATTAGCTGCAGCCTGAAAGAAAGAGAGAGAATTGGAGGAGTTAAGGGGAATGAGAAGCAGAGGGAGACATTAAAAGGCCAGACCAGGCCACAATCTGGATGCTGTGGGGGGAAAAACCGGTGAAGAGAGTGGGAGATGAAAAGGGGATGAACAAGAAGTAGTGTGAAATGAGACTTTGGGTGGTGGAGGTCAGAGTGGGAGATGGGGGGGGGGACAGGGTGGTGACAGAAGGGTGGGGGGAGGGGCAAAGAGCAAATTTGAGGTCAAATATTAGAAAAGGAGTTGAGGAAGAAGACGGAACATGATGAACAGATTGAGTGGAAAAACTGTCATTTTGTACAGTAAAAAAGGAGAATCAATTTTGGGAGACGGGAGGTTCTGTTGTTCCGAGCCCCCAGGCAGGAATTCTGCTCTCAACGAGACTGCTGGTGCCTTCGGAGCTGCTGTTTAAACTGCTCCAATCGACTGAGCTGCGGTCACCAGAGGAAGATGTTTTTGGAGGGGAAAGATCTGCGTTCCACTCGGTAATTGAGTTAAAATAGGTTTTAAAAAGAACTCCAAACAAACTGCACTTTATCGGAGTTCTTCATCGGAGCAGCGGACCTGTTCTCCCTCCCGTCTAACCTCCAGGAACCTGTTGATGACGTTTCCCAGACCAACATCAGCGCGTTCAGCTTCCGTTTCAGCCCAAATGGGAGGCCTGTCTGTCACCTGGCAGAAAAGCAAACCTTCACATCCACACGCTCGTGCTTCAGAACTGAACGAGCGCGGCGGCAGAACGGTGATTACAGACGGCGAGGCGCTGAAGACCATTCCCGCTGATTACCTCACAGTCACACGCTTCTTCAGCCTCTGTAGAGGAAGCCGTTCCCATTTCCATTGAAATGGTCTTTTCATTTCCGCCTGCCTGTGCGCCAGATCCGCGTGTCCCCGTCGTAAACGTAGACTGGCGTACAACGTTTACCAAACTCATCCATATTCATTGCTCCACAACAGGATAGGCCTTGTTCCGAGACCGACGTGTTCCGAGACCAGCACGTCCTCGCGTGATGAGGCTCAGTTGGGCGCCGCCGTTTGCTCCAGTTAACTGACATTTTAGATCCCGGAGGCCCCTGTAGGTTGTCCCAATGCCAGCGTGCATATGGATGATAGAAAAGGGATCCAATGTGCAATTCCAAGCTGGAGAGTTGAAAACAGACGCGACATACATTCGGTGTCATTATTTAAAGGCCCGGACTCCCAGTAAAAACCCAACTCTGGTCCTTGGCTTCTCTGCCATTGTGCTTACTGGGACCCAGTTCTGCCTCTTAAGCTGCGCCAGCGAACGCTTTACGTCAGCCGGGTGTTTAGTGTGTACGTTTGTGTCTGGGCGCTGCTGTCAGGAAGGAAGTAAACCCTCACAGAGCTGTGCATTGAGCAGCTCTTTGTCCCACGAGCACTGAGTCATCTCGTGCGCAGCGTTCATGCGCGTCCTCTTGCTGAGCGCTTCCTTCCTTTCAGGACTTTCTGGCTCCGCTATTTGTTAAAGAGCGAGGAAGCGATTAGCTGCCTGTTAACAAACCTCTTAACGAACCCCAGTAATGAACCCCGGGGGCAGCTCTGGGACGGCCTCAGCGCAGCACTGTAATTAGACCGGCGAATAAGAGCTCGTTATGCAAAGGAGTTAAAGTTAATCTGCATATCTTTACCTGAAACATCACATTACAATGACAAATGTTTACCCAAAGGCGACGAGAAGGAGAAGAGCAGAGGGGGATGAAAAAGGGGAGGAAAGATGCGTGGATCCAGCTTTAGTGCCGTATGGAACGGGCACATTCAGCACTTTTTGATATTCCTGATTACATTTTAGGCCCAACAAAATCAGCTTGAACAGCCACCCATCCCAAGTTTAAACTACGGTGGTTTGCTTTTCAGCGACGCCACGGAAACGACTGCAGGACGAGAGCAACAAAGCTGCTCATCTGACCTTCGGGACTTGTGGAAACAAGTTAGCAGAGAAGCAGCACAGTCTCGCTAGTTACACGTGACCTAAACTAAGGAGTTATTGAAGTCGGCAAGAGCAGCGTAGCCTAGTTTACTGAACACGTGGAGATGCACCGTCTCTGGAATGTATCTATCCAAACTCACATGCAACAAAACGTTGGCTTCTTTTTGGGTCTGTAGACTAAACTCCGTTCGGTCCTGTCCACAAGTGACGTACGGTGTGCTGCGAAGCACAAAAAGGCTTGTCGTGATTGGTTCTTGGTTGAAGTGTGTATCCTCGGGGCACCGGTCTCCAGGGTTGATGGGTTTGACCTCTGCCTGGCTGTAGGGTTCCTGGCGGATCAGGGCCCATCACTGAGACTTGTCTGATATAGATGCTCTATAGTGTGAGCGGGCTCCTCGAAACCTTCCTAATGCTGGATGTCTGAGCGAGTGTGCGTCTCCTGGGAGCTGTATCATTTTTTAAGCTGTTGTCTTAAGTCTCTCTATTCAGGAAGGTCAAAGAATAAATCCCCTTTTCTTATAGAGTGAGAGCACGAGGTGTGTGTGTGTGTGTGTGTGTGTGTGTGTGTGTGTGTGTGTGTGTGTGTGTGTGTGTGAGAGGCTCATTAATGCAGCAGTTCAGAGGTGATTATTTATTATCGTTTTCCTCAGCCTGCTGAGTTGCGGGACAGTCGGCACGCGCACACACACGCTCACACACTCTCACTTTCACTCTGGTCCTGGCTGTATCCTCCCCCCCCACCCCTGACTTTGTCCCTATGACCTTGGGCAAGTGTTGCCAGTGGCTGCTGCTGCTGCGATTTCTGTGCAGGGGGTTGGAGGGCGGATGGAGAAAGTCTTGGCCGGGGATCACACGACTCCCATCCCTCCATCCATCCGTTCATCCTGCTGATGGATGAGAGAAAAGAAAGTTTTTTTCCCCCTCTGCCTTGACAGATGGCTGCTGGAATTTGCAGGAAGTGATGAGGAGTTCATTTGTTATGCTCTGCTCCGGATTCCAGCTCCGGTTTCCAAGAACGCCGTTTAAAAATGTTTCATTTTCAACCTCGTGAGGACATTAACTTTGTCCGTGCTCTAATACATTCGAATAACTAACTGATATGAGCGAACTGGGCAGTTAGTTCACAGTCGAGGCCAAATATGGCGGCGAATAATAGCTATATGTCAGGTTTAACAGATACGCTGTCTGTACGTCTGGCGGTATCAGTCCACCGTCGCAACCTTTCAGCCAACACAGCTGCTGGCTGCCATTTTGAGGAACAGCTGACATTTGCCTTCTCTCTCCATCAGATACATTACTGGGCACAGGCCTCTGACATTTCTGACTGGGTGTGTGTGTGTGTGCGTGTGCGCGCGCAGTGATGAGTTACTTGGGTATGCCCCCCTGACATTTTATTGGATGCTAATAGTATTCATCGCCATGGCAGCTGGCGGAGAGGCGGGCATCCCTGTCCATGTGTAAATGGCGGCTGTCAGTCACCTGTAGGCGCGTGCAATTCCCGAGATAGCGCGAGTTGGAGGGTGTTTGTGGACGAGCTGGCATGTTTGCTCTTTGCCGGCGAGCGCGCGTGTGTGTCGGTGTTTGTGCTGGCGGGCAGTGGCCCTCTGTCCTCCCATGCGTGTGTGTCTGGAGGGCAGGGAGATAAAGGTGTCTGCTCTTCTCTGATAAGGACTCCCACCTCCACCTCTCTATCACTCCACTGTTCTACCGCTCTCCTCTCCATCATTGTGACCAGCGTCACCTGTAGTGAAACCGTCTCTCCCTTTCTCCGTCTTCTGTACCTCTTTCTGACACTCATGTTTGTATCTGTTTATTTTGTGAATTCCAGTATGACGGGAAGATACATTTTCATCCTCCAGGCACCTTCCCACCGATGTAGCTGGTAAAAAACTGTTCAGTGCTGGAGAGTAAAGTGTTATGGGTAACTGTAATTTCATCATTATCTCACCGTTGCTATGATTGCAGGCGCGCAGTAGCAGCTAGCGCGTTTGCTTTGAAGCTCGAGACGAAGGCGCTCAAATTAGCTTGTCATTTTATTTCATTTTTAGGGAAGAAAAATAATGGGAACCTCATCATCTAATGTCTGTGTAGATTCTCAGTCATCCAGGTCATTGTATCCAAGGTAGTTTTCTCTGTCAACTGGACTGGGTTTCTTCTCTTGAAGACGTTTCGCCTTCTATCCAGAAGGCTTCTTCAGTTCTGAACTGAACTGAACTGAAGTTCTGAACTGAACAGTACTGAACTGAACTGAAGAAGCCTTCTGGATAGAAGGCGAAACGTCTTCAAGAGAAGAAACCCAGTCCAGTTGACAGAGAAAACTACCTTGGACTCATCATCTAATGTGAAGCTAAAAGTATCGTTTCCACTGAAATAAATGATCTCATTCCACCTGAAACCAAAGCAAGAAGCGGTCAGCACTGACGGAGCGTGTGGTTGAAGTTCTGTTCCCACAACCAACTCCAATATTCAGACCGCAAATTGGGAAATTGTTGACCGAAAGCCGAGGTAATAAAAATGACAAAAATAAAAGTTGGCGAATGTCACAGAAGGGGGCACCAGCGACATTCTCCCCTGCCCACATTTATGAATTTTATGTGCTGTGGCTGAAAGAATTAATAAGCAATATAACATTTACACGGAGCAGTAACGTAATATTATTATACTGTAAACAAAGTAAAGTTTGCTTTGGCTTTATTACAATTTCTTTTCGATCTGGGAGATCAGCTTTTGTTTCAGAAAAAAATAAGGGGGGGGGGGGGGGTTCATTTAGCTCAGATGGAGGCGAGTAGATATAAACCAAGGTCCATTTTGCAGCACCGGCCTTCTTTCCTGCCCTTTTATCCCATTGATGATGGTATATCTCAGCTCCATATAGACAGAGCGGTGAGGGATTAGCCTGTCAGTACAGCTCAGCAGGAAGCCGCAGCCTCTGGTGCTGCGCTCTGATCCGACTCTTTTTACAACCTCCTCACTCTTTCTTAGGGCCTCGCTTTAAAGAAGGAATGCAAACAGAGGCTGAAGGCGATAAAAATACACGTTTGTTCTGGGCTGGGCATCGCGTCAGGTGTGCAGTATTCACATGGCCAGTTCAAAAGTCTGATTGTGGTCTTAAAGGGTAACGTGTGCGTGTGTGTGTGCGTGTGTGTGTGTGTGTGTGTGTGTGTGTGTGTGTGTTCATGACCCAACGTGCCATCTTCCAGCTCAGAACGCTCTATCCTTGTTCACCCTCTGACTGTGCTTCTCTGTTTCACATCTGTTCATCCTCCCTTCAGCACTGGGGGAGAAAAGGAGAAGAGGGGACAAGGGGACCCCCCCCCCCCCCCCCCCCCCCCACACACACACACACACGCACACACACACCATCACCACCTCCCACGATGCCTTTTCTCTGTCTCCTGTCCTACGCACAGTTTGATCTCTCTTTTTTCGGTCTTTCTTTTCTGTTTTAAGTTTTATTCCTTATCGCTTAAATGGGCCATTCCTCACACACAATGAGAGTTTTCTATCTGGAACTCCTGTTTTTCTTTCTGTCTTATCTCAAGCACTTTCTCTATTTCTTTTTCCATTTCCCAGCAGGCTGTTTAAGAGCCGTTTGCCATTTGATGTTCCTATGAGAGGCAATTAAATCCTACAATGAAGTGTGTGTGTGTGTGTGTGTGTGTGTGTGTGTGTTCCCTCTCAGCCAATTTTAAAGAGACTGGCATCATGAACTCAAGGCTCCATCCATCCATCATGTGGCTGGATCTTCTGGAGTCCATCCCAGTAGTCACTGGGTTTTTAGAGTCCTGTCAGGGTTTTAGACTGTGGGAGGAAATCAATCGATCAATCAATCTTTATTTATATAGTATCTGTTACAATCAGAATTGTTTCTAGGTGCTTTCCAGAATCCCAGGGCCTGACCCCAGACAAGCAACAGTGGCAGGAAAAACTCCTCTTTAACAGGAAGAAACCTTGAGCAGGACCAGGCTCATGTAGGGGGACCCTCCTGCTGATGGGGGAGCTGGGTAGAGAGAGAGAGGAGAGGGGGGAGGACAGGTGGAGATCATGCAAGTACATTAATTATAACAAGCTGCTGGTATAAGAGTTGAGTGGGTCAGTGGGGTCAGAGGTCAGCAGGTCAGCATACAGCTACGCCTATAGATGGAGAGGAGAGTGGAGGAAGCTGTGAATGGGTGACGGAGGCCTGTCAGGTGATCATGTTTCTGGACCCCAGCAGCCTCGGCCTGTAGCAGCATGACTGTAAGATGTTTACCTAATAATTAGACAACCCCCTAAATATGATCATTAGTCTGACTAGAATAATAGCTGCAACTACAGAATTACTGTACTATAAGCATCTTCAATCTTTAGAGATAGAGTCAGACTCCCATACCTGGATCTTAACCCTCCCACTTAAACCCTGAGCCGGGACTGAACCCAGAATCATTTCGCTACACTAAACGCAACACTGTCTGTTCTCCAGGGACGTCGGTTGTGTTCATAAACAGTGAAACCAACAGAATAATAAAACTAAATTTTAAGCTTCTTAGTGTGAGATTTAAGGCCAGACTTCCTCCTGCTGTGGAACAGGAATTCGATCCGGGCCCACTTCCAGCGGCAGCAGTCAACCATGAACATTTCATTCCACAAATGCATCACCTACTCAGGAAAGGCCTCTGATCATGGCGGCCATTCAGACCAGCCGAGGTCAAACACTGTACTTTCCCCTCCTGAGTCTTTCCTCCTTCCATCCATCCTTCTGTGTCTCTCTTCTGCTTTATCTCATCTGCTCGTCTCCCCCGCGTTTACCCCGTTTTTCTATCCCCACTTCAGCCACTCCCCTCGCAGCTGCTTCGCCTCATCCATCACCTTTCGCCTTTTTTCTTTCGTTCCACATGTGTATTTTCGAGAGCCGGAGAGCGAGAGGAAGATGGATTGAGACGCTGGGCTCGGTATTGGTTGTCTTTTGTGTTTTTAATCTGCTTGATCAGCGTTTGGTGTTGGGAGGAAGGGCGAGGAGGAGATGCGAAGACAATGCGATAAAGTGCGGATTACCTCGCTAGGCTGCCTGTCAAATCTGGTTCACTTCTGCATTATTAACTACAACATGACACGAGTTAAACACGAGTTAACAAGCTAGTAAATTAACGTTTAGTACCCCGCTGTCTCATGCTTTATTTATCCCGCGATGGTTGAATGAGCATTTTCAGCGGAGCTGCACTTCACATTTATCCAATTACACGTGTTCACACCTGGGAGCTGCCCCGTTCAACCGCAGAGTGTAACTGTTCACCGCAGAGCTGCTCCGTTGGGCTAATTGCTCTGCTGAAGAATTCATCCCTGCGCTCATTGTGTTTCATTTACATTTGTGCTTATTAGTACACTTCACATTTTTAAAAAAGACTAGTTGTTTAACTCCTATAGAAAATCCCCATTGTCTTCCTATGTGAGTATATTTGTGGGTTTGCTAGCTTCCTCAAGGGTACCTCAGCAGTGCTCTGGTGCCGCCTGCCAGAGCACCTTCCAGGTTTTGTCTGCACTGGGGCTCAACCCGAGAACCCTCCAGGTATCAGCCCAGTCCCCAACAGACTGAGCTAACACCGCCCTTCATCAGCCCTTATGGAGCTGCTTTCCAGGTTAGACTAGACGAAGAATTACTTCACATAACCAAGCTGTTGCAACGCCTCATGCCCACATTTTAATTAGCACCATGCTAATGGTGCATGTTGAGCTGCTTTTCAACAACTACCAAACCAATGTCGGCAGTCTTGTCTCAGTCATGGTAGAAGGCCCGTTTCTGGTTATGGGCTATGCTCCTCTACAGGCTATTTCTCTCTAAGTGCAAACACTAGTTTACTGCTGAAACACTAGTTTACTGCTATATAAACAGTTTTATGGTTATCTGCATTAAAAATGGCAATTCTTAATTTAGAACATTGAATAAGACATTTTCCTTCTTAATGTTCACATTATGCCAGAGGACAAGTGAGGCATATCTCCCAACATCAACATTTTATAGTAGTTAAAGGGTGACTGAACCAAAGCTCAGTGGCTTAATGGCTATTTTCTTATTTCTCCATATAGCCTCAGAGTGCAGAGGCATATTGTTTGAGACTTTTATTGATTGAGATTTATTGTTGAAACATTATATTCTCTTCAGTTTGATGTATAGGGGCAAAAAAGAAGAACCTGGAAAATATCAGCTGCAATTTGTCAAACTCGGTCGGAACAGGCTTCAAATCAATAAAAACTGAAAAAAGTGAGAGAAAAAGTGAGGGGGAATCAGCCAGTCTGGAAAATCTACAGGACTGGCTTGAAAGGAGTGTTAAACATGACGAGGACCAAAAGGGAGACAGGGAGGAGAGACAAACAACTGAGACTGCAGTTTATTGATTGAAAGTTCCTGTATTTGTCCACGATGTTTGAGGATTAAAATACCTTTGAATGTATTCAATTCAATCTTTATTTATATGGCACTTTTCATACACTGGGTAGCACACAGTGCCTCACAAAGGACACAAACAACAAAGAGAAACAAGAGAATCAAGAAAAAGGACACACACAGATACACACACACACACACACACACACATGCATACACACACTCAAACACACACACCCACACACACAAACAAGCTGAGTCATGGCTGGGCACCGAGACCTGAGGCGAAGGAGACGCCACCTTTGGAGGCCCACCAGGCCGAGGGAGGTCACGGTCCATGACCATAGGTGGTACCGCCACAAAGACCACCCCGACCCGGACAGACCGGAGGCTCCACACCAAGGCACAGAGCCCCCTAACCACCCAGGCCAGCGTCGATCACCGGACAGCACCCCCAGCGGTAGACCGGAAACATCTCCCAGCCTGGCAGGCCCCCATGGTTATGTTATGTACCAGAAAAGAGGGATATAGAGCTTAATGTACTGACAGCTCCACAATCTATGGAAGGCTGAGACTGTAAAGCAGGAAAGGACGGACAATGATGGGAGGAAATGGAAACTTGGCTTGTATACACGTGTTTGCAGTACAGTATTTTAATCTTTAGGTCCCGGAACCAGCACCATGGACAGCTCCTATCCAACCTTGCAGATCCCGGAACCAGCACCATGGACAGCTCCTGTCCAACCTTGCAGACCCCGGAACCAGCACCATGGACAGCTCCTGTCCAACCCTGCAGATCCCGGAACCAGCACCATGGACAGCTCCTGTCCAACCGTGCAGATCCTGGAATCAGCATCATGGACAGCTCCTGTCCAACCTTGCAGACCCCGGAACCAGCACCATGGACAGCTCCTGTCCAACCCTGCAGACCCCGGAACCAGCACCATGGACAGCTCCTGTCCAACCGTGCAGACCCCGGAACCAGCACCATGGACAGCTCCGGTCCAACCGTGCAGATCCCGGCACCAGCACCATGGACAGCTCCTGTCCAACCTTGCAGACCCCGGAACCAGCACCATGGACAGCTCCTATCCAACCCTGCAGACCCCGGAACCAGCACCATGGACAGCTCCGGTCCAACCGTGCAGATCCCGGCACCAGCACCATGGACAGCTCCTATCCAACCTGCAGACCCCGGAACCAGCACCATGGACAGCTCCTGTCCAACCCTGCAGATCCCGGAAACAGCACCATGGACAGCTCCTGCTCCTCTGATCCCAGTAGAACACATGGGTTATGGAACAACTCATTCCAGGAAAAGTAGGACCATTGCCTTTGCTGCCTTCCATGGCATCATCACAGTCCGGCTGCCCTACTGCAACACTGATTTCCGTCACATTACAATCAGCAAAGGAACGCTTTGCCCCGCGCCCTTGTGCATTTCCAGTTGAGAGGCTCATGTTCCAAAAGTGACAGATTGCAGTTGATGACAGAACAAAAACTGAACTTGCCCATCCTGCACTGAAGTAAACACAACCCAGATCTGGGAGCTGATTTAACCACCGTGGTGGTAATAACAAGAGTTTTGATGGCATGATGTAATCCTCCATCTGCTCTGTGAAACCAAATGCCAGAGCATGACGGAGAGGGATAGGGTGAGTAAAGGTAAAGAGAAACAGAGCTAACTGAGCTAACTACTGGAGGAAAGACTGAAGGTGATGAGGGGGAGAGTAGAAGGAGTAAAGTTAAAAAAGCTCCCATATTCAGGTCTGTAAGCTTAGATAGAAAAACAGTGGTCATTTTAGCTTTGCATTAATCATTTAACTTGTGCTAAAAAGCAGCAGATGTTTGTTTATTGTAAAAATAATTTAAAAAAAAAAAAAAACCTGGGTGTTTTGGCCTTAAAGATCTGAGTGTTCAGGAGGAAGCCGCTTAGACAGGCAGCTGAAGGGGGGGAGGGGGGGGGGGGCTATAGGGAAGCAGAATGGTATGAAATGAGGATCAGATTAGAGATAAAGAAAAAAATGGCAGCGATATTATTCTGGGTGAAAGTGAGGGCACCTTTTTTTACTTTCTTCACTCGTTTTGCTCTCTTGGCAGAAGAGCCTCTCAGATTGCTCCAGTTTAGCACCATCGCTTCGGACTCTTTATCTTTTTCTGTCTTAATGGAGGATCATCTAGCAGAATGTTGTGCTTGAAAGTTCTGACCAGATAAGACGTTTTTCACACCCGATGTCTTGTTTCTGCGTAAACTAAGGCTCGGTCAAAGAGGGATTTCAC
The DNA here is from genome assembly GCF_003711565.1 of Takifugu flavidus. Taxonomy (NCBI): domain Eukaryota; kingdom Metazoa; phylum Chordata; class Actinopteri; order Tetraodontiformes; family Tetraodontidae; genus Takifugu; species Takifugu flavidus. Next base: position 5,272,571 of record NC_079524.1, on the reverse strand, counting down.
CTGTTTTTATTCACATTTGGGCTCCTTTTGAGTCCAGGCTCATTTGGATATGAAGTTCATATCTGTGTGGAAAAGAAGCACTGCTGAAATTGGTTCTGCTCACGTGCTGCGACATGGAAAACATGATCTTAGCATCAGAGAAACGACTCAAAATGAGGCTCAAATCAGGTGAGACCCTGCCTGTGTGCAGCTCTGCCGTGCAGTTATTTAACATCTTTATTAGTTGCACATCACAACATTTGCTGCACAACACTAAATTAACGGTGAAGTGATCATGGAGGTAAGACTAGGTGAACCCCCCCCCCACCCCCGCCCCCCCAGCCTCAGGTGCACCAGATGGGAGACCACTTTATGCCCCGAGCTGCTGCGTCACCACTTATTTTATGCTGGATTGGAGACATTTTCTTTGTGGTATTACTTCAGTGAGTTGTGTGTGTGTGTGTGTATGTGTGTGTGCACTTGCTCCTCCAGCGATTAAAACACTCTGTACTCTCATGGGGGGGGCGTGCACGTGTGTGCGCGTAGGGGTCACTGGACGTGATGCTGAGAGAACAGCTGTCAAGGGAGTGGCGTGAGTGATGATGGCCGTGCATCCTCTGTGTGTGTGTGTGTGTGTGTGTGTGTGTGTGGGTGAGTGTTGGAAAAGAGTGTCTGCTCATAACTCCGTGTCTGTCTGTCTGTCTGTCTGAGACGCTGGGTGCTCCCGGACATGTGGGCACCGTGCATGTGGGTTTCACGCCTCCAGTCTGACAGTCTGTCAGAGAAGCTCTCTAATTGTGGTTAAAAGATGGCGGCTCAGAACCGGGATGAGTGATCGTTCAGAGAGTACGCAAATATGTGATGGGTAAGAGAGGATGAGAAAATAACAACACGTGAATGAGAAGAGGAGGAGGACGAGAAGAGCTCTGTGTCGAAGGCCCTCGTGGTGCGCAGGCGCCACACTTTAGAGATGTGAAACCAAATATACAAATGATATGAAAACAATGTGTGCTGGGAGCCCAGCGTGGAAGGAAAACAAGGAGATGAGAGCGCAATGAGGAGGAGAGACGTGGGGGGGGGGGGGGGGGTGAAATGGTTGGAGGAGGGAAAACAAGAAATAAAGGAAGCAGAATGAGAGAATTTGCATTAATGCGCGCTGGCGGCTCACAGAGGAAAATGGCTGTTTCCATCCCTTTCTTTCGCTCTTTTCTCCCGGCTTTTTCCGTCTGGCTGATTTGTTCCCAGAGTCCTCCTCAGCTCGCCGTTTGTGTGCTGTCGTGCGTTCAGGGCGGCTGTGTGTTTCTGTCCCCGTCTTGGGGTTTTTAATAGTTTTTAAGCGTGCGCACCGAATACTGATGCTCGGACGGAGCCGCGTCGTAACCGAGGGGGATTTTTTTGGAGTCTCACACGCGGGAAAGTGAGCGCCCCGCTCCCTAACGGTCCCTGAGCCCCTGCTAATGCTAACAGGAAAACACCAGTGTTGGGCTGATCGCTCCTCCGTGGGCCGAGACCGAAGGATTTTTCTGACGGCAGTGACGGGAGACGATTACGGGAGGGTTCATTTTCCACAGTCCAGTCCAGACTGTGTGGACTTCCACAGGCCCGTCTGCCATGTGGGCACTTGGTTCCTACTTTTGGGGTAGTTCTGCCTCTGGAATTGATGTCAAACAGTGACCCAAGACCCCAAATGAAGAGCAGCTCAGATTCCTGTCCCTTAAAGACCTGTCCAGGTTCTGCTGCGGCAGTAATCCCTCCTCTGCCAGATTCTTTGCTCCTCTGATGTTTCTTTCATATTTCAGACTCCAGGGGGCTCTTAAACTATGCTGCTTAACTGCCCCGCGGTCCATGTGGGCAACGCTCCCTCTGGCTAATTCTGAGCGGGAGCATCGGTGTAAAATACAGGACTAAAGGTTAGACCCCTTGGGAATCGTCCACCACAACAGCAGATTTGTCAAAGTCAAACAGGCTGCTGTCAAATAGAGAGAGATTTTCCTGACTGTTTGATTTACAAGGGTTTGAAGGACTTGGACATGAATTCAGCTACGCGCTGCAGCTTTGAACTACTCCCAAATACCTTTTAATTATGCAGTAAAAAAGACAATTACACCAGGAATACGTTGTGTTTGTCTTCTGGCAACGAACATAAAAAGCTCTCAGAAGGAACTTTATGATGATTGAGCAAAGACTTGAGAGGAAATTTCTCATTGTGTGACCCACGGAGAGCCTTACAGCTGCCAGGGGATTTAACCAGCGACAGCAAGATCACTGCTCCGAATTAAAACGACACGATCAAATACGCACAGAAAAAACAGTAAATAAAGAGAATTGGCAAGAAGGGGGGGTGATGGCAGTCAGAGGAAACTTCCCCGGGATTCAATCAGAGTGGGAGAGTTAATTTTACTTTTATAAAGGGTTTTTTGTGTGTGTGTGTGTGTTCTTGCATAGGTGGCTCACTAACCAAGTGAGGACATTTTTTGGAAGGGAAGATATTTGGTCTGGTCCTCACAACTTCAAAGGACTGTGTGAGGGTGCAGTGTGCCTATGAAAGTCCTTAGAAAGATAGGTGTGTGTGTGTGTGTGTGTGTGTGTGTGTGTGTGTGTGTGTGTGTGTGTTTGCATCCAGAGTTTGACTTAATTCCAGGAGCCTGGCTGGACATGCCTAGAGCCTGTTGTACTTTGCCACCAGAGGAGTTTCACTAATCCTCTGACAAAGTGTGTGTGTGTGTGTGTGTGTGTGTGTGAGACAGGCAGCACCGTAGGGCATCACCTTGGCAGTGGTATTAAATCTTTTTCATCCTCTCTGCAGGCTGTAGGGCAGCAGGACAGGAAAAAGATTACTCTTCCTCCCCAACACACACCCACCCACACACACACACTCCCTCCCACACACACACACACACACACTTTACATGATGCATACGTGTCTTCACACGCCCCAACACATTCCTCCTGGTTTGTAAGCTACGTGGTCGCTCAGCCGTCCCCCAGGGTGTCCCCCAGGGTGTCCCTCAGGGTGTCCCTCAGGGTGTCCCCCAGTCCCCCTCTGACTCACCTCTGCTCCCCTTTAACGTGCACGCTGGGAGCAGCCACGTTCATCTGTTAGAGAAGCGATTGTGGTCTTTCTCCTTAAGAGCGTGATTAACGGCTGAATAAGCCATGACGCTGTTGAAGCTCCTCACATTGTTCTGAATGGTTACGTGGATACTGCACCAACAGGACTCGTTCTGAGTGGGAAGTATGTTCCTCAGGGGCCGTTTTACCTCTGAAACGGGCCTCGGTATCAGCGCTACTCCTGTCACTGGGTCCAGAGTGCAGCATGTGTTTCTACTCACAGACCAACAAATGGTCCAGGACGTCAAGCTTTGTTGTTGTTTTTGTGTGTTTCAGGCCAGAAACGTCACCCTTAAACACTGACGGGAACATTTGTACACCGAGTTTGAGTTTGAGTTTGAGTTTTAGACGTGAAAACCCAAACAACGTGCCCAACTATCGAGCTTAATGTTGCATTCAGAACTTTTATGAAGTGATTGTCCACTAGTCACGTGGTTGAAGGCTGCATGGTTACGTCCAACAGAAGGGGCCGACCTGCTTTATCAGAACCATGTGGCTTCATTTCTGAAGGTCTCTGTGTGACTGCCTGAGATCAGGAATCCAGCGCAAAGAAGCTTCGGGGGGGATTATGTTATCGTTAATCCAGATGAAGATAACTGACTGATGTTTGAAATATTATCTGGGCCAAAGCAAACGTGCTGCAACAGCCACAACCTTTAGGAAGAAAGTTCCCTATTACACAAATTAAAATGACAAAAGTAAAGTTTTATTTGGTTTCCAAAACGATCTGTTCACATTATTTGATATCTCATAAAAATCAAGAGCTGCTGGATTAAAGTATTAGCATTTTAATTAGCACTATTAGCATTTTCTCTCTCCTTCTTTTTTGCCTCCTCATTAACTCAGCTTGATCTCTTCCCTCCCGGCTGCTGCTGCCTCTATTTCTGCGGGAAATCCAACCCCGGTTCTGGTTCCTTCCTGTAGGAACGCGTGTCCCCACCAGCAGACAGTCGAGCATAAAAAAAACTCCTCTTCAAGGTGGCATCAAACCCAAAAAATGACCTTGAAATCGCTGAGGTGTCGCTGACTTTGAGGCCGCTTGATTCACGAGTTATTTTAGCTTCTGTTTGAGATGCAGGTGAATCAGAGAAAACTCCTGAAAGTCTCCGAAGGTGGTCCAGGGTACCATCAGACACTAACCGGAGAACCGGTGTCGGATCTGTTTCTGCACGTCTGCGAGAGGAGAATCTGGTGAACGAGGCAGTTTGGGAGGTTCCTCCTACCTGCTGCTCCACTCGTGCTGTCAGCTTGGCCTCCTTGTCCTTTTTACTTCCTCTGTTGCTCATTTGTTCTCCTCTGTAGCTTTTATTGTTCTCTCCGTCCTCCTTCCATTCAGTCTCATTCCCTCTTATCTCCTGCACCTGCTGTCCTGCTTTTCTTTCATCTTTCCTTTGCTTTCTTCTCCATGTCTTCTTTTTTTCTCCCTTCCTCCAGTTACCGTCAGCGCCCCTCTTTGGTTCCATTCAAGCTTCAGACTCCAGATTCATGCTGTTAAAAGCTCCGAGAATCGCTGCCGTCAGGGTTCCGCTGACGCTGTTGCGGACGTTGGAGGGCGGTTTTCAGTGGAAACTTTCCAGGAGTTTTCTTCTTCTGACCTGATGACAGAAGAATGAGAGTGTTTTTTAATGGGAGATGAATGAGCACAAGTGTGTGTGTGTGTGTGTGGGGGGGGGGTGGTGTCCCTCTGGACATAATTGGCCAGACTAAATAAAAAAACTCAGTATTTTGACCCAACAAAAATGCTGCTGATGGGCTTCTGAACTAATCATACAGATGCTCATATTCTGGTCATTTTATCATCCTCTCTGGTATTTTTCTTCTGGAATTGACTGTAAATTTTAAAGAAAATCCCCCTCAAGCAGTGAAAACAGCGTTTGGAGTCAATTAATTTTAGTGACCCCGACTTCTGTGTGTGACTGAGGGCCAGTGTGTAGGGTCCGTAGGCACGGATGGAGGAACATCTCGGATGTTTGTTCCCATTTAATGGACAATAGTGTGTGAAATTTGAATAATTCCATTTTAAACAAGGGCGCTTTGAACTGCAGTGAGTGAACTGTCCAGGCCGACGGGACGGGAGCGAATCATGAAGCGAGTGAAGAACGCTGCAGAGAACAGCGACTGTCAGCAAGATGCCAACGCGATTGCTGATGGGATGGGAACCAGTCCTCGGAGGGGCAGATATGCAAACGCTGAGCAACTTATTGCGCGCGGAAACTGTAACAGACGGCGGAGGGGAGGAAGAATCGGAGAGGTGGAGCAAAATTTCAACCAGGCGGATGCAGATGAGAGCAGACGGAGAGATATGATGACTGGAAACGGAGATTCATAAGGGAGGCGCGAGGCATGAAGACAGAGCACTGATCAGTGAGGCATGTTGTTCATGTGTCCTGTGTTTACAGGGGTGTGTGTGTGTGTGTGTGTGTGTGTGTGTGTGTGTGTGTGTGTGTGTGTGTGTGTGTGTGTGAGCGAGAGAGAGAGAGAGAGACTGTGAGGGGGTTGCAGCCTCCCTGGGGCTATGGGTACCAGATGTACTAAACTTCACCATTTCTAAAAATATAAATGAACACACGCATGTGGACACACACACACACACACATACACACACACACACACACACACACACACACAGTATTTTTTTCCTTTTATTCATTCTCATAGTCACACAATCCTTTGCCACTAACACACATTTACAGTACACCCACCAACGTGTGCACAATTTGATCCTTGTGTTCACGCGTGCACAGATGTCAGTCAGTTATGCAGCACACACGTATCTGTCTCGCACATTCTCCTCACCCTCACCATGGTAACCAAGTTACCAAGCTAAATTGATATGACCCCAATTCAATTATTTTAATTCAAGATCCCACAAATTCGCCTCGTTTGGCAGTTTCATAATTTGTTCCTCAGTAAATAACATTTACACACACACACACACGCGCACACACACACACCACACACACACACACACACCAATCAGTGTCATTACCACCAAAACAAACTTCTTCAAGCTAAAACGTCATGTCTCTAGTCTTAGTTTCCAGCTGTCTCTATCTCCCTCTTTGTATTTCTAAGAAAGGAGCATAAAAGAATTCTTCAAAGCAGGAAACAAAGCTCCTGCGAGTTGGACTTCCCTTTTATCAGTCGCTGTTGTTGCATAGAGTTCTGGTGCTTTGTATCAATGTTGGGCTATTTTTCACTTTCATTCAGCCAATTTAGGGCCTCAGTGGCGTCGGCAGCCTTGCAGGGTTGGTATCCGTCCTTTTTTAGAATGTAATAATGACTTTCTATTACTCCTTCTTTGCTTTAGGTATTTTCTATTGTGTCGTGCGGATTTTTAAAATTTAAACCTGATAAACAATTTCTAAAACTTGGGTGAGCAACTTGGCTCACCTGTAAATGTGAGGGAGGGTTCCTCCGTGGCTCTGGGTGACCTGAGGGAATCATTAGTGATTAAATCTGATGACATTAATCTGCGTTAACGTCCTGAGTTATGCTGCTCCACCAGCCCGTCGTCACATGTTGTCGCCGACGTTTACTGTCCAAAGTTGAATTATGGGTGTCATAAATTTGAAAGAAGATAAACCTGGTTCTGCTTTTAAATTTTGTGGCTTCACTTCACAGAACGTCTCCTTTTTTTAATCCTCACGTCAATTTTTGTCGCTGGTTTTGGGGTCTTGTGTTAAGGGGTCGTCTTCAACTCCAGCAAATGTCTGGTTTCATTTTGAGGAACAGGAAAAAACTCCATGGCTGAATAAGCCATGACGCTGTTGAAGCTTCTCACATTTTTCTGAATGGTTACGTGGATACTGCACCAACAGGACTCATTCTGAGTGGGAAGTATGTTCCTCAGGGGCCATTTTACCTCTGAAACGGGCCTCGGTATCAGCGCTACTCCTGTCACGCTGGTCCAGAGTGCAGCATGTGTTTCTACTCACAGACCAACAAATGGTCCAGGACGTCAAGCTTTGTTGTTTTTGTGTGTTTCAGGCCAGAAACGTCACCCTCAAACACTGACGGGAACATTTGTACACCGAGTTTGAGTTTGAGTTTGAGTTTTAGACGTGAAAACCCAAACAACGTGCCCAACTATCGAGCTTAATGTTGCATTCAGAACTTTTATGAAGTGATTGTCCACTAGTCACGTGGTTGAAGGCTGCATGGTTACGTCCAACAGAAGGGGCTACACGCATCACACGTCCCAGATGTGTTTAGAAGGAGCCGGCCTGCTTTATCAGAACCACGTGGCTTCATTTCTGAAGGTCTCTGTGTGAATTTTTGTCGCTGGTTTTGGCGTCTTGTGTTAAGGGGTCGTCTTCAACTCCAGCAAACGTCTGGTTTCATTTTGAGGAACAGGGAAAACTCCCAATTAGGGCTTCTTATTTCCCCCAGATTACGGCCGTATTGATTCCAAACAGTAAGAAAATAGTTAGAACTCTTTTTTTCTGTCTTTAAAGCCATTTTTTGCCCTTTTCTGTGCCCTCCCTGAGAAAACGACCGCGCCCAGCACCGACTGTCCCTCCCACAGAGCATTACTGACACATGCAGCCGTGGAAGAGCGGCGTTGGTCTCTCACACTTCCGCTCAAAGGTCTCTTTATCCTCTCCTCTCTGCTCGTGTCCTTCTTCCCTTCTGCTTTTTTCAGCTTTGGCTGTTAGACATCCCCACGGGGGGAGGAGGCGGCTGCAGAGAGAGAGTGGGAGGTCAAACACAGACACAGTCCCTCTCTCTGTCATTATGCTCTTTTTGCATCACGGCGTGGGGTCAGCTGCTGCTAGGCTGAGGGTAAAGAGGAAGAAAAGACCGTCGCACCACAACTCACCACTGGGAACCTAACAAAAGAAAGAGAAACCTCCCCATTTGGATGCGTTTGTGTCTGACTGCGAGACATCAAATATGCAACACATTAACCATTAGCCAAAGTTTAATGCTAATCCATCCGTCCATCCATCCATCCATGGTCTTGTTTTATTCAACAGACCACCAGGAGTCTTTTAAAATTACAGTCCTTGGGGCTTCAGTGATCCACTTTTATTTTCAGTGAAGTGCAATTTGTTGCTAAGCCAACAAACCACCCACAAACTGTGCTTTGGCAACGCTAGCTCATTAAACCCCCTCAGATCTGCGGCGTAGAATGACTGATGGCTCCATTCCTTCCAACCAGCACAGAAGGCCTGTAAACATCCATCCAATCACCTGTGATCTTTCTTGTCCGGGTTCCTCCCTTTGTGTCTAAATTTTCCATTCATTGCCCCCCCATTTGTGCAGCCATGTTTTTACTGTTCATGTGCTCAGTTGTTGTGTTTGTGGTTCTTGGAACTGGTTCAACAGAACACCGTTGAATGCTCTCCTGCCATTAGCACGCTGGCTTTTATGAGCCATGTTACAACTGGAACCCTGTTTGGATTAGGACCATAATTAAATAAGAAAAAATGTAGATCTAATTTTCACCCCCCTCAAAAGTTGATCCCACAGAAGTGAACTTTGTAGTTGTGAGGGCAAAATGAATATTTATCCACTTTGCCCTTAAAATGTATAGTTTGGTCCTCACTATGTAGCATTAACAAGACACACACACACACACACACACACACACACAGAATTATCAGATGTTATAAGGAACCTTTAAATCATCTCTTTAAAATTTTGGTAGTTGAAATTTAGTCTCATCTCTCTTGACACAAGACGGACTTCCATCTTTATTTTGCTCTATATTAACATAAATAACATTATATGAACCCCTGAGTTTGATTTACTGCGGCCGCAGTCGTGGCTTTAACAGCTGGTTTTTATGTAATACTCCAAACGTAACAGGAAGAGAACATAAACGGAGCTGGAGCAGAGAGGGAAAAAGCTTTGTCTTGTTCACGGAGCTCACCAGGGAATCCATATGTACAAGCCCACTCACGAACACGGAGCCTGAACGTCCAAATTTGGGAGGAGCACGTGTGTATTCTTCCCCCGAGCTCCCGAAGCGCCTCGTTCCTGTGTTACCGCAGCTCCGGGAGGGCCCGTTCTCCGCTCAGTGAAGGTATGGCGAGTTTAAAGTCTGTGCTGCAGACGGTAAACTGACGCGTGGTTTGTTTCCAGACGCCAGACTGGAAGTTGCTGTTGTCTGTGCACACTAATGGGACCAGGCTCCGTGTTTCACAGGAAGTCCCTTTCATCTCTTTATCACTCATCTGTCTTCTCTTGTTTCTCTTGTTTTCTCTCCCTTTCAACCCATAATCATGCCTTCACTCCTCCATATGTTCTCCTCTTCCCCACCCGTGTCCACCCCCCCCATCCCACCTCTGCCTCCCGCTTGCAGCCTGCCTATCTGCATGTCTGTGTTTTGGCTGCGTGGGCGCCGTCCTGTCAGAATCAGCCGTGCACGAGTGCACGTGTGCGCGCCCGTGCGTGTGTTTGTTCCAGCCAACGTGTCAGCCCGCATCTGTGCATCAGGCCTGCGTGGTTAAAGTGTGCATTAGGGGCAATTTCCTGCTCTTGAGTTGGGGAGGAGAGGCGGGAAAAAAGCCACAATTCTTTAAAAATAATCTGCTTTCTGTTTCGTCTGGATGCAGAAAAGTTGACTTTTTTGATCGATCGACACCCAAAGCCCGGCTTTGATTTTTACCACGCGTAATCAATGCATCCTCAACTGCGCACGCACGCACGTGCACACGCACGCACAAAGGGAGCCGTTTTGTGATTTTCTTAGCTGTGGGTTCAGAACAAGAGACGAGCCGTGAGTGCACCGGCGAGTGTCCCGCTGCTTCCTTCAGCAGCAGAAAACTTTCTAAGAAGCACTTTTCGCTCGGCATCGGAGCGCTTTTGCCCTTGTGAGGAGGATTTGTAAGAAGTCATTTTTTGATTTTCTTACCACTGTAAGATTTTCCAGCGGGGGGTCTTAAACCGCGGAGAGCCAAGAATTGCAGGGTGGAGTTAAGCTGCATTATTGCCGGGGTTAATGCTCCAATGTGAGGTGGGGGGGTGTAACAGGCAGACATGTGCGTAATGACATTTGCATTTCAAAACAGCCGAAGCTCATTCAGTACGTCCGGATGAGTCCTGGTTTACCAGCCCGTCCGGCTCCGCAACCTTTTTAAGTCGTCACCATTTCTTGTCCAAATCCGACTGCCGTTCTCTCCTTTAGAAGCTTCCTCAGTTGAGTCTCCCCTGGCACTGGGGACTGTGCAGTGTTGGACCAAGGTAGACAAGATTTGTTTTCCTTGGCTGTCCAATCATGTATGCGTCCTGCTGTCCCCCACCTGAAGGTGTCCCTGCATTTAACCCATTACTGACACAAATATAACAGAATGCAAAAGTCCGAGTGTATCGCCACGTGACAGCAGGATAGTTTTTAGGCTAGTCCGTAACGCCCGGCTGTGTCGTGCTAGCACGAGTGGCTCCACTTCCTCTGGCTGAAACCATAAATGCAAGTCGTGTCATCTTTGTCCCCGGCAACAGTTCCAGCAGACATTCCTTAATTTGGTATTCCCCCTCTGATGTCTTGATCAAACACTGAACATCTCACCTTCAGATAACCTAATCAAATCAAATTTTCTTCTGTTCCGAAAACAGAATGAAATTGACGCTCGTCCAAGCTCACCAAGGACATGTAAAAACTGTTTTATTTTCATCTATATTTATTTTTGGATCGCTGTAAATCAGAACCCCCTCGAGACACTTTAGCTGTGGGAAGCTGAAGAAGTGTCCATGGCTGCTGGTGGGGAGTGATTTTAGTCCTTCTGGGACGCCGGGTCCCATTTTTAACAGCCCGACAACAGAAGTGCTGCTAAAGTCTGGCTGCATCCTCAGGAGAGGCTTTGTGAAAAGCTCAGGCTCGGAAACTTTGGTTAGCTATAGCATGTGAAGTGAATCCTTAATGGTCTCAAGTGTAGTTTGGATGCATTAGCGCAGAGTTAATTACTGCACTGTTAGTGGAGCCATGCATGAAGCGAGTCCTGACATCATTTAGGTCCGTCATTAATTATTATAATTGCTCGGCTCGTCCCCTCTCGTGACTGAACAAGTGGCTGAGCTCTCGGCTCAAACAGCCTGTGAGAGGTTGCATTTCACAAACAACAAAACGCGTGACCTTTTCTTCACCTCATCACGGAGCCTCTCGGCATCACCCTCCGCCATTAAGGCTCTCATCTGCCTGTCCCCCTCATGCTTTCATCCGCCTCACACATCCGGCCTCCTGACTTTTGTCCACTCATTTCTGTCGTTGCCTTAATGACAAATGTCAACCTAGCAAGTTTGAAAGGTCATTCAGGTGGGAGGCAGGAGGTGGAAAATGAGCTCTAGGAGTTTGAAGGATGGAGACATGAGCTCGGTCTGAGGGCTGGACAGCCACCAACGGGACCTCCCAGATGTTGGACCTTGCAGTTAAGGAGAAACTTCTTTAAGCCTTCTGCAATTTTAGAACGTCTGGAAATCATGTTTGCACAAACTAAACAGGCTTGTTCGTCAAACAAACAGAAAAATCCCGGCTGCATCGGGGAAGAAGAGGGTTTATTGAATAAAATATTATAATACCAATCAAATCTGATGGGACAGAAAGCCTCGCTGGCTCTTTTTCTGTGGGATAATTGCTTTTAAATCTATTAGCATACTCCATCCTGACAGTGCAGGAGAGGAAACGGGGCTCAGTCCCGGATGTGGAGATTGAGATAGGGTGGAAGACGTTGGTGGAGAGATAAAACCACGACGAATGCGCATCGACAAACTTGACGATCGCAAACGGTGGGCGGAAAAATAGAGGCATGACAAAGAATATTAATTTTGATGGGTAGATAGATGGTGGAAGAGGAGGCGGCGTTAAAGATGGAGCGATGAAAGAGGGAAGAGAGACATTCCAGAATGGCTGCGCCACGGCCGAATCAAAGAGGCGCAAGGAGTGGATGGAGAAAAGCTGAGCTGATGATTTTCTCTTGGGGGAGGATGGATGGCGAGATGATGAGACGGGTTCACGGGGACCAATGAGAGTCATAACCTGGAAGCGGGAAAAAGTGAGTAGAAAATGGAAAGACAGTAATAGTAGGAAGGGAGGGAAATTGAGGCCGCAGGAGATGGATGGGTTGCTGAGAGGGGCAAAGAGCAGGTGGAGAAATGTCCCGGCCCTCCCACTTCCCCTCCCCGGCAGCTCTGGCGTGATGCAGCATTTGCGGCCGATCTCGCTTTGCGCTGGCGGTCGAGGCGTCGAAGAGGAAGAGGCGGTCGCTGCAATGTGAAGTTCCAGGTAACCCTCCTTAAGTCTAAAACGACTGTTCCGGCAAGAATAAGGCGGAGGGGAGCAGAGAATCTGCTCCAATGATCTAGGAGAGACAGAAAGGCATTAAGACAAAAATGACCTGTGTGAGAATGTGACGCTTCAACTTCCAGTGACTTTAGGAGAAAAATGGCAATCTGAAAGTCAAGTAAGGTTTTAAAGGAAAGGAAAGGGTGAGATAAATCAAACCAGGCCCAGAAACGGCCTCATGAACGTGTGGATGTCACATTAGTGCAGACACACATACCGAACCATGACACTAGTTTATAGATATGCTGCTTCGCTAACGCTACATTCATCATTAATGCAGTTTTGGCACTAACACAAGGTGTTTTATTTTGAAGTCTGACCAGATGACTCCATGTACTGCGGCCGGCTCTGTGCACTCCGTTTGCACGAGTTTCATCTCGAGGGATCAAACATTCGCTGCAGAGGGCGGCGCTAAACTGTGCTGTCGGCTAACGACATGTCGGTTATCTGGAATCAGAGAAACGTGTTCATGCTAATGTTTTCAGTAAACTAGCTGTTATGGTGAAGCTGCTACTTCCTGAGTCCATAAAGAAGAATTAAATACTGTATTTCCATCAAATGGTTCAAATTTGTGTCTGAATAGTTCCAGTAGGGGGCAGCTGTAGCCCTGAGCAGGATACCAACCACAAAATAGGTGTTTACGCTGTGCGCTCGGTCCTATTTCGCTATATAAACGCACCAAAGCATGATCGGTGTTTGGGAAAAGCCTTATTCAATAACTTCTTAAAGTCTACGGCGAGTCTGAAAGGGCACTTTGGGGATGCTCATAAAGACGAGAGCAACATCAGAGCATCCTCTCTGGGTTTCTGCCTCACACCCTCATCACGCTCCCAGATTGCAGCCGGGGCCTCTCATCCCTCACGCTGCCGCCACACGTCGCTCTCCTTTTCCTCTTCAGACTCTACCTTCTCTCTTCTCCTCCTCTAAACAAAGTCAGGAGTGGCAGCTGGTGATTAAAAAGATGAACAGAGCAAATAGATGAAGGGCATCAATGGAGACAAAAGGAGGAGACATAAAAAGGCACGTGCAGAAGGCTGCAAGGGAGAACCGGTGAATTAAAGTCGGTTTTAAAAGAGCATGAAGGGAAAAAGTGTGAGGGAGGAAGGGATAATGGAAAACTGAGGAGTATAGAAAGGTAAAGATAACAAGAGAGGGGGATGTGGGAGGAAAGGGTAAAGAGAGGGTAAGCCTGCCGCACGAGGGCACACGCCTGTTTGTGAGCAGACGCTTATAAATAGACTAGACTGAGGAATGTGATGAAGTTAACATACTGGAGAAGTGTGAAGGCACTCGTGAGTGTGTGTGTGTGTGTGTGTGAGTGTGTGTGTGTGTGTAAAGGGTGCAGACACGGCAACTTGAGAAGCCTTTAAAAGCCATATTAGCCAGTGCCTTGAAAGCCAAGTGGCAGCTTTTGTGCTTCATAATGAAAACAGGCGTGTGTGTGTGTGTGTGTGCGTGTGCGTAAGAACGCTTCCGCGAGGCCACTTAATATTTGTAATGATCCACTTTGTAATAGATCTGTCTTATATCATAATTACCGACACACACACGCGCTTGCACGCACACACACTTCTGAATTGTAAATATGTATTATGGATTACATCACAAGCTGTCCCATTTAAATTCATGTTATAATTAAAGCTTATGTAATCCCATCCTGTCAGAACCACGGCTTGGTTTACACACACACACACACACACACACACACACACACACACACACACACACACACACACACACACACTCTCTCTCTCTCTCTCTCTCTTAGACATATACACTCTAGACACACATGCACACACAAAGGAGGCTGTCGTCCATCCATAGATGATTAAAGTTTAACACATGCATGTACGTGCACAAACGGGAACAAGAGAGGGTTGTGAATTATTGAGGCGAAACTATTGGTCGCCCTGTCCCGTCCAGAGCATGAACACACCGATATCCCAGCATCCTCATGGCCTTACAGCAGGTAAACGGCTGAAGAAAATGAACTGAGAAAATGAACTGAGAATTTAATGTATGGAGGCAGCCCAAGACGGTATCAGTCACACACACACACACACACACACACACACACACACACACACACACTCACACACACACACACACACACACACACTCACACACAAACACACACACACACACTCACACACAGAAGAGACACCCCTGTTTTACCTGGGAAGAGCTGCACTACCAAAGACTATTAATTATAAATATAACTCTTTTGACCAGAAGGGGGCAGCTGTCCTTATATGTCGTTCAATTTTGGAAACTGGATGATGTCATTTATTCATTCTAGTGCCAGCAGGCGGGCGGGGGGGCAGAAACACACTGTCCGTGTCTGCTCTGTTGGTTAATAGCACGACACCAACGACCATCCTCTCCACGCTGACCTCCGTCCCTCTGGGAAACGTCCCTGCATTGATTTCTGGATGTGGTTCAGAACTGAGCGGCGGATGAGTATTGACAGGCCCCGTCCTGCACATACGTCTTTATTACCCCGATCAATGGTGGCGCAACGCATTGTGTTCAGGTGTCTTCAAACACATCGGAGAGGACGCCGCCATTTATGTTCCGATGCCTTTGACGGCGAGATTTAGACCCCCTCCCCCGATCTGCAAGTACAAGAGAGCAGAAAAGGTGGATGTGAAGATAAATAAATATATTGGCATCGAGCCGTTTGGTTAGGGAGGCAGAAATGAGCAGGGGAGGTGGTGGAGGTTTGAGGGTTCGTTATCCACACTGGTGTGTGAGTGTGTGTGTGTGTGTGTGTGTGTGTGTGTGTGTGTGGGGGGGGGGGGGGGTCCAAGCCATGGGAATATGAAGGGAATCAGACGGATGGGATGGAGGCCGACAATGAAATAAGAAGACACATGGATGGATAGACGATAATAGCTTTTTTTTTTAGTTCAAAGCCATATCAATGAGGAAAGGAGCAAGTGATGAGAATGGATAGTGAGATAGATGGATGATAATGGGATTCCTGCCTGGTTTTAAGCCCTGGGACTAAGCTCCATGTTTGCTGTGTACAGACTGACTGAAAGCTGCTTACAGAGCGCACGCCGCACTAAGCCCGATGTTACATTTGTTATTTACAGTAAGCCAGCACATTACGGTGCTGCTGCACACCAATAAACAGCTGCTTTCTTTAAAAAACATGACTCCCTGACGCCTGAGCTTAACCCCACCGTCCTGCCAGTGCACGTTTCAGACATCCGGCACGTCGTTTCTTTAAAGCTTTTTTTTTTTTGCCCTGTAAACACAGAAAGTGATCAAAATCCCAGCAGGCAGAATGTGAATTCTCCTAATATCCCGTGAACACCCGTTCCCCATCCGAAGGTTCTTTCGCCGTAAGTTCGGGCAGGAGGGCGTCATTAAAAATGTGCAGGACAGTTTGGTCATGATTCAGCGTTGGGAGATCTGAGCTGTTGGTGCGCTGTGTGTGTGTGTGTGTGTGTGTGTGTGTGTGTGTGGAAGGGGGGGTTCAGAAGTTAGAGGACAGCCAATATCAACACTCCAGGCGGCCAGAACAACCACTGATCCAGACAGGAGGAGAAATGCATCTGAGTTTTCTAAAAACGATTTCCTGATGACCGAGCACATCGAGTTCTACAGCTGAAGTCACCGAAGCCCCTCCCTTCATCCAATTATTGAACTTTTATTCCCTATTTCAGCACATTTTAGCATAAGAGAAGAGTTTCCCTTCCCGCCACACACACCCTCCAGTAGACCTGCATCTCATTACCTCGGCATCTACCTTTATATTTGGCTTATTCTTTACTCATGTCAAGATGCTGCCTGATTCCTGTTGAAACAGAGCAGAGTTCAGTGCTCAGGGCCAACAAACAGGAATTGGAATTCTAGAACTTGCTTTCAGATCAGCCTTGTTCTCCTTTCGGATATAGCTTTGTAAAGCGCTCTATATAGCTCTTTACACCTCACGCCAGAGACCGAGGGAAAAGCTAAAATAAAATGCATCCACTCCAGCGACACCGTTCACCTTTGTAATTCAGTGCAACGATCTGGAAGAAAGACCGGAGCCCGGAATAATACACCTCTCCTGGCCGGCTCCCTGTGACATTGCTACACGCTTCGCACTTGTCTCGGCTGCTCAGCGGGGAACTCTGGCAAAAATAAGCGCATTTCTGCTGCTTTCCTTGCTGTTTAAAAAAGCAGAAGTCACAAATGTGCCTGGCCTCCGTCCGGCGAGGGAAGAAGAGGAGCGTCGGAATGTTTAATTCTAAAAGAACATGACCGTCACCTGTAAATACCTCAACCTCCATGTCCGACAGAGGCCGGCGAGATCATTCGTGCTGTTGTGATGGCGTCCCGGTGTGCGTTTACACCTGCCCGTACGTCTCCGCGTGCACACTTCTGCATGTTCACGAGAACGTTTGTAAAAGCAAAGGTCGGATTACCAGCGTGTTGTCACGAGATAGTCGGATTACCAGGACGGAGCAACCTGGGACGGAGGAGAGGAGGAGGACAAAGACAGGAAATGTGACAGGAGCTGAGTGGAGAGACGCAGACGGATGAAGTGACACCGAGGCGGAAGAGAACCTGAGACCCTTTAAATGACAGCTGGAGGAAGGAGGTGGCAGGTTCTAACTCCAGTTCTAAAAGGGATGAGACTTTCTTTTTGGGCTGGGATGTCCACCAGATGAACAGTGACCAACTGGGAAAGTTTGAAGTCAGCTTTTGTTTCCTGGTGCTGATAGGATCTGCGGGGGCAGCGTGTCAGTTTCAGTGTATCTCTTGTTTAATGAACTCCATGTAACAAATACGGCGTCCTGGCTTTTGATTAGATTATCGGTGATTAGGGGGGAGGTGTTTACTGCGGGTTCGGGGGCACTTTTGCACTTGCTTTAATTAGCAGGACTGCTGTCTGAAGAGCAGGGGGACATGATCCATCCTCCAAACCTGGGGTGTTGAAACCCAGGCCTGCAGGGCCGAACTCCAACCAGGTTTTCTGACCCACCTGGGAGGGAACTCTTGGGTCCCCACGTGTTTTGGTGAAAGCGTTCTCTGTCTGGGAGAACGGAAAACTCTGACTGAGCTCCAGCAGCCCGCTCCAACGGAGTCTGTACTTGAGGACTCAGGAATTTGTCCCACAACATGGAAAAACAATGAGGTATTGATAAGTTTGCAGAATGTAGCGGACATTTTTATTCTGTAACCCTCCCCGGCACTGTAAAGTTAGATGTCCAGTTATTTTTATTTTAAAATAGATTTTAACACATAGCTGTAAGTCACGTTAATGATAAAATAACAAGACTTGATGTAATTTGATTTTGATCTAAAAAGACTCGGTGAGAAGTGAATTTTAGAGCAGAGAAGCCTTTTTATTGGCAGGAAGTCATTTTTACCATCACCTTTTTTAACGTGGAGCTGATGATTTTCATCCCGTCCCCCGATTTGGCATCTCGCAATCATATCCCCGACTCACCCGGGCGTATATACGGTGGAGAATTATTAAAATAAGGTGGGGAAAAAGCCTTTGGGTTATTAATGTTTGTTTATGTTTGGGTGCGAACGGAAATCTGTCAGTGTGAAATGAATGCAGAGTGAAGCAATAAAGGTGGTGACGGCTGCTTTCCTGAGTTTTATGCTAATCAGCCATCACTTACACATTCATCCAAATGCAAGTGTCTGCTCAATGTCACCTCTCGCACACACACATGCACACACACACACACACACCCCCACACACACACACACCCCCGCACACACACACGCACACAATAAAAAGCAGCGGTTGCTTGCATGTGGCGTCATCACACCTGCAGGTGAGACACAGACGAGGCGAGCGGGAGTGATCTGTCTGTGTTGCACTCTGCGAGAGGTGAGATTTAAAAAGAGCAACGTGCACGATGAAACAGGCGTTTTGTGTGCGCCCCAAACGTGGCGCCATACGGCAACAAGGGTCGGTGTGTGTGTGCGTGTGTGGTTATGTGAGAAACGAAGCTTCCTTGAGATGTGGAGCATTTTGGGATGTGTTTTGGAAGTGTTTGTCTTTTTAATTTATCTTCCGGTGAAGACACACACTGCCTTAGCGCTAACAAAGCAGAAAACCCAGCGTTTACGTGTGTGTGTGTGTTGTTTGCTGAGCGTTAAGCCTCTACAAGCATTAATGCGAGCGTGTGCTGACTACAGTAGAGTGTAAGTGGCACCCCATCCTTCACTTTGACCCCCAGCACACACACACACACACACACAGCTCTGTGGAAGCACTGACTGTCCCTTTAATGAAGTTTAATGGCCGTGACGCTGGGCCAACAACACTGGGAAACGTACGGAGCAGCACTGGGAGGGGGCTGAAATCAGCGCAGTAACATTCCCTTCCTCAGACTGTGTAAACAGGAAATAATAAGGTCAAGTTAAGATGCTCTACTCTGCTCAACCTGGCTTCATCTGCATTTGAAGATGCACAAGGTCTGCCATCAAAGATGGGGGGGGGGGGGGGGGTAACTTCCCAAAGAGGGAGGCAGAAGCTGCTGAAAAATCAAATAATGATGCTAATGCTAGATTTAGGGTGGAGACCTAATAACGGAATCGTTGACAAATGTGGCAGCAGCCCCTTTCGCACCAGGTAGTTATAAGAATGGAATTTTAGGAACAGTCCCCTTCTAAAACAGTTCTAACTACCCTCCATCCAAACCATTTGGTTTTATTTGCTTTTGTAATGACCAGTGGCCATAGCAACTGGTAGTCGTGGTTAAGGAGTGACAGCGGCACGGTCACAGTGTTGTTGGCAATCAGAGCTCCTGTTGTTCCTTTCTGAGACGGTCACAACGGCTTTAAAATGTTTATCAAAGTTGGGCCTAATCAATCAACAGTGGATTAACAGTGATTACGTGCAGTACTAGTATTCTGACAGTACCACTAGTACCACTCGCACTTTCAGCGGGACTAAAACCTCCATGGAACTAAATGTCAGACCAAAATTCAATAAAAGGTCACAGGAAGTGCAAAAATCCCTCCGGTATGAAAGCAACTTTTGTCTGAATGAGGACCCCCCTCATGAGGCGGATAGTGGTCAGAACCAAGCACCTTCCATGCCAAATGAAGTGCGTGCACGCAGGTTTTAAGCATGGATAAACCACTATTAATGGGTGATGAGTCCGTTCCCACAGCCAACAGAGCTGGAGTTTTTCTTTCTGGACGTCGTCATGTGACGTCGGTAACATGATAATAAACATTGGAACACAACATGGGAGGCGGTATGGAGGCTGACCACAGCGCTGCCTTTTGATGCTTGGATTTCCCGATTGTCTTTGAAAGCATCCAAACAGCGCAGACTCAGCGGCGTTTGGACCAGCACGCTCACGCCACTGATCTTTGTGTGTTTGCACGACTGACACAACCACATAGGCTGAAGGGAAACCGCCGCTGAGGTATAATTCCAGTCAACCTCTGTGAAAAGATGATGCAAAATAAATAAGACAAACTGCGCTACTTTACCCGTACGAAGCAATACAATTAAAGTTGTATTAATCCTTAGACCGCTTTATTGGTAACTCCCGTCCTTAATTAGTTTGTTACACCTGGTCCAACAAGTTCCAACATCACCATCAATCTTACAAATGTGCTGAGGAGAACCCCCCCCCCCCCCCGCGCGCCCTCAGGCCTTCATACGGCACAGTCAGCAGTTGTGCGGATCAACACCAGCCTGGGAGTAAGCAAAATTATTGAGGGGGGAGTAACACAACAGGGATCCTGCTGTTATGGGAAGAGGATGGAGAAAAAACTTGTCACGGGGGAGGAAAACTGGACAGTAAATAAGAACCTTTTTGGGGGGGGGGGGGGCAGCGAGAAAATGGCTGGGACGACAGAGGAGACGTCTGTTTCCTGTGGATCTGTTGCAGACAGCGACTCCGGGGTTGTGATTTATATTCCAGCCAACAACGTCCTGAATTTATGCATAGGTATGACTTTATGAAAGCGCACGTTTTTGCGTGCGCGCGTTTGAAAAGGTCAATCCTTCAGGATGACTGAGGCGCGTTGACAGGTGGCGGCGTCAATGATGGATGAATTAGCCAATCGATGGGCTGCTAAGTAATTTCTTTCAAATGAGGAAGATGAGGAATACGGAGTGGGCAAATATTATTTATGATCTGTGGAAATGAACGGCGGGGGGGAACTGAAGATTTTGGAACGGCGCTGCTGATGTTTCTTAATGATTGGGGGGGCATTGAGAGTGTTCTAAGGGTTTAATCATTCATTAATATGTTAATCATTTAGCCTAGAAGTAGAGATAGATGCCATTTCTGAGTGTTTTTGTAGCTGCCTTTTAGCACAGTCGTTGCTAACCCTATGCTAGCTTACACCACAGAATCCTGGCTTTCAAAGCATGCCATGATAATAACTATTATTTTCCTAAACATTATTATTTTCCTTTTTCTGCTCCAACAGTGCTTCTCTCCTGCACACTCTTCATTAATCTCAGCACTTTAGTCTGCTTTTTAAATCCATAATGAATGTTTTCATGAATTTTTGAAAGTCCATACTTTAAGCATATGCTCACATTTATCTTTTGGTATTTCACTGTGTCCTATCTAAAAATCCACATAAGTTAACGCTTTCAGAGTGTCTGGAGGAAAAGGGCAGAAAGTGTAAAGAAAGTGGAGCTGACCGCACAAAAAGCCTGCTTTTTACACCTCCTCTCTCTTGTTTTACTTTCAGAAAGAGGTCAGGTCAAAGTGTGCCGCCGCTCCCTCCGGGGGTGTTAAAAGCGGGCGGATTCTTCTGTCCCTCTTCTGTTTTATTCCATTACCGCCGTGGAGAATAATTGCGGAACAGTTATTTGTCTGAAGAAGGCTGACGCAGCCTCGTCCATCTCTATAATATCATCTGTCACTTCTGTTGGGGGCTGTCTCGGTCTCTGCCCGCGCGCCACCGCGGCGCCCGTGCTCGGTCTTTAACAGCCACTCACACACCTTCTCGCTCCTTCAAATTGTGCCTGGCCGCCTGCCACGGCTGCCAAATGAATGGTTTAAACGGACCCGTCTCACCAGCATCTGGTGGGCGTTTGCCCCCAACCTCAACAGACGATTAACATAATAACGCAGCGAGATCTAAAAGGTGTTTAATAACCAGACGCATCTATAATTTAATCCAGCTGCAGGCTTTTTAATGGACAGAGAAAAGTCATTTCATAATCACATATTTGAGCTTACATGTGAATCTATCTGTATCACAGCCCAAACTAATGTTTAATCTGTCGGCTCTGGTTTCCATATTCATGGAACTTTTTGAGGCCTTAATTTAGGTAATTTTGACACTGAAAGTCAAAAAGAATAAAGGGAGACAGAAATGAGATAATGAGTGAGTGAAATGGAGAGAGACAGGCTGCAAGGTTTTTCCACCCTTCTGCATAAGCTGTTGACACGTGGGCGCAGCTGTGGGTTTTAAATGATGACCTCAGGGAAGGTAGTTATGATGAGGGGTGCAGCGCGTACGCCTGGGAGTGCACGTGGGGGGAGCCCGGCCCCACAAGGACGTCAAGGTGCAACAGCGAGGACATTTATTGGTCATTGCCTCTTTAAGTGACTGCTGCTCTCAGCCAAAGGTTAATGCTGGTTAAAGGTGGAGAGTCATGGCGTGTTGACCTGGTGGATGGGGAGGGTGTGTGTGTGTGTGTGTGTGTGTGTGTGTGTGTGTGTGTGTGTGTGTGTTGTGTGTGTGTGTGTGTGTGACAACTGCACATTTGTTTGTGTAAATGAGGGATGAACCCTTAGGTACCCTTTGAGGGAGTGAAAGTTAAAATAAAACAAATAAGACTTTCAACTCTCGTTGCGATACAGTCGTGTGTGTGTGTGTGTGTGTGTGTGTGTGTGTGTGTGTGGTGCCCTGGTGGATGTGTTTTCAGATCCAGTGATAAAAATACCTGCGCTTGTCAGACTTAATTAAGTTTGTGCTCATGTGGGTTCGGCCGTGATCAATGTTAATAAGACCGAGAATGAGTGATAAACAAGGAGTGAGAGACGGGGGTGGAGGCGGAGGGCTGGTGGTGTTGTCTGGTGGTGGGAGGGGCGCAGGCACAAGCTGGAGGACTGATAAAGAGAACATAACGAGAACTTAAAAGGTGGCGGGTAAACGAGACTGAATGGAGGTGGTGCGGCGTGATGAGACAGGCTCCCGTCAGCGGCGTGATAATCCTCATTAGTTCATCAGTCTGATTACTGACACATTAATCACATCGGCCTAACCAGATAAGAGCTGTAAACGGATTAGAGCTGTGTTACGGGGCGGCCAGCGCCTCGCTCGGAGAGCGTGCCTACTCCAGGCGGGTGCGGCCTTTAAATTACAGAAAGGTCAAGAGGTCGGTTGCTCTGTGAGGAGAACAGCATGGTCCCAGTATCAGTAACCAGTGGTTCAGACGCAGACCCAGTCATGACTCGCATTTGACTGGTTTGGAAGAAATGGTCTGGTTTGGGATTGCACGCGTAGCTAATGCTAGCTAGATGTGATCAGACCTCTTCTTCCCTCTCTTCCCTCCGCTCGGCCTTTTTTTCCCCTGGATTTCCAACTCTTCTCCCTGCTGCTCCAGTGCCCGTGTTGCCTCTGCCGCAATCTTCTGACGAGGCCGCTGTAATTTATCTGCTCCCACCGTCCTGACACAGAATTAACATTTTCTCTCTCTTTTCATATCACTCCTGACATTCAGACGAAAAGAAGGCTGCTGTCACCCCAAACAGCCAATATACCCGATCAGTTTATAGCTCTCGTACGAAAAGGTCGAGGGGCAGACCCACTGCGTCGCGCGCACACACACACACACACACACACACACACACACACACACACACACCTCAGTTAATTATTTATTTGATGAGGTGACCGTCACCCTCTTGTGGAAAATTACTGTGCAGGAAACCAAAGCCCTTTGTCGCCTCACCATTAACGTTTACGCAACTGATTTAAATGCGCACTTCTGTTCCAACGTTGGCGTTTACTGCAGCCTGAACGGAAACAATCGGGCCGTGTTCACGGGAGAAACCCCGCGTTCTCCCCTCCAAACCCCCCCGCTGGAGACTGGCGATGTTCAGAAACACTGTACTGACCCCGATCACGTGGCCCTCGTCCCGCGTGAACCGAAGAAATCCGATTGTTGCCGTTTCTCTAGCGTTGCTGGTCATGATGCACCAGTGGAGTCCAGGAATCTGACTGGGAACAGCTGCCCAGCGAGGCAAGAGACTGTAAAATTCAATAAATATAGAATATTTGATTTTGTTGGGTCAGACGGGCAAGTTGGCCAAATATCTGAGACCGCCGGCAGCCGACGGTCCACTGGAAGCACTGGGAGGAGAAAAAAATCTAATTTAGATCTTCCTGACAGATATTACAAGTCGATTTGCGACAGCATCTTATTTAAAAAAATAAATAAAAAATCAAGCCTCCGTTTCACGAAGGTAGAAGAAAAAAAAAAACATTAAAAATTGATGCAAAAGATTTCAGCAGAGGGAATTATTAATCAAAGGACAGGAGCGAACGAATGTTGTTTAAATCTGTTTCCTGTCAGAACGATTCTGTCGTGCTCGCATACAAACCAACACGGGTGCACCCCGAACAGGAAGTGGTCGAAACGGCCAGAAGGACGCCGATGTCTCCGTATTGATCGATTGCTGACTTAGTTGTGGCGAAGCTGATCCCGCTGTGGCAGCTGAGGGGATCAAGGAGCTACAGGTAAAGAGAATCCACCTGCTGTCGCAGCTGTTTTGCTCTCAGCTGGATGACGTTCTTGACTCCTCTGCTGTATTTACTGACACGTTGACATCGAAATCTCCCCTTCTTCCAGGTGAAGTTGATAACAACCCTTGTGTGACCACTTAGACGCTAGAGTCAGGTTAAGTGAAGATAGGCTGGATTTTGAGCTGGTTCTGCACTTCACGCCCCATGTTGCTTGCTTTTAAGTGGCCCCCGCCAGCAGTTTTGACGCCACGAGGTGCCACGTTTTATTGATGGTTCCGCTCCAGACACAGCGAGTGTGTCTGCTGCTGCTGCTCTGGTCGGTGAGCACAAACGTCTCTGTCACACGCGGAGGACGACACACAGGCTGATTTATGCAGGGCTGGATCACAGCCGCTCTGCGCCATTAATTGCGGGCTTTGATGATTATGTTTGTTCAAATTTTGATTTGATTTTGATTCATGCGAAGCTCGTTCGCCTCCTCCCGGCGCAGTCGGTAAACGATGCTTCCATCCCAGCGGTCCGATAAACCTTAGCGTGTTAATAGAAAGCATATCAATTGCAGTGTCAGATGTAATACGCGTTGTTGTTGTTAGGGGGCGCTGCGCTGTTGTCTCAGCTGTTAACTGAGTAGCGCCGGTCGTCACGGTGCAGCTAGCACCCACCATGGATGCACGTGCACGCCAGGTGTTCATTTTCGACGAGATGATTGACTCATGTTTCTTTTTGCTGCTTTCGTGTTCATGATGAAACCTCCAGTTTGCGATGTGATTCGTTTGCATGAATAAATGATGAAACGACGGCTGTTTCCATTGTTTCTGACGATCTTTCTGCGTGGTACAACATTCAGAGCAGCTTTAAGGTTCATTCTCTTCATTTCCAAACTTTCTCACAGATGTTCAACAATGACTTCCTGAATTTCTCCAATTTTCTGGCATCTTTTTCAATCCCTTCATTATCAGTTTGCATTATAATATGCATGTGTGTCCTGCTGATATAAAATGGCTGATACCATCCTTTAGGCCTTGCCCCCCATACAAACCCCTGTGTTTTTCTGTCCTCATGCTCCTCCAGCCCACCTGTTTTTTCTTCTATTATATCACCATTAACTTTTGTGTGCTAATCCTCAACTGCCATCTCAGTCCCCTCCCAACTCATTGGCACATTTCCCGCCTGACCTCTTGCCGTCATGCTTCACTTTTCCTTTTACTCCTTTTCTCTTTCATGACGGTGTGTTCCCCTTTATTTTCTTCCATCATTTTTTGCTCATCCTCTCCTAGAACGTTTTTCCTGTTGGTTCATTAAGTCGGTTGGGACTGCAAGGCCTTTAGCCCTTTTATAATCAGCTTTTACACATTGGCTGCTTGGCTGTAAACCACTGAAGGATAGAATTGAATGGCACCAAGGCCCAACGCATTTATCCCTTCCCTGTATTCATAGCCTGGAGATCTCTACCAGAAACACACACAGCGGCTTTTCTTCTGGCTCCAGTATTCTCATCACTGAATTTGGCCACTGTTGTTGGACGGGGACAATTACCTGACACGGCTCTTGTTTACACTCCATTCCTATATTTTATATTAATAAGTATTTAGTTTAAAAAAAAATTAAAACTGGAAACAAACTAGAGAAGGGGCAAAACTACTAAAGAATTTAAAAGGAGGAAAGTTTTTGCAAATCTGAACAAAAGTTTACACTTTCCTGAAGATGATATGTGCTTTTTTTATTCCTGGTGAATGACTGTTTTTGTCTTTATTTATTATCTCTGATTACCTGGTGAGACTACCAGCGTGTGCACTATTGTTGGATAGATATTACCATAGCATGCAGCTGATGAGAGCTCTGGACTCGAACAAACCTCGTTGCCAAAAGAAAATCATACTGACGGCCAAGAAACAAGTTTGTTTTTTACTTTGCCTGTTTTCAAAATTCAGTCATCAATCATTCATCATTTTGAGAATTTAAACTGTGGCTGAAGATGAAGCTGGTGAGCTGCAGTTTGTGGGGGCAGTTGGCTCACATGGAGGGGAAACATGAGTCTACTGACCCCAAGACAGAGACATCAATCAGAGGCAACGTGTGCGCGGGTGTGCACGGGCCCACAGAGATGGTCAAACTTACTGGTGCATTAACCCCCATCGGAAGATGGTTTTGTAAGATGGACGTAATTAGCAGCACCGTGGACCAATTAAAAAGGTCTGGTGGTGGGTAACTCTGGTATAAGAGCACCAGTCAGCGTGGATAGTTTCTAAAAACACTTACGTCTTATAAGTTTCTTCTTGGAATTCATAACAAGTTGAAGTGCTTCTTTCTCCAGCTCCTCTAGTGCTAATTGGAGTTGATTTATCTCTTTCTAAAATGTGCATAGACCCTCTGGGAGCCACTGTCAGGAAGTTTACTTCTAAATCCAGAGACCAAATCCACCCACATGTGGCTAATAAATTATTAGCAATCGGTCATGCACGCTAGCTTTATTATCATCGGGGACAGCAGGTGACTTGGGTGACTGTGAAGTCTGCAGGAATGGAAGATTGTTGCAATTTGGCGGAAATAAGGATCTCAAGTGAAGTAGAGAACCAGCAGCAGTTTTTCATTCGGACCCAAGAAGGGAAATATTTTACTGTTTCAAATGAGCACCCTCTTTTTTGAGGAAATGTGCTATAAACTTGCATCTTACGGCATTGTTTAGAGCCTAACAGATGTTAAACGACCTCTAATAAAGAACAATTTGAGTGGGGAAACCAGGTGACTTTTTAAAGGAATTCACTGGGTGGCTCGTGCAGGATGTAAGAAATAGAGACAAAGGGAGCGAGGCGAAAGGGAACGAGAGCCCACCAAAATAAACTCCGCTTGTGATGAATGCTCTGCTCAGAAATAGAAACTTCATCCCTCTCTCATCCTCTTTCACCCTATTATCGCTCCTCCTCGCCACTGTTCTTCCGTTCCCCCCCCAACATCTCGCACATCTCTGCCTATATATCTCCCTGGATCCGTCTGCATCTCCCTCACTCGTCCCATCTCTTTCTGCCTCTCTCACATGGCGTGCCATCTGTGTGATAAATGGAGTTCATTCTTTTCAGGAAATTCTCCCATGATGGATTTTTCTTTGCTGCCCTGTGTCTGTGCTGTATTTCTCGTTATCCCTCCTTTTTTTGTTTCCCCACAGAGGTGGAGTTTATTTGCTTTGCTAAATCAAAACATGTTTTTTGGGGTTCTTTTTAAGCTCATTTTCAGCCTCTCTATAGGGGCAAATTCTTGTTTTTCAGTAATGTAGATGAACAAAAAGAAAAAAATCCCTGCTTGGACTGCAAGACTTTTAGAATCATTTTTCATTTTCATCCAGTTCTACTTCTTAGGTGTTTCCATTTGTTTTGCCACAGCTGTAGTTGCTGCAATTATTCACCATTTAATAGTAAACGACTCAACACACTTTTATATGTAATTGAACAATTCGATTTTGCAGGATTGGATAGCAGCGTCTCACTTGTCGTCCAGCGTTGCTCAGTAAACATCAGTGTACTGGTCACAAAAAACCAGTCATTAACGTGTCGCCGACTGTGTCTGATGAAGAACTTTGCGGTGCATTTTAACACCTTTTTCTTTTGGCATTTTGGCTGCAACTATGCCAGTGCAACACCTGCTGGATACTAACTTGACAGCTTGCCGAGAGGAAAAAAAAAAAAGATCCACAATGTGTGAAAGCGTGTACGTGTGTGTGAGTTTGTACGCCTTTCTCTTAATTATAAAAGATAGATCTGTTTGTATCTGAATCAAAACCCACACTGCTGGGCTTTTTCCTGCCCAGTTCCTCTCTCCTTCTGTCCTTAACGCTCCATCGTGTTTTGATTTTTTGGCTGTTTATGTCTGTGTCGGTGTGGGTGTGTGATCGAGTGTGTAACCATTTGTACTCTAAAGAAGAGAAGATGAGGGGGGAACACAGATGGTCCTAGTCATATCTGCTCACATCTGGTTTCATCCCTGTCCAATATTATTCCCCTAACATATACAGTATATTAGGCTCCAAAGTGTAGTTTTTTGTTCTTTTTTTGCACAAATGCATGGACTTACCACACCATGCTGGTACCCTTTGGTGCAGACAGAAGAACTGTGCAGCAGGACACAGCAGGGATGGACTCCTGTCATGGATGGTAGCTGCCAAAATGATGATGCCAGAGAATCTGGACCATGTCTGGTTTCATTGTAGCTATTGTGATATTAATGGTTTTATGCCAGGTTGCAGGAGGCCAGCTGTAACTTGGGGTTTAGTAGATTAGCCTTCACCATGGATGACGTGTTTTTAAGATGAAGGGACTGAGTTTCAACAGCGGTAGTGAAAAGAGAAGTTCAAGGTGTTTCTGAAGTTTTATAGTGTTCCATTTAAGGGTCAACCAATCCGTGTGTGTGTGTGTTCTTGTGAATGATACATAGTGAGGACCTGGCTTAACATGGTGTTGAGGGAGGACATATTTGGGAATTGAGGACATTTTAACTGACCTTTGCAAATTCAAAATGCTGTTTGCGTGTTTCACAGTCCTCACAGTGATAGAAACACTAACGATGCATGTGTGCATGTGTCAGCTGCTCACAGTCCCTGTGTGGGATGAGGACATATGCTTCATGAGGCTCCTGTGGACACACACATGGACTCACATGAAGACATTTGCACTTGAAGGACACCCATGAAAATGAGGGAAGAATCCAAGAAAACAAAGCTTAGTCCTGACCAGGACGCCTCCTTGTTTAATATGAGTCCAAATACAGCTATAAATTTGTTGCTTGGATGTTTCAGAGGCAAAGATCTGACTGGAGACAAGTGAGTGTCATTTAGTGATGTGCTGTAGTCCTAGTCCTCCTGTGAAGCGTAAAAGCCAGGATCTCATATCGGTCACAGTCGACTATATTGTGCATATTTGTGTCTTTTCTCTTCATTTTTCCCCCCTCACCCCTTTCAGTCTCCCCCCATCTGTCTCAGACTTTCCCTTATTCTACTGTCTCTTCATGTTTGCCTCCTCATCTCTCTTCCCTCCTCTAAATGTATCCTTACCTGCCCATGCACCATAACCAAACCAGCCTGCTTATTCATGTTGCACAGGGGTATCACTTTATTTCTCCTCCATTATTTTTCCGTGAAGTTGCCACGGTCTGACTTGTCCCAGACAGCGCTCTACTATCCCACCCTCATTATATTTTCACACTCCACTACCCCATGACACAATGATACACATGCGCACATTCCCTTCACAAGTCTGTTTGTGGTGTGTGTGTGTGTGTGTGTGTGTGTGTGTTAATATAAAGGCATTAGTCAATCTTTGCTGGTTAAAATGGAGGCAATCAGTCTGTCCGAGTCATGCTTTTTCCTGCTGGTGTCTTTATCAGCAGAGCTGTTCAAACTGAAAGAAAAAGTTGACTTACAGCCTTTTAAAAAATGTATGTCAGTAATTGTTAATACCTTGATTCTGACACAGTAATGCAGAGGAACAAACTGTTGTTGGATAGCTGAAGATCATTGAATTCCACTTTAAACAGTGTCTGTTACAAGCAAGATCGTTTCTAAGCACTAGGGTTACGGAGCTTAAAACTTTATCCCTAACAAGCACTACAAACATGGAAAAAGACATTTAATAGGAAGAAACCTTAAGTCAGACCCACTGTGCACCTTTTCCCAGATACCCCGCAGTTTCTTTCACATATATCTGGGCCTTGTTCTGGTGATACTGATCAATGGATGACTGCTTTGCCCCCACAGTAACACATTCTTATGCTGAATAATCACATTTTCCTCTCATCAAATCCATTCCCCTGCCTCCTAGTCCAAAACCCCTCCAATCCCTTGGGTACAAACTTTGCTTCTGGAAAAAAAAACTTTGTATATGCACCTGGAAACAAATGAAATGTACGTCCATGTAAATAAATAACCAAAGAGTAATATGAAAGTTTTGATAGATGCTGGTGTAACACATTAAAATGGTAGATGGGACACATTAATGTAAAGCACCTTTCAACAAACAGAGATTGACGGCGTCTTTTCTCGTAAATGAATATGTGCTGTGGTGTATTTTGGATTTGTAATAAGTTCTGGTGAAGGCCTAGTTTTTCTGTTTCTCGGTGTCATGCCTCTTTAAAATTTAAGCAAAGCATTACCTTCTAACAAATATCCCCCCTCCTCTCCAGATAGCCAAGCGGGAGCAACGGGTCTCGGACCAGGAGGTGGAATGGACTCCTCCCAGCCCCATTTCTCCTCTTCCCTTCCCACTTACCTTCCTGTCCAATGCCAGCTGAATGGTGCCGACTCTGTATTCTTCCTGCGGGAAGCCAATCAGGAGGTAATGCGAAATGGCAGCCTATCATCACGGACCGAGCCACTTTTCCTCCGCCAGCTAGAACACGGCATCTGTGCTCCGCATTCCCTGCCGAGCATCAATTGCAGCTATGGAAACCTGAGCGTTGAACAGCCAATCCCTGTAGATCTGCTTCAAGGTCCACCGCCACATCTGTTACCAGGCAGCAACCATGTGACCTTAAACTGGAAAGTTAAAGGTCAAGTCGTGGTACCCAAAGTGGGGTCAACGCGGCCCTGGATACAGGTATGAACATTTCGTTGTCCACTACAAATTAGTCCCCAAATATCTTGAAAAATTAAAATCAACCAATCAAACGAATGAGACGACACACACACACACACACACACACACACACACACACACACACACACACACACACACACACACATTTTTGAATGTACTTGTGCACAGCTGAGCTCCATAAACGAGCAGGACCACTCTGCTTCCCTCAGTAATGGCAGATTTGGACACTCCTTGGAAATATATTGAGGCTTGGTACTCCACAAAAACAGAACTTCCAAAAACTGGGTTTCAAACAAATACAGTTTTCTTGTAAAAGGGTGGTTTGGCATAGGATAGTCAGTCCATACAGGCAAACAGATCCAAAGGTCGAGGCAAAGGCAGTATTCAGCAAACAGGCATATCATGTAAAAACACACCATGAGGAGTAAATAGACGGCTGGAATATTTTTCACAGAGGTAGAAAGGCGAGCTGGCACAGAGAGGATGAGAAACATTCACTAAATGCACAAGAGAGGGGAATGATAATGAGACACAGGTGAATCTAATAAAACAGGACACATGAAACATGGATGAAAGAAAAACGAGACACGACCGACGGAGGAATGACGAGATGTACGAGGAATGAACCTTTGTGCTCTCAGCTTTCCACTTTCAGCCCAGATGAGTGTAAGATGGGCCAATAAAGTCATTACTGTAATGCACGTGGATAAATGGAGGCATGAATAAACCAAAGCCCCACTGTTGGAGAAGCCCAGCACACGCACGCACGCACGCACACACACACCTCACTAATGCATGTACTCTTACATGTCAGAATTTACACGTTTGTCATGCTACTTCTATGTTGGAGGCAACATTTAAGCCTTTTAAATTATCACCATGTGATACTTCTTGAATTCTAGTTCATTAACCTATAAAGTGTTATATTAATTGATGAATGCTGAGGTGTGCATATAAAGGATTCCGTGAACACAGCAACACTCGCAGCTTGTCAAATAATGAATCAGATGCCTCAGGCTTCACACATTTGAGAGTAGCATCTTATAATGTGTAAATATGTAGGCTGGGAGATATATAGGCTATGACTGAAGTTTAGGCCATCAAAAAGAAAGCAGCTCTTTAGAAGATGTTTCTTTCTGATGATTCTTTGCCTATAACTAGAGGTTTGGCTTGTATTAAAGCATTGTGAAATGTGAAATTGAACTAATACTCACCAAGTGTTGACATAATCTCTCTCTCACACACACACACACCCTCAGGAACCATCTGGTTCACGACATAACTGTGGAGCCACTCTTCTGGCACGTTAGGTGTCACAACACTTCATTATTTGATGAGCTGGGAGTGAGAATAGGCCTTGTGTTCTCTCTGTTTTCATGGATGCTACTTTAATGTGATTGTCAAGTCCAGATGGCTGTTGTAGATGAAGTGAAGTAAAAATGCAGTTTCTGTCTATTAATTGACGTATCCTTCCTCAGGTACTGTTCTACCTGGTAGGGCGGCGTTGGGATGAGCCTGACCCACCTCCTCTGGCTCTCCTCCCGTGTGTCAGAGCCGTGGTCATCCGAGACACTAACGACGCAGCTCCCTCAGCGGGCTGCCGCCTCATGGGGCCATCAGGCATCTGTGTTGTCCGTCTGGAGATCCCCCCAGCTTGGTTTACACCACCGCTAGTGAGGAAAAGACCTCCTGAAGTGATTCTGCCCTCACTGGATGTGTATTACTCAATCATACCATTGGAGGGAGCTGGCCAGGAGTGTCCCTCTGTTGTCAACGAGCCCTGGAGGGCTCCCAGTACAAACGTGGGACCTCTTGGTGGTCTCGGCATGGGCCTCGGTGGACACTGGAGCCCCCTATTGGAAGGGGGTCCTCAGGACATGCTGAAAGCTGGTTCTGTGGCCATGACCCTGGGTCCAGTTTCTGCCAAAGGAGAAAGACTGATAGTGGACGAAAACCTGGAGGTTCTGGTACCGCCGAGCCCAGTCCGGCTCGGCAAAACGGTGTCTTTTGGCATCTACATGAAGACAGAGTCCAACACAGAACAATTCACACTAAGGTAGGAGGACATTCCTAAAATCCAAGTTTGTTTCGTTTCACTCGTTTCCCTCCTGTTTTTCCTTCATCTTCACACCTTCTCCGCTGCCTTATCCACTCTGTCATGACTTAGTGCCGCTGCCTCTGTAGGTTGACGGCTGTCACCTTTGTGTGCTCAACCTCTTTCAGGAGGCAGCAATACAAATAACAACCCTGATGAATATTCATGAACTGATCTGAAGAGAGAAGAAAACACACAATGAGAGACGCATGCGGGAAGGGCTGGCTGAGAGCGACTAAAGGTTGGGGAGACGGGGGAATAAAAGAAGAGGCATAAAATTAGAGTAGATACTGATGTGTGAAAGCGAAGGTGGTGCCTGAAATGGCTCTCAGGTGCATTTTAAGAGGTCACCTACGTGCTCTTCAGCATAAGCAGTGTGCCGTTTGCACCGTGCCTTTGCAACTAGAGGAACAGGCTTTTGGTTTTGGTTGAGTGGCCAGAAAACAGCTTTAATGCCTAAATCTGGACCCAGTACGCGTATCTGCATTTCATCTCTGCCTCATCATTTCACCGACTTGAGAGTTTCCACCTGGACACCTGACAGCTGTGCAGATTTATCATTCTGCCCAAAGAACATTCCATGACACCAAAGTGGACAGACAGGAAGGTGAAAAGATAGACTCCCTGACTTTTTAACTTATAATATATTATATTTAAAAAGTGTTATCGATATCTGTATAGTATGATTATTGTCAAATGCGCTAAAATTGGATCTGTGCACTGCTGCTCGGGCCAGATTATGTTGAACTGACTCAAAAACTGAAAGAAAATCAAACACGCAGCTGTGTCTTAGTAGTCCAGATGTGCACGCACCCTCTGCTGCATGTGGTGTTGGTGTATTGCTCTCTACACGGTCCTCCTCATCTGAGGACAGGACGGCAAAAGAACAAGTGGTTAGACTGCTCTGGGTCTTGTCCTACTAACCACACACACACACACACACACACACACACACACACACACACACACACACACATGGTTGCCCAAAGAGAGAAAATACTCTCCAGAGAAAAATCATTTATAACTGCTGAGGATAAAGAGACATGCGGACCCCGCACGTTCCCCTGTGCTGTGTTTCGCACAATACATCAGGACTGGGTATTGCACAAACATACAGACCAAGTGGCCCCCCCGAGCCCCCCGCAGACACTCTGGGACCGAGCTGTCCAAGCATTACTCTCACAGGTAGTCAACTCCAGGGCAAGGTGAAAAAAACAATTGATATTTGAGGATGAAAACCTCATTTGGAGCCGTCTGAGGCAATTATGATTGCATCCCGGATAGCGAGTTTGCAGTGAGTAAACAAATATTTAACACAGTTTATTGCACATTAACACGTGACAGCGTCTGACTTGCTGTCAGACCCATAATCTCA
This sequence comes from Takifugu flavidus, assembly GCF_003711565.1. Lineage (NCBI taxonomy): Eukaryota > Metazoa > Chordata > Actinopteri > Tetraodontiformes > Tetraodontidae > Takifugu > Takifugu flavidus. Next base: position 5,238,453 of record NC_079524.1, on the reverse strand, counting down.
TTTGTTGCCTATCGCCAGTCGAGGCTTTTCTGAGAGAAAATGTGCCACTGTACACCAAAATTCATCACATCAAATGGATTTTGCTGCAAACAAAAGGACAGACGTCTTCATTGACACGTGCACGCTTGATGAGGGCTCAGGAGACAGGTGGAGTTGTGCGTAGAAACAAGCCTGAAACCGTCTGCTGGTCATCAGATCACTGGAGGCGTACGTTCAGGTCAAAACACTCCCTTTGTCTTTGCTGTGCCCTTGCTGTGTGTGTTTGTGTGTGTGACTGAGAGCTCTTGTCCCCTGCCCCTTGCATAAAGTCCCATGGATAATCCCCTATGTTCAAAGCATAGTCAGACATGTAATAAGACTTAAGTGGATCTTGTTCCTGTCTGCGAGCACGAGTGTGTGCATAATCAGCCTTAAGTGTGCTCCATCACATCGGGTTGATGTGATTATGATAAACTCGGGAGGTGATGGAGGGACACGAGCCGCAGACTCCGCCGTGTTCCGACTGTTTGTTGGGAGCGCGGGGCATCCATAAAGATGGAGCTGAGGAAAATCCATCGTTATGGTAACAGGTTTCACTTGGATCTGTGGACTAACAGAGCGTCGCCGGGTGATGAAGATACCGGTCAAGGCAGACAGTCAACTGAAACACTGGTTGCACTGATTAAGTCAAAGCACCAGTCTTCTTTTAATTTCACCCCCTCTTTATTGAGCGTCTTTATTTATTTAAAGGCAAAAGGGCACCGTTGAAGTGTAGCGATACAGGAAGTGACAGCTCAGCCAGACCTTTATGTCAGTCTGAATGGACAGCTGAAGAAACAGCCCGTTTCCACGTGTTAAACCAACCCGAGGCCCACTTAGAAGTAATCAGAACCAGAGGAGAATCTTCAGATGAACAGATGGATACAGAAATGTAAAAATGCCAGAATAAGAAGCAATATAGAGAACATTAATTCTCTGATTAATGCAGTAATGTCCACTGATTTCCAAGTGACAAGCCAAGGTACTGATGAACAGCTAATAAAGTGCCCAGGTAAGGTTGCTTTTAGTCCATTTCTGAGGTATTGTTGAGTTTGACGGCACTGGGAAGGAACGACCTCCTCTATCATTCCTTGGATCAGCAGTTTTGGATCAGGCTCTGGCTCAAGCTGCTCCTGGTGGTGTCGTCAACCTCTGCTCCACCACCTCCTCCAGGTTTACCAACGGAGAGCAAACAACAGCCCCTGCTGTCATCATCAGAGCGTTCAGCTTGTTGGCATCCTTGGACATGAGGCCTGTGCCCCAGCGCACCACAGCAAAGGAGATGACGCTCCAGCATGTCTCCAGATTTCTACAAATCTTTTCAATGAATTCATTCAAGTGACCCATTACGTGACTGACGCCATACCAGGCTGCCTCTTATATGACAGGCACGGCTATGCTCAGAATTGGACTTTGACCTCTTGTCTGATCTCGTTCCTTCTGCCAGTTTACAAGCAACAGATAAAATCGGATAACTGATGGGAGGATGTCCTCCTCTTCAAGGCCAGCTGCTGATATGCATCGCGGCATGCTAATGCCTGCCTGATGTTTTGTTCGGGGGATCATAGGCGAGCGTGGAGGTTGTGAAGCATGCGCACATGACTTTAACTCTTATTAAGGTGTATACAAGCCCATTACTGCCTGATATGGAGAGCACTGATAACAGTCGGACTAATGCCTTTACGTGCACTTCAGCGGTCCAGTTACGGTTGAATTCAGGCAATAATTACTTTATTGGAGTGTCATGTAACTCAGAGTCAGAACAATGGAGGCTGCACAGATAAGACAACACTGAGAGGCAGAGGCGCTGCCAGTGGGATCCGAACGTGAGGATTCAGAAGCGCTTATGCCAGAAATGTGCATTTTGTTTTGAGCCAGAACTCAGAAAGAGTAGCAGGAATGATGTTGGGGGGCAAATGTGCTTTGCGTGAGCCCGTAAGTGCCATCATTTACTGTCTTCCCGAGAGCCAAACCACTCGCTCCTCAGGACGATGATAGAGCTTCAAGATATTTTATCAAACTTGTAGCTCGTAAAGTAGTTTTTAAAAATGCCTTAAAATGAGGATAAACTTGAAATTTCAATTTAATTCCCAAGTGTAGTCTAATTACAGTCTGCCGCTCAACCACTTATAGATCTGGCGCCGGTGTCATCGACTGTGACTGAAAGAAAATGATACTGATAGACAATTAAACATGTTAATGGGTGAGCGAACACAACAGACGTGTGAGATGCGTGCTTGACGAGTCTGTAATAGGTTTTTGACACTGGTATTTGAGCTGGGATATTAGCAAAGATCTGAGATAATGGATCATTCTTTGTCCTAATCTGAGTTTAGTTTAGGGGAAAGAGGGGAAACGGGACCATAGATGGAGTTTTAACAAAATAAAACTGTGTATAATGTGCGTTCAAGCATGCTGCACATAGAATACTCTTAAAGATGACAGGAAGTAGAGTAAAAGGTCTCTGGATGGAAGAGAAAACTGCACATGAGGCATTTACATGCTTGTAAATTTAATTCCACGTCATCTTTGACTAAGTGATACTTTACCTTCAGCCCTCCAGTTATCAGTTATAAATTATTATGTCTCCTGTCAATCAAATAACAGGATTGATTGATGACTTTGTACATTGTCCGACTTTTCCAAACACAGATTTGCCTCCATGGCTGCTGTTTACACACGAACAAACGGTGAACGTCCGTCACATTTAATCTGTTCCTTTACAGGGAAACGGCCCTTCAGAAATCAGCTCTTACTGGAAATGGGGAAAATGATAGATTTTAAATGTTTACTCTGGTTTGTCATGTGACCTACCGTTGATGTTTTGTTGGTTGACGTCTCAGCTCGTTACGTCTGGAAACACTCCTAAATTATCTGACGTCTAATTAAAAGCTAATAAATCTGACAGCTACAAACAATCGAGAAGGTAATGTAAAACTTTTCCAATGGTGGTTTGCATCTTTATCAGGTATTTTAACACATTGCTTAGAATAAAGAAAACAAGTAGAAAGACAGTGAAACATTGTTATTATGAAGCGATTTGCAAGATGTTTTGAATGTTGTTGACACGGGTCAGAGCAATTTGCATCTCCCCCAGTTAAAAAGCTGTCATCTTGAACTGTGGGAGCTCTTTGTTTGGCTAGTTAATTAGCCGGATGATTACTGATGAGTGGGTGGTTGCTGCATGTGTAAAAGATTCAGATGGAGTCAGATTAAATATCAAAAAGCAATTGGTTTGTCTCTCCGCTTGTGTTCTCACCGGTGTTGCTCCTATTCCGTGCTGTGTATCGGACGCCATGTGACTACAGCTTAAAGCGCTTTTAAATTTTTTGTTAGTGGGCGGGGTGTAAATTTGTTTGCAGCCTGGATTTATTGCCTCGCCCTCGCTCTTTGCTTGGGTTGGCCTGTGTGTTTGAGGGGGGATTAGCGGATTTTAGCGGATCAGAAGGGAGATGGACTTGTAATGGTCCAACTCATCTTCTGTGGTGGTTCCACCACGCTCACACTCTCCGCGACCTCTGTCACCTCTGTTCTAACACCTGTTGGTCGTCACACACTTACAGATACAGCAAGTTGGCCGCGGTGTGTTGACTGTGCCCGCCTCTTCTCCTCCTGCTGAGTCTGGGAGCGGAGACTACAGCCTGTAGACCGCCACCCGCTGCTCCAGCATATTGCTTATAAGTGCTCGTGAAATATTTATGAGCATGACAGAGGCCTAAACAAGACGCTGCTGCTGTAAATCTCCCACCCGTCCGTCCTGATGGAACGTTTAACTGCGGCTAGATTATCTGCAGTAAATGTTATATTATCGGGCCTGATGTTGATTGGAACCGCTGTTCCTGCTTGTACAGTCAAACGTTGATGTGTGATGTGGCTCATTCATTTCTAATAAACACAAACAGTTGTTTGTTACTTCTGCGTGTCAGCGTTAAAAAGAATTGATAAATGAGATGATAACACCTTGGCTAAGCAAAGAGGAGATGAGATTATTGGGGTTGTTTTAATTAATTCTGATGTTCCCAGGGTTGTGTTAATGTTGACATGGGTGCACGTCGTCTCATCTAGAGGATTGAATGATTGTGCCCACGCTCCGTGCACGTCGAACGTGGCGTGGCAGAGCCGCGAATGCCTGAAAAGGGCAATCATTTTTTCACTGTACATCCAGGTCACATCTTCAATTTCTTCCCAGCCCAAATTCCTCATATGCAATCTCTGCGTTTCCATGGAAACCAAAGTCCCACGTGTCTCGCAAAAGTCTGACAGACATCTGATAAAAACAGCACTAAAGAAGACCAAAGACTCAATCCCCATCTGTAACTAGGTGACCGGACAGCCGTGAACTGTGACCTTCTTTGACGCCTGTGAGTTAAAACAGGTCAAAGACGCAGAATGAGGAACCCCCCCCCCCCCCCTCACATTTACCGTGCTGAATCCAGACATTCTGTCTTTATTTATCCCCCCACTCAAGTCTGCATTCATCCACTCCACAGTTCTCCGTCTGCGCTCCCTTCAATCTCCCCGTCAAAGCCGCCCTTCTCTCTTCCCTTCTCCCATTTTCCCTCCACCTCAGCGCATAAATATTCAGCAGGGCGTCGTTTGTTCCGCCGGCTCCTGAAAGATGTGCGAGTCGATGGCCGTCAAAGTTTGGGGGAAAAATTAAAATCTGGCCCCGGAAATATGCTGGAGTATTTGGAAATCGAGAGGCTGTCGGAGGTGCGGTCGTCGTTTCATTCTGTTCATAAAATAACGTCTTTGAAGAGGTGGCTGCCTGTTCGAGCTGCTGAACAAGAGGTGGCGTTCTCTCCAGAAAGCCTCGAAGAAAACATCTCTTCTCGTTTTCTCCTCTTTGCTCACCACATTTGCTGTTTGCGTTGCCTGAGAGGGGAACGCCTTTTGCATTCCTCCGCACGCTCCCAACGCGCTCCTCCTCTGAGGGCCTCGTTTATAACGCCGGCGTGCATCCGCGGTCGTGTTTAACTGTGTGTTGTAGCAGTTACCTCTACGTTACCCCAGGAGTTATGAGAAGCAGCCTGGGCTCAGAGGGTTTTTTGATGTTAACGCGGGAGGAGAAACAGCTGAGATTTTAGTAACTCCCTGAACCTCCTGCATCACCCTGGGACACCTATAACTTGTCGGGTTCCAGGCTGGTGAAAACATATTGTCTGCTTTTATTATTCCAGAGGCCGGCTGATGAAAGGTGTTTTTCTAACATGCGGCGTTTTGTCTGAAGGTAAACACCATAAACTGGTGGGACTGAGTTTGATACAGTTTAGTTTCACGAGCACGACTCTGGCGTGTTAACGATGGTGCAAAACCACGTTTTGTCCGTTTTGCTAATCAAATGTAAATGCCCCCCCCCCCCATGAATACCCCCTCCCCTCCTGCACCAATGTCATTTAGCTTTTACCTTTTAGCATCTAAATAATTTGATCAGAAAATACTGAAAGTGCTGTTTTGTTTCTGCGGCCTTGTGGGGATAATATGCAGGTTTAACTGCTAGAATCGTGCACAGAACAGAGCTGGAGCGCATTCAACCATAAACCTGATCGCTTGCCTGTGATTGGCTGGCTCTGGTTCATAATTCATCCATGACTAGATTTCCTTATAAAAACCCAATTGGAGTCTTTAGGCTACCTTTTCTCAACGATGCCCATCTTTGACTGTTTTGCTCCTTTGAAGACTATAAGTAGCTCCTTCATCTGCTTAGCGCAGTGCACATATTTTAGTTCAGCTTTAGTTCCACATGCAAAGCAAGTATTGTCACTCACTGATGCGTTGATTGACTCTGCAACGCATGGGTCTTCATGAGACAGTTCCCCCGGCAACAAAGAATATTAACATGTATGGTTGAAAGCACAAAAAAAATCCCTTTAATAATTGGAGAATTAGCCTCCTAATACAGTAGTGCGTATTGTTATAGCAAATACAGCAATTGTTATTGCCCTGTTTGGATTCAGATACTAGCATCTACATGTAAATGGACTTCATCTTGGACAAATTACAGATGTTGTGATTGTTTTCACAGGAGACAACAGTCCTATTTGGGCTCAGTCAGGCATGACTGTACATCCTACCTTTCAGCCAGAAAATGGTTGTCATATCTACCCACTGAGCCGGTAACTGTGGTGCTAACGTACCATGACGGCGAGCGGCTATCTGTCGCTACAGAAAGTTCCTTCTTGAAGTAAAAAAAAAGTTTAGCTAGCCTTTACATCAAAGCTGCGATATCCTGAATACAGCTATTATTCTATCTATTCTATTCTATCTATGTCCCTTCTGATGTAGTCCGTTGGTCATTTCAAGACAATCGATTGCTCTGGAGTTCTCCAAGGACCCCGTTATGGTTGCATAAACAGCAGACATCATTTGTCATTTCCCCTTGACTCTCCTGGGCATTTCGGATGCAGGAGGCCGCTGCTCTGCACCTTGTAGCTTCGATGTTGCGGTGCAGGAAATTCAAGCTCACTCAACTGTTGAGCGCCTCCTTCACTCACTCAGGATAATAGCTTCACCTGAATGCATTAAGTTTTAATGATCAGGTTACTTATTAATGAGGAAACAGAAGAGGCCCTGAAGTTCTTTAAGATTTCAGAGCATGTAAGTGGTTGATTGTCCTCCAGATCTTGAAACTGCAGCACTGTATCATCTAATGACAAAGTGTCCGAGACCATCTCGAATTATTGTTGGTCTCTGGCTTATGAGATGAAGCCTCTGCAGCTTTGCCTCCCCTTGTAGCATCACCTAGCTTGTACTCATGCATTTCCATTAACACCCCATTTTCAGCGACATCTTGTATCTTGTAAGATAAATGGGCTTCGGTACCCTCACGTGCACACGCACAACTGTAATTATCCTATGCTGCTGTCGGCCTGAACAACTGCAGCGCTCCTCCGATCTGTTTAGTTGGAACGCTCTGTCCATGAATTTAATCCCAATTTTATTAGCATCTCCCTTATCATCCTGATTATTGTTAGACATCTTGACCGTGTAAGGCAGCTAACCATTAAACCTGAGCTAAGGTCTCATTTGTGACAGATGCTTTCCATTTCCGGGCTACTGTACAGAGACGTTGCTCCCTCCATGATTGACCACTGTGCTTCATGTATGCTCATTTATCAGCGCTAATTTGTCCGACTAATCTCTCCATTAAGCTCAGTGAGAACATTAGCCTAGCAAATTAGCACTGATGAATGGCTCTTACTCACTGCAGAACCTCCACTTGCACTGGCCTTTATATCCCTCTGCATTTTCATATGAAATATTTCTTATAGAGTTTAAATTTGGTTCCATGTCAGAAAACATTTAGGATTTCTTTCACAATAGAGGATGAAATGAATCCATGCAGCTACAGTTTTTACAGCTGCAGGATGTAACATTGTTATGGAAACACAACTGCGTAACAGGCTTTATAGGCCCTAGAAAACAAAAGCTCCACTGATGTGTGCCGTCTATTTTCAACCATCTTAATTTTCCCTCTAATCTGACTGGAACAAAAACGTTACACGGGGCAAATTGAGTCTTTCTAAATAGTGCACCATGTTTGTGTGTTCATCCGTTCTTTTGATTCCTGCACGCACGCATGCACGTGTACACACGGTGTCCTCCTGAGCCTGCCCCTCAACAACATGCAAATAGCAAACAGCAAATACATGCTAAATCAAACGAATGTAAAGAGGAGGACGTGCGCAGAGCTCCTGGGCCTGCAGCGCTCTTTGCCTGCTGCTATCTTAATCCTTCAGGGAAACAGGAGGTAGAGAGAAAGAGGAAACTGGGAGGTAAAAGGGATAAGTAAAAGGTAGAGAAAAAGGTAGAGAAAAAGAGGAAAATAGCTTGAAATGCTGGGATCAGCTTCCCCCGACGCTTCTCCAGGGATACTCAGTTTACGACAGACTGCTGGTCGTGAACTCTGACCCCAGCTATCACACAGGGTTGGGTTTTATACGTGATCCAAGGTGCCGTGCCGAACCACGAAACACCTGAATCGGTAATAACATCAGTAAAATGGATTCCGCGTCAGGGCGTTTAATTTGCTGCTTGGCTAATGCAAAGTAACTCTGCTTGATGTGTGCCAACATAAAAACCTGATTTGCTGCGAATTAATTGCTTCAGGTCATGGAGGGCCTGACAAAGTGCTGAAAGAGCAGCTGTTAGATGGCAGCGCCAAAGGGAAAATGGGGTCACTTCTTGGTTTTAGGCCGGTTTAAGCTGAGGAAATACAACGATTCCCAACAAAAGCTAATAACAGTGATTTGTCAGAGATGGATGGTTGCTACCGACGACTGGTGTGGGCATGATGTCTGTTATTAAGCTCAACACTTCCTCCTCAACAGGCAGCAAAACAATCCGATACTCTGCATCTCTGACAAACAGGAAGTTTCTGATTTAATTTCTGACTTCGGATGCTAAGAAAGTAGAAACAGATATATAAAAGTGTCGTTACAGGGATGAAGACTCGTAGCTGACAGCTACTTCAGGACCTACGGTTACGTTTTATAGTCAATGGCCACCGACTGGTCGGTCTGTGTGCCTCATTGCAAATAACCCGGGAAGTTCACGTGTGCACTAGAAACACAAAGACGTCTCCGTAACTCTTATTCTCACCCTGACCACTAGAGGCGCTGGTGTGGGTAGGTGTGAAAAGTATCATTATAGCCGTTTAACATGGGTACTCGGTTGCCACCCAAGCACTCTCCCAATTCTAAGTATGTATACAGCCGAGCATCCTCCAAGTTTCAGACGTGTACTTGTTCCGCCCATTTAAAATCGTATGCCTCACATGTCACAGCTAGGTATCCCACAATGCATTTCACTGCAGTCAGTGACAGCAGCAGAGAGTATGTACTTCAGTCCGGACCAACTCAGATGTTCACAAGTCTGTGCTTGCGTGTTTAAAAACATGTCATTGTGTGCAAACACTTGAACACGCTAACGTGAGCGGGACACAACTGACCAAACCAAGAAAAGGATGAAATGCAAAGATAACACAAGGTTTTTGCGGTGTCAGGATGGTGCAACTTTTGTCCCAGTGTGTGAACATTAAGACTTAAAGGAAGAGAGGAAGAGGAAAAGGAGTGAGTGACAGCGAGGCAGGAGCGGCCCCCTGTGGAGTGATAAGAGAGACGGAGATGGCATAATGAGTCCTCCAGCATGGAGGTGGGACGTGGGAGGGTGAGCAGACTATTCCAGGGGAGAATTCGACAGAATCTTCACAGGCAACTGAGGTGGATCCCACCCACAGCTGGTGCGGAAATGATTAGTATAGATCACAGATTAACTCACAGCAGCCCACATGTTGGATTGTGTAACGTGCTCCCAATAACGAGGGCCGACACACATGTCTGGGAGAAAGTTTCAATGACAAAAGAACTTTAGAAGCTGGAGACAGACGGTCCAGATTGAACTTTAAAGGCTGATGCATTCTCAGAGATGGCCGAAGCCCAATGATGCGGACATCCTGTCGAAGCTACGCTAAAGTCCAGAGCTGATTCCCACAGATGGGTCGCAAACAAACAGGAAAGCAGAGGACATCCAAGCCCATTTCCTCAGGTCCGTAGTCTTTTTGTTCACCATTCACTCAAATAGCCTGCCACTTTTTTCCAACCCCCCCAGTGTTCCAGCAAGACGCTCATTTGAACCGTTTGGCATGCAGAGTTGAAGGGCCGTCTGCCACGCTGTCGTCCCTGTGATCATCATCAGACGCCCGCCACGCACAAGGAATGAGAGATAATAGCAAATTTCCAACCGAGACACCTATGGAGTTCAATGTGCAGTTACGTAAGGCCCTCCGACAGATTTGTCTGAAGGGTTGAGAAGATGGAGGTGGCTGCCAGGGGAAGCCAGAAGAAAGTGGGGAGGACGCGTAAGAAGGATGTGAGGAGAGTGTGGGAGGGTGTAGAGAAAGCTGTGGAGGAATGTGTTGAGCAAGACCTGGCAAATTTAAACTAGAGTTTGTTTTAGTTGTTTAGTTTAGTTTAGTGTCCAGCCTGGGTTCAGCGGTGTCGAGCCTCCACTCTACCTCTTTTAGACATTTACTCCAGTTCTTCTGCTCGTTCCCCACCTCGCCTGCCCTCCTCTCCTCAGCAGAAGTGTGTACTGTTGATGGGTGATGGTTGAGGGGGAGGAGGAGACCTGCCTTCATCCATCACGGCGCAAACGGAGGGGAGTTAGTGAGCCTTTCTTCGCTGACTGAAGACCACAAACGGGAGAGGGGAGACAGTGTGGCAGTTTGACGAGCAGTCGGAGAACAATCTGTTAAGGCTCTCTGGTGACTTCCAGAGTTTCAGGGTTTGTTGGAAGAACTTCACAGTTTTAAATGTGGAAGGATGTTGCTTGCGAACATTAAATTAAATGACCCATTAACCAACCTACTCATCCTTAACCATGGCTACAAACAAATTAAGGACAAGAAAATCTCCATGAATATTTCAATAACAGCCTAGCTCAACGATCCAGAGCGGGGGTGGGCATCGAGGGCCGTATCCAAGCCAGACTTTCTGTCCTACAGGTAAATAATTTCACCTGGGGTTCCATTTACCTTTGTGAAAGCATTTCCTGCCTGGTAGGATGTAAATCCCGGCTTGAATTCAATCCTCGAGGATTTGACCTCCTCTGATGGGCAAGTCCAATCCACGAAGGCTGGAATCCAGCCAGGTTTTGCATCCTACCCGGGAGAAACCGCTTTCACCAAGGTAAATGAAACCCCAGGTGAAAGTGTTTACCTGTAGGACAGAAAGTCCCAAAAGCTTGGATACAGCCCTCGAGGACTGGATTTGCCCACCCCTGAACCAGAGAGCCCCCCCCCCCCTCCCAACCAGAGAGCCCACACACACACACACAAAAATGTCACTTTGGTGATGAGCTTCACGCTTCAGTGTTGATGACGCACGGTGTTTCTGTCGAGCCGACTCCTCGGAGCTGAATTTAGCCTTCGGGTTACGTTGGGTACGGACCGGGCCAAGAGCGGGGAGGAGCAAGGGGAGGTGGAGCTGTTATCAGAGCGTAGCACCTGGACCAAAGACTGACAGGACGGAGACGTCTGTCCAACACAGAGACAGACACTCACCAAAGACAAACTTCCCCCAGACACACTGAATCGTACCGGTTTCTTCTGCAGCTAAAGGTCACCGCGACTCCCCCGATAGGTTCTTTCTCCCTCAATTTATCTTTCTGCCATTCCTTCTAGACTCTTTCTGTCTCTCCCTGCTACTTCCTCTTTTGTCTCTTTAATCTGATGCCTCTTCTCATCCTCTTTGTACCTGTTGGCTTTTTTTATATTGTTTAGTTTTTTTTGAATTTCCTGCTGGAACAGCTGTTTGATGCTTCAGAACACTGAATGGTTTGTGTTAAGGACAAGTTTGGTAACCACGGGAGCGGCGAACAGTGCTTCAGGCAAATTTTTAGAAACCTGATTTGGAAAGTCAACGACCTAAAAAAGTGCAGGAAGAGACGCAGAGGTCAAATTGATTATCATATGTCATATTTTCATCAGAAAATTGGATTTTACCTATTTTAAGAGCAACACAGGAGGCTGAAATCCACCCTGACATGCACATATGTAAAATTTGAGTCTTTTTCAGTCTCTTTTCTACCTTCAGAATGTCCCCAATCACTCACATTAAAGCTGAAATGCAAATTGTGTGCATGTTTTAACCTGCATCTTTCCAGCATTACTGAAGCAAAGAAAGGTAAAGCCTATTAAAAAAAATCAACCTCCACTGCAATTTTTTTATGGTGCTGACAGTAATGGAAATATGAGGTTTAGAACTTTTCCCCCAGCAGGTGGTCTTTTTAACCTTGAGTTTAGCAAGGCCACATCAGCATAATGAAATCCAAATTTCACACATCAGTTGGAAACCAACTAAGCTCAACTTTTTTTTAATGATGGTTTAGACGGGAGCAAAATAAAAGAACCGGCATGTGCTCCAACCCATAAGATGACATTAAACTGACTAAAGCTTGTCCAACTGCCAGGAACATTCACTGCATAAACGCTTCAAGTAGCCAGGATAGCGAAAGCACTATGTGGTTCTATTCATGATTTTATTGATAATATGTAGTATTAATCACTGCGCTGCCCATCAGGAATCACCTGTCTAAGAGAAAACAAACACAACCCTACTCACACATTTTGAGTGCACGAGCCTTCTGCCTGACGAACCTGTCTGCAAACAACACCTATGATGGGCTGTTGTTGCTCTCTTAACTTTCAGAAACACACCTGTAGACTCCATTGTCTTCACACGTGTCCTGGAGCTTTCACACAGTGTTTCCGTTCTGGAGAAAACGTATCGTCTGTTGGAGTCTCGTCTTGTCTTCTTCCACTTTATCCAGGAGGGGGTCACCGGGGCAGCAGCCGAAGCAGAGATGCCCCTCTCCCGGGACACTTCCTCCAGCACTTTAGGAAGTATTCTGAGGCACCCCAAGGCCAGTCGAGAGGCATAGTCTCTCCAGCGGGTCCTGGGTCTACCTCCGGGCTCTTCCTTGTGGGACATGCCTGGAACACCTACCAAGAGAGGTGTCCAGGGGGCATCCAAAGGATGGAGCAGTGGCTCCCCTCCAAGATCTTCCCGAGTAACTGAGCTTCCTACTTTATCTGTAAGGGAGTGCTCAACCACTCTGTGGTGGAAACTCATCTTGGCCGCTTGTATCAGTGATCCTGTCCTTTTGGTCATTACCCAAAGTTCATGACTATAGGTGACCCGTAGACCAAGAGCTTCGCCTTGCGACTAAGCTCTCTTTACCATAACGGTTCAGCACACCGACTGCATAACTGCAAAGGCTGATCAATCAACCTGTCAATCTCATGCACCCTCTTTCCCTCACTCATGAACAAGATTTTGAGATACCTCAATCCCTCAATGTGAGGCGGGACAGTGTTCCATCGCCGGAACAAGAACTACATTGTTCATCCTAAATCCGGGGTTCAATTATTGGTCAAATTCTCCTCTCCAGTACCCTGGCGTAGACCTTTCCAGGGAGGATGAGAAGTGTGATTCCCCTATCGTTAAAACACACCCTCCCGTTTTTATAAAGAGATACCACCATCCCAGTCTGCCACTCCAGCGGTGCAGTTCCTGACTGCCAGATCTCATCTCATGGGCAGATCTCATCCACCCGGGGCCTCGGCACCGAGAAGTTTTCTAACTGCCTCGGCGACTTCGGCTTGAGTGATGGCAGAGTCCACCTCAGAGTCCTCAGGCTCTGCTTCCTCAGTGGAATCTGTTTTGATGGGATTGAGGAGCTCTATGAAAAATTCCTTCCATCGTCTGACATTATCCCCACTTGAGGTCAGAAGGTCCCCACCAGCACTGTTTCCCCCTCCTCAGGCGCCGGATGGTTTGCCAGAATGTTTTTTGAGACAGACCGATAGTCATTCTCCCTGGCTTCCCTGAACTCCACCCAGACTTGAGTTTTTGCCTCCAGGACAGCCGGCGCTGCAGCTTGCTTGACCGGACCCCAACCAGAAAACATAGAGAAATTACCCTCTAGAGGTGAGCCCGACTATCTCTAGCCGGTACTTCTCAACCTCCAGCACAAGCTCAGGCTCCTTCCCCCCAGTGAGGTGACATTCCATGTCCCTATAGCTAGAGGTTTGACCTGAGGATTAGCCATGACTGCCACCCAAACCACATTGTACCCGGCATGTCGGGGAGAAGTTTATTGGATTCAACAGCTTTATTTGCCTTTTCAATCAAACTGTTAAACTGGTGTGGACCTGCATTTTATCTTGCTGAGCAAGGAAAAAGCTAAGAATACCCGTGGATGTGTCCTTTACAGATCGTGCACATAATTCATTTGTGATTTGTAGCCTTTGATTTCACTGCTTTTGGTAATAAATACCCATCAAGTTGTTCAAATGTGCACAAACACACACATAAACCCTCCCAGGCAGATTAGCCTCTCAGTGCCAGTGCCATACTTAGACAGTATGAGGTACCTTTGGACGGCTTCCACTTAATAAATGGACAGCCAAAGTCTCGGACTCTTACGGTAAATTTTTATCTTGTCATCTGAATGAGTTGCATGGAACTTTACTGCTCTGTTGAGTTCGCACTTCTCAGCTGCATGTTGGCTACATTGTCCCTTAATTCTCTGTTTGCAGCATTTCAAGCTAAATCACTCTGGCGTTCTTGACTTCTTAATGTCCCTCTGTAGGACAGTGGGACCAAACTAATTGGCACGGTATCAGTGACAGACTTTATCTCAACTGGCCTGTTTTTGAAAGATTAGGAAGGTAAAGCTTCCATATTGAGCATATGTTCAAATACTGGAAAGCAAAATAAACCAACAAACGAAAGCGAATTAATTATCTAACAGTAATATAATGAAGAATTCTTTTCCTAAAAGACTGTTTAGTCCTCCTCGTGTCTTCCTGTCTGCGTGAAGCCAATCTTAGTTGCGTAGCTGGTTGCTACGCTGTTAATCTGGAACCTCAGCCCAGAGGACTAGCTTAAAGCCACCACAGCAGCCAACATCCCACCGCTATTGTCTGCATCTTTGTGTATGAAGAAATATGTCATCCTAATCCCACACGTGGGCGGTTGGATTCCATGTCAGATTTTTTTTTTATTATTGAAAAGGGATCTAATGTGCAAAACATGGAGTTCTCCATTATGGGTGTCCTGATTTGAATTGCGTAGAGTTGTTGCCTGCGTGTGCACATGCACGCTTCCCGCAGTGAAAAAAATCTTCCAAAGAAGGGTCAGTAGCTAAGTGGTGTTAGCTTTGGTTTGTGATGACAGCGGAAAAGCTTTAAAGAAGTAATTTTTATGCCTGAAACACTAATTCAGGTGTTGCATTTCCCATACTGTTATTGAGGTGCGTAAAGCTAACCTCTTTATAAGAGTTAATGCAACATGTTCACAGTGACACATCGACAATTGTGTGTGCTGTCACAACTTCTTTTTTTTATGATTCATGGTCGCCCCTTGAAAATTACCTGCATCTATATTATTTATGTTAACCCATAATAATAGCAATAATAAATCTGTTATGATAGCACAACAGATGTTAGCCTTGATCCAACGATTCATTCCATCAGCATTGATCCTTTTTATGCATTTTGTCGTTTTAAACACAGGTTCTGGTCATTCTGGTGCAACTGTGTATGTGTTTGTGTGAAGTATAGATTGTAACACTATTGTTAACAGGCTGTGTCACTATATCAACTTCATTGAGTGTTTGCATGCGTTAGCAAATTAATGTTTACTGAACAGCCCCTGTTGTGTGGAAGGACGTCAGAGGGATCGAATGGCTGAATGTAATGTTTGGTGCTCGTATGTCACCAACATACCCGTGTACACACACACACACACACACACACACACACACACACACACACAAAATCATCATTTTGCAGTTGTATTATTTAACTGGGAGCCAGCTGCTCAGGGAGAGGAAGTCTAAAGAAAATGATCCAAGAGTGACTTCAGTGTGTGTGTGTATTGCCTAAAAATGTAATATAATTATTTACAATAATTGAATGAAATATATATTTTGATTAAGTTTAAGGGTAAGTGTGTGAAGTGAGATCATTTTAGTTTTAGTATAGATCACTTGGGATACACTGTACAATGTGTGTGTTCTTGTGCTTGTTACATAATAAGGACCATAATATGGAATGTTCTTTACAGGACATTTTTGATCCTCACTTCAAGTGAGAAAGTGAGCGGGGACAGTGCAGCTGACTACCCCTGATTACTCCATTCATTAAATCACATGGAAATGCCCCCTTCCTAAGGGCAGGAGTTACCATAGTTACCAGGGCAATCAGAACCCTGACCAGTGAAGCCGATGCAGGAAACACACCTGAACTCCGTAAACTGGTGCACTGGTGATGCTGAAAAAGCTGAAAGAGCTGAGCATCTACCAAGACCGGTGATTTTGGTCCCTGGATCTGATTGCGTGTCCAACTTTCCTGCAGCAAAAATACAGCAAAAAGTCCTGCCTGTGCACGGCCCCCCCTCTGCACAAATTGTGCCCCACGCACATGTAGAGGCCTAATGAGGCAGACTGTAAAGGTAATTCAGAAGCCAAGGGAAGTGTGGCGATAAGCGTGTAAGCTGGTGCCACTCACACCTTCAAACTCCACCCGCCTCTGATCCGAGCTGAGAATCCTGATCATGGCGAGCATGAATACATGTGTAATCAGGCACACGCGATAATGGGATTCTTTGTGAGGACGTACCTGTCAAAGGTGACGGGGGGGGGAGTGAGTTGTTTCTAGAACGAGACATAAAACGAGAGAAAGATGGACTTGAATGTTTTAAGCAAAAACACTGTGGCGACAAAATGAAAAAGGCTGAAACAGATGGAGGACATTTACCTTGGAAAAAACCTCCCACAGCTGTTCACAGCTGCACATTTGACCCACGAACAAAGCCACAGAGATGTCTTACATCCTTCTTTTCAAATGTCTGACAACTTTTTTTTATACTGAGTCTCCAAAGCTGCACTCCTCCGTCTGTTCCTCGTTGTCTGGCTCGAAGATTTCAAAGAAACTTCCAATCTGTTTGTCACTCTAACTTGAAGACGCTAGCCAAACACCTCGTTTGCAAATTTAATTTGCAAAGTATTACTAAAAACCTTAGGAAATATCCCAAACTCCCAGATTTAAACTGTATAATAGCAACACTTTTAGAGACAAATAGAACAAATAGCAGGCACCTTTTAAAATCTCCAGCTGTCAGAGTTGAACGAATGCTTTATTTGTCGCACTCACAAGTTTGATCTAATGATCTCAGAGTCTCGCGGCAGGACAACTTGTTAAAACACCAACTTTGCAGCTCAAGAAAAAAAAGGCTGTTAAGGTTGTCAGTGAAGTTATTCTCCCACCTTTTTTCAATGTATTGAAAAGTTTGTCACCAGTAAAGGAGAGAAGGAAGACTGAGAAAAATCTACCTGCAATTTTAAGAACATGTTATTTTGCTCCCTGTGGGAAACAAGATGTTAATGGTCTGATAGCCGAACGTTAATGACGCCACCTCTTTGATATATGAAGCTTTAGAACTCCTAAATTCCTAACGTGGGTTACGGTTTAAACCAGTTTTATGGAATGCAGTAATTCCTATTCTTCCAACTGGGGTGTGTTGTGTGTTTTAACAGGCATTTGCTTCATGGCGCCACCAGAAGCGTTGTTAAATTTGGTTTGTGATCCAGAATTGACCAACTGTTAAATCGTCCTCATTGTTTATGCATTAGAAGGAACAACAGACATCGATGAATCTGATGAGTTACACGATTGCTATTACAGCCTGAATTTAACTGTTCACTGTTTCCGTTCATTACTCTGGAAACATTTATGAAAATGACGCTTCGCGGCCATAAACCTTGTTTCTGAAACCATCTGCTCCAGCTGCAACGTTAGATAAATAATGTGCATTAATTACACACCTGCTGTTTTAGTTTAGCTGGTATTTTAATTCAGAGAATGCACATACTTTGCATTTACGGGCTCTAAATTTACGGAGGATTTAGTGCCTTGTGTTGGTTTGTGATGTATAAAGTCCTTGAATGTGGCAGCCAAATCTGAGACTCCAGTCGAAGTTGGATTTAAGTCTTAAAACAAATAAAATGTAGTCGTTTTTTAAATGCTGACCTCAGCTGGCGGCTTTCTGACATCTTGCTCTTTTAGTTTGCGTGAATTCTCATGTTCAGTCTTTAAATCCTAACCTCAGCCACATATGGGACATTTTATACATCCACTGAAAACAAGAAATCATCTTGATAGCCTGCAAAATCAGGACTGCAATGGAAGAGAATTTAGAGTTTAAGAAAAGCCTGAAACAAAACATGCTTCTCTTGCTCTGTGATTAATTCAATTTTGGAATTAGCATATGTTAAAATAAATAAATGTCACCACTTCAAGTATGAAAAGAGTTTTTAATATTTTGGATGAATTTTCCTTCAACCCTGGAGGCCCCTCACAACTGATATGAGACTTAATTGAATAAGTTAAGCAAATAAGTGCTATTAATATTTATAGGTGTGGTATTAAAATACATTCATATGCAGATGATGATATACTAATTTCATCAAATCTGGAAATATCTCCATCCATATTTGAGAGGATGAGAGAGACTTTTACAGCACGTCCTGCTGCAACATTAAAGCATTAGAGGAAAATTTAAAAGGACAGAACATTTCCATTGTCTCTGGGGTGAGAGACCATCATCAGTCAATCAACTTGTTTGCAACTTGATTGTGTTCAGAGCCAGAATGTTAATGAAAGCAGGGTTTTTGGGAGCCCTAAAACAAGGACTGGGTTTGTGCTTTTGTGTGTTGTCACGTTGAATAGCAGCAATGGCCTGTTTCCAAGGTCTTTAAATATGTATATGACTGAAAATAGAATGTATTTACTCTGAACATGTTATAAAAACATGTTTGAGCACTCTCAATCCACAGAAGGGAGGTCCCGAAAGGGGGAAAAAAAAACCCCGAAAATCAGACAAATATGCTCAAAGTGCATTTGTTGAAAGAAACCAAAATCCAGAAAATACGGCGTTTAAATAAAAATTTCAAGAGCCTACTCGTCACCTTGCTCACCTCAACATTCACATGTCTGTCATCATCTAGGTAGTTTAGGGGGTCAAAATTCCATCATCAAGTAGCAAAACCCTGTTGATTCCAGTTACAGACACCTCATAATCTCCAAGATTTGATCGGGAATTTCAGCCTTCAGATTGTGTGAACCTGGCAAACAAACCTCTTAAGGGGAAAGTTGAACTCGTTCAATCCATCCAGAGCCTGAGCCCAGAACACTCAGCTGTGGCCACATACAACTGTCTTTAAAAGGAAGAAGCCTTCAGCAGGACCAGGCTAGTAGAGAGGCAGATACATCAGGAGGAGTAGAATAAAACCCAACATATACAAATATATCAGTCATGGTTGTTTGTTATATCATTTGAGAGTGTGAGTGTAATTAGATATGGGGAAAAGCTATTTTTGAGCCTAGTGTTTCTGCATCTCAGGTTCTCCTGAGGATATAGATTTAAACCTCAGGGGTCACCCGGGTCAGAGGTCAGTGTGCAAGTATGAATGTACCTGTAAAGCAAACAGTGGAGGGAGTGGTGTGGGGGGGGGGGGCTGTGGTGGTAGATGTGTAACCAACAACCACTGGAGCGGCACCCCTGCAGCCTCGGCCCACAGCAGCATCACTGAAGGTTCGGTGACCCGGCTCTAGCCCCAAGCTTTAGTATGGCTGGAGTAATGACTGTCGTTATAGAATCACTGGGCAGCTTTCTCAAAAGGGAAGGTTTTCAGATTAATCTTAAAAGTAGAGAGCGAGTCGGCCTCCGGTACCGGGACACGGAGCTGGTTTCACAGCAATGATAGCTAAAGGCTCAGCCTCACATTCTTGAGACGATACGGGGCTATCGGCTTCTCCAGGTATGATGGAGCTCGGTCTCCAGGGGCCTTGTGGGTCAGGGGAAGCATTTTAAAGTCTATTCTGGATTTTATAGGCAGCCAATAAAAATGTTCTGATGCTTTGGCGTTTTAAGCTCCTGGAAGCGTCTGAATTTTATCTTATGCCATAGAAGATCTGATTTCTGACTCTTTCTCGTTTGCTTCTTTTCACCTCTCTCATATTTCTGTCTCCCGGGTTGTTTCTCATGCGTCTCTGTGCTGCCGGGTGTAAATCTTTCTGTCATCGGCTGGTCTTTGTGTTGCGTGTCCGGCGTTAACGACCAAACCTGCAGTCTTTTTCTGTCAGATCCATACATGACAGGTCCGCGTGACCTCGTGTTAACACCGATTGTTCCTCTGTGCAAAAGAGAGCACAGTGACGGGAATTAGTGCGAACCAGAGGCAGAGAGAGTCTCGGGCCGTCTCTTGACTGAGGTGCGGCCATTTTTAACTTCAGAAATGTTTGTTTTGTTGCACTGGTAATGTGGGGATTTTAAAACGGCTGAAGGTGGGTGAAGATTAAAGGATCATCTAAAGGGAATTAATTGGATTTAAGCAATACCTCTTTTCCTGGAAAACAATCTATTCTTTTCTTCAGTGGGTCAGAATGCATCCCTTCATCCTCTACTTTGACTGACTCTTGGCTTGATCAACCAAACTGAAGGAACTTGAAGTTGGGAACTATTTGGTATTTGTTCTAGGTCTTATACAAAATACCACAGAAATAGAAAGGTGGTATTTAAAGAAATATGCCACCAATACCGAAAATATCTGTCAGACTGACAAGGTGAGAGAGTCAAAGAGTGTGAACGGGGTTTAGGCTTGTCATCCTTTCCTGCCTTACCTAAAAAAAAAAAAGGACAAAAAAACAGAGGCTTGTCGGGCTGTTTGGCGGCGTTCAGATCTGACAGAGGCAGCTTAGGGACGCAGCCTTGTCTATCATCCAGCTCGCTGACAGACACACACGCAGACAAAAACAGACAGATCCACCCCGGGACAAGAGTGTCATGTTTTCGTACACGTATGACCCCCCATCCCCCCCAACACCACCCTCTCTGTCTCCATCTCTCCTTTATTCCTTACTAGCGGCTAAAATCCCAGCCATGTTTAATATGTGTGGCTTTACTGACTGTTTAACTGCTTTGCTGCTAGCAGGCAGCGTACAAAAAAAACAGCCGTCTGTTGAAGACGAGACGGGTAAAAACGGTGAACGGCAAAATTGGAGGAAACAAACATGAGGAAAGATGCTGCAAAGAGAATAATTTTTCCTCAGATTTCACAGTTACATATTGCATTAGTGAGCGTTTCCTCCCCTCTTACATGCTAAGTAATGCATAATCTTGCCTTAAGTGTTGAATTTCCCTCATTACTTTACATTGACTTCCTTTTCCAGGTTGCTACAATCCCTCTGCGGGCGCTGCGTTGATTTTAGAGCAGCAAATGTGTGGCAGCCGCCTCTCTGAGCTTTGTGTGTCATTGTTTTTTCAGTCACATTCTGCCAGTCAGAGCATTTTATTTATGACTTGGCCGTCAGAAGATTCACTGGGATGAGTGGGAATCTATTCAAATCCGCGTCTCTGCTTTCACACCATTATTTCATTCTGTAGTTCACATCATATCACCTGTTTTTGTGGGGGGTGCTTTTTTTTGTCTGTCTGTGTCTGAGGTGGATTATCTTAAGTTCCGGCTTGGTTGTGGGGGAATACAAGAGGAAGGTGAGGTAAAAAGGAAGAGATAGAGGAAGAGGTGCAGAAAAAACAACTGGTAAGAGAACATTTGTGGGAACTCTTTCAGGAAAGTTCTGCTTATGAAAAAATCTGTTGAATAATAGAAGAGTTTGGGGGAGTTTGTTTTTTTCTGGCAACAGACACACACGAGATATTTTAGTTCGCCGTCACGGCCGACTCAGACGCTCCGAACAGCCTCCAAAACTTCTTTCCCTTCAAGCGTCCTCAACGTAGCACAGGAACGCTGACAACAATGGTCAAGTTTGCCTCCTTATGTAAATTTACCAAAGAGAAATGTCTCCGCGTCTGGCAGGAAATCCGGGATTTCATCCTTTTTAATGACTTTCGTGCATCGGTTCTTTACCTTTCATAGCTCACGCAGGTAAATACGCAACGCAGGAGAGCATATCCAGAGACTGCCCTGACATATTTGCAGGAATCTTTTTGGCAAGACATGAAGTGAGAGCAACACATGGAACTAAATAATGAGAAAAGAGACAAAGAGAATTGGCAGCATTTCACCTCCTGTGTTTGGGAAGAACAAATCATATATACTAGAGGATACATCCGCGTTGTAACCGAGTAAATGCTCGCCAAAGACGGTTGGATGCATGTTATTAAGATAGACTGGCTGGAGCACACGTGTGCACGGGCCTGCATAGTGTGGTAATAAACAGAGGGAGGGTATCGTCGAGGTGATAAATAGAACAAAACACACCGGGACAGATTAGCGAGAGGGAGAGGAAGGGAAGGGAGACAAAGAAAATAAAGAGATTAAAAACAGAACTGGGAAAAACAGACCAGCCTTGAGAATGAATGATGGAAGAGGGGCAGAGGGAGTGATGGACTATGGAACGCAGAGAAGGAGGAGATGGAATGGAAACAGCAAAGGGATGGATGAAAGGGAGTGGGAAAGGGGGGAGAGGAAGAGAGGAGCGGGACGAGTGATAGGAATGATGAGGGAAAAGGAAGGCGGGGCTGTCGGGATGGGAAGGGTGGAGGTTTTTAGATGGTGGAGATAAAACAGGAAGCAATAATCGAGATTAAAGGAAGAGACAGTTGGGGAAATGTTGATTTTTGTTTTCTGTTAAAAGGAGATGAGAAGGTGTTGGAAGAGTGAACATTGTCCACTCCGCCTCCCCCCTCCAATTACCAAAACCATCATTTGTAATCTTGAAACGATCTCCAACCCAGCGTGAACCCGCACGTGAATCTGTCACACAACATTTCTCCTGGTGAAAGTGTGAACTTTCATGAGAACTTCCGCTGTCAGCCTTTTGTCTTGTCCCTCCAAAATATTCAGCAGGAGGCAGTGCCACGCTGCGCGAATCAATTTTAAAAGAAATTTTACACAAAGGGAGCGTGGCACTATCAGGGATTAAAGAAAATCAGCCAGAAAATCGGGGCAGGGAAATTCTGAGCGAGGCAAATTCAATTTCAGGCAAAGTCCCCTTAACTCCCCCTGTGACAATTTGGCTTCTTTCCTCTTGTTTTTCATGTGCTCGTCTGAACTCCAGATTAACCTCTCCCTCTCTCTTCTCATGTGTCTCCGCAGGGTGTGGTTCCAGTCAGGCATCAACTTCCTGTCTGTGAAACCTAGCAACCTGGTCGCGTGGGAGATCAAACAGGAAATGGTGCCAGGAAGCAGCTCCTTGGCGGTGCTGTGCCAAAGGAAGGCCTACTCCACAGCAGAAGGGTAGGTCTGAGGG
The DNA here is from genome assembly GCF_003711565.1 of Takifugu flavidus. Taxonomy (NCBI): domain Eukaryota; kingdom Metazoa; phylum Chordata; class Actinopteri; order Tetraodontiformes; family Tetraodontidae; genus Takifugu; species Takifugu flavidus. The sequence goes on along the minus strand of NC_079524.1, from coordinate 5,215,595 downwards.
ACAAACCCGTTTTCAAGACCTCTTTCTTGAGTTTTTTTTTATTTTTCATGAATCTTGGGCACATCAAAATTTGGAAGCATCAGCTCTGGTCCCAACAGATCTGCACTCTCCAGAACTGGGTTGAGGTAACGGTTAGGGCGGCGAACATTATACTGGTTTGACCAGTGTGTGACCAGCTCAGGCTGAGAACAACTGAAGCAAAAGGGTTATAAATGCGCCCAATTTTCATTTATTCCTGTTGTTTGAGACACGCGGGGCTTTTGTCGGCAAGCCAGCGACATCCTCAAGTGATATTGCTTACTCCACTTCCTGCTCCTTCAGATACATAAGAGCTGTCCACTCGCAGCAACATCACAGCCACTGAAATATGCACATACATGCATGAGCGCGACTCAGAATCCACAACGAAGTTTGGGGATTTTCACAAGTGCGCACCAATGTTCTCCTTCCCGATCAACACCGACAGTTGTGATGGGAATGAACTAGATTTCTCTCCGGTTGACTGGCCGAATATGCTAAAAAAATAAAAATAACACTGCGGATTTGCAGAGAAACGGGCATAAATCGCAGAGACGCAAGATCTTGGTGATTGTAGATCTGTACGGGGGAAGCTCAGCCGGTCCACACTGAGCCGCTCCCACTGCTCAGGTCCTTGTACCGTGTCAACAGCAGCACGCACAGCAGAGTTTCACTTGAACGCTCAGGAGTGTGAACAAGAAAGATGAATTGTTTCCTCTAACTTCTCAAACCATTCACTGTCCAAAGAAAAGACACAAGCTGAGGCCAAAAGGTCAGCGCTCTATAACATTCCCCTGCACAAATCGGTTCCTTAATTCTCATAAACGAGCCCTCCAACTGAATTCGACCTGGTGCTGATGTCCTAGTGTTGCTTTTGATGACACCTTTGATCTGAAGGTTGTGCTCCATCCCACAGCTGCTTAAAGGTTTTGTCTGCACATACTGAGAGTTTTGAGAGCAGGATTGTGCTGTTGGATGGGCTCGTTCATTTTTTTTCTCTCACGCTCACACACACACACACACACACACACACATGCACGCACGTACGCACACACACACACACACACATAGAGCCAGTATGTACTCAACTCGTAGTCTGACAAGCTGTAATAGAAAGCACTGACCCAAGCATCAATGCTAAATTTGCCATTTACCAGGTAATTGCTCTGTGAGTTAAGTTTGTGTCAGGATGTTCAAAACAAAGACCAAACACACTTGCTTTCTATTTTTCAGCCAAAGTTTGTGAGGGAATCACAACTATCTCCACACTGTGCAGCCGCCATGTAGCAATAAGCATAAGAAAAGATTAAATCAAAACAGATTTAACTTAATGGAAGCAAACACACACGCAAATCTAAGACAGGACGGGGCGGACGGAGGCTGCCGAGAGGTCAGAATCCGGCATTTGATGGAGATGTTTTCTCACGCTGACGGCTAAGCGCGAGCCCCATAAACATGTGTTTGCATTCGCAGGCAGAAGCAAGCTCGAATGCTACTGTCTTGTAGTGAAATATGAACGGTTTATCTGACAGACAGCTGAAGAGGTGGGAAAGTTTTCAGCCGTCTTCATTTATTCCTTCTCTCTTCACCTCATCGTCACCTCTCCACTCCAGTGATATCCATCCGTCCATATCCTTTCTCACTCTCTCCTCAGCCCCAGCACAGCGCTGATGTATTGCTCAGCACCGCGGGAAACGGCTACAGGGCGACCTCAGCCAATTAGCACCACTTAGCTAGACATTTGCTTCGTCTGGGCATGAGTGATGGGCAGCATTGGCTCAAGGAGTAACCCACATGTGTCAGGAAGGGAACTAAAACCCATGACACAACAGCCTAGAGCCTTCTGGTCAAGGCCTTTGGAACAGTTTAGAGGTATTTGAGAGCTGCGGCATAAAAGTTTAAGCACAGTGTCCATGAATGGTTTGCATCTTTCATGGGCTAAAGCCTTGGAAATCAGCAGGCCCAGCTCACATGATCATAACTGGGAATCAACTAATAAGCAGACCTGAAACCTTTACATGCATGCCATATATGTGATAAGAGATCTCAAGTGTTTCAGTCATTTCAATTTTCACTTGTACATGGTGACTGATCATGCAGAAAAGCTAGCTTTTTTGGCGACAGTGGTCAGGTAGACATTTATTGTCAGTTAATCACGTCTGCCCTTTTTAAACCCCAATAATAGCTGAAATCACCCAAATGGTCCTAATCAGTTGTTTACACACCCTGAACTGTGTTGCCTGACTAAAACCACACAGGTTTAATTGGCCATTAGGGGTAAGTGTCCACCCTGTGACTCGAATAATTGTCATTAGTGTCCGTGTATTCGTCGCTCTAGAGGGAGCTCTGCACATTTCACACAGAGCTGCACTCATCTTCTGAGCCGAGGGGCTGCTAAAAAAGATAGCTGGATTTTATAAATCAGGAAATGGGCATTAAAAAGGTATGCAGAGATGTAAAACGCAGCAGTAGCGTGGCGTTTAAACTGATAAAAATACTAATGCTGAGCAACAGTCGGGTAGACCGACAATAATTTCTGCCTAAACTGCCTGGAAAACTGTTGGAGAAGCAAAGAAATACCCACAAGCAACTTCAGCTGAGATGCACCATCCCCACTGTGGAGGAGGATCTCTGATGTTTTAGGGGTTTGACATACGACACATAGAATTTAGTCAGGAATGAGGCTATATACAGCAAGTCATCATGAGAATATTGGAGAGAAAATGTAAATTCTCTGCCTGGGAAGCTGCACAGGGGGCCGGGCCTTCAGCGGAGGTTCTGGAACGGCCATCAGAGTCTCCTGGCTTTAGTATCATGCAGCCACTTTGGGGATGTTTGAGATGGGCAGATCGTGTTAGACAGCCCGAGAATTTACAGACCTGGAGGCTTTTTGCCAATAAAGACTCTGAGAAAACACCCGCCCCCCCCCCCCCCACAGCTGTCCCTGAAGACTACACGCCGTCATCGGTGCTGAAAAGCCGCAGGAGACATATATTGAATATTAGAAACAGCTGCAGTGTGACAGAGGAAAAAACAATTTGGGTTGAATAATTGTTGTTATTTATGAGAAACTGATCAAAGGTTTGGACACAACCATCACTGGGTTTACATCAAACCCCCGTTCGCCAGCCTTTTCTACTCCGGGTCCATCACGGCGGTGTTGTTTGAGGTGTCGGGCCTCTAAATGAGCTTTATTCTTTTTCATCAAAGTGACGGCGGGCAGGAATCGAACCTTTTTCCCGATCAGATTGAGATTATTTCCTCCCACGAAGAGCGACGGCGAGAGCGACAGCCGCACGCACGCGTGCAGTCACTGACGTCCTGTCTGTACGTACACCTGCCAGCTTCAAAGCGATACTGTCAACAAAGAGACGCGTGCAAAAGCACAGATTAGGACGTGCGCGCTGGCGCGTGCACGGACGCACAGGCCGGTATCAACACAAACAGACGCGGGCCTAGTTTGCTGTGGAAGCCCTGCATATTTCATGATGAAACAACAGCCGACACACACACACACACATGTCTGTACCGTGCTCCACAGACGGTGCACAACACTCAAGATGGTTGGCTTTTATCAGCGATTGTGTGGGGGCGGGATGGCTAATTAAAAGAGCTGATCTGTATTAATCTCTAATGAGATAATACATGCTGAGACATGAAACAGTGAGTGTGCTGGGTTTTTTTGGAGTGTGTTTTGGTTTTTTTTAATGAATAAGAGGGTGAGAATTATTGCTGCCTCATACAATTAACCCTGCGAATTGATTCTGAATACCTACAGCGTCACTTTTCTGTGATATAATAGGAACCGACAGGATGCCATGTTCGCTGTACGTGCAGCATAGGCAACGGCGTGCCCGCGGATGCAATAATTAGCAGCGGCGCGTGGGCTTTTTCAGCGTGCGTAGGTGTATTTTGGTGCCGCTGTGTGAGCTGATGACGCCTGTGCGGTGGGAACACATGTGCTATTCCAGATCTGTAGGATTCCTGTACATGTAGGTTGACGGATATATAAGAACAGACGCGCTGTGTCGAGCATGATGGCCGCGATTACTCTCCCGCCACCTCCCCCCCCCCCCCCCTCCCAGGAGGCCCGAGCAGTGTTTGTTTACTTTCAGCCTAAGTAAAGTTTGAATCAAGTCCAGCTTTGCTTCTTTATAGGTTCTTAATCAGTTTTCTTCTGCGTGGTTCCTGTGAGTCGCACAGTTTGACCGCCGCGCCATCGCTTACCCATCATTACACGGTCGTGTCACACTGCGCTGGGGACGCGCCGCTCGGTTCTGCCTCCCCTCCCTGCCCCTCCGCAGCTCCGCACCAGCGTGCTGAATAACAAAATATAATTAGATGTCGGGGACGCGCGCGCGTGCGTTGGTGCCTCCTCTCCCTGTGACGCTGCCATTGATGTGCCCTCGAGCAAGATTTGTTTTGGTGTTGGAATTCATTTTGATTATAATTTTAAATTGTTGCGCACGTCTCCCTCCCCTTCCTGTTTTTATTTACTTCCATTTTAATCTCATTTCCCTGTATTGTGTAATCTGCCGTTCTGCTTTCACATATTAGATTCCTCCTCTGATTTCACTGTTATGACCGAGTCATTGTTGCAGCCTGGTCTTGAGTTGATTCCACTCTTATTTTTTGGTCCCGTTTATAAAAAAAATAATAAAAAAAATAGATTCCAGTTCACCCCTTTAGAAAGAGCAGCCTAGCAGCAATTGTGTTTTTGTTTTTTGTTTTTTATGAGGGGGGGAGACAGTTTATTACTGTTAGTGAAATGGGAGCGCTGCTCTGTTTCGTGATCTATAGATTAACACTAATGGGCCTCATTCAATAGCAGAACTGGGCTAATGTACTGTCAACACTCCCTACACTGACATGCTATTTATCTTGCCTCGCGCGCCTGTGTGTGTGTGTGTGTGTGTGTGTGTGCGTATTGTAGTTTTTCTTGCCCCTGCTGTGGGGGAAAACATTTTCCGGTGTTTAAGCTCTACAACCTTTGCCCCACATGTGTGTAACGGGTGTCTGACCTCCGGTCTGCCCGGCTGACATCGACCTTCCTCAGGGTCAAAAGTCTAAAGTATCGAGCTGTTTGTCACGGAACCTGTGTAAAGTTCATCCAGCATTTTGTAAATACTCTGCCAATCGGTAAATGTATGTTTGGGTTCAGGTCATGTGACGAGAGCGTTGGGTTAGGGCAGTGCTTGAGTTCCAATTTGTTTTTAATGGCGCAGAAGAAGAATAACTCATAAGAATAATATAAAACAGGAACATAGTTGCTAATTTAAGGAAATACCTGAGCCGTTTCGTGTTTACAGAGCTGAATAGTTTGCGACACAATCAGGGATTCGTCTGGGAGCACATCGGCCCGTGCCAAACCCCCCCTCACTGAATGTGGTGCCTCAAGCGTATCTCCGATGGACATAACGAGGACCAAAATATGCATTGAAGTTGCAGTGATGCCATTTTGAGTAGGTTAGAACTTGGATAGGAAGGGTGTTCTGATTATTAGGCCAGGAGGGTTAGGGTTAGGACTGGGGGTGGGGCTGTTGTGTTCAAGAGTCCTCACAAAGATGGGTCCCATAAGTTAATGCCTGACAAAAGTTGCTCAGAAACATTGAATAAATTTGAGACTGGCCGTTCTGATGAAGCAAAGTGAGCGTGTTGGTGGTTATCTGCCTCTGTCGATGAAGAGAGACGAGGGCGGCGGGGTTAAGTGAGGCACATTTGGAGTCATTTGTAAAGACAAACAAACTCAACAGAAACCAATTGTTTGGGTGTTGGCAGCTGCTCTTTCTCACACACACACACACACACCACACACACACACACACACACACACACACACACACACACACACACACACACACACTGTGCCAAGTTCAGTCTCTTTTGGCACACTGGAGGACTAAAAGCAGCAGCAGAATGGAAGGATAGAAACAGCAGAAGGCTGCCAACTAGAGGAGTGGGGGTGTGTGGGGGGGTGTGTGGGGGGGTTAAGCAGCGAGAAAAGAGCGTGTCAAGCTGGAAAATAACACTTAACAAAAAAGAAGAGGAAGATGTCCATGAAAGCGTGACACTGTGTGTGTGTGTGTGTGTACACTGTGTGATAACATACATAATAGCTCGGCAGTCTATGTAAAGGCGCCGTTTTAGCCTGCTTATGGGATATCTGCAGAGATCCGTCAACACATTTGTCTCTTTTGAATTGATAGCAGTGAATTCACCTCTTTTTTTCTTTAAGGCAGCGGAAAGACTGATGCCATCTGTACGAGGGCAGATTAGTCTGTCGTGCCGCAGCAACGATGAGTGGCCTGTATCGGATTTTTGTTTTTAACGTGACCCATAACTGTGTGGACTCCCAGATCCATTCGTCCGGTCCATTTTGCAGATCAGAATTGATTACTGTTATTTTTAGATGGCACATATATGGCAGTCTGCAACATGAGGACGGCCTTTGGCAGTCCCAGATCATGAAGGTCAGAGGGATAGCCCTGACCCCACATGAGGGGCTCCCCTACTCACCCTAATTTACCAGATAATTACACATTTGTCAAAATATGAATTTGTTTGTGCTGGTTTAACCTTAAGTCGCATCATTACTTGACACCAAAGACCCTGAAGGAGACCCCATGCAGCCACCAATGGGCCCTGACCCTCTTCTGCTCTCAAATCTGACAGATTTTGTTGCTAGTGGTAGAAGTGACCCATGCTGGAGTTACTTTAAAAGTGCATCATGTAACCTGTCATTGAATGAACATTAGCTCGCAGCAGTTAGCGGCTAGCTGTTGAGACCGTGTGCCGTTTGAAACTAAGGAGCCTTAATGTAACTATTGTGATTAATGATGATCTAGTACAAAGATGTCCCGGTGAGATATTTGAAACCTCATGTAAAACACTGTAAAAAACACAGTTTTGACAACAAACATACACACACAGAACTGAAGAAGCCTTCTGGATAGAAGGCGAAACGTCTTCAAGAGAAGAAACCCAGTCCAGTTGACAGAGAAAACTACCTTGGATTTTGACAACAAACTTTCTTCAACAATGATCTGCTGTTGTTTTCAGTGAAAGCTGCAAAAAATGTCCAGATTTTAAAACTTTGCTGCAGCTTTGTCAAGAAAGGGGGAATTTAGTGGTAAATACTGATGGAGGACAGAAGGAAACATCGGTGGAAGGACCGTTAATGTGGAAGACAGGTGAATTTACAGCCGTAGAATTCAGATGTGAACGGCGCAAGAACCGAAAAGAGAAGAGGATTGTGAAAAGATATATAAAGGAGATTTAAGAGGGGAGAAATGGAGGATAGCGTACAAGACAAAGCTATTTTCTTGGAATGTTTTACCTTCAAGTTTGAACAAATCCACTCCTGCAACTCCCAAGATATTTACATGGAGGAATCTGCAACACAGTCGGGGGAAAGTGGGGCGCGGCGGCATCTTTCTTCAAATGGCTACTGCAGGTGAAGCAGCTCCTTGTGAGAGAATAAACATCTCCAGAATAAACCTGTCATCCAGCGAGGGAAGACTTTTGGGAGCGAGGGTCATCAGAATGAATTTGATTTAAGTCGCTGTAACTTCAGCTCTGATCCATCAGCTGGGCTCTGAGGTGCTTTCTTCGCCTCCTCTGGAGTTCATCCTGCCATCCAATTAGGTAAGCTGGCCCATGTGACAGGGCCCCCGAAGCATCATATACCATTTCTAAGGCTGCGGCTTTACTTCAGAACGAATGTGCTTAAGAGAAAGGTGCCTCTCGAAAGAGTTTGTCCTTTAATTTCCATCTTAGGAGACGATTTTTGTAAGCAAAGAGAAACGTTAGCTGTCAATTACAGGAGAAAGGAGTCCAAATTTATGGGGAAGCGGTGGGGTAGAGGGTGCTCGTGTGGTCCAGTGCTCGATCACGGTCCTGCGTTGGCTAATTAGGCCTCACAGATATGGACGGGGTTTATGTGTACAGTCTCAGCTAGCATCATTCTGTCACTCACTGGAACGACCCCGGCCGCCTGAGCACTCGCTCATATGCATACATCTATATGGGCACACCAGTCGGCTCCCAACGCGCGATCAGTTCCGGGTGGAACAGCGAAGGTCATGCAACTCCTTCCTATAGGTCACATTTCCAAACAGGCAGACCCTGTTTTTGTAGGCCATGCTTTAAATAACCCTCCACTCCCGCTGGATTAGTCCCCCAGCTCTAATACCTCCCGTGTTCCCTCTCCCCTCCTCTATTCTCCGTCTTCTCACCCTCTGTGCCCGCGCTGAACCCCCGTGGGAACCTGCGTAGCGAGATGTGTGGCTAATTAAGGCGACCTACGTGGACCCGTGTGTTGGAGTCTCTCTCCTTTGGGATGTACAGTGTCACGGCGCGAGCAGCAGTGCCGGTCCTAGCGCTCACTCGCGTCCCCCCGCGCGGTTAGCGCTCGTGTGTGTTGGAAAAGAGGTGTCAAGCATTGTTTCCATGATTTTTCTCCTTGTTTCATAAAAAAATCAGCTTTTTTTTCTTTGCTTGCTCTCTATCTGCTCTCTTTCCTCCGCGCTGGCTTTCATTCTTTCCTTTTGCCCTCCTGCTTTCGCCTTCCCACCCTCCTTGGGTAATGGGAGCCCCGGGGCCCCATCCCTGCCGTTTAATTAATTCTTTTCATCGTGCAAATCAAAAACCAAGCACATGTCCTTGACTTTACAGCGCTCCAGCATACAAGAGCGGACGAATGACAAACAAATGGAGTGGGCCTCTTTGTCCCTGGAGGAAGCTAAAAGGCTCCACTAAGAGGAGACGAGGAAAAGGGAAAAATTAAAGAGTTGCTTAAGAGTCTGTGTGGGCTGGAAGATGGTCTTGAAAGTAGAAGGATGCGGATCATTAGGACCCAATGAGTGAGTTGCGTAATAAAAAATGCAGGTGCTGGGAAAAGACTTGAAAAAGAAACTGGAAGCGAATTAGTGGATTTGAGGATTTTGAACTGAAAAAAGTGATTTAAGTCGATGGTATAATTTCTATGGATCTCTTTTTTTATATTCATAAGCAAAAAGGGGTGGAAATAATGGCATCAAGACATCAGGAGACAACATTCTTTGTTTGTGTATTTTAATTTTAAGATGTTAAAGATGTTTTTAAGGCAGTGACGGATCCCCCGTAAACCTTTCTTTAAAATTTAAGAAGAACAAAACAAATGAATGGCTCCAACAGCTGGCCTGCAGAGGGAAGAGGAGCTCGGGGGAGGGGGAGAAAATGATGAATGTGAGGAAACCAATTTTATTTCTATCTTTTTTCTTCCCTGAGCTCCGGCAAATGTTTGTATTTTTAGAAGAGCAGGAGGAGGTGAGGTAGCAACTGAGGGAGGAAAAGATAGAGGAAAAGGAGACAAGTTACAAGCTTTTCCATGCTTTTTTTTCTTTCTCTGATTGGGGGACAGAAAGAGGGCAGCGTGGGGACAGCAGTCGTCTTCCCAACATCCAGCCAACAGGGAGGAGGGTGGAAAATTAGATTTTCAGGTGAGAGGAAGTGACATGCGTTTGGCTTCAGGTTTGTTTGTTTTTACCTCCAAAGCCAAGTTCTTTATTTTACTTCTTCATGTCATTACAAACTAAACCTGCCAATCAAACGTGCCCCGACATGGCGTCCCCCGGGTTTTACCGCTGATTTCCTGTTTCTCCTGGCGGCGCCACTCACTCACATCACTCGCTGACCCAGTTCTTTTATTCTAAAGAAACATCATCCAACCCGCATCACTTCCTGTGTGCCAGTTCAGCTTTCCTCTTCAGAAAGGTGTCCGACGGTTCATTTAAGTGTTTGCCATACTGCTATGGCAACCAATATCCGCCCTCGATCCTAGCATGAGTATGTAGAGATTGGAGGCAGTTGGATTCCGGCCGTGGCGCTGCGCCTTCATTTTCATATTTCCAGAGGCTTGCTGGGTAAAGATTATTACACTCTAAAAACAGCCCTCATCAGTGAGATACAGGAAAGAAAAATGAATGTGGACATAATATTCAGTCATTTATACGGTCACGACGTCTCCCCCTCACATTCGTCACGTGGTGGAGCTATTTCCATAAGCTAAATGCTATTTAGCGGTACAGATGGAGGCGACTGATTGTTCGGAGCTGGCGACGAGACCTCGCCGCTAAACTCAGACGGCTGTTATGAGAAACGTGCTTGTGCTCATCCTCTCATCTGTCCCTCCAGCTGGAAAAGTTTCTATCTGTTCCACAAATTATGCGCCGCAGAGATGAAAAGTTGCTGTGCAGCCTTTGTCTTTCCAGCTCAGTTTTTAATTTTTTTTTCTTTATTTTAATGATGTACAGTTACAAATTGCTGCTTTAGGCAGGACAAACGGGGACATAATTAGATGTTTTGTGTATCTAATTTCCACCCGCCATCGTTTATAAATCGTCTATCGTGAATCATCTGTTAACATTCTGGACAACAAACTCTGACTACGCTAGGAGATAGCTTAGCATAATAGCTCCTGAACTCAGTAATTGTGGTGTGATTAATGGTGCAATTTCTCGTTGCACCACTAAATGGTGATTCCAAAATCTGACTAATCTATTTAAAAAAAGTTAATAAATAGTAAATAAAACAAGGTAATAAAACAAAATGACAAAAATCCTCATAAATGAGCTTTCCATTCTTTTTCCCCCCATCATTCTTTTCAGGTCTGCTTGGTTTTGCCTCACTTCCTTTCCACTAATGGGGTTTCGAACCGGTGACCTCTCGGCCTCAAAAGCCTGCAGATTCCCCAGCTCGGTCTCCCGTGACTCCCAGTCCGTTTATCCCTCTCCTTGCAGGTTTAGCCGGCCTTTTCTGGTGCGACAGTAAAACCTCCCCTCCCCTGTTGCCGTCAGTAATTGGTTCCTCCTGTCAATAGAGGCATTACACGTGTTTGGGAGCTGACAGCAGCACCTGTCCTCCTGTCCCTGCCTCCGTCTTCTCGCTCTCCCTCCTCTCCACCTTTCCTTTCCCACTCTCCGCTCGTGCTTTGTTCGTTCCGCCGCTCCTTCTCTCTCATTATCTATTTCCATCTCCGCTTTAGTTTCTTAACAAGCTGCTTCCTGTCTGTCTGGCGCAGCTGTTGATTACCTAATTACCTCGCCTTTCACAAACACACGCGCCAGCGCTCCAACACGCGCAGCAACGCCACGCGGAACGGGAAGAAAAGGTGTTGTTTACAGTCAGTCATCAAGGTCACACCTATGCTTTTGTGTTTCTCAGCTTAGTAATAACACGCAGCCGGTAAGCTTTAACTGATATAAGACTCTTTTTTTATTTTTTTTTAGATTTGCTTTTGTGACACATTTTTAGGCCAGCATAAATATTTCTTCTACCATTGTTGAAAGAACAGATATGTCGGCTGCAGTTTTAGAAAAACGGGCGCCGGTTTACGCCAAAATGTAATTATGTGCTCCGGCATTACTGCATCTGCATTTTTCATTTTAAATTATAACTCTCTGCGTTTCTCTGTAATTGCTTACAGTCACCAGATAATGTGTAAAAATTGCGTGTGAAATAGAAATAAGTTTACGCTCCGGGCTCTTATTCTTTTTCCATTTGTCAATGAGAAAGAAGCTGGTGCTGCCGTCCAGGATGTACAGTGGGTGCAGGGGATGTGTGGGGGCCCACCTGGTGGAGCAAAAAATACCCCCCCCCTCCCCAGAGGGGAAATAAACAAGCAAACAACATGGAGCTGAACACGGGGGAATACACCAGAGAGCAAAGGGACAAACAAGCATGTCTCATTTACTGGAACATCCAACTGGTTTATATTCTTTGACTGAATATCAGTTTTCCACTTCCTGTCTCGCCACGTCTCCAACGCGCTCATTTGCACTTCTTCTTTGTCCTCCTTCCATGGAATTCACTTCAAATGTGTATTATTGTAGTAGGAATGAAACTGATAAATTTAAAGGGGGGAAAAAACACCATTAACAGATGAAATGGCTCCTTGATTTAGTGACACGTCTGTCCTGCTTCTTCCTTCCTTTCAAGCATCACATGGACTTTAAAGCTGCTGGAAACTTTTACCGGTACTCTCTCACTCTCTCTCTCTCTCTGTCTCTGTCTGTCTCTGTCTCTCTCTGTCTCTCTCTCTGAGCTTATCTGGGTGCCAGTTTACCCATTAGCTTGGAAACATCCCCCCTCCACACACACACAAAAACATATTGCTATCTTTGTGAGGACTCGTTGCTATAGTGCATTTCCAGCCGACCGATCCTGGTTGGTGTATTTCATGTCTAGGCCTTCAGTGACGTCCTGTTAAATCTTACCCAGATTAATACATCTCAATGTATCACATTATAAAACTGTGGTTTGTCCAATAAACTGCACTTTTCATTGTTTCTTACGGGACACCACTGAGAAGATAAGTTGAGTTCGGCCTTTCCCTTTCTCACAAGTGCTTGTCCAACCCCAGGATGTGGTGTTTTGATGAGTGGCGTCCGAGCTTCCAGCTGGTCGTGTGGTTGGGGGCTGGTTGGCTGTCACACCTGAGTGTGTCTATTCCCTTACAGCACACAGGAGCCTGCTGAGTTGATTCATAGAACCCAGACAAGACAAGCTAGCTGAAATAATGGGTGGATTAAAAAGGCGACTATAATATGCAACACTGGAAACCAAGTAGATAATATGACATGAAGAGAACAGACTATGTAAAGTATGTATGTTTAGGCCAGCAGAGAAGGCCTTCCTGGCCCAGATGGCCCAGATGGCCCAGATGGCCCACCACTGTCAGCTCCCAGCTAAACCAGCAACCTCAATGCTAAACTTTAGCTTCACCCTCAAACTGGCCTTCTTAACCTGTGAGGACCAGCTAAATGTTCCCATCTTCCCCCAAAAGTCCTCAGTTTGCTGTGAAATGTGTATTTTGGTGCTCTGTGTAACATGTAAAGGAACACCCACACACACCCACACACACCCACACACACTCACACAGTTTCTTATTCTTCTACATCTACGTCCTGACACATTTCCGCACTTTTCCACAGTTCTGCTCCCACTCGGAGGCATTAGACTCCTGAGACTAATTATCACTCAGGTGTGTCATCTTGTATTTATTTGGGCCAGTGAGATTCTTCCTCCTCGTTTCTTCTCCGCTTCACCATCTGCCTGTCTTTTCATCCCCTCCGCTCTTTCAGTTCCACCGTCTCAGCCTCTTTTCCCTCTCTCCCCCTCCTTCGCTGAACTGCTGAGGCTGGAGTTTTGCAGTCTGTGTTCGGTGTCAGGTACAAGGAGAAACAGCCCCGGAGTGTGTGTGTGTGTGTGTGTGTGTGTGTGTGTGTGTGGGGGGGGGGGTGATGGGGGAGAAGCCCTCGCTACTGCACTTAAACAAGAAAAGGAAGCAGAGGTGTGGATTTCTGACAGGTAGGTTCTACTGGAGGAAAACTAGTCATAGTGGAGCAGGAGCACACACCTAGCAGCTAAGCTAAAAGGCTTGCGTAATCTGTGCCCCCCCCCCCCCCCCCCCCCCCCCAAATCTGGCTGCTCTCACAAGTCAAGTAACCACTGAAGTCATCAACAAGCCGACGGAGGTGTTTTCCTCAACCTGTGGCGTGCTACTACTCTGTTGTGAGGTACCTCAGCAGGATTCTGAGCAAAGACCAGTGAACCTCAGACCCTCCCAGTATCCTTCAGCACGTGTTGCCGCGGCGATGCAGCCTGTTTATTTACAATATTGACCCGCAGATAACTGGCACTTAATGGCAATTAGCAAATTAACTTTTCTGGGCGCAGCCAAATATCCAGATCGGCTTCTTCCAATGAATCCAAAGCCTCTCCTCGTTTATCGACGTTCCTGCCGCGTCCGCGACTCATTAGCGTCTTCAGAATGAGGTCAGCTGGCGATCGCCAGGAGCCATCCAAACGCTTGACCTCCTCCGCCTCCGGACCCGTTCGCTCCGCGGCACGCGTGGCTCGACACGCGTTTACCCTTACGGGTGCAGGTTAAACAGATGTGGCGGCAGATGTGGCGGCGTGTCCTCGCGTGCATGCGTGATGGATGCTCACGCTCGGCGAAGCCAGAGAACTGCACCAGGAAGATCGGCCAGTCATCGGGTCTACGTGACACGTGCTAAAGCTAAGCTCGAAATCAGGACTTTTAGAGTGGAGGGATAGGGAACAATAGCAGAGTCTCGCTAGTGTTGAACCAATAACCTTCTGTTCTTCATCCTTTGTGTTTTGTAAAAGGAAAAAAACAATAATTCAGAGTTCACGTCTCGCTAGTTCTGCTGCTTCCCGCCGCCCGGTGGACCCATTCTGCATGCAAACACGGCGCGAGGATTCTGTTTCTTAAGCAAAAAGCTAATGTCAGTTGTGATTGACCTTTTCATGTGCGTGCGTGTGCATGACCTGGACTCAGAGCTAAAATGTAGCAAAATCTTTGTCCCCCTTAGGCTAAACATTTTTTTTTCTCGCTCTGATTAGCACATTAGCATGTCCCAACAACTACCCAGGGACATTATCATGGAAGCTAACTAAAAGGGCATCGACCGGATGGCTTGGTGACATTTTATGCTGGTTCATTGTTAATCGATGCCATGCTAAGTAGAGGTAAGTGGCTGATAATGTGCTTTTAGAGGAATCAGGATGGGAGATATTGACATATAGGGCAGGAAATGACAGAAAGGGATGCAGCGTTTCCTTCTGAGCAACTTTAGTGTTGGTGAAAGAAACACAAATGAAAAGAATCATTCAGCTACTTTCACTATTGTTGTAATAGACTTGTTTTTTTAAGGCGTCTTTGAATTCAATGCTAATAAAGTTTCACCTGTTCAAAACTTCAACAGCGACCAGAAGCTAGAGAAACAATGGCGCCGCTGCATTTTTATTACTGGCCCACTTTAAGGCCTCGGTGATGAAAGGGGGATTTATGGTGATAATCCGTCATGCCAATGTGTCGGGTTGTTATGCCCACGAGCAAGGCACATGCCCCGGATTAATCGCTCGCTCGCCGCGCAGACACTTTCTCGCTTTCGCATATGGCGAAAGAGCATGTTTGGAGGAATACATCTAGTAATGGGTGACACGAGCGTGCACACACACTTATGCGTCGGCACACACTTGTTCCACCTTTACACTTTGATTTAAAGGTTCACGGGAGATTTAGCCTCCTCCATTTTCTCTCTATTTCTCTCACTCACACACACACACACACACACACACACACACACACCACACACACACACACACACACACACACACAGAGTGGAGCCTTTAAAGAGTGCACTTATGAATCCATGGGAGATTAATTCTCCGGCTTTTTCCTTTCACAATCTGCTGCTTCCTTGGTCTTTGTCTCTCACCACGTGGATAATTGTACGTACAGCCAGTCTTTGCCCTCTTTGTCTCCGGCGTTCATCATTGTTCCTCATCGCTGCAACACAAAGAAACAAATCCTGAAGTTCACAGCAGGTAGGACTCTTCCTCCCCGTCCTCCTCTCTTTCTCTCCCCTGAGCTCTGGCGCCATCACTCCCTGACTACAACTAAGTCCCTGTTTCTGTCCTCCACATCCACATCCCCCCCCCTCCTGCCCTCAGATTTGCAAAGAGCTCTCTGTTCCCTCTCCTGATTCTCTCGTCTTCCCTCTTGCTCCCACCACTCGGATCGCCTCGCTGTCACTTTCTCTCACGCTGTCTTCCTGCCTGTCCTCGTTTCCCACCAGGAGCTAATGATGGCGGACTCACCACTTCTGGATGAGAGAACTTTCTTTATCTGTGTTGGATCCAATATTGTTGGCTGTGGAGTTATTCAGTTTCCATCCTGTCAGAGCTGCTTTACGAGACAGATGTGTATCTGATGTTGATGGAGGGGAAACTTTAAAGTTCCTTGAGAACATCTGCATTTTCCTCCAACCAGACTGAACACTCGGCTTCATTGTGAGAGCGGGAATCCTGTTGATGTGAATTCAGGCCTGTTTTATTTATGCACAATAAAAGGCAATGGAGGAATTTAATAACATGTGAAGTCTGTGAACTGAATCTGACGTTGAGTAGAATAACCAGAGTAAGGTTATAAATGCAGCATCTCTGCGGTACTAGTGAAGGCTCGATGACCTGATGCATCTCTTGGCAAAGCTGATTTTATCCAAGGTTGAGCTGGAGGCAGCTGATTCCAGAATCTGTGCCCTGTTAGCATTAGCATTAGCATTCCCTTTCAAATGTGACAGCTGAAGAAAGAACTCTGCTCATTGTGACTGGACTATGATGAAAATGAGTAGGGAGCAGCCTCCCTCTTTAATAGCGGAGGCTACTTTTATGGAGATAACCCATTCATTCTGTTCTCTCTGTATTCTTCTCTATACCTCTCTTTGCTCGTGCACAATGACTTTTCATTTTCTGTCTTCCCCTGTGTATGTGTGAGGGAGATATTTGCCTCTCTCTCTCTCTCTCTCTCTGAAGGCACTGTCATTGAAGTGTGCAATTTTGTGCTAGGTTGCTACTCCCAAACAGCCACTACAGCCCCCCCCCACAACTGAGCGAAAGCCAGGTAAATGAATGGCGATGGCTTTGTTGCATTAAGAACTTGAAACCATGTATTTTTTGGCTGAGGAACCTTCATTTGCACAGCGAGTGAGGGATAAGAAAGCCAACAGATGGCTGCTAATGGACGCTAGATAGTAAAATCTTACAAAACAAAGCAATGAGTTAGAAGATGATGGAGAGCGCTCGGCAGTTCCGGAGACGAGCAGCTGCGGCATCATTTGCGCCACAGGATCAAACGTGGCGAGATCGACTCATGAGAGACGCCCGGCTGTTGGTCTGAGGGCGGTCGGGACTTCCTCCCAGACAGCAGAGCACGAGTGGACAATGGGAGAGGGCAAGGGTGCAGAGATACTGGCACACACACACACACACACACACACTTTCCTGCTAGTTTCTCTTCTGCCAGCCTTCATTAATAATGAAGCAGAGTTCATCTGAACATAGAAAAACCTACGTCGTGTTCCTTCAGCTACAATTTGCTGAAAGGAAATGTGCATGAACAGAGTAGGACGTTAAAAGCTCATCTTCCTGCTCCCATCAGTCCCCCCCCCCCCCCCCCCCCCCCCCCATTACCTTTGACCTCAGCTGCCCTCCTGCCTCAGAGGCTGTGTCCCAGTTTGCTATCACCTGCTCCTGCAGAGCACGGATGTGCACCGCCGCCCACTTCCCCCCTCAACATCTTCCCTTTGTTAAGGTTCCTCTCGTCTTTTCTTCCTTCTGATCCTGGTACTTTGACTGACAGGGTCGCGGCGACACGGGAGACCCTGGCCGCACTTCCTCAAGGACACACATGTAAAATACACCCGGAGAAAAATAATTGGCTGTTGCATCTTTACCTGGTTTTGAAAATTACCAGAGGCTCTGGGTGGGAATTGGTGCAACACAAGCCCTATTTTCCATTTTCTACTAACTTCTGTTCAACTCACTCCTGCTGAATTCCTGCTTTGCTGCACATGTTTGCACAAACGTCCCCCCCCCCCCCCCCCCCCCAGCTCTGTGCTGTCAGTGAGAGGGCACAGAGCTGGGAAGAGCCTGGCCTTCTGGGAGGCTGCTTTTTATTTTTATATATGTGATTTTTTTTTTTTTTTTTTTTAAAGGCCCGAGTGGACCCCAGGCTGCATATCTGACGGGCTCGACTTGATACCTGGCCTGATTCAGTCAGTCTCTGAGCACCGCCCAGCCCAGATCGCCATGGCACCGATCTCAGACCCCGTGTATATTATCAGCGTCTAAATATATGCAAGACGCAACCCTGAAAGTGGTTGTTCGTTTGATGAAAGGAGCGTTTAGGGTGTGTGTGTGTGTGTGTGGGGGGGGGGTTGGCATCAATCAGGTTGCAACATAAATATGAGGTCCTGTCATATCTGAGCAGTTAATCAGTGTATTCATAAGGACACTTAATTAAAGTGAACTTTATCGTTCTCTCTGTGATTTACGCTCTGGACAAATCACTTAAAGCTGCATTTTATTTGTTTTCATTGTTTCATGATTTCCATTTGCAGGCATCTTATCCTGTCGGTTCTTCATTATAAATTTGATACTTTATGATAATGTGTCAGACACCAAATGTAAAATAAGTAATTTCAATAAAAAAAAATGTTTTGCCCATTAAATCAAGTTAGTAAATGTACAGGAGGCTAAATGTCGACGCATTAACCAATAAAAACATATTAACATATTTAAAACCTGCAGAACAAAACTAGTTTAGAATAGATTATTCTTGTATTTTAACTTCCTCCATTATCATGGAAACCCCAAGCAGGAACCTTTTTAGTATTTACGTAACAGCTGGTGCTTTTTTGATTGTTAAGATACGTTCTACACCTCTAGTGTAAACTCTCACTCTTTAAATGTGTTCTAATGTAATTTAAATAGTTGTTTAAATTGCATTCATGTAATTTAGATCTATATTAATCTATTCTGCTTTGTTAGGTTTTGATCTTGATGAGAAAAATAAGACTACACGGAAGTATTGCAAATATCAGGAAGTACAAAAGCAGAATCGTCACTATTAACCTGCTTTTTGCCCATATTTAATTTTCACTTGTGAGGTTCTGTGACTGCCCTCAAAACCCACTTTCAGGGGGCATTTAGGAGCTCTTAAGGAACTTGTGTCTCCCATGAGCGCCTCTTAATTTGCTCCTTCTGACTCTCCCGTCAGTCCCCGTCTACCCACACCCCCCGTTAGCATATTTTAAAGGCTGACTCCCAAGGCTGGATGCTCTGTCTTGCTCTTTTACTTCTCTTTTCATCCTTTTCTTTTTCTCTAATTTTCTCATCCGATTCTTACCACAATACCCAAAAATGATTTCTACACAAGAGTTAGCACTGGTGGCTAACTAGCCTGTGCAATGTCTGCCTACAGAAAACAACTTTCTAAATATTTTCGCTTGTTCAAAGTCAGGTCAAAGTCAGAATTGAATGAGTACCGTAAAAATGCTGAAAGCCCCAAAACTCTGTCTAGTTTCCAACAACTCCGCGGTCGAGTCGAGGCGACTCTCCCTCCCGACACTTGCTGGACGGTGCTGAAAATAACGTCCAATTTATTAAACCACTCTCTATGAAACAAAATGTCCAGTCCTTTCCGTTTGTCCCACTTTGTTCCTTTATTGTCGGGTAAATCGGCCTTTGGTGCTTTCTGCTTTTGTCAGTGCTGCGTTTATGTCGGCTGGTTCCTCCAGGACCTGGAGGAACCAGCCAGGTAGACCTCATTTCTGGTCTCAGCATGTAGCTCCGTCTTCCCTCGTCTGCCACACTGCTCACAAAGGTCTGCACCACGTTGTTGGACCAGGGGATCGTAGCCATTCATTTTTAATCTGTGAAATTTAGAAATGTTGCATTATGGGGTTTTAAAAAATGCCACATTTGAGTTCTCTGAAATATTTTTCATGAGTGCTGTCAGTTCCCTGGCCAATCAGAGCATTTATGGACCGACATTAAACTAATAGTACCTACTCGGCATGTTTGGTACTATAAAAGTCCCCACTTGGCCAAGGTACCCCAAGGGGAAAAGCCTCCAAACTGTGCTGTGTCATGTCGAGTCGTGCTGAGTCAGCATTAGTGGCAAAGCAGCATTTGTTGCTATAAAAGACTGTTATAATTGATCACATCCCTCTCAGGGTCACATCCTTTTTGAGGGGGCATCCATTTGTGTGTGTGTGTGTGCGCGTGTGTGTGTGTGTGTGTGTGGGTGGGTGTGTGTGTGTGTGTGTGTGTGTGTGTGTGTGTGTGTTTGCTGTAATCCATCATCAGACCTTTGGTTTAAAAAGCCTCCAATTGACCCAAAATTCAGAGTTGAAAACCACAAAGCCACTCAAACATAATTTTTTAAGAACCTTTAAAAGGTTAAAAACACTGGAGCGATCCGCCGAGAACGTGACAAAAGCTAAATCAAAGCAAGTTACACCAGTAATGTAGCTAATGGGCTTCTTTACTGGTGTAAATGGAAAAACTCATCATTGATTTTCTTGTTTAACAACTCGGTTCTCCTGTGCTGTCAGGAGCTCTGATTAAATCAGGCGGCGTAAACATGTGCACTCTTACCCAAACGGGCCGGAATAAAATCGGGAACAGACATGTGACCCGAGCGCCCTCGCTGACCTTGTGTAACAGGACTTGTTGTGGCCATCAAGGCCCAACGACCCCAGGTTGGCCGGCACTTTTCTCCCCTGTATCTTTGCTCGCCTTCTGTTCTGCTGCTTCCTTCACTTCCTCCGCTTTCATCCTCCTGAACGTCGGGCTGCGAGTGCGACTCCAGCGCTCCTGGAGAGGACTGAGCCAACCCAACCTTTTATTCTGGCCCTGTTTTACTGCGATACGGTTCATTAAACATCAAAGTTCACCCCTCACAAAATTTCACACTTTTGGGGGGATTACAGCACTTCCAACATGTCTGTATGTCTGTGTAGCTTTTTCAGTAATTATTTTTATTCCTCTTTTTTTGTCCCGACTGTTTACAGGGATTTTTTTTCCATTTCTTCTTTCGGTTCTTCTCTCCTGAGTTCATTTCCTCTTTAACACTGTAACACCCATTAGGCTAATTGGGTTTGTTACTCGTCTCCTCCGTGTAGTATAAATTACGTTCTTTATTTCCGCAGAGATTGGTATAGATTTCCCCTTGTAAAGAGATTTTAAATAAACACAGTGGTGGGAATATGACTAGAGGAAAGGTTCTAATCAAGCCCATGTTTCATTTGCTACCAGAGCAAAAATAACTGCAAATAACGATGATGGTAAAAGCAGCCTTTATGCTGATTATTCCTGATGTGTCACAGTTAATGTTCACTGTGGGAGTCCGTGCCTTTACGAGCGCCGAAGCCACAAGATGCAGATTACTCAAAAAACCCTCTCGGCTCCTCCGCTTCATTGGAAATCACAGCGTGGAGAGAAGAACCGATTTTCACTTGAACACACCGCGGTGATTTTAGTCGGGCGCAGGTACACGGTGTGCATCTTTATCAACATCTCCAGCAGGGAGCTGCAACAATTAGCATTTCAGACTGAAGCAACAATTAGAAGTCGCTAAAGCGTTAACAAAATGGGAGGGAGGGAGGGGGGGTAAATGGAGGCGTTGGGGGCTAAACACTCTTCAAACTGGCTTTTTATTACCCCAGGATGACCTCTGCCCTTCACCAGGTTGGACTGGAGGGGAGGGGGAAAAGCTTTCCAATCAAAGCAGAAATACTGCAACGACAGTGTGGCAGTGCAATGGTCCGAATCCCCCCTACAATAAACCCACCATTGCTCAAATAAATTAAAGGGAAGAAATTTCATTTGGCTCCTTCAGGGCCAAGTCTGCCATATCTCAGTGGGTGTGTCCCAACCCCCCCCCCCCACTTCCTGCACAAATGTCATAAAAAACTCAGAAATATTAGAGGAGAGATGGATGTGATATCTAGTGTTGTATTAAATCGATATCCGATTACAGAACCGTGTGTGTGTGCGTGTGCGTGTGCGTGTGTGTGTGCGTGTGTGTGTGTGTGTGTGAGAGAGACGTAAAGACAGGGTGAGATTAGCAATCTGGCATTCAAGCACTATACAAATCAATGAGGTGTAAATCAGAGGCTTATTTCTGTCTGATAATCGTTTGGCCTTTATGAGTATTTTCTTTCTTAAAAACATAAAGAAGTTTAGCGCGTCCTGATGTCTTTGGTGGCCAATTATTTTCAGCCTGCAAAGTTTGACCTGGTAGCCTGAGTTCACCTGCAGATGTGACACCTTTGAACAATTGATTTATTCCTAAAATCCCTGCAGTCTTAGTTCAGCAGGGATTGATTTATTCCTAAAGTTTTTGCTGCCACACAAAACCCCTGTACAGAAACAGCCACAGTCTGTGTATTTATGGGGAGATGAGCCACGCCGGCGTGTTTTGAGGGAGGTTACGTAAGGTAACCGGGTGGGAGGAGATGTGACGGACTTAATGAGATCTTTGGAGATATGTGGAAATGAACGCTGGGAGCTCACTTAATAACGGCACATCATCTGTATCTCATCAAGATGGTAATTCAAATCTTATTATTTTGCAGCAATTAGACACAACTGAATAGTTCTAATGGAATCTAATAAGGGGAATCTGCTCATATTCCTTCTGTCAGTGTATACTCCCCATCGTATTTGTCATGTTTGTCTCTCTGTACGTGAGATCCTCTCAGTTTCTAAAGAAAGTAAATCATTCATTAGTTCAACAGCGTCCCCAAAGACATCTGTTTGCAGTGTTGCAGCCAATCACGTCACCTTTTTTTTTTTTTTTTTTTTGTGGTGTTTTGCTTTAGTTCTAATGCTGTTTTTGTTTGTTTCTTTCTGATTTATTACCTCAGTGTTTGTCCTTCCGGTGTGTCTCCACCTTGTCTATATTCTTATTCCAATAAATACTCCCTAACAAATAAAATGGGCCGAGTAACACGGCCAGCACTAGCGCCCCCTGCTGGTTCGAGTCGGGAACTGACAGACAGACGATGCGGTTTCGAAGTGAAAAGATTCCAGACGACGCGACTTCATGTCAGAAAACCCCTCACTGATTTCAGCCACGTATCCGACGTCACACACACACACACACGCACACACACACACACACACCACACACACACACACACACAAACACCCAAACAAACATTAATTGTGAAAACCTTAGGTAAAAGTCAAAACGTGGCATCTGAGGATGAGTGGGTGAGGAACGTGTCTACTCATGTTCTCACCTTGTAGCAGATCCTCTGGTAAAAGCATTTGCATGTCACATACTGCTGTAGATCCTTCCGGGGGGGGGGGGGGTCTATGTTCGTCTGTCCGTGTGCATATGATAGAAGAATGCAGCGTGTGTCCCCCCGTGTGTTTTTACCCTCAAAGGTGGACATAAATGATAAAAGATGTGTGTCCCATCCGTGTGTGTGTGATGGAGAGGGGACCCTTTTTGTTTGTCAGGTACAGGGGGGCCGTATGTACCATGAAAAAGGAAGTAGAATGAGAGGCGATGCCGTCATGTCGTGGCTGTGGCCGTTCAGAAGTGCTCCGCTGGGGGTGTTTGCATCATGCATCTTGCAGAAGGGTCGGCCTGCGTGCAATCAGACGACCGCGAAGCCTCGGAATAGACTATTACTTGGGGCCAGCTCCGTGCCGAGATGCTGTGTGTGAGCAGAGGAATAGTTAGCATAAGCAGCTCGCGCAGAGAGCTGAGAGAGGGTCCGAGGCCAGACCAGGGGCGGAAATGATGTCTGAAAGATATGTTTGGGTGGAGCCTGAGCCCACTCATCCTAACGTCATTGGTCACAGTACGGCGCTGGGTCGGTACCGGGTCAACTCTTGTGTTCCTGACACCCCACGCGGATCGTTTTGGTGGTTCTGGGAGGTAACTCATCATCCTGCTGTTGGGCTGAAGTAATCATTATTAGTTTGTCCATTTTAATGATGCAAAAACGGGAGTTAAACATCTTCTCTTGACCCCAAACTGGTCAAGCTTCAAAGAACCTATGGTGGCTGCCAGAGAACAATATAGACAGAGGTCTGAACATAAAAACCATGTTTATGGATGAGTGAGATCCTGTCACATGACTGCCAGAGGAAGGTTTGTGTCAGCCTCCCCTGAAGCTGTGTCTGACGTTCTCTTCATTTTCACCAGTTTGCACTGGTGTGTCCATCGCACACATAACGTAACCTCAGTGACTTCCAGTCACTGTGTGTGTGTGTGTGTGTGTGTGTGTGTGGTGTGTGTGTGTGTGTGTGTGTGTGTGTGGCTTATTTCCTTTGTTTCTGCAAAGTCATCCCCCAGGAGTCTACCCTGTCCTCTCAGTGACAAACAGACTGTGTGTTGTGACAGCACACACACACACACACACACACACACACACACACACCCACCACACACATAGTGTGTAAGTAAGATTCAGATTTATTTGTCTGAAATCAGTTTCTGCATGAAATTGCAGCATAATTTCCCCGTTTTTATTCAGGTCAGCTTGGTTTTGACTTTGTGGAAAGTAGAAACTTTTACCTTTTAACTTAAAACTGAAGGAACGATATTTCAGGGAATCTGGGACATTTTGGTTTCCTCCGCACGGTGGCAGTTGTTTTTACATCTCGACATTGTTCGTGGTCATCAGAAATTCATGTGAACTCAAGAGTTCATGTGCATCATCATGTGCAAAACAATTAAAGACCTTTTTCATACATCACACATCTAACACGAGTCTCTCCAGTCCAGTATTATGGGGTGGTTATTTTTTTAGATTAATTTTCAGCATTTTCTTTCTCTCATTTTTGGTCACAGCTGGAACACAAACATCAGTGGAACCAGATCTACATTTAAAAAAGAGTCTCAAAGCCCCATTTGCACCAGTAACTTTCTATTTTTAATCATTATCATATCATCATTATTACTTATACACAGTTTGGCGAACAGGAATGGTGTTTTTCAGTAAAATGTCTCACACACACACACACTCTCACACACACACACACATGCAAGTGTGCACACACAGAGATGAACATTGCTGTGGATTGTGAACTCATTCAACATCGCCACAGCGGTAAGGAAAGGAAAGTGCTTTTCGGGTTAATATTTTATGAGTGAATTCCTCATGATAGTGACAGTAATACTGTTATTTCTCGATGGACGGTTTTCCCCTGTAACACACACAAACACTGGAAAGCTCCCCGGGGCCTCGCAGGGCAGGTAGAGAAAAGGATGGAAAAGCAAAGACGGGGAGAAAAAGAGGCGAAGAGAAACGCTTCCCTTTCTGCTACTAGGAAGTTGTCACTAACAGCAGTTCCCCTCAGCACCTGCACAAGCAGTTTCTGACAGCAGCTCTGTGTGTGTGTGTGTGTGTGTGTGTGTGTGTGTGTGTGTGTGTGTGCACTCTATTGTCCTTTGAATTCCCTTCGAGACCGTCACTTTCTGACTGTGCACTTTTGATAAAACGACCTGTTCTCCCTGCACTTGCTAACTGTGTGTGTGTGTGTGTGTGTGTGTGTGTGTGTGTGTGTGGTCTGCAGTTTTTCTCCAACTGCTAACAGCCTCTCTTCAGAAGCACAGAGCAAAACTGGATCAGCAGAAGACTTTCTTTTTTTTTTAATCCACAAGTGAAAAGATAAAGTTTTTTCAAATAATATTGTTACAATAATGTCCTCTTGACAACATTTTGCAAACACTTTACACATACAGACTGTGCATGTGCATTCTCTGGGCTTGTTTAGCATAATTAGCATATTCAAGCGAATGATAAATATTTATGCCACACTTTAGTGCTTGAGGGGTGTTTCTTTATGTTTGTCGTCACAAATGTTTGGAAGAATATGATTACAATAAATAATCAACATTAGCTGCAGGATATGTGTAACGCCAGTTGTTCAGATAAACACAGCGGTTTTTCCAGTTTTGAACGTTAAGCTAAATCGGCTACCAGTTCAAATAAGCAGAGTTTTTGAAGCTCCGAGCTGTCATATACTGTCATATGCATTAAATTTAGGTGTTTGTTCAGTGAATTCACACATATCGTCCCTGAGCTGTTCGCTGGGGACTGTAACTGTTCACTCAGGTCAGATAGCATCTAAACCGTCACCCAGGCGACAGGTGAGCATGTCGTACAGCTCTGCAAACGTGCAGCAGAACAGCCGAGTCAATACTCTTATAGTCTAGAGGAAGTCTAGCGTGTGTGTGTGTGTGTGTTTGCATGTGTATGTGCCCTTATACACTAGAGAACCCAGTAATATTGTTTTCGAGCCCGGCGAATGGGACGGAGCTAACACCTGAATGAACCTGTCACTGTAGACACATTGCTTTTTCAGCTCCAGTGATTACACCACTTTTTTTTCTGAGTGCTTCTTTGTACATGTGTGAGCGCGCAGCAGCGAGCATGTGTGTGTTGCTTGCGCACCGCCCGTGTGCACGTGTCTGTTAATGGTTGAGAGACAGAAACCGAGAGCAAGAGTGACAGAGCGTCGTGTTTGTGTGTCTCAAACTTCACTATTTCTGGTTTCTCCTTGAAAAGTTGTAAAATGGGGCTGCTGTGGTGTCCTTTGAGGTTCAGCAAGTCACACACGCCGATAGGCACATGTAGGCCACATTCACCTGGTCGAAATATCCGAAAAACCAAATTTGTCTTGTATCCTAAACCTGTCTCGAACGCAGATTCAAGGTGCTTCTTTTTTTTCTAAGTAATTAAAGCCATTGTTCCAGAATGATGACCAATAAAGAGTGAATTCAGACCTATAGAATATCTAATTTTATATCAGGTCCTTGTAATTATTACGAAAGACGCTACACTGTCAGGGGCTAACAGGTAGCCTAGACGACAGTAACAGAGTAACATATATATTCCAAAACACTGCAGGGTTTAAATGAAATTCAGGACTAAATGGTTTCAACTAACGGCTCATTCATTTCCTGTCATCTGTGCACTTTAACGAGGTGTCACTTAATCATTTTTGTTGAGCAATTTCCAAAAGGCTTTACATTACTGACCATTGTGGACCCAGTACAGTCAGACAGAGCCTGCTGGCCTCAACGTAAAGTTGCCTGTGTCCACCTCTGCAGAAGCCCCTCCTCCCCCCGTCATTCCGAATTTTCCGCCGTCACAACCGTTTCATTACATTTATCAGCACGAGTCTCTCTGGATTTCTCGCCTTCTTCCGTTCCGAACAGGCCTGGGGAGTATTTATTTTTCCGCAATCAAGAATTGATTTTTTCCCCCCCCACTTTTTGTCCTGTACCATTACGAAGAAATTGCTTCTATTCTTCAACTGCAACCAGCAGCAGCTGGCACGTGCAGGGAATGCTACAACCCTGTTATCCTTTTTTTCCCCTTTGATCTGCGTTTTTGCTCTTTGATCTGCGAGCGGTCGATTCCAAATGCATATGCAGTGAGGGGTTCACCTGCCATTTCGTCTGTTAAATGTTTGAAGCTGTTTCTAATTAAAACCTTATAATTTCAGGCGTCTGGCTGAGCTAACAGGTGTAGCAATTCACAAGCTAACTCTTGACGGAACAGAGCAGACAAATTGAAGCAGAGATGGTTGTAAGAGCGTGTTCTTGGAGGTAATTCCTGAACCCATTTCATGTTGTGAAAGATTTCACTGTGGTGTTTGCTGAACAATTTGTGTAAAATTCCTCCCAGGTGGCCTCTTATGTTGTGATGTAAGAACTATTTATCTTGCTTTGTGAGGACCAAAAACACCATTTCACTTTGAACCCTGATCATTCCAAACACGCTCTCGACCCAGAAAAATGTCACCAATAGAGACCATGAGCCTGAAAAAAAGGTGCGCAGAATTTCTGTAACGACACATGGGGATGTGATTCATGGCAGCAGCTGTATCGAGACGTCTGACAGGCTTAGGGGCAAAGACGGCAGTCGTCAAGATGTCAAAATGACAGATGGATTTCTTTATTTAGAGATGAGATCAGCGGGTCCGAGGTGACGGGAAACAGTTTTCCAGGTAGACCGGTTCTCGCTGCTCGTTCTCACAGCGCAGATGTGAGGAGCTTAACGACTAATGAGTGTGTTCCTGACAGGCTGAACTTTAGTACTGATGGACCCCTGATGTCAGGTCTGGGCTGTATTTTATAATTTAAATATTCTGGATACTTTTCTCCATCTTCACAGCCTGGAAAGACCGTCCTATGAGGTGATGCAGCTGGAGTTTGAAGTGGACAACGTGATCAACCTGGTGCCCACCCAGACCCTGCACTGGAACGTGGAGTACCCAGCTGGCCCGCAGACACCTTCCAGACAAACGGAGAAGGTCTCCCACCTCTACATCAGCAACGCCGACATACAGGGAATCGTCCCTCTGGCCGAGGTAAGGGGGAACATGATGATCAGTACAAATCCCGACATCGATGGGAAGGTTAATCACCCTGGCAGATGAAAAGCTGCTGCCATAAACCCTTGTTTTTCTCCGTGCTTTCCTCCTCGTGCTAACCTTCTCCTTGACACCCACGCTGCCCTATCCCAATCAAAGATATAAAGGTCACCTCGTTTACCCCCCTCTGTGGCGACAGGCCTCCTGGACACAAACACACAGCAGGTTTTATTCCCAGAACTCCTCAAAATGACAAGCAGCATCTAAAATAGGGCAGCGGGAGTTACCCACAGTGCCGGCAGACACGCACACCTGTTCACACACCGCGCTGGTCGCTCTGCATGCAAATGTAAAACTCAAAATGCACCTTCAGATCATTAAAGGAGCTGAATATGGCTTTCTTCTGCAGTACTTGTCGGACAAGGACACATAATCATCTACCGCCACTAACTGAGCCGGACTGCAGGTTACAAATGTTCCGCTTGTTACCAGAACAAGGTTTAGTGTCATTTAAAAATGCAAATCTTCTCCAAGCTTACAGATTCAGCAATTAAAAGCTAGAGAAGGATGAGGGCAAAACAAAGCAAATGTGTCCCTCTTTCATGCAACACATTCTTCAAATGTGTTCTTCCTTCATTAACAAACGGGGAAATGTGATAGCTAGCATGTGATACCAAGGCTAATTTCCTAAAATGTAATTAAAACATGGAATAATTTATAAATTAGACTCAGGCAGCCAAAGGGAACCAGTAAGGAGCAGTAAAAAGTGTAAATGGTTCAAAAGCTTAAAAAAAAACCCTGATAATAATTACATGACATTTTCCCTCATGTCTGTGTAGTCTTAGTTGATGGAAAAGCCTGCTATAAAAGCCTGCTATAAAAGCCTGCTTACCACTATGACATTAATAATCGTCTAAAATAGCACATCGCGTCATACATCCACAGATCAAAACGGACACATCTGAGAGGAGACATCTCTGCTCTGGCATCAGCCAAGAACCTGGGGCTGAAAGTGAGGAGAGGGATGCTTTTCAAAATAATCTCAGTTCCATTACCACTGAGGTAATGCTAATCTGCCCTGATAGCCCTCCTTCAAACAGCAAAGCCCGAGTGGGAAAAAAAACCCAATTTTGTTCAGAGCGTCTGCAAACCCACGCTCTTTCGCACACTGGGAAAAGCAAGCGTGAAAACATCATTTCAAATAGCAGTGCTGCTGGGATTTTACCAGCCCTTTACAGAGGTCATCGTGAATGAAGCTCAGAAATAAATGCTTAGCACATGGCTTCTCCATTTAAAAAAAAAAAAAAAAGTTAATTTTATTTTTATTTCTATCAATCAAAATCCCCTTTTAACCATAGTGCTGATTTATTGGTGAAAGCTGAGGAAGCACCATGTTGGTACACAGATGGACACTTCATTACACTGACCTTCGTTTCTAAGAATAAACGCCAAGGTCATGAGGGATTTTGGTAAATCAAAGCATGAAAGAACACGTGATGCTCACCTTGTGGGGGGCCAGCACATACGATGTCATCTGGTTAGGATGTTTGCAAAATGGGCCTGAAAAGATGGATTTTCATGTGACCTGCATCCCAGATCAAGAGCTACTTTCACACTCATGCATCATTAATCTCATGGTGGACACTGAGGCGCCCGTACTCGTCATGGAGAACTACTCTAATCTTACTGGAACTAGAAGCAACCTTTTCTTGGCATGTTCACAAGTAATAGCAATTACTTTATGGGTCGGCCATGTTTGTTACAATCAGAATTCTTTCCAGGAACTTGATAATAATGTTAATAATAATGTGTCAGGGAAAGCCTCCCTGATAAGAGGAGGGAAAAGAACTGGGTTCATATGTTCATTAGTCACTGTTATTATCCTGACTGTACCATGATTACCCTGACTATACCAGTTATTATCATGAAGATACCAGTTATTATCCTGAATATACCATGATTACCCTGACTATACCAGTTATTATCATGAAGATACCATGATTACCCTGACTATACCAGTTATTATCATGAAGATACCAGTTATTATTCTGAAGATACCAATTATTATCCTAAAGATACCAGTTATTATCATGAAGATACCAGTTATTATTCTGAAGATACCAATTATTATCCTGAAGATACCAATTATTATCCTGAAGATACCAATTATTATCCTGCAAATAAGTTATTGTCCTGAAGAAAACATTTATTATCCTAAAGATTCCAGTTATTATCCCAAAGATAACTTTTATTATTCACCATACCGAATAAATAGATTTAAAACTTGTAGCCAGTGGAGCCAGATGTCGATGCACATGTATAGCAGAGAAACCTGTTGCTGGTTAGACTAACCAACAACCACATAGATTAAATGAACAACCTGGATACTTGAAAATTCAGCATTGTGTAATGAAAATCCCTACATATGCATACATATATGCAGATAAACATACATATGTTGGAGTAATGAACTCATGAATACTCATGTGACCTCAGACTTTTGACTGTCTGACAACAGTAACATTGATAATTCATCTCAATAACGAGGTGATGCATTGGAACAGCTTGACTTTTTCCTGCCATTTAATTGTTAATGATGACACACTTTCTTATAAAATTCCACCTCTCTCATCTACTAAAGATCTTTCATCAAGAAGGTGAAGGTGTACATCAGCATAATAGTTTCTATACAACAGAGAAACCGTATATTTGCACACTTCCACCTGTTCCTTGCACCTATACTTTGAGTAAAAGCATGAAAATGGCCTCTAATCAAGATCATTTGGGCCTTTGATTTGTTTACCTGGATTGCTGCCCAGTCGTCATCGTTGTTGTTTGTATTTTTATGGTGTCTGGTCCTGAGAGCTTCCTCTGCTTGACTGAGATGAAAGCCCAAATGTGTCCTGAGATGGAAAATGGAGGAATGACATTATCAAAGCAAGCTGAAAGTAGGAGCTTTCACAACATTACCCAACCCCCAGTAACAATCCTGTATGTGATGATTGGAATAAACGCCCGGTAAAACCACCCCGCGTAGTGGGATGTAGGATCTTTGTGCGTTTTTGCATTTTAGAACCGTGAAAGTGAAGCCTCTGTGCTGGTGTGTGTTCCACTGTTTGAACTGTTTGTGTGATTCAGCTCCACCTCAGCCATCACCTAAACCAAAAGACGGCTTAACAGCAGAGCGGTGGTAATGCCATGTCTCCGCTCTTCACAAGGTAACAATGCAAAGAGGAATATCGCCTGTCATTATCAGAACCCCGCTGACATTTTCTTCCTAATTCCAAGTATCCATTTAGGGCCCGGGGAAGAAAGAGGCCCTCTTCAGGAAACAAGGGATTATTAAGAGTAATTTCTCTCCTGCGGAGACTGAAAAATTGGTTTCATCTTTTTTTTGAGAGGAGGTGAGGAAGGGAGGGAGAGGAGGGGAAGGAGAGGAAGGGCCAAAAAAAGAGCATGAGACAGAAACGGAGTGGCTGTACCGCTCACGTTTCCAAACACTCGAGCAAAAATGTGAGAAAATAGGAAGACGGATTACTTTTTAGCCACGATTAGACATGAAACGATGACCTGGACTGATAATAGACGCAGGCTCAGGTTTGACCTGGTCGCACATGCAGCTTCCAGTCAAACCAGCCGTATATTTGTGGAACGTCAAAAGAAATATTCTTCATGGGGATGTATAACTCAACCTGGTTGTCAGGGGTTTCATACCTGCGCTAGCAGCAACCAGTGGACAAAAACATTTAAGCTGGAATAAAAACGGAGGCCTGGGACAAGCCTGCTAATTTCAGTGGGTGATAACTTTGATCAGGGAGGCCAGAAAATACTTTTTCCTCTATTAATGGGGCTGTTCCACATGATGGCAGCCTGTTCCTGATCTGTGGCAGTAGCTCGGGAGAACATGTTGAAATCAAGGCAGATTTCAATACCGTTGAACGTGCCTGCTTTCATTTCTTCACCAGTTCCATCCAGCACGCCCTCGTTTCCAAACGCCGCCTCCTCATGCCAGCTGAGATTTACAGTTGGGGATGATTGTAAATATGAATGAAAGCGGCTTTTCTGTCATTAGTCTTTCATAGCAGAGCTCCAGAAAAGGTTACTACGACACTGGTGAAAGCTTATCTTTTTTATAATTACTCTACTTGCAGTGTGTGTATATGTGAGAGAAAGAGTGTTTATTTATTTGGGTCACTACGATCTCGTGTCCTTGGCTCCGAGTTTATTTCCATAGTAATTTTTCGTGTTTATAGTTGAACAAGAGCAACCAAAATGTTCCCTGATGAAAGTGTCAGAATTACAGTGATTGCTTTTAAGCTGGAGTGAGGTGATCTCATCATTGTAGGTAGAGGATGTTTGACTTCAGCTCTAAAGTGAGGTGCGTGGAGTCACTCACAGTGTGTGTATTTAAAACAAATCCCACATGAAGCCCTCTAAAATCATAGAACCAAACTCCAGGATGGTGAGGAGAGAACCCAGGGGAATTGAGCTGTTCTTCAACCAGTTTCTCACCTGTTAATCAAACAGTAAATGAGAAGAAGAAATGAGGTCAGACTTGGTCTAAGAGAATGGCCACTAGGGAGCAGCACAAAGAAATAGCAATACGGTGCTAATACCTACAATTTAATAGGTGGGCACAGGGATTCTTTCTATAAATAAATATATTGATTGGTTGATTAATTGATAAAACGGAAGCATAATAGAGGACTAACAAAGGCAACATGATGGTGGGGGTTGCAGAGGTACAGAGAGAGATGGAGGAGATGCCTGGTGGAGGAGCAGAGCTCCATGTAATAGTCCCCTGAAAGTTCTGGAGCAGCAGCCGAGAAATGGAGAGAGAGGAGGGAGCAGAGAGCAGGGCAGTTCTAATGCAATTAGGACTCTGGAAATTGAAAGTACAATTCTCCCTGGGATCTTTGTAGAAGTGTGTGTGTGTGTGTGTGTGTGTGTGTGTGTGTGTGTGTGTGTGGGCTGTTAGCTTTCATATCCAGCAAACTCCTCCCCTGCCCCTCTCTCGTCTTCCTCTTTTCCACTTCTCCTCACGAGCTTCCTTCCTTCCTTCCTTCCTTCCTTCCTTCCTTCCTTCCTTCCTTCCTTCCTTCCTTCCTTCCTTCCCTGATTCCCTCCATCCTTCAGCTCCTCGGTCCATTTTCCTCCATCCTTACATGATGATTTTATTTGCTTTTAAAGTGGCGAGAAAAAAAAGGATCAAAATGTCAGCTCCTTTTTATAAATTCACATTTAATATCTGACATTTTATTGATGTTCTTCCTTTTTAAATTGCCCTCACCGTCAAAGTTAAGTGCACCAACATATTTTAACAAGGCAATTAAACACGGTTTCCTCTGTGATATTTTACACTGTAATAATAACACAGTAATAGCGTTTTTTTCCTCATCAAAGGCCAATTATTCATCAACTGTGGTCTGCTTGATCATTATTTTGCATGAAGTTTTGCACGCGGCTGCAGCTGGGAGGCAGCCGACACAGGCGAAATCCACCCACCAGCCACGTATTCATCACCTTGATGTTATCAATTGGATGCGTTTCATCACACGGTTGCGTGGTTGAATTAGTCACATGAAGATCTGAAGTACATTAAAAAAAGCAAAAAAAGGTCCTCCGCGGCTGCTCTCAGCTCTCATCTGTCCACTCCCACGCATGCGGTGTTGCACCGGGGTCTTGCAATTACACCCGGCACCGCCTGACATCGCCCGGCGTGCAGCAGCACAACATGGCGTAGGAGCAAAATACAGTTCTGAGCACGACACAATAATAACACCAATGCTTTTTGATGACATGTGTTATTAAGTCTTGACATTTTCAATCAAATGACCTTCTGTATCTGCTGCTATAATAAGTTTGTCCACCACACACAAAAATACAGATATAAATAAATAAATACTACACAATCTGGGTCTGAAGTTATGTCCTCATGAAAACAGAGGCATATTTGGTTAGATACCTGTCAGATGTTAAAATAAACTAATCATAGGCAGAGCTTTTTGCTAATAAACGCACACACACACACACACACACGTGTGTTCAGTAGCCAAATGAATAAACTGACACTCCTCAGGCTTAATAGCTGGCTGTAATTAACATTGTCATAGCGATAATAGCCATTTATCCCTGACATATCACACACACACACACACACACACACACACACACACACACACACCACACACACACACACACTCTCTCTCTCTCCAAAAGCTCTATCTTGTCTAGGCAGCTCACCAGGCTGTCTCATCGCTCACCCACCAAACCCTTTTCCCCCCAGATCCTTTGTTTCCTGGGTCATTCCCCTTATGTCCCTCCCTGAGATTCAAGAATGTGGTTGACCTTTAACCCTAAATCAGTCAAGCAGTTCATCACAGGAAGTAGCACAGCATGTTTCCAGAAGATGAGGTGCTCACATGTTCACACTCAGTGTATATCACAGTCACAGTGGGGAGAGCTGGCACTAATTACCACTGCTGATGTCCTCATAAGTGATACAAGTCCATTCCTGACCTTCCTGACTTCCATCTCTTGTCTCGAGGACGACAACAACAACGAAACAGAGAAGCTGCCCTTGTTTTTGTTCAACTACGCAGAGCTGCTGCGCTCCCCGGCTAATCAATGCACGTTTATTGTTAAATGCTTAACGCAGCCTTGTCGAGCTGAGGAACGGAGCAAAGCTTGATGTTTTCCACCGAAGCTCCTGATTTTCTACCACGCAGACCTTCTCACACGCTGCTCTCAGGGAAATGTTCACAGTATCGATGGGGTAGTGGCAACACAACAGTTTGCACGTTAGAGATCCGGTCTGTAATTATTTTAGTGAACGGTATTGACCTCCGCGGCGCTGTGCAGACACTCAGCAGCATCACAGCGTCTAGAGAAGCATTTATTTCAATTAAGCTGAATGTGAAAAAACAGACATTTCCAGGGGAAGAACCAAGCTGCAGTTTTAATGTGGGGCTTGTTTACTTTAAAATAAGTTTGACACTAACTAATAAACACTCATTTAAAATAGATTAAAGAGACTGTCAGTCATTTAATAACAAAAACTGAAACAATGTCCTCACAATGATACAATCATCTGTGCTAAGGAGGTTTCAAATTACAAAAATTTTTGTTTTTGATCAGGCAGATTTTTTTCTATTTCCATTATGGTTGAGTACAAAACTATCGGAATATAATCATTTAGACTTAAAAAGGACCTATTTCCCAACAGTATTTAATTTTGGTTATAAGTCCTGTTATAATATTAGGCTGTGTGCTGTTATACCGTGTGTGTGTGTGTGTGTGTGTGTGTGTGTGTGTGTGTGTGTAAATATTTGGACTCCTTACAGGCACATGTGCACTCCACAAAGACAGTTAAACCTGACACACCATCGTACACACATGCAAATACACGCATGAGCGAGTGTGCACACGCACGCACACATACACACACCCTGACGCGCGCACATGCACACAAAGAGTGCGCCACACTTGATGTGTTTAATGGGTCTGTAGTAAATTGTGGCTAAGTGCCTTCAACCAATTTCCCTTTCACAGCTGAGCCCACACACACACACACACACACACACACACACACACCACACACACACACACACACACACACACACACACAGAGGACAGATGAACAGTTTAAAACTCAGGAATGTGTTAAACTGAAAATAAAACACAAGGTGTTGGCGCTTATTTACATATGCATGTAGTCATAAACCTGCAGCATATGTGCTTCTGTCTCGTTTCTTTCTGCTGGAGTGTCGTCCTTAAACCCGTTAGTGCTCTTTTAGTGCAGCTGTGGATTTATACCCGGAGCATAATGCATCCCTCTCTCACGGGCGGCAGAGGCAGAGGTGGCTGGTAACAGTTTCTCTGGATCCGACGCTGCTCGTCTCCGGGTGTTGACGATGCAGCTGATTTAAATATTTTGACATCTGGCAGACGTTTTCATTCGTGCGCCGACGCCCCGATGAGGGAAATTAGCAGTAAATTAGCCCATGCAGAAGATGACGCGGCTTGGCGGAACCGAGTGGGTCTTTTCAGACGTGAAATGACGGCGTTGGAGCGGTGACGCGGCGAACACGTGACTTACTGGCTTCCGTGCCTCATTAATGGGCCGCGTTAAACGACACATGCACGCACAGCTGACCCGGAACTCGTGTTCTGGTCATTTTAGATTTTTTTATGCACTACAGACAAAAATAGTTTAAGCCTGAAATGGTCGACAAAATGTGATGACATAATCGTAGAAAGGAAAGAGCTTTAGTGTCATTTAGATAGTGGCTAATTAGCATTGATAAATTAAGTGGCTTTGATGCATTTTAGCATCAATTAGCGCCGTTGGCGGGGTGTCTCTCTCTTTGACTTACATAGGATGTTGTTCTGTGTTGTCAGGAGGGCCAAATTACCCGATCCCTGCCGTCCTCAACGCTCTGGAACTCAGTAGCATTCTTCCCACCCAATAAACAGTTACGCTTTTGTCCGGAATGTGTTAATGTAACATTCTGCTCCGAGGAAGCCGCTGAGTTATTTTGCTCAAGGCCGAGATGTTTGTGTGTCCAGACCTGTGATTAAAGGGTCGCGGTCGGAGCAAAGGAGGACTTGTGGTGGATTTTCCAGGCGGGTTTCAGGGCAGGAAGTGAACGAGTGCGCTGACAAAACAGGAAACGTAGAGAAGTGAGCAGTAAAGCTCTGATTGTGTTTCATGCAGCATGTTGGCTGTTTCCGAAACCACACACTCGTTCCCTACTCACGACATGGGGGACATGGATTGAGTGGACTACGTAGCGCACTCAATTTAAAGTTAGTATTCGGACAACGGCGTCATTTACGCCGCACGTAAAGTGACGTCATGGTGTCGCCGGGAAAAGTGGCCAGGTCCATTTAATTATCTTAACCCATCAGAAATACATTCAGTGGTCATTTTATGAAAATGCAATATTTTACCTGATAATTAACGTTATGTAATAAAATTAAATATTCATGTCAATAATAATACAATAATAATTATTACCTAAAAATAATTAGTGTCCCTTGACATTTTCAAGCCAAGACTTGATGGCACATTCTCAAGTCATATTCTGCTGTAGTGAAAACATTTAATAAACCAATTTTTCATCAAAAAATGAATCCAGAGCTACTTTTCATCTTTGTAAATATTCTTTTACTGAGATTCTGTCGCCTGGTGAGGAACAGACGATTCCGAAGAACAATTTTAAATGAGGGCCGGGGGGATCAGTGAAGATTGATTGATTTTCTTTTTTTTACACATTTATGTTGTAATATTTTAAGATGATCAGTAAACCGAACAGTAGAAATTACGATTAAAAAAACGTATCCAATCAGCGTGATACCGTCACGTGATACCGTAAAGGCTGATGGGATACATTTTCTGAGTTAGGGCGCTCGCCCGTACACTACTTTTCGCAGTGCATTGTGGGATACATTGAGTGCACTACATAGGGTACACCGATGCTCACTAACATTTCGGACACTATTTCAAAATGGCATCCACACTATTGAGTGCACTATGTAGGGTATAGTGGTTTCGGAAACAGCCGTTGACTCTGTTGCGGCAGCAGCTGTGCACGTGTGAGGGCTGGTCTTGCAACCCCCCCTCCTACCAACACACACACACTCGCACATGCATGGATAAGCTGCACCGGAATGTCAGGTTGTTTCCCAGAGTTCCTTTTTCTATGGAATATGCACACACAACCATATTTGTCATTTGCCAGCACATGTACACACACCTCTGAGCTTATCTCAGTGCACCGTGGAGCAGCTTTCTGAAGGCAGCGGGGGGGCCGGCAGCTGATGAGCCACTTAATAATCCCCCCGGACAGGCATGAAATTCTTTCTTCCACCAAAGAGAGTCTGTCTGTTTCCTTTGCTCTCTAACATTTCTGTTTCTCCACCTTCTCTAATTGTGCTTTGATTCGTCCCGTTTTTGTTTTTGACTCCGCCCCTGCTGTCTGTGCTTTTACGCACGTCAGTTCCGATCGGAGTTTTCGGGATCTCTTTTGGGAATTCTTACCTTTAAATCCAATCTAACACATCTCCCGACTCTTCACAGGAGCAAAAAAAGAAGATCTGTGGCCTCCCGGTTCATTTAAATTTGATCACACATCAGCTTTTCTAACAGGAAAACAGTGATTTTATCCTCTTCTCAGAACTGCATGTTAATGTGACTTATTTGTAATTAGCTTTGGTGACTTAATGAACAAACTGCTCCTCATTAGCACACGGTGTGTATTTGTGGTTACTCTGGTGTTTGTGGTGCAGCGATGAGGTGATGTTTTATCTAATTCCATGAGGCTCCAGCTCCAGGGCCCTCACATACATTTTAATGTACACACCCCGACACAGATATATAGACAAATATACACACACACGTCTCTTGTCTCATTTCCCCTCTTTGATTTTTATCCCTGCATCTTCTCTCAACCCCTCAAGGCCAGAGGAGGATCTGCTCCACCGTTTGTTTTTCCCGTGCACGTCTGCGTCCTCAGAGCTCTTCATCTCCCCCTCCTGTCATCTCACTTTCATCTTTTTTCCCTGCTCTTAATCCTGTTTGTCCCCGTGTCTCCCGCTCCTCCCGTTCTCACCTTCACCCCTTTAACTGGCCTCTAAACTGGTTTGTCTCCCGGGTTCCAGCCTGACCGATGATGAAGGATGCAGATATATTTGGATGGATTGTTTTTTAGCTTTGATAAATATGATGTGTATGTTCGGCCCTTATTTGTTCCTCCTCCAGTTTGAGCTTCGTCCTGATGGCACAAACCCGTCGGGAGTTAAGCGTCACAAACACACAAGCACACTTTTTATTCCAAACAGTGAGGCAAGCAGAGCATCCTGTAATCAGCTGTGTGTGTGTGTGTGTGTGTGTGTGTGTGTGTGTGTGTGTGTGTGTGTGTGTGTGTGTGTGTGTGTGTGTGTGTGTGTGTGTGTGTGTGTGTGTGTTGGCCATAATAAACACCCCCCTTGGAAACTCGATGCCAAATAATCAAGATTGACATGCACAGCGGTGTGTGCAGGTGCGTGTGTGCGTGCGCGCTCTGTGTTATTTGTTCTATTTCAGTCAGACTGATCTCATCAGATGTAATCATGTTGATTACATTAATCAAGAAGTTTATAATCACCTATTTCTCCGTCCCTTCTTCCTTCAAACCTCGGGCTCTGTTGTTTTGCTCGTTCCTCCGCTCTCACTCTTTCGCTCCCTCTCTTTTTCTCTCCGTCTCTCTCCCTCTCGGCAGATCTTACTTTCTTTATTCTTCTCTCTTTCTGTCCGTGCAGAGACTCCTCGTCTCTCGTCATGAGGTCAAAAGGTCGCGATCGTGATGTTCACCTCCTTTTCCTCCTTTACTCATCTATAAAACGAGTTATTTGAAGACGTCATGGTCATTTAAGGGTTCAAATATTCAGACCCATATTTTCTTCTTTTCGCTTCCGTCTGCAGGACACGGAGGTGGTCAACACGGCCATTCTCACGGGGCGGCACGTCGCGGTGCCCGTCAAAGTGGTCACCGTGGAAACGGATGGACAGGTGAGGGAGGTGGACGAATCGGTGACCTGCAGCTCTGCAGACATGGACGTCATCAAGGTACGTCGGAGACACATTTAGTCCTCCAGAGGCTCATGCCCCCCCCACACACACACTCTCTCACACCTCTAACACTGCCCAGAATCTCGGTGTGGGTGGGGGTGCAACAACACAGTGCCACTGCTTCCGTCTCAACAGCCACAAACGAACGAGAAGAAGAAAAAAAACACTAACAATTAAGCACTTTATTCCGAAAACCAAAATCAAATTGTATTTATTTATTTTGTGTCTAGAACCAGGTGATGACAGGGAATGAGGATTGATTCTCTCTGTGCTCCGTCCTCTGTGCTCCTGGGGGCCGACACTGAAACGCACCCTCGCTGTGACAGTTTCAATATGAAGCCAATTTCCTGGTACAAGCCGACAGGAATTCTGCTGTTTAAATGGAATCAATAACAGCAAAGTGAAATTGGAAGGAATTCAGATACATATAACATTACTGCTCTCTCGCTCTCTCTCTCTCTCTGTGTGTGTGTGTGTGTGTGTGTGTGTGTGTGTGTGTGTGTGTGTGTGTGTGTGTGTTGTGTGTGTGTGTGTGTGTGTGTGTGTGTGTGTGTGTAATTACTATAGACCGTATCGCAGCACAATTCATTAAGTCGTCTTCAGCTTTATTGAGCCGGCTTGGAGTGTGGATGGGAAACCTGTGTGGTCCTGTTGGCTGTTGATGACCCAGTCTGATTCCTAAAGGGTCAAAGGTCAAATGCTGACAGGAGTGGGATGAGAACAGCATGTGGCGTTTTGGTATCTCCTTTGCGTATTTTTCATTAAGTATCATTGAGAGAGCTGCTTCAGCCTGTTTCAGGCAACAGAACAAAGTTGGAGTCTCATCAGGTTTCACATCACGCCGCATCGCGTGCTGGACACACACACACACACACACACTCCCCCCAGGCCCCTCCCACTGCTGGAGTAATAGAAAACATGTCAAATGAACATCTGCATGTGTGGACACAGCAGTCTGACAGGCTGGATGGCAGCACGCAAAGCAAGATGGTGGGAGGAGAGAGGACGGCGTGGAGGGGTGAAAGTGTCAGTCCAGGGTCGGCAGGGGTGAGGCCCAGCGAGACGAGAGAGAGGAGGAGGATAAGAGAGGATACACAGATTTTTGGATTTCATCAGGAACATCCACTTAAAAAAAGGGCCCATTTTCCTGAACCTGTCTCATAATTTTTAATTTCTGTAAATACTGTATAATGTACATAGCAATGTACATAATATAAGAGTCTTTTTCTTTTTTTCTTTTAGTACTTTTCTGTATTGTACACCACGGGCTACCGCTGTAACGTGTAATTTCCCCGATGTGGGATCAATAAAGTTTTTTTTTTTTAATCCTTTATCCTTTTATAATGCTGACAGAATTCCATACATTTTTAAAAGTTTAGACGTACACGTGGAAAAAGGAAAACACGTTAGCAAGAACAACATTAGCCTGTAGCAGCTGCTCCAAAAGATGAACTATGATAAAGCCAACGGCAGCTCAGGGAGCAGATTCACCTGTTTAAAGGTGAAATGTTAAACATCCGGGAGGAGAAGTGGATTCGGAGTCTCTCAAGTGCATCAGCTGAGCACGTGCACGTGAACACGCGTAAAGTAATGACCTCACAGGCTCACCTTGGGAAAGGAGGCCATTATTGGTGCATGTGAGGATTTTTTTGTGTAAGCTGTGATTCATTTAATTTGTTAAAGAGGAAGACAAAAATACCTGAGTGTGTGCGTGCATGGGTGCGCACGTGTATTTGACTAAATGCATGTTTGAGGAGGATTTAGCCCATGTGTTGGGACAGGCACACCCCAGATTAAGAATTGATCTCGGTGTCAGTTAATGAACCGTTTACAGACTTTGACACGCACCTACGTGGGCGCCCGTGCGTGCACGCACACAAAAATACCCACAGACACAAATCTCAGTGTGACCTTGAAAAGATGAAACATTTCCGTCCTGACCAAATAACTGTTGCTGTAGACTTTATTATATTCTGTGTTTAAGTGTCAGGGATGTTTGATTGAGGGTGTCGTCCAGGACCTCATCACCGCGGGTCCCGGGAAACGGACGTCGGACAGTCGGATGCCGCCTTCTGAAGGTCGCGGCGCTCTTCTTGTTGATGGAGGTGTTAGAGCAGATGACGTTTCCAAACAGAGAAGGACAATGTTTTCAGAGGTGAATCCCAGCTGCCTCTGCACCTGAATATCAAACAGGCAGGAGATATGAAGAGAGGCGGACGTGAGACGTGTCCTGAGTGGCCACAAGGGGTCAGAAAACTCAACTGAACGACAGGGAGCTGCTTCAGCTTCCTTAAGGCTCATGGATTTAGCGACGAGAGCGCATCATCAACGTGACGCCGCAGGGCTTGAACTGGCCATGCTATGTGCTGCACAGACACCCCGACAGAGCATGACGAGCATGTCCGTAGATCCTCCTGTTGATAACGTCTCTTTACCCTGATGATGGTGGCCCATTCAGCAAGGTCACAGGGACGGTTAGCCGCATGTTTATTGCTCTGTAGTGGTAAAGGGGGCTGCTTCCAGGCCCCATTTATGGGGTAAATACAGTAGAGTCACTCCAAGTTTGGAAAGGTTATTTCAGGCAACAGCAGGATTGAAGTAAGCATTTTTGAGCTGTTCTGTTTCTGTAGTTTGGTGCATTTCTTTGGGGAA
Organism: Takifugu flavidus; assembly: GCF_003711565.1. Taxonomy (NCBI): domain Eukaryota; kingdom Metazoa; phylum Chordata; class Actinopteri; order Tetraodontiformes; family Tetraodontidae; genus Takifugu; species Takifugu flavidus. The sequence goes on along the minus strand of NC_079524.1, from coordinate 5,173,558 downwards.
ACAGCGAG